>NC_057803.1:641509669-642110889 GCF_018294505.1 Triticum aestivum | reverse complement strand
TCATGCTTCCGTTGCTCCCAGGGTCCTCGGTGCCTTCCTGCAGCCGGACGGGGGTGGACTTGGTGGCTTCACCTAGGGGAGGGGAGTCAAGGCAGGCGGCCACGACTTCCTCTCCTTCTATCTTGTCACCGGTGTTGGCGGCGTCGGCGCCGGTGGCCGGCGGTGGAGGTTCTTGTCTGGGGCAGGTGGCCCCGGACGCGCGCTACGCGGGAGCGCTGCCTACGGCTGTATCGCCGGAGGTGCTAGGCGGGCGTCAGGGGCAGGTGGCCCCGGCCCCTCTGGTATCTACGGCGGTCGGGACGGCGGCGCACTCAGGTTCGAGGGTGATGGCGGTGGGGGGCGGACTAGGGCAGGCGGCCTCGGCACCCACTTCCCCCGGCCTTCCTCCCTTCCTTCGGAGGTCTCCTTCGCCTCAGCCTCCTCCGAGTACCGCTACTCGGGAGGAGGTCATTGCTTTCGGAGGGATCCCAGACCCGGTCTCGGAGGGGAAACTGATGAGCTCTCGTCTCCAGGACCTTCCGGAGGTTGATGATATGCAGCAACGGTGCGCTATGAGGGCGGCCAAGCTTCCTGACATTGAGGTCACAACCGGTATGTCAGTCGACTTATCCAATTCTATTTTGCATTATTCTAAGGATGAAATTATTAATAATGCAAACCAAGTAGGGGTTTCGCATGGGAATAACAATTCTGAAATTACAAACTCAGTTAACGATCTCTTAGATTTGGAAGCGGAACGCGCTTTAGAAACCGTTAGAAACCTAGCGGCAGTAAGACCTATGAATGATGCTGAGATTGATGCGTTGGGGGTAAGAGTGCTTGACCATTTTTGTGCGGATCTTGTTCCTCCCTCTGCTGAGTCTGAGGAGGAGGAACACGGTGTGGATGATGTAGTGATTCCAACACCAGAGCCCGGTTATGACGACCGGACGGCGGGCAATAATATTCCAAAACGCAAGTGGAAGCGGAAGGTGTACCCCGCATCCGCAGTACGTAGGAGCGCTAGGATTCGTACGGCCAAAAAATTCCATGATGACCTATGAAAGGACTACTCTGGAATAGCAGAGGTCTCAAGGACTTGGCTAAACGAAGGTTTCTCGCTGAGGCGTCTTTGGAACACCGATTAGATTTCATTGCCCTTTCTGAAACTGGTCGAGATAATTTTGCGCCACAGTTTCTGAGCACGCTTTCGGGAGGTGTAGATTTCGATTGGCATTGCCTTCCTCCAAGAGGGAGATCAGGTGGCATCTTGCTTGGTGTGAGATGTGATTCCCTTGAAGTACGTAGCGTTGTGATGGGTGACTTCACGGTCAAATTTCGGGTTAGGTCTAAAGCAGATGGGTTTAACTGGGTTCTGGTGGTGGTGTATGGGGCCGCAGAACCTGAGCTTAAACCGGAATTTCTGGCTGACCTGGTTCGTATTTGCGGGTCTGAGCAACTCCCAATTTTGGTTGGGGGGGACTTCAACATCATTCGGAGGAGAGAGGAAAAGAATAACGATAATTTTGACGGAAGATGGTCGTTTATGTTTAACACCATCATTGAGAGTTTGGATCTGAGAGAGATCGAGCTGTCGGGTCGACAATTTACCTGGGCCAACTCTTTACCTAATCCGACGTATGAGAAGTTGGATCGGGTACTAGCGAGTGCCGAGTGGGAACAGAAGTTCCTCTCGTCACGGTTCAGTCTCTCACGCGTGGGATCTCGGACCATACGCCTTTGTTTGTAGACTCAGGCGAGCCCAGACATGTGGGAAACAGAAATACCTTCTCCTTCGAAATGGCGTGGTTTGAAAGAGAAGGTTTCCTTGATCTCGTAGCCAGGGAGTGGGCTACATACGCAGGGGGCAGATCGTCTGTCGAGAGATGGCAGAATAAGATCAGGCATTTGAGGAGCTTTCTCCGGGGATGGGCCAAGCACCTTAGTGGAGCTTATAAGATTGAGAAGGATAGACTTCTTGCTCTTCTACAGTCCCTAGATATTAAAGCTGAATCAACAATTTTGCAATCTGCTGAATTGCATTTTAAGCTCGATGTGGAAAAGAGGTTGAAGGAACTTCTCCGCGAAGAAGAGTTGAAGTGGGCGCTCAGAGCTAAGGTTCGCAAAGTAATCCAGGGGGATGCGAACACTCAATTCTTTCATCTCATTGCTAATGGCAAACACAGAAAGAAGAGAATTTTCTAGCTTGAGCAAGACGAAGGCACAATTGTTGGTCATGATAATCTGAAACTTTACATCACTGAATATTACAAGCAGTTATTTGGAATGAGGATGTGCCTCAACTAACTGCTTCTGATAATGATATTTTGGTTGCTCCGTTTATGGAAAAGGAGTTTTTTGATGCCATCTCTCAGATGGAGAACAATAAGGCTCCCGGGCCTGATGGGTTTCCGGCGGAGTTCTATAAAAAATGCTGGCATATTATCAAGGGGGATCTATTACCTATGTTCCATGATCTTTTTGCTGGACGGCTTCAGCTTTTTCACTTGAATTTTGGAACTATAACACTGCTACCAAAAAAGACCGATGCTCTGAGGATTGAGCAGTTCAGGCCTATATGCCTCTTGAATGTTAGTTTCAAAAGTTTTACCAAGGTGGGGACTAATAGGCTCACACAGATTGCGCATTCTGTGGTGCAGCAGTCCCAGACAGCTTTCATGCCGGATAGAAACATCCTGGAGGGGGTGGTGGTCTTGCATGAAACGCTCCACGAAATCCACTCAAAGAAACTAGATGGAGTTATCTTTAAAGTGGATTTCGAGAAAGCGTACGATAAGGTTAAGTGGCCTTTCCTACAACAAGCTTTGTGTATGAAAGGTTTCGACGAGGTCTGGAGAAGCCAGGTTGAATCGTTTACGCAAAAGGGGAGTGTTGGAATTAAAGTGAATGACGACATTGGTCATTACTTCCAGACACACAAGGGCCTACGGCAAGGGGATCCGATGTCCCCTATTTTGTTCAACATTGTTGTGGACATGTTGGCAATTTTGTTAGGAAGAGCCAAGGAGGCTGGCCAAGTGGGAGGCTTGGTGCCTCATTTAGTGGATGGAGGAATTTCCATTCTTCAGTACGCTGATGATACTATCATCTTTATGGAGCATAACTTGGTAAAAGCAAGAAATATGAAGCTGCTGCTATGTTTGTTTGAGCAATTGAGTGGGCTCAAGATTAATTTCCACAAAAGTGAGTTGTTCTGCTTTGGTAGAGCCAAGGAGGAACAAGAGGCTTACAAACAATTGTTTGGGTGTGGTTTGGGGGAGTTGCCTTTCACATACTTAGGAATTCCTATCCACCACCGTAGGCTTACAAACAACGAATGGAAGTGTATTGAGAATTGATTCGAAAAGAAACTAAGTTGCTGGAAGGGTAAGCTCATGTCCTATGGAAGCCGTTTAATTCTTATTAATTCGGTTCTCACGAGCATGCCTATGTTTCTTTTGTCTTTTTTCGAAGTCCCAATTGGTGTAAGGAAAAGACTGGACTTCTATCGATCGCATTTCTTTTGGCAGGGAGATGAGCTAAAAAGAAAATACCGTTTAGCAAAGTGGGATATCATCTATCGACCGAAAGACTAAGGGGGTCTCGGGATTGAGAATCTTGAAGTTAAGAACAGATGCCTTCTTAGTAAGTGGTTGTGGAAGTTATCTACAGGAACTGACGCCACTTGGGCACAAATCCTTCGTAATAAGTATCTTCAAACCAAAACGTTGTCTCAGGTCACGGTAAGACCAACTGATTCACCCTTTTGGAAAGGGCTTATGAAAGTTAAGCTTTCATTGTTTCAGAGGACAAAGCATATTGTTGGTAATGGTGCCAGCACGAGATTCTGGGAGGATACTTGGCTCGGAGATGCGCCCCTTGCAATCCAGTATCCGTCGTTATATTGTATTGTCCAACGACACGAGGCTCTTGTTGCAACGGTCTTTCATTCGATCCCCCTTAATATTCAGTTTAGAAGGCCGTTAGTGGGCAATCGTTGGGAGGATTGGCTATATCTAGTTAGGAGACTGATGAATGTCCAACTTTCACAACAACCTGATAAATTACGTTGGAATCTCACTAGGTCGGGTGAATTTACAGTTAAATCAATGTATGTCGATGTCATCAATTCGAGCTTGATTCCTAGCTCCAAGCATGTGTGGGATGTCAAAGTTCCTTTGAAGATCAAAGTGTTTATGTGGTTTCTACACAAACAAGTTATCTTAACAAAGGATAATTTGACAAAGCGTAATTGGACAGGGCCTACTAGGTGTAGTTTCTGTGATCAGGGTGAAACTATTAAACATCTGTTTTTTGATTGCCCACTAGCTAGAATTCTATGGACGACTATCCATATTGCTTTCAATATTCCTCCACCGAATTCGGTTAACATGTTATTTGGAACATGACTAAACAGGGTAGAGCCCGGGTTAGCAAGACATATTCGCGTGGGGGTGTGCGCCTTAGTTTGGGCGCTTTGGAATTGCAGAAATGATCTGGTTTTTAACAGAACAACAAACATTAATTTTTTGCAGGTTATCTTCAGAGCTACGGCGCTAATCCGTTCCTGGTCGCTACTCACTCCGACGGAGGCCAGGGAGCGTTTGGTTACTGGATCTACCCGATGGGAGACGGTAGCTCGGGATATCTTCAACCGGTTTGAATGGCGGTCATGTAATAGGATAGGCAATTAGTTTACCTGTCTATTTTTTGAGCCAACCGGTTGTGGTTTATCCTTTTTGGCTAGCTTGTGTATCTAGCCTTTTGGTTCTGTGTGAGCCGTTATCACCTTTTTTTTCTGTAATTGTGGAGACTTTGAGACTTTGTTGAAACTATTCATTAATAAAATGGCCGTATGCATCATGCTGATGCAGAGGCCGGGGATCACCCCTTTTCGAAAAAAAACAAGGGAATACACACATTTTTGTTTCTTCTTGAAAAAGGGCCATCAATAAAATCTCCGTGGGTGAAAAGAAAAGTCAACATACCATGAGTAGAGAAGCGGAAAGTATTATTTAATGGCAACGGTACCTTGTATTATTTAATCGCAGTCTGCCACTTTGTAAAGTATACTACTCTCCCTAATTTATCAATCCATTTCCTGAGTTTGTGTGTGTATATTTCTCTACTCTTTGTCCCACCATGTGGAGCTAAAGGAAGCATGCATGGTCTCCTTTTTCTCCTTTCCTGCTCAAAGTACAGACTAGACACATCCACGTATCTGCCATTATCCCTCCTCTCTTCCTCTTAAAATCCATGACTTTTAATTTCCTTTCTATTATTTAGATGCTTCATGTGTTTAAAAGAAAAATAACATATGTGGTGTATTATACATATTTGATCTTCCAACGCCCAGACCTTTAGAACAAGATAAATCTTGGATACATTTCAATCATGTCTAATTTTAAATGTTTAAATCAAGTGAAATATCATGTGTGGATCAGTCATGTCAACATTTCAAGTATTTCAAGCGATTGTGAAATCAGTTTGTGGAGAGTGAAATATATCATTTCAATAGAGTGAATGTACCATTCAGGACGGATGGTGAGCTATCTCAAAACAATGAACAATGAAAAATAGAGAGAGTGTAATGCGTTTCTTGAAAAGAGTGAAATCTAGCTTTTGTTTATGAGTGTAATGTGTTTTCTAAAACTAGTGAATATTTGAATGTCTTTTGTAAACAAATGTAATGTGTGGTGACCACGTAGAACTAAAGGAATGAGTGAATCGTGTTTTTGAGTGAAATAAGTTAATTGAAACTAAAAAACTGTATTTGTGAAGATGAGTGAACAAATATTCAAATGAACACAGTAAAGTACTCCCTCCGTAAAGAAATATAAGAGTGTTCAGATCACTATAGTAGTGATCTAAACGCTCTTATATTTGTTTACAGAGGGGCTACAAAATTGGATAATTACGCTCAAGATCGATCTTGTTTTGGAAGATCTTAATACAAATTCAAATATATAAAAAGATTCAAAAACAAAGATTTGATTCAAAAGATATCGATCATTGAATAGTTGGCACCGAAATTAAATCATGGCTATTTTAGAGGACAGAGAATGCATGCAACAACCCTTATTGCCAGTCTCTCTCGCTCTCTCTCCTGACACGGTTTGACGCCACTAACAATAGTGCATATATTATTCTATTCAACATGATGTATTGCACAGGAAACATTTTTCTCAAGTTATACCTATAAAGTTTGACACAAATCTCAATGTGGCAATTAGCGAACCTCACCATCATAGTTTTGTGTGCGTGTGTGTCCGGCGGGGGGGGGGGGGGGGGGGGGGGTTGGGGGTGGGGAGGGGGAGGGGTTGCTACACACCACATGCAAAGTTCAACAAATGTATTCTTGGGTGCTTGCGTAGCTAGGGTTTTGGCCATCTGTGGAGTGTCAAAGATGATAAATAAATCGGCTGCACACCATTCCTTGACACGACATCATAGTTCTACAAACTGAACGAGTGAGGGTGTTGGTTCAGGTTTTCATCCTCGGACCGCCGGCTCAAACTATTGGTATGATAAAAAAAATCGCCATTAAATAGTATGGATAATATCTTCAAAACTAGATATCATGTTGGTATGTTCCAACGACCTATTTTCACGTTAAAAGTTGCCAAGATATTGTACGTAAGTTACCAATGTGTTCATACAAAAGTTATCAGGCATGGCAATTGGATTTTGGCAATTCGTTTGACCACCAGACGATCGGCGTGTTCATTCGTTATTCACTTGCGCACCTAACTGAAGTCCCATGTTGTAAAGTATACAGAGCTACCCATTTTGCTTTGGTTTTTAAGTCTTGACGTGTTTATGTCTATCGTTGGGGGCAACATGTATTCGTTGGCAAACTTGTATAACTAGCCGTGCATTTATTGTCTCTCCCATAGAAATATGACACAAATCACTTACAAAGAGAAACTGGTGGCAAAACAGTGTCTCCCTCAAAGTAACTGGATGGGATTAACTAGGCATAGTTGAATGGAAGACAAGGACAGCACAAGTTTGCTGATAGTACGTGGAACTAGCGTGCTCATTTATTGTCTCTGCCATAGAACTATGTGAAGATTGCTCAAGTCCCACCAAACCTACTCGCGACCTTTACCATCCTGGTAGGTAATTTTATACAATTAGCCCTACTCATGCAGAGCAGCGTTTTGGCTCCCGAGCTCATATGGTCCTGCTATCTGTACCATTCAACAGAGCCTCGTGATCTGAGCCAAATTCCATTTTGTAGGAATATGCACCATCTATACGTAGAGGAATACATGATGACCTGACATGTACCAGGTACAGAAGGCCCAACTGTCAGCCCCTCAGCACCCTCCCATGTCGTCTCTCTGTGTAATAATGGCGAATTTGATGACAGATCTGTGCGTCTGGTGTCCGTCCTTGTCGCGTGCAGTCGTTGCTACTAAGTTAGAGCGAGGTTATCTTCTTTGGCTTCAGGCTCGAGACTCGCGTACGCCATGCGAGGTGGCGGTGGCGCCGAAGGCTACCTAGACGGTTCCGCAAC
Organism: Triticum aestivum; assembly: GCF_018294505.1. Taxonomy (NCBI): domain Eukaryota; kingdom Viridiplantae; phylum Streptophyta; class Magnoliopsida; order Poales; family Poaceae; genus Triticum; species Triticum aestivum. The sequence goes on along the minus strand of NC_057803.1, from coordinate 642,103,388 downwards.
ACCGACGATATCAATCAGTGGCGGATGCTCACTGCCCTGTACCCCGGGTCGTACCACAGCGAGGCTCTCGAAGAATGGGGCGCAGCCGCTAAGTGTGTGAGCCTTGTGGACCTCAGGTACTCAGCTGCCCATCGACGATAGCAGACTGTCGAAGCGGACGTGCGACGCGAGCCTGTACTTCGCATTGGCTGTAATGTCTTCGCCGCCACCGTTGACCTCCTGCCCGAGCACATGGTGGTACCTTTGCTCGGCGCCGGCGCCGGCTAGCAGCATGGAGCATGCCTTGCGGGTCTCTCGCATCACTGGCGAACAACCCAGAACGAGTTCCACACGGCAGCATGCCAGCGTCCGTGTCCATGGGTCATGTCAGCAGGAGCATCATCGGAGCCGGCGGCCAGCACACGCATCATGCGAGCACCTCTGCCTGCGTCTGGCCTACCTCGAGCACGAAGTAGTCAAGAACGACATTTTAGGTAGCAATAAATGAACGTGGGGAAAAGATGGGTTGTCATTTACCAAAAATTGAAAAGATTTGTATACAAGAGTGAATACATCCAACATTTCCAATCTCGAGGATGACTGATGGCATAGATATCAAGAGTAGCTGAGCTCGGGCTCCAAATTGGATATCCCCTACTCATGCTGCTTCTCTATACTCGGGTGTTTACTGCCGGCCAATGCATTCAATTAGTAAATATTCCTCCCCTCCTTATGCCTCTGATTCCCATGTGTTTTTGCATTTATCTGGTTCTTCTCTCCTCATTTTCTCCGCGTGCAGCTCAAAGAAGAATCTGTTTGTATGTGCTCGCACGTTTTTATGTCCTAACACGTCAAATAAATGGAGGAGCAAATAACAATGTGTGTGTGGATGGATGACTGAACTTTGCTATCCGCTCCTTTGGACGTAGACTTGCATATATAGGGAAAGGAAGCGTTACTCACACAAGTAAAGGTTGGTGGATAAAAGCATCTAGAGCCGAACCCCTATTTCCCCCCTCAAAGGTTCAAAACATCCGTCTGATCAGTGCTCGGTCAAAAAAGGTTGACTCAATCAGACCCCACACTTCCTCCTTAAATGTCTGGACTGACCATCATATCTCAAATTGATACCAAATCTGGGGGCAATGTGAGCGTGCCCGGTCACGCCCGGTCAGGCGGTCACATCGGGCACCTCCCTCCATGTTATAGCCAGCCGACCCAACCCCACATGCAGGCACTTAGTCCTCATCTCTCTCTCTCTCTCTCTCTCTCTCTCTCTCTCTCTCTCTCTCTCCTAGATGAACACGAGCAACCAGCTCTACCGGCCATGGCGCAGGTGAAGGAGGCAGCACCTCGTGATAGCTATGATGTTTACCGAGGAGGCGACTAATGCTGGGAAGGAGGGCTCGCGGGAGCCTGCGGCGAAAATGGTGTGGACGGAGGAGTTCCATTGGGTGACGAGGTGACCTCACGCACGACACGACTTACCTGGCTGGCTAGCCGCCGTGTCTGCTTGCTTCTGCGCCCGCCGCACCTAAATAACACCGCCAACAACCACACACAACTCAGTTTTTCTACTTCAAACTTTTTCCATGTTTACCACAAACCATTAGAAACTTCATGCTCAAATTTAGAACTTTTGGAGTTGGTTTGCTATTTTTAAAGCATTAACTGATTTTTCGGTCATTAAAAATGAGAAAAAACTCTTCGGTTCTACATAGCATGCAAACGAGCTCCGAAAGTGACACATCTTGGCATGTTGTCTTCATTGGACCTCTGTAGAGTGTCCTAAATATTTGAAAGCATTACGGCAAAAACTTGATGCACTTCGCGTACAAACCGAACATTCTCTGGTAAAATATCAGCGCTTTCAACGATACCATCGCCCACCACACACAACTGAGTTTCTTAAACCATTTCCACTTCAAACTTTTTCCATATTTAAAACCATGCTTTCTAGCTCGGGTTTTTAACATGAAAAACTGCAACCATGCATTTGGGCTCTGGTTTTAAACATGAAAAAAATGAAGTGAAATGATGTAAAAAAATTGAGTTGTGTGTGATGGACGATGGTTTTCGTTTCAAAAGCTCATATTTGTCAAACAAGGACCATGCGGACACATCATGCCATGCTCACGTGGGAACCCACTGAAAGAGAGGCAGCACGAGAGAAACGAAAAATAGAGCGATGCCGCGAAACCGCGAGGAGGTTGCAACTTCCATCATGCCAACGCGTGCGTCACGAGCTCGCTCGCTGGTTCTCCCTTGCGGCTGCATCCACAAATTGTCTGGACACCTGCGCAACAAACCGCCATGCCCAAAGCTTCCTCGAGGCTCTGTCGTATATAAGCCGGGCCACGTCCCTCTTTCCCTTCACCAACCGAGCAAGCAAGCCAGGCCAATTTATCCATTATAAAGCAAAGTCAAAGGATGTGTGTGCAAGGAGGCATCGGCCACTGGAGCTGCTGCGGTAGTCATCCCATCTCCATTCGAGTATGGACAAGGTGCTGGCCTTCTCCATCCTGAGCGTGTCGCCGGCCAACATCGCCACTGGCGGGAGCTAGGATCGGTTCTCCTTGCGGGGAAGGAAGTTGCATGAGGACGACCAGGTTGGAGCAGGGCAACAGGGGAAGCAGGGCCATGTGCTGGTGAAGGCCGAGCAGCGGCCGGGCAAGGGGAAATCACAGTCGACGCCACCGCCGCTGCCGCAGTTCGCACCGAAGTTTGATGGGATTGACTGCTTTGAGACAATCAAAGAATCTTAAGCCGCGGGTGTGACCATTAATTCTTTCTCTTCGTTTGGCAGGCGGATGTTGCTTGTGTTCATTCGTTTGCGGAAGGAAGCCACGGGTTCTACAGAGTACAGACTATAGAGTAAATTGTAAGCAAGTTCTTTTCTTCTCTTATTTGTGTCCGTCATGTTCATACTGGAGCACGACCCATAGTTTAGTAAATTATTGGCCAGGTAGTGAAGTTTGACGTGGTAAGGATATTCAGAGAAACTAATCAGAAAAGAAGCGAACGTGTGTGAATTGCAACTCATTAGATGTTCAAACTCGTGCAAACTATGTGGCCATGTGGCTAATGCTCCACGTTCATAGTTGGGCTAACATATACTCACGGGCAAACTCACGCAATTAGCCTACCATCATTTTTTCCTCTTCGAATTGTTACTCGAACCAGTTACAAGAAGGAAATTGGTGCCAAAACAGTGTCTCACTCAAGTAATTGGGAGACAGCAAGGCATAGTTGAACGTACGACAAGCAGAGCATACGTTTACTGGTAGTGAAGGGTCAAGCTCGTGGACCTCCTCGTTGCTGATTTCGGACTGGGTCAGCCCCGCTCCCCGCTCCCCGCTCCCAACCACGGCGACGCCACGCCCGCACGCCATTGCTCCCCCCGCAGATCTCGCGGCGCTGCCCCCCTGCTATGCCTCCCCGACGCCGCAGGCCTGTGCCGGCGGCAGGAGACGCTCCCCCTCCCCCTTCCCCTTCCCCTACCCACTTTCCCCCCCAAGGACAGGAGGCTCTCGCGGAAATGGTGAGACTGATCTCACCTCTTCCGCAGGCTGCAGCCATGGCGATGGGGAGTCGGGATTGGACGGAACGGGCGATGAGGATCCGAGATGCCACCGCATCGTGGATCTGGCGGGTCCAGGAGTGGAAGGCGGCAGATCAGGCGGTGGCGGCGGCGCGGGATCCAGTCACGCGCGCGGCGGCGAGCAGCTATGCCTAATCATGTCGGTTGCGAGCAGAAGAGGAGCAGAGATTGCTAGCGAAGAGGATATTCGACGAGGCCACGCTGGCGGAGAGGCAGAGGATGCCTGCATTTCCGCAATCTCATTCAGAGGAATTCGTGAAGTGGGCGAGGGCAGAGGCGAAATCCGAAGATCCTCGCAGAGCTCTGAGGTGGGAGAGCATGCTCGGAATGATTCCCAGATCGCCGCCGCAGGATGTCTCTTCATGGCCGCCGCCGTCGATTCGAAACTGAGCTCGGATAGAGCTCGTGCTGAAACGCCTCCAGGATCCCCACTGGCGAGCAGTAGCAACCAGGGAGACCGTAACAGCCGAGCTTCGCCGCCACCGATGCCATTCAGATCACCGGAGAGGCGGGGCGTTGGCTGAAGAGTGACTGACAGGAGGGCCCTGCAGGTCAGCGAGCTGGTGGCGACCCCGCCTACCCCGACCCCATCACTTTTGCAAGGAAAGTGGTTGTGCCTCCTCAAAAGGCGCTTCCCCACCCCGATCTGCATCAGGATCCGGGACGGGGGCATCCTAGGGTTCGTCCTGGCCAGAGCAGATCCAGTTTGTTTTGGGTGAGGAGAGATAAATTCATCTCTGGAGACTTCTCTGCTGCCGATTGCCACCCAGTTGGAGATTCAGATCGCCTGTTTGCCCCGAAACTCTTCTCCTTCTCCAGAGATTTCTGGGCAAAAAAATCAGGCAAGATCCCGTTCGCTTCAATTGTCAAGATGGCTGGCGGTGGTCGCGATGACAACAATCGGGGAGGAAGGTATGGCTCGGGGACGGGCCGGAATGGACGCCCTCCTACTCCCACGCCGTATGGGCGGGAGGGGGCCGCTCCCCCGCCGCTGGTGCCGCCAGCACCCCAAGCTGCCCCGCTGCCGCAGATGTCGATTTTCGCCAAGCCTCCCTTGTTTCCAGTAGGCTCAGCCCAAGCTATGATGCCAGGGGGACAGTTGTATGGATACCAGGGGGGTTGGAATCCGCAAGCGCAGCAGATGCAGCAGATGCCGCAGTGGGCTAACCAGCAGCAGTTCCCTTTCCAATATTTGCCTCCTCCGCAGGTTTTTCCTCAACAATACGGCCATCAGATGCACAAGCTCAGTTTGGGGGGAGTGGATCATCTGCTGGAGGAAGTGCACAGGTCAGTCAGTCGGATTCTAGCAAAAGCAAAAAGAAGAAAAGCCAGAAGTATAAGCAGACAGTTGCTACTGCTAATAGCGACGATGCCTCCTTCAATGTGGACCCTAAGTTCATAGGGGCGATCTGTTACAACTGCGGGCTCCCAGGACACTTTGTGGGTATGTGTCCAATCCCCAAAGTCTGTTTCATTTGCAAGACTCCTGGCCATCACATGGACGCTTGCCCCACTTGGTACAAGCCATACCCTGTTGCAATGTATTGGGGGAATGCCAATAATGGCTTAGGTTTTTTCCATATTGAAACTGGTGACAAGGAAGATTGTGAATGGCTCAACTTTGGAAATGTTGGTTTGGTATTAATAGAAAAAGGGGAGATCTCTGAGAAGGAGCTGGGGTTGTGTTTCTCTGATATGTGGAAAACCAACTGGCCCTGGCAGATCAGAAAATTTGATGAGAAAAAATTCATTGTCAGATTCCCTCCCAATAAGAAGATAAAAGACCTGGTGGAGTACCCTTCCATCAACCTGAAAAAGGAAGGAGTAACTATCTCTTTTAGTGATTGGAATGGAGAAATGCCAGCATATGACATCCTAGAGGAGACTTGGATAGTGATAGAAGGCCTACCTCCAAAGTGGATCTCTTGGTACATAATTTCGCAGATATCTACTATACTGAGGGTTCTTGTTAATGTTGATTGGCATACCATCTTCAGGAGCTTCTATGAGAAGGTAAGGATTCAGGTGGCTGTTAGAGACCCTGGCAAAATTCCCAGAGACAGGATGGTGGAAATCAACCATGAGCTCTATCTACTGCAATTTTCTATGGAAGCTGAGGCTGATAGTGGTCAGGGGCCAGATATTCCTCCAGGACCTGATGATAACAACCCTTCTCAGAACAGGCACACTGAAGATGAGTTTGATTCCAGTGGTGATGATTTACTTGGAGAAGATATGGATACTGGGAACAATAATACAAACAATAATACTGGCAAAAACAAACAGCAGCACGCTGGGTCTGGATCTGGGGGCACCAAGAACATACCAAAGTGCTCCACCCCTGCTCCTAGAACTAATGAAGTTAATGCAGGCCCTTCCATCTGTCTGGGTGCTCCTATGACCAAAAGCTACCTCGAGGTAGTGAAGAAAAGACTTAATGATTGCATAGGTTCCCCCCTCCTTAGTAAGTTTGAAGAAGTTGCTGCTATCCCTCAGAAGCACACCAATACTTTGCAAATGTGGGGCCCTGTGGTGGCCTAGAGAGTTAGCACCAGAAACAATAGGGATGATAGGCCTACCCTTCAAAAAGCTCAGGAACTGAAACAAATCAAAAACTTGGAAAGATCTACTGTGAAAAAAGGTACTCATAACTCCTTTGCTTGCTTAGATGATGACTTTTTTATTAAAACTGCAGAGTGCTCGGTTATTAATCTGGGTGATAGCAGTGATAATATTAAAGAGAACATCTGTGCTATTAAGCAGATTGAATTAGATAGACTTGATAAATTCAACTCTGGCAATCCTGAAGTTTTTCTCCCTGCTAGTATTTATATTACTGGAGAGGAGTTTGGTTTTTCTGATAATAATCTAGGGTGTAATGCTGGGTCAGAGGAAACGGCACATATGAATGTGTCCCCTACCTCAGATTCCCCCTGGGTTGAAGTCAAACGAAAATCTGGCTCCTGTAGGGAGAGAAGAAAAAATTAATTTTGTAGATAAATGATAGGTTGCTTTTGGAACATCAAAGGGCTGAATGGCCCCATCAAAATTGATAAGCTTAAAGAGCTCATTAGAGCCAATAGCCTTGATTTTGTTTGCATTTCTGAGACTAAGAAAGAAGAATTCACTCTTCTTCAAATTGAAGCCTTTGACCCCAGATCTACTTTTCAGTGGAAATGGCTCCCTGCTAATAACACTGCGGGGGGGGGGGGGATCCTAGTTGGGTGTAAGGTGGATATGTTTGAAATGATTCAGTGTGATTTACTTAATTTCAACATCTCTTGTTTGGTCAAAAACAAACAAGACAACTCCATTTGGAGGCTGGTTGCAGTATATGGCACTGCCTATGAGCAGTTCAAGGCAGATTTCATAAATGAACTTCACTCTCTATTTTCTATCTGGTCAGGACCATCCTTAATTGGAGGTGACTTCAATCTAATTAGAGAGGCCAGTGATAAAAATACTGGTGTTATTAATCAACACTGGTCTGATCTCTTTAATGACTGGATCAATAGTTTTGGCCTGCTGGAGCTTAAGATAAATGGGAGGAAATTCACTTGGGGTAATAACCAGGACAATTTAATTCTGGCTACCTTGGATAGAGTGTTCATGACCATTGACTGGGCTTCTGCTTTCCCTGGTGTAAACCTTAAAGCACTACCTAGACTTGGGAGTGATCATACTCCTCTAATTATTAATACTTGTGCCTTACATATCCCTAGAGACAAGCATTTCAGATTTGAAAAGTGGTGCTTGGAAGTAGATGGTTTTAGAGATGTCGTACATAAAGCTTGGACTGCCAAATGCCCTTATAATAAGGCCATAGATGTCTGGCAGTTCAAGATTAGAAACTCCAGAAAAGCCATCAAAGGTTGGATGGCTAATTATGAGGCTGAGCAAAACAGGAACAAACAAACCTTGGTGGCTGAGTACAATTGTCTGGATATTTTTTCTGAATCCAACCCTCCTTCCCCTAATACTAACAGGAGAATGAAAAAAATTGCAGGGGACCTGGAAGACATCTGGAGAAAGGAAGAAATTAAGGCCAGACAGAGATCCAGGGAGAGAGACATTCTGGAAGGGGACTTGAATGCTGGATATTTCAAAGCTGTAGCTAATCAGAAAAGGAGGAGGAAGCAGATCATGGCGCTGGAAGGTAATGAAGGTATTGTGACTGATCCTGAAGATATTATGAACATTGCTGTGAACTTCTACAAAACTCTTTTTGGCTACCAAGATAAAATAAACATTAACCTGACAAATGATTTTTGGGGAGATGGAGAGAGGGTGACTGATGCACATGATTGCATTTTGGATACCCCCTTCTCTGAAAAAGAGATAAAGGATGTTGTATTTGGCTCTTATGCTGAAGGAGCTCCTGGGCCAGATGGCTTTTCTTTTTTATTTTATCAATAGTTTTGGGACCTTATTAAAGGTGATCTATTTGCTTTATTCGATGCTTGGGAGAAAGGGGAACTAGACCTATATAGACTCAATTTCGCCTTGCTTACTCTAGTCCCTAAAGAGGCTGATGCAACTAGGATGGAAAAGTTTAGGCCTCTTGCTATGATTAATTGTAGCTTCAAGATCTTTGCCAAGTGTGCGGCTAATAAATTTGGCCCTATCTGCAACGATTTGATTTCTGTAAATCAGACAGCCTTTATAAAAGGCAGATATATAGCTGAGAGCATTATTGCAGCCCATGAAATTATTCACTCTGTTTACTCCCACAAGCAGTCTGATTATGTATTTAAACTAGACTACGAAAAAGCTTACGACATGATTAACAGAGAGTTCCTGATAGACATGATGTATAAGAGAGGCTTTTAGTTCTAATTGGATGAGGAAAGTTAAATCTCTCTTATACAAAGCTTCTGTTGGGGTCACTATTAATAATAAGAATAGTGATTTTTTTTATTGCGGGCAAAGGAGTGAGGCAGGGGGACCCTATTCCCCTTTGCTTTTTAATCTAGTAGCTGATGTGTTTACTAAAATTCTTATTAAAGCCTCCAGAAACAATATCCTGGAAGGCCTCTTCCCCAGTTCCAATCCTGCTGGCATCATTAGTATGCAATATGCGGATGACACCTTACTTTTCCTCAGCAATAATAAATCCCATGCGAAAAACCTTAAGTGGTTACTTTCCTGTTTTGAACATTTATCTGGCATGCGGATTAATTTTCATAAATGTGACCTGGTTCCCATTAATATTAATGAGGATGATGCCAATATCTTTGCACAAATACTTGGTTGCAAATTGAGTGAGTTTCCTATTAAATATTTAGGTGCTCCTATCCATCATAGAAAGCTTAAAAAAAGTGAACTTCAACCTACTGTTGATAAGATTATCAAGAGAGGGGCTGGGTGGCGGGGGGAGACTTCTGTCTTCGGGCAAAAGACTCACTTCAGTGAAGACTTGCCTGTCCACTATCCCTAGCTATCTTATGGGGATTATTAAATTCCCTAAATGGGCTATAAATCTAATAAATTCTCAACTAGCCCACTGTTTTTGGGACGACTATGAGGGACACTTTAAATATCATCTTGCTGCCTGGGGTAATGTAACCCTGCTAAAGCAGCATGGGTGTCTGGGCATCCCTAATATTGCTGATATGAATCTATGTCTCTTAGCTTCTTGGATCAGGAGATATTTCCTGGATGAGGGCAAAACTTGGAAACAAATTGTTGACGCCAAGTATAAGACTCACAGTCCTAATATATTTACTTGCCCGGAAAATGGTGCCTCCCCTTTTTGGAAAGGAATACTACGGGCTGCTACAGCTGCCAATGTAGGATATTCATGGATAGTGGGGAATGGCAAGAATATTAGATTCTGGGAAGACCAGTGGTTGGGTCATACTACTCTAGCTACCTAGTATTGGGAGCTATACTCCATTGCCAATGACCACAATGTTTCTGTTAGTGAGGTCTAGGATGGCACCAATCTAAAGATTACTTTTAGAAGGTGTTTCACCCAGAAACTACTAGCAGAGTGGGACAATTTGTTCAGCCGCGTAGCTGGTATAATTTTAAATGAGTTGAAGACACCGTTCGCTGGAACTTTGAAGCCAAAGGTGTCTTTACCGTCAAATCCTTTTACAAATTTATTAACTTTAGGGGGATTGATCCGGGCAACCTTACAATTATCTGGAATATTAACATTCCCCTTAGGATCCAGGTCTTTCTCTGGCTTGTGGCCAAAAACAAACTCTTAACAAGAGACAATCTGCAAAAAAGACAGCATGTAGATGATCCTACCTGCCTTTTTTGTGGAGAATCTAAATCTATTGATCATTTATTTTTTGGCTGCGTTGTTGCGATAGAGCTATGGAGAGGGATTTTCGATATATCCACAAAACAAGTTGGTATGTCCATTGAGTGCATGCTAGCTTGGTGGCTTAAGCACAAAAGTCTCTCAGCGGACTGCTTGCTTCATTCTGCTACCCTTTGGGCTCTGTGGAATCATCGCAATGACATTTGTTTCAATCATGTTCCCTGGCTTGGGATGCATGTTTTACGGAGGAAAACTGCTGCTATTCTAAGCAGCTGGATGATTCGATGCTCAGGTGCTGCAAAAGAAAGAGGGATGCACTTGGTGAGAAAGATGGAGCAGGAAGCACGTGCACCCCCCCCCCCCCTCCTGATGTGGCCAGACCCTGGCTAGGACTCCGAAAGTGCTCGGCGCTGCTATTCGATTGCGGCAATGCATGAGATCTGGACGAGCGCTATTACAATTTTGCCCTCTCCTTGCGAGAGTTAGCTCTCTTGTGTTTTGCTGGAGCTTAGTGTCTATCTCTGGTAGTTGTTCTCTGGCACTTTTATGTGGAAGCTAGAACTTCTATCTTGCCGGGGCAGCGTATGTTGCTGTTTTATCCCCCCCCCCCCCCCCCCCCCGCGCGTGCTTGTAACAGGATGTCTGAATACTGGGGTTTCATTTTGGTAATACAAAGTGGGGCCGGGGCCAAAAGCCCTTTTTCTCGAAAAAAAGGGTCAAGCTCGATTGCGGCTAAAGATGATCGGGCATGCTGTCACAGCCGCAGGGCAGTTCCATAAAGTTGCCGGACTCCTGAGGTTTATCGAGACACGGTGTTAGCTGTGGGCCAATGGATACATTGGGTAAATATTGTTTCTCTCCCGACGTCTCTGATTCCTACATGTTCATTGCATCCAGCTGATTCTTCTCTCGTCCTCTTCTCTTTGTGTGTGCTCGCACATATTTGTTCGTGTCTTAACATGTAAAGTGAAGAAGGAAATGTCAAACAGTGTGGATGAATTACTGAACCTTGCTATCTGCTCATGCTGATGTATGACTTAGATATACAGTGAAAGCATTACTCGCACAAGTGAAGGCGGGTGGAGAATTCACTTATATGTTCAATGCTTTATTTTGCATGACATTTTTTCATGGGTATAATACTAGTGCAGTACTTCAACAGGCTGGTTTCCACTCGTTTACGACTTGAGTCGCTTTTTACACTACACACCTTGTGTTGTCCGTTATTATATATGCTAGACATATACTCTTTCTGTAGAGAAGTAATTAATATTAACCGCATAAACCACAATAAGTCACCTAACCTAGTTATCTTCTCATAAAAACAGTAAACTAAGGCATAGTATTGTAAAACATCTAATAAACTGTTAAGTGCTTACTTATACAAGAAAATATATATCTGCAAGTATAACTTTTGCAAAACTGAATGCAAGGAAGCAGATAGAAATATATTGCCCCAAGATGCATTACAACAAATACATAGAGTAAAACTTGAGGGAAATAGTTGAATGCCGAGAGGCTCTGACTTCAATACATATATTTCTCAAATGTGGTTATGAAGATGAACCTGATAGGTTATGGCTACCATAGCCCTTCTCGCCTGTCGCTAGGATATGGACAGCTCAGGGGTGTTGTATGGCAAGCAACTAGAGAGAAAAGATGGCCATTAGGCCTACAAATGAGGAATAAAAGGCAAAAATAACATTGGGATAAGGTCAGGCATGAGGAGCACGTTGAACCCACTGCACCACCACATACGTTAGTTGAGTGAACAACTCCTATTTCATTTCATATCACGCTCAACAAAATAACAAATTTTTTACAAAACATAGTATGAGGACAGACAAGCGTACATCCATCTACAAGATGACAATTTACGTATGCAAACACGATCTAATTGAAGGAGCCCATCTATGACAACTATAAACTTCTATTCTTGTGTAATCCTAATCTCAGCATCACAAGAAAGAATAAACTACCATCATTGAAAAATCCTGTGTACCTGCAAGTGGGACAACTGTTGCAAGGTCTGTCGCAACAACCTCTGTGCGGTGGATTATCCATGGTCTCAACACGGTGACGCACAAAGGACAGGGAGCACAAGGTACACCAATTATCTTGTTAGTGTTCACAAAGAGGCAGGGAGTGAATTCAAGCCCTCCAAAGAAGAAGACGAAGAAGAATCCAGTTAACGCATGTTATCTGATTTCTTTTTGGGTCATGCAAGATGTCTTGTACTGTTACGAATATTTTTCACAGAGTTGAGTCTAAGCTTGCAACTGGTCAACCTAGACCACCAGTACATGATTTTCCTCGAAGGGTGTGTTATCTTTGGTGTCCACAGGATCGTCATGGGAGGCGTATCTGCAGTAATGGGAATATCACACTGCACTCGATCATTTGAGTAAGCATTGCATCTGTCGGATCACTCGCCGGATCACTCTCTCTCTCGCGATGACGAACACACGCGGACACATAGTGGGAGAGGAGGTTCTCTTGCGACACGTACTGCTGCGTCTTTTATGTTTCTTCTCTGCATTATTCTGTCGGCAACACGAACAATCGAACGTGGCACTGAGTCTACCATGATCCTACTTTTCTTTCTCTAAAAGGAGGATTACTCCCGGCCTCTGCATCGAGCAATGCAGACAACCATCTTTATTAATTATTCAACAGAGTCCGACAAAGTACATATATGGATCAACCCAAATCCATCTTCCTGAAAATCTCAATCGCTACACATACAAGCCCCATGGAGTGCCCTGGCACATCCACACACACCATTTATTCCGTGGTCACCCCAGGCTGCCACGAGACGGTGTCGTAGATCCTCAGCACAACCCACACATGCACACTGAATAATTCGTTGGCACCATATTCCGCCGACCCATCTTCAGGAGAGAGCAATAAATATGCCTTGCCAGGCCCAACTACCGTCCACGCCACCACAAACGCCAGCGCACATCCATAGACACGTGATCATCACCGAAACCCCGCTGCCCCATGCTGCAGAGACCCGCCATTGTCGATGCGTGAGATGCCATGCCGCTCCACTGCTGCAGGCATCCACTGGTCTCTCTAGCCGATGAAGCCCTCCAAGTATGATGACCCTACTGGAGAATGACATGTGAGCGCCGCAATCATCCGGTCGACCGATCAAGGGTTTCCCCCGAAGATAGCGGAACGAGATGGGAGCTTCACCTCGATGATGCCTTCAACATGAAAAAGGCGCCTGGGGCATTACAATTACCGACTCCTGCCACCAGCAGAAGACAAAGATTTCACACGGATCATGTTGCACGTGAATCCATCCGACATCTTGTGCATTGGCCAGACCACCTTCAAAGGGACCACACATAGTAGCACTACCACCGCAGGAGCCCTGGCACACCGGCCACTACCAGGATGCATTACCACTGGAGCCTGGTAGGTGGCCCGCCACCCCAACTCGCCAAACTGCTAGAGCTGCCGAGAAAGATCCCATTCCTACTCGTCACTCTGACTGATATGATCCGATCAGATCCGGAGCCACACCAGTTCACCGGCGGAGTTCCGCCTTTGACAGGGGCACCACCATGCCATGCCGCCGTGGGCTGCCTGAGCTTCACCTGGCGCCACCGATCAGGGCTGCTACCCTGGGATCCGGGCCGGCCGTCTCTGCAGCAACTGGCCACGCCTAGCCCCACCCCCATCCTCAGGCTGATCGCCCACTACCCCACCACAAGCGCCGCCGTCGGGAGCCGTCGCGCCACCATGGACCGTGGTAGAGGTCGCACCTCGCGGATCTGGCGCCCTCGCCGGCGGTCAACCCGGGAAGGAGGAGCAACCCTCCGCCTCTGATGTCAAACACACGAGTTTTTCCCGGGGCTTTTCCCTGGCAGTTAGGGTTAGCGCATCTCGTGTTGCCCGCGCGAGGGGCGATGCGAGATGGGTGATGTTTGGGAACTAGATCATTAAACCTCCCTTAGATCTCCCATGATCCTATTACCAGTGCCACTCCACGCAAGATCAATCGGAGGTTGACCAAGACAACTACGACTCAATCTAATAATGTGTATGCACATACACATGAGAGGGCATATTTTATTCTCAATTGATAAGTGCCACACATGTGGCACGAAACATCGTTGCCTAAACGCCCCCATTGCCATCCATTTTGCCATGTCGAACAGATGCCATCATCGGTATCTTTTTGATTTTTCATATTTAAAAATATTTTATCTCCTAAGTAAAGAATCCGATTGAAAATTCATTTTTTTCATTAAATCCATCTTTGATGAAATATACAAAAACAGATCCCCCATTTATATCTTTGGACAAATTTTCTTTGGTCAAAAGTTGCCATGATGTTTACACTAAAGTTGCCATAGTGTTTACACTAAAGTTTCCATGATATGTTTCATCTATTTTTTCTCTAAATTTAAAGCTACCATTGTATTTCAACTACTTTTCACGGAAAATTTTATTAATTGACCATGGCAATTTTTAGTAATTAACCATGGCAAATTTAATGTGTGGATCACGGCAATGTTTAGTAATTCATCATGGCAATTTTGGTATTTTGACCGTGGCAATTCTTGTATTTTCACCATGAAAAATATTTTTTGTATGAACCATGGCAAATTTGAGTGCATGTACCATGGAAAATTTATGTAATTCACCATGGCAATTTTAGTTTCTGATTGATGGCAAATTTTAGCCAGTGACCATGCACTTTTAATGTAATTGACGACGCAGTTCATTTTAATTATGAACCATGTCAAAATAATTTCATTGACCATGATAAAATTGTAGTAATTTAACATGGCAAGTTTAGTTTTTTAATTCCCCATTTTGTAACATGTCAAAATTTTCTTGAAATGTGAAAGGATAATTAGTTGAAATATATCATGGCAATTTCATTGTAAACATGATGGCAATTTATGCTTGAGACATGGTAACATTTGACCGTTAAAAAATATCGCCGAATCATAACGATATGGGATCTAGTTTAAGTCATCATCGAGTGGATTTTAATTATGAAAACGGATTTCCAATCATATTTTTTTTTCAGAGATCAAATATTTTAAAGTTTGATAACCCAAAAGATTTCTACTAACATCATCTATTTTTCATCCTTATTTGCATGCATGTGCGAAAAAAGCTGATGTGCCACAATGAGTGGCTAAAAAAGCGTGTGACACGACCTCTTTTAGCCCACACGTGTGACACTTACCATAGTCCATTTTACTTGCAATATGCATACTACAAACGGAAAAACTACGGGGCATGCAAAGCTCCCGATTAAACAAACATACAGGAAACGACTAATGACACATAAAAAATTAGAACTAACAGTTTCTCTCCCGATGTCTCTTATTCCCTCATGTTTTTGCATTCATTCAGTTCTTGTGGTGTTATCTTCTCCTTTTTTTATGAGAATTCTTCCGATCTGTTCATCTTTAATGATGGCAGTACAACGAACACAAATAATAATAATAATTACAGACAGATGCTTAGACCACCTAGTGGCGACTACATGCACTGAGGCGACCTGAAGGCATGCCGCCTTCATTGCCACTCCCTCGCCGGAGCCGGACAAAACTTGTTGTAATAGACAGTCGGGAAGTCGTCATGTTAAGGCAACATAGGACCAGCACAGCAGAACAACAACCGCCACCAATGAAGACTAGCGTAGATCGAAAGGATCTAACGTGGAAACATATGAACGTAGACGAACTACGACCATACCCGAGCAAATCTACCAAGGACAGATCCGCCGGAGACACACCTCCATACGGCTTCTGATGACTGTAACATACCATCAGGATGGGGGCAAGTCGGGGAAAACCTTATTCCATCTTCAGAGAACCGTCGTCGTCATGTCTTGCTGAGCAGGACACAAATCCTAACAAAACACGTAGAAACAACTGAAAACAGAGCCCTCCCGCCGGCAAGGACTGAGATCCACCGCGCCGCCATGACCCTAAGGCCATCGAAGACGAGAAGGACCGACGGCGGCGCCGGCAGGAGGCAGAGAAAGCCTAGACTTTTCTTGGGGTGGAAGCAGCCTGCTTGAAAGAACTTCTTTGTGAGCGTACTCACCGCTTACAAATAAATATTGTAGTGTCAATGAATCAATAGACCTTGCTATTTTCTCATGTGAAGGCAAGTGGAGAATGTATTTATTTGTTCATTGTTTTATTTCTTCATAGCATTTTTTTTCACTTGGAAGAATGCATATGTACTTCTGCCCATTTATTATCGTCTCCTTAGCAGTCAAATCTTTTAACCCCACCTCACATTATGTTTTTCGTATATATACCTTTTTTTCGTCAAATGTATTAATTGACCACAAGTTGTTTAAATCATTATTTTCATAAAAAGGTAAACTTAAGGCCAAACATAGGGAGACCATTGTTTTTTGCAGGAAGCAAATGACTACTCCCTCCGTAAACAAATATAAGTGATCTAAACGTTCTTATATTTGTTTACAGAGGGAGTACCTAGCAAGTGCTCATGGAGATCCGCAAGTGCACTCAAGCTCTTTTAACAAACAAAAGGGAAGAGAAAATCCATTTGCTTCCACTTGCTGCCCCCAGCTTTTTTATAGTGTGTCGCATTGAGAGTTGGGAAGGAAGGAGCTCGGCTATTTTAATCTGACAAGACAAAGAATCACGGCTCAAATTAACATCATGAAAAACTACCATAATATATGAACAGTGATTCATTGTCTTGCTCTCTGCATATAACATGTCTCTTCATCACAGATTAAGCAACCAAAAAGGGAAAATAGCCAAAAAAAAACTGAAAAATCTCGCCCAAGACAGCCAGCGAGCCGGTCAGACGGAGACCATGGACTCAAAGCAGTTGATGTCGTCGAACTCCGGTGCCAAACGCACTTCCTGCTTCATCTAAGGCCGAGAGACATGCTCCACCTTCTCCTCCTGCTGCTGCTTCTCCGTGGTTTTCTCTGGCTGCTGCCCGCTGCGGCTCCACCAGGAAAGGCGTGTGGCGTAGCCGGCACCTGCGATGTCTGCCGGCGACGAGCTCGGGATCGAGAAAGCCAAGATCTTGTCCATGGTCAGCGGCGCCTAGCGATGATCAGTTTCTTCCAATGTGGGAGCGGTGCGTTGATAGATGCTTGCTTAGTTGCTTTCTCATGGCTTTGCTCGTGCTTTGTTTACATACAAGGGAAGACAGACAGGGGAGCGGAAGCAGGGCAGGGGAGATGGAGGCGTCACGCAGCTGGAAGCCAGAAAAAACACGCCGACAACTAGCAAAGTCATTTAAGACCGAAGTTATGTGTATGCAAAAAAAAAAGGAAGAAAAGTCTCAAAGCGACTAGACCTGCGATCGGCAAACTATAACACTAACCATATCCACACCACTCATCTCATGGCACCATATGGGCGACGAGGTGCTTCAACAGCAACGCCTTCAAAAACGGGACGATACTCATGCGTCTTCGTCACCAGATCCAACCTCCAGGGCCAAAATCTAGGTTTTCACCTTGAAGAACAGTTCAAGCATATCCGAACAATGCCTTCAACAAGGTAATGGCATAAGAAAACATCGTCATTACTAGATATCACCACTCGGGTCTGACCTAGCCTTTCGCCTCGTAACTTAAGACTGGGTGTTCAAGTAGCACCACCTTTGATGTCACTCGTGTATTGTCACCACTATTTTTCTACGAACCCAACATTTGGGTCAGAAGTGATAGAAGCGCCACCACTGCCCGACATTCGGGTCAGGCTCATTGCAGGTTACTTTCACTTAAACATGGGCACGGGCAGTCCAGCCCGATGATCCAAACCCAAAGCCTGGCATTTGGGTCAGGCTCGTGCTCCTATTTTCTCCCAAATTAAAATCCTAAAAAGCCCAAAATACCTACTACGACTCCTTTGGCAGCGGCGACCATGGGCAAGTGGGTTTTGCCATCTAGGGTTTCAATCGCATGGTTTGTCCCAGCTCACTGATTGGCGGCAAGATCTAGTATGCGTGAGGGTCCAGCCAACAGTCGTGTGTCCTTGGCCTGGGTTGCGTGCTGGTTCTCATGTCCGGCGGCAAGGCAGTTGGTGGTGAGGTTCTTTGAAGCACACAGGAGACATAACACACAAATATTTCAAGTCTTGAATATTGTAGCGATATCAAACATGTAACAGTATAAGCTTTACAATAAAAAGACTACATTTTTACTAGTTTGAATGCAGATCTACGCCTCCCAGCCGGCTGATCAAACAAACCAATAATCTCATTAACATTAAACTTTGCAGCTATTTCCTTCCCAATGTATACAACCATGTAAGGTTGAAGAAAATCGTCAACTTCGGAGACCCGTCTTGATAATTTTAATTGCAGAAAAAGCTCTCTCCGCAGTTGCAGTTGACACCATGAGAGTGATGACCAAGCGCAATAATCTATCAACCATTGGATACACAGAGGCTTTACCTGTTTTATGCAATGCAACGGTCAAATCAGCCAGTGATGAAGAAGAATTTAGCTTTTGATGGTTGCAAACATCTAACTGATAGTGATGAAGTTGTGACTCCAGGCGAACCTGCTCTTGACTAGAAAAATCCGCTGGACAGAATTTGTCCACAAGCCGGCAAATCTTTGATATGTCAAATGAGTCGTGCCTTGGATTCAAGGATGCATAGAGTGTCATTAGCTCTATAGTCTGAACGCTAAAACGGTCATTTAGCTCAACCAGTTGTTGATCTATCGCCACATTGAACACATCAGCTTGTAGTGGTGAACATCGTGATGTTATTATGTTTATTCCGAGACTTAGTCACATCAACATACCTATAAACTACAAATACAGTATATGTGTTGGTAAAGCATATGTGATTAATATTATTCTATTATACAGTAGAGGAAAGGGACATACTTGATACTCATATCGGGGATCTCAACTTCATGCTTCACACAAAAGGTCTTAACCTCCTCTATGAGAGGTTCCCATCCTTCCTCTCTTATATCAGCGAGGAGCACCTTACACTAGTAGAAAACAGGGCTTTGGTCCAGGGCAATATTCACATTAGTCTCGGTTCAGTCACGAACCGGGACTAATGTGAGCATTGGTCTGGTTCGTGCGGCTAAGGCATTAGTCCCGGTTCACCTGAGCCCTTTAGTCCCGGTCTAAGACACGAACCGGGACTAAAGGGTGCGATGCCCTTTAGTCCCGGTTTGTGCCTCAAACTGGGACTAAAGATTAGACCTTTAGTTCCGGTTTGAGACACGAACCGGTACTAATGGGGTTGAGACCTTTAGTCCCGGTTCGTGCCACGAACCGGTACTAAAAGTCCCATTTTCAAACTCTACCCCCCCCCCCCCGATCGCCTTTTCAGTTTAAAAAAAAGGAAATTATGGAAATGTCAAAAAAATAAAAGAAAATAAGTTTCCCATGTGATATGTGGTCTAGTTGTTGGGAAAATTTGCAAATGTGAATTTCGACTTTATTTGCAAAATCTCTCTATAATTTGTAAACTGGGCATAACTTGTGCATACTAACTCGGGTGAAAAAGTTTTTTATATGAAAAATCATCTACTCGAAAAGTTACATCCGAATTTAATGGAGGTAACGCCATTAAACATTTTCAAAATCCTCAAAAACCTAACAGAAAAAAAGTTATGGGGCTTTTAAGATCTCGAGGCAAAAAAATTTAAAAAATTTCAAACTTACTAGTTTCAAGAAGTATTATGTTACTAAATAATTATTCAAGAATATTAGTGTTACTAAATAATTATTTCAGTTTTTTTGAATTTTGGTCAAATCTGGTCAAACTATGGTCAAACTGTGGTGACACAATGGCCAAACTAATTATTCAAGAAATATTATTGTTACTAAATAGTAGTGTTATTTTTTAGAGCAATAGTTTCAAACTCAAACAGTGAAATGTGTGACTTCATGCTCAAGCTAAATTCCCGAGGTTAATAGGATTGACATCTTACTATTGTCAGGAAAACAACAAGTCAGACTTGGAAACGAGGGAGAATAGAACCCGGAAGTTAAGCGTGCTCAGGCTGGAGTAGTGAGAGGATGGGTGACCGTTCGGGAAGTTAGATGATGAGGAATGATTAGAGGTTAAATTGAGCAGTGATGAGGGGTTAGGGGTGAGGGGTGATGAGAGATGAGAGGTTAAAATAATTCAGAAATTGAAAACAAAAAAGTTCTAAATTTTTTTTAGAAAAAATTAAAAAAATCATAAAATTTCCTCCAACCGGGACTAAAGGTGGACCTCCAGGCAGCGGCCACGTGGAGAGCCTTTAGTCCCGGTTCGCGTAAGAACCGGGACTAAAGGGGGAGGCTTTAGTAACGACCCTTTAGTTCCGGTTCCAGAACCGGGACTAAAGGCCCTTATGAATCGGGACTAAAAGCCCTTTTTCTACTAGTGTTAGTGTTAGAGAGTGTATCTAATGCATTAAAAATGTCCATAGATTTCTTCTAGAGTGTTTGGCACAAGACATCTGTGATTTTCATAATCCTCTCCATGAGGTGCAAAATGAACACAAAATCAAAAGAAACAGTTATCCTTAGGGCGCCTCCAGCATCTCCACGGGAATATTGTGTCACCGAACGATCATTCGCTATACTTCGTAGGACTATAATTGTGGCACCAAACATCTTCCTCAAGCTCCGAATTGACTTGAAGTGCGAACTCCATCTAGTGTCTGCTGGTCTCTGTAAAGAACCTATCTGGTTTGCCCCTTTTCCCGTATCAAGATCCCCCTGTTCAATTTCACGTGCAATTTCGGCGGCTTGATTTGCTAGTAACTCATCATTGCGTTTAGGTGAAGCACTAACAACATTTATGACAAAAATGGCATGTTGAAAAAAATTGTGCACTTCATGTACCTCTCATGATGCTGCAACAAGGGCCAATTGAATCTGATGCACCATACAATGAATGCAATATGCATAAGGGCACGCCTTCAGAATTAAAGCCTCCAATCCGTTTCACTCCCCTCGCTTATTACTGACCTCGTCATAGGCCTGACCTCTGATATCTTCCACATTTAAATTGTTATCTGCTAGAACAGTGCAGATTGTCTCCTTGAGAGTAAATGCAAGATAGTCATTCACATGAATGGCATCAACAAAACGCTCCTGTATGAACCCTTTAGTGTCAGGAAACAGAAGGACCAACGCCATTTGCTCTTTCTTGGATTCATCGTGAGTTTCGTCAACCATTATACAAAATTTGCTATCACCAATTTCTTCTCTAATTGCTCTTTGCACCTTTCGAGAAAGTATACCAAGAATTTCCTCTTGAAGCTGATGAGATGTGTACTTTGCGTTTCCAGGGGCATTTTCCAAGACAACATCTTTCACCTCCTTGTTATAAGAAGCCAAAAGTTTTACCAGTTGTAGGAAATTACCCCGGTTAATGGATCCCGGAGATTCATCATGCCCTCTAAAAGCACAAGCCTTGAATGTTAACCACCTTCATCATATCATATAATTGTTTTGTTAGGATACTACAACATACAATATTTTAATTATTGTAACAGAAGATGGAAGAAAAATATTGCTTACCGGATGGAATCAATTGTAACTTTGAGCCTTAGCCTTGCATCTGAAATCGTTTTTGCGGATGCTTTCCCATACACCTTATCAATATGAGTCATTATGTTTTTAAAATTATCATAACAATGAACTGAGAAGTTATGGGCTGAACCAGCATCTTTACCCATATGAGTTAGAAAGCACACTCTTTCCCATTATTCACCTTCTTCCACCTATCAAAGCCCAAAACAGTAAATGTTTCTGAGCCGCACTTCCCAACCGGCTTTCTTGAGAAGAGGAAACAATGGAAGCAATATGCAAAATCCTTGAACCAACTGTACTGGAAACGCCGACGATGTTTCGGTGGATCATCATTATATGGATACTCTCTCATG
Source organism: Triticum aestivum (assembly GCF_018294505.1). Taxonomy (NCBI): domain Eukaryota; kingdom Viridiplantae; phylum Streptophyta; class Magnoliopsida; order Poales; family Poaceae; genus Triticum; species Triticum aestivum. Next base: position 642,081,645 of record NC_057803.1, on the reverse strand, counting down.
TATGGCATGTATCGGCCTTCAGAAATATAGAATTGGTGTGCTTCATTTTTCTTATCAAGAGGGAGTTCCCAAATCTATTTCCGCTTTCCAGGGTCTCGCTCGAATGGTGTGCTTCCGATTCTTTGTTGTTCTAGAACTTTTACTTCTACAGATGCCTCAATATTTTGCTCAGGGGGTGGCATATCAACTGAACTGAGATTGGGGACATTATGATCAGTGGGTTGCTCTGTGACATAGACCTCCATGGTTGCATTTGCATTTTCAACTGTAGAGTTTGAAGCAATTGGCTTGAAAAAATTACTTATCGGTGGTGTCTTCCTCTTCCTCATGACCTATGCAGCTCTTATATAAGTACAAAGCAGATATGTAATCTGGAATTGACGTGACAAGTGCCAAAATATATTAAGTCACTAACCACTAAGTAGTAAGTACTAACAGTTGATCAATTGATTTGTTGAATCAAACTGACGAGTGACAACAACAATAGTATCAACCTGTAGTCGGTACTCGGTAGACAATAATACCCCCTTCTCTGATCACGGGATAGGATAAGTTAGGAATTCGGTGTGGGCTTGCGGCGATTAACGAAAAAGGGTTCCCCCCCCCCATTGCTTTATATTATAAAGCAACAACCAACCGATACCACCAGTTCGCAGAGGCCGCAACACAAACAAGCCCAAAAGAAAAAACGAGAGAAAGAAAGAGAAACAAATGCCGACGCCGGGAGCTCAACTAAGTGAAGCTGGCCGATATACGCCGCACCCTCCGGAGAAGTACCACCTCACGCCTAGCACTCCGAAGCCTCACGTACCAAGCAACACCTTCAGGAAGGAATGCGACGCCGACGCCGCTGCTGCCCAGACAAGTCCTAGGGTTTCCCTCGGTACGCGGATGGTAGATGGGAAGGAGTATCATCGATGCCCCTCAAGAAGGTCCGGCAACGCCCATAGGCGCAGCCACGCCGGTGACGGACGAGCCGCCAGAGATTTCTCCTACCCCGAAACCAACACCATCACCGACAATCGAGAGTGCACCGCCCAACATGCCGCCCACCAGCTTGTGCCACCACGGGATACCGCGCCAACTTCTCCGTCTCGCTGAGGCCACCAACACGGGCCTGGATGGAGGACGAGGGGACACCAGGCTCGGGGGCAATCACAATGTAGCCAACAAGAGGGAAGAGCCTCCACCGCACCACAGAGCTGACTGGACCTAACGACAGGGACTTACCAGGCCTCCACATGCCTGGCCGGACCCCAACGGATCCGTACAATCCCTGCTGGCACGCTGCAACAAGCCGGCCGCCGGAGCCATCACCACCTGCAGCCACCGCCATCTCGCTGCCACCACCAAGGAGCCGCGCCACCGTGCCCCGAACCGCCGGCCCTCCCCAGCCTAGATGGGCCAGAAAGGGCCCAGATCTGGGATGAGCGGGTGCCGCCGGCCTGTAGCACACCACGCCGCCCCGCAGCCAACGGCCACGCCGCTGCGTCAAGGGCGCTCGAGGCCCGCGGACCCACCGCTAAACCACACCGTCGTCCACCGAGCAGCACCGCCACTGGGCAGGAGGGAGCCCCGACTCCACCTCCTAGCGAGCGGGGAAGGGACGTCCACCACCGCCGGTGACACCCGGGCTATGCTGGTGGCCTCTGCCGGCGGCGCGAAGGGGAGGGACGAGGAGAGCGGGACGAGACGAGGCGGCAGGGGGAGGCGCTCCGCCGCCTCGGGGCGGCGGGAGACGCTACAGGGGAGGGACGGGGGAAGGGAGGGGAGGGGGAGCGGGGGAGAGGGCTAGCGGCGGTGGCGGTGGTGTTGGGGAAACCCTAGGAGAGCGGGGGCTTGTGGCGATTCCGTGCGGCTGCCTGTACTCGATGATGCGCGGTCGGCGGTAGCTTCGCGAATCAGCAATCGACGACAGGCGAAACACAGCGGCACGACACCCGGCTGCCGGCATCAATGAAGCCCTAGCGCCAGCGGCTAGCGGCGCGTCGCAGACATGAGTTTAGCCCATGCACTAATGGCGTAATGGCCGGATAATTATGCCTAAACTATTAGTCATTGGGGGGGGGGGGGAGGTCTGGCCCCCGCTCGCCCCCCACTGCCTCCACCTCTGGTTGGATTAGTGGATTAGTAGACCACTACTAATCCAACTTCCAACTTTGGATCCTTTCTCTTGAATCTAATCCGCGTTTCTTTCAGCCATTGATATAATAACATTGCGTGATCCTAAAACGATATGATGAGACTACTATATAAAACCTATACAAATACGGTGCAAATACGCAGATGAAAACAAATATAGGAAATTTTAGCACTAGTGTGGGTTAACCAGTAGCAGCAGCGCGGGCCGAATATCCGTGCTACAGGTAGTTAGCAGTAGCGCTGAGCATGGCCCATGCTAGTAAATAGGGGAAGCAGTAGCGCTGGTTGAACCCACGCTAGTGCTAAACATTAGCTGTAGCCATAGCAGTAGCGCGGGCCCCAGCGCCACTGCTAGTCTTTTATCCTGCGCTACTACTAGGATTTTCCCTAGTAGTGTGTTTGTCCATGATGGTACTCCGTCCCCGTACGGCGCCCTCACCGCAGATTGCTTTGACCACCGAAAGATCTTTCTGAGGGTTACCCTCTTCGAATCTAGTGGTTGCATTAGACAGTGAGACGGAATCCAAGGACGATGAGTTGCCACAGAGGGTATGTTTGTCTAGCGATGGCAGTCGGTTTCTATTCTAGAGCATGCGGCTTCTAGGATTGCGGAAAAGTGGCGGTGACGACACATGATTGACTCCGATGGTGGTACTCCTCGAGTACCCAGTCTAGAGTTGGTTGTAACTGCCAATGGCGATATTTTTGCGTCATTATCTTATTGAAGGCATTGCTTCGATATACTCATAATGGTTCTTCAGGGTCAAAACCTAGACTCGGACTTTTGATGATCAGATCCGGTGACGGTGGCGCTCGAATGTCGCTTTCTTCCTAAAGGCATTGATGTTGAAAAAGTTCATTTTTCACTTGATGTCATGAGATGGTTGGTGCAGATATGATCCCCGTTCTAGGTTGTCGATTGCGGAATTGATCGCTCCGAATTTTTTTTATTTCTGTTTGCTTCGGCATAGTTTTGGTCTTATATGAGTTTGTTATTTACCCACAATTTTGTGTGTGCGCGCGCGTTGGTATTGACCCTGTGTACCCTAGCTATTCAAAGGATGGTTGTGTGTTTATTTTGTTATATTCGTTTGATGCTTAATTTTTAAAAAATGCACCCTTGGTCGAAAAAACAGAAGGCAGACCAAGCTTGCTAGAAATTTCGGTTGAGGCCGGCTGCTCGGCTCATTATGCACAAGATCCTAGCTTTCACGATGGCCAGCTCCTCGCCTGCAGAGATCGCTGGTGCCAGGTGCTCTACGCGTCTGTCCTGCCGGTGTGGCGTCGGCAACCAGCACGCCGCTAGTTAGGAAGCCGGAGGCCAGGCCCGCCCGTACGCGCCCGAGTTCGACAGCATCAATTGCTTCGGCTCCATAATTTACTTCGAGCGGCTCGCCGGCTGTCTCATAGGAGTTTCTGTTCAATGGTCGCAGATCCTTCGTTGGCTATGAATTTAGTTCAACTATGTATTATCCAATGTTCTTTTACATGACATATACATTCGGCTTTCTACTTAACTAAATAATCTTGAAAATTATGAAGCATATGTGTCTACAATGTTACAACAGGGTGTTCAATTGCAGAAGGGTATACAAGAAATTTTCTTTCTTTCTGAAAAAAGAAGAGAACTTACCTTGGTGACCCAAAAAAGGCCACCTGTCCTTTTCTGCGTGAGATATATTTGGTATAATTTCTAACAATTACACAAATTGCTTATGAGCTTGAATAGAGAGAGGTAAGTAGAAGTGACCTCTCCGGTCCTGCTTCTCCACAAAAGTCCATGATTGAAATTCTTTCATCCTTGGCAGAAGAGAGAAGTTCAGGGAAGCTATGAGAAAGTGGTCCATGATTCCAATTATCTTCCCAAAGTTGAATGGTAGTGCCAGACCTAACCATGAATGGTGTTGCTTGCTTGTATGTCGGGATCAGGCTGAGAAGTATTTTCCACCAAAAGAGTCCTTCTTTCTTATCAGGGTGCTGGGAAGATGAGTAACACACTTCCCATATAAGAATCACCCAGGGAAGATCTTCTTTGTTGTAGAATTTATGCACATTTTTCAGGAGAAGTGTCTTGTTGTGTTCACAGATGTCCAGAATACCCAATCCACCTTGTTGTTTGGATTTGCAGATGTTATCCCAAGCCACAAGTGCCATTCCACTTTCAATTCAACCAAATTTCCTCCATAAGAAATTTCTCAAGTACTTTTTGAGTTGATTGATTGCACCAATAGGCAATGCCAAATTGCACATGACGAAAATTGTCTGTGCAGAGAATACATATTTGATTAAGAGCAATCTCCCATCATACGAAAGCAGGGTGGATCATTTAGTAAGCCTTCTTTCCAAACTAGTGAGGTTTTTGGTTTAGGTTCTCATTATTCGGACCGACCGTTCACTGTTTGGTTGTTTAGTCCATAAGAATATTTTTTTTGAAATGAGCTTATTTTCTTCCATGTAACAAGATCCGTGGTAAACATGGGGGCTCGAGTGTGTTCTCTCGAACGTAGGTCACTTTTCTATTTATGCGTGTAAGATTGGTCCAATCACTTCCACTTTATCCTCCAGTTTACCCAAAAAACTACACATGTTTTGGGTGTTGGGGAACGTAGCAGAAAATAAAAAAAAATTACGCTTTCACCAAAATCAATCTATGAGTTCATCTAGCAACGAGAGAGAGGAGTGCATCTACATACCCCTGTAGATCGAGAGCGAAAGCGTTCAAGAGAACGGGGTTGAGGGAGTCGTACTCGTCATGATCCAAATCACCGATGACCGAGTGCCGAACGGACGGCACCTCCGCGTTCAACACACGTACGGTTGGGGAAGACGTCTCCTCCTTCTAGATCCAGCAAGGGGGAAGGAGAGGTTGATGGAGATCCAGCAGCACGACGGCGTGGTGGTGGATGCAGCGGGGATCTCGGCAGGGCTTCGCCAAGCTCTACGGAGGAGGAGGAGGTGTTGGAGTGGGAGAGGGAGGCGCCAGGGGCTGGGGTGCGGCTGCCCTCCCTCCCCCCTCTTTATATAGGGGGACTAAGGGGGTGCGCCGGCCCTGGAGATCCCATCTCCAAAGGGGGGCGGCGGCCTAGGGGGGAAACTTGCCCCCCAAGTCAAGTGGGGCACCCCCCACCCCTGGGGTTTCCAACCCTAAACGCAGGGGAGGCCCAAGGGGGGGCGCACCAGCCCACCAGGGGCTGGTCCCCTTCCCCTTTCAACCCACGTGGCCCTGCGGGATAGGTGTCCCTACCTGGTGGACCCCCGGGGCCCTTCCGGTGGTCCCGGTACAATACCGGTGACCCCAGAAACTTTCCCGGTGGCCAAAACTAGACTTCCTATATATAATTCTTCACCTCCGGACCATTTCGGAACTCCTCGTGACGTCCGGGATCTCATCCGGAACTCCGAACAACTTTAGGGTTACTGCATACTAATATCTCTACAACCCTAGCATCACCGAACCTTAAGTGTGTAGACCCTACGGGTTCGGGAGACACGTAGACATGACCGAGACGACTCTCCGGTCAATAACCAACAGCGGGATATGGATACCCATGTTGGCTCCCACATGCTCCTCGATGATCTCATCGGATGAACCACGATATCGAGGATTCAAGCAACCCCGTATACAATTCCCTTTGTCAATCGGTACGTTACTTTCCCGAGATTCGATCGTCGGTATCCCAATACCTCGTTCAATCTCGTTACCGGCAAGTCACTTTACTCGTACCGTAATGCATGATCCCGTAACCAAACACTTGGTCACTTTGAGCTCATTATGATGATGCATTATCGAGTGGGCCCAGAGATACCTCTCCGCCATACGGAGTGACAAATCCCAGTCTCAATCCGTGTCAACCCAAGAGACACTTTCGGAGATACTCGTTGTATACCTTTATAGTCACCCAGTTACGTTGCGACGTTTGGTACACCCAAAGTACTCCTACGGTATCCGGGAGTTACACGATCTCATGGTCTAAGGAAAAGATACTTGACATTGGAAAAGCTCTAGCAAACGAACTACACGATCTTGTGCTATGCTTAGGATTGGGTCTTGTCCATCACATCATTCACCTAATGATGTGACCCCGTTATCAACGACATCCGATGTCCATAGTCAGGAAACCATGACTATCAGTTGATCAACGAGCTAGTCAACTAGAGGCTTACTAGGGACATGTTGGTGTCTATGTATTCACACATGTATTACGATTTTCGGATAACACAATTATAGCATGAACAACAGACGATTATCATGAACAAGGAAATATAATAATAATCTTTTATTTTGCCTCTAGGGCATATTTCCAACATTGGGATGGTACATAGCTTAAGGAAAACCTAGGATTGTCGGTTCTGGCTTTTTTGGACTCCAGGTTGTCAAGTTTGGTTTTCCAAACTATGCATGACAGTCCTCTTCATCATCGCAGATGGACCTAGGAGCATGTTTGTTCACCACTTACATCCTGAACCCATTTGTGCATCTTAGTATCCTAAGCGGCGGTGCCAGGGTAGGAGTGGCGACCACGTAGTTGGTTTTATTCGCCCTAGTCTGCTCCTTCTTTGGTAGGGCATTCCCTTGCTCCCTCTAGGTATTTCAGGATAAGAGGTGTAGAAGAGTTGACCCGATGACCATGTCGACTTCGTCTAGCAGGTTACTGAAATCAAGTAGGGAGAATGGTTGGGGAGAGGTCGCTTCATTGTCTCCATTTGATAGCGTGGACTACTGATACGTCTCCATCGTATTTACTTTTCCAAACTCTTTTGCCTTGATTTGGACACTAATTTGCAAGATTTGAATGAAACTAACCCGGACTGACCTAAAAAGTTCCGGGATTGTGCATGAATCAAAGAATTTTCATGGTGTTATTTTTGTGCAGAAATCAAAGTTCCCAGATTGACCTAAAAATTTACGGAGAATATTTTTGAAATACATAAAAATACTAGCGGAAATAGATACCAGAGGGGGCCCACCCAGGGGCGACAAGCCCTGAGGGCGCGGCGTACCGGCTTGTGGGCCCCCTGGACCATCTCCGACCCTAATTCCAACTCCATATATATGTATTCACGGAGAGAAAAAATTAGAGAGAAGGATTCATCGCATTTTATGATGTGGCTCCGGACGGTGAAATCGTCGCCATCTTCATCATTAACCTTCCTCCATCACCAATCTCATGATGCTCACCACCGGAAGTGAGTAATTCCATCGTCGGCTTGCTGGACGGTGATGGGTTGGATGAGATTTATCAGGTAATCGAGTTAGTTTTGTTAGGGTTTGATCCCTAGTATCCATGTGAGATTGATGTTTCTATGACTTTGCTATGCTTAATGCTTGTCACTAGGGCCCGAGTGTCATGACTTCCTATCTGAATCTCTTATGTTTTCATGAATATATATGTGTTCTTGATCCTAGCTAGCAAGTTGTAGACACATATTATGTGTTATGATCTGCATACCCCAAGGTGAAAATAATTGCGATTGTTTTCGGTGATTACCGTATTTTGAGGAGTTCATGTATTCACTATGTGCCAATGCTTTGTTCCGTTTCTCTATTAAAAGGAGGCCTTAATATCCCTTAGTTTCCTTATGGACTCCGCTGCCACGGGAGGGTAGGACAAAAGATGTCATTCAAGTTCTTTTTATAAGCACGTATGACTATATATAGAGTACATGCCTACATTATATTGATGAATTGGAGCTAGTTCCGTGTCACCCTAGGTTATGACTGCTACACGATGAATATTATCCAACACAATTATCCATCGTTGATCCAATGCCTACGAGCTTTTCACATATTTATCTTTGCAAAGTTACTTTCGTTGCTAATGTTGTTACAATCACTACAAAACTGCTACTTTTACTTTTGCCACTGTTACCGTTATTTCCGTAGTACTTTGCTAATAAATACTTTGCTACAGATATTAAGTATTTCAGGTGCGGTTGAATTGACAACTCAACTGCTAATACTTGCAAATATTCTTTGGATCCCCTTGTGTCGAATCAATAAACTTGGGCTGAATACTCTACGCTCGAAAACTGTTGCGATCCTCTACACCTGTGGATTATCAACTACGGCAAAGGCAACGACGAGTAACCTTTTGTCCGTGTTCATGTGAGAGCAAGAGACCCATTTGACATTGATTCGTTGGATGAGCTTTTGTTTTCATTATAGTTAAGAAAGTTATTAGCTGGGTTGTTAAGGCTCGATGTGGTAGGGGGACGGTGTATGACATCGGGGGTGGCCCCTCGGTAGACAAGTGGGACGGTTGGTAGGTCTCGGTGTCCACAACCGTAAGAGACCCTTGGACCTCAAATAGCATTGGAACACTACAGGAATCAGAAAGTTTGCCGTCAGGCAAGTACAGACAGCAAAGACAGGAATACAGACGGCAAAGAGTTTGCTGTCAACTAACTAACGACAAACTTTGTCGGCAAAGAGTACTTTGCCATCAGCTTTTCATCGGGCAGACGGCAAAGACTTTGCCGTTAGCTGGGCCATCTTTGCCGTCAGTCCTATAAATCACATACAGCAAATAAAAAGTACTTTTGCCGTCAGCCGGACTACAACTTTGCCGTCAGCCTAGTAAATCATAGACGGCAAAGAAAGGACTATTTTTTTATAAAAAAATACTGCAGCATTGCTCCCGAGCAATGCGGTAAACGCACGCGAGTGCACTACCCTATTTTCCTTCTTCTTTTTAACAGAGAAAGCCCTGGCGTGGCTAGTCTCATTCATTCAATAATAGTGCAGTACAAGATGCAAACAGGACCCCAAGGGAACTAAAGTTACATAATAGTCCTGAAAATTAACAAAAAGAACACTAAAAAGTAAAACCAAAAAGCCATTGGGTCCTTCTTGTCCACTGCAGGTCTGCTCGCCCCGCCGCTCGCCGTGCTACTCTGTCATGCCCTGCTCAGCATCGCCGCTCCGGTTCGGGCCGCGCTCGGGAGCTGACTCGCTCCGGCGCCGCGGGGAGGCATGCAAGGGAGGTTAGGGATGGGCGGTGCGCGACCGGCGGAGCTCGCGAGGCGGAGCGCCCGGCTGCTGTCGTCGTGGATCTCGGGGGAGCACAGAGCTCGCGGTGAGGACGAGCTTGGGCGCGCGGCAGCGGATGGAGGCTCGGCACGGGCGCCCGCCGCGGCGTGCAGCTGCTCGGGAAGGGCGCTGGCCGCAACGTGAGGCCTGTCGTCGCGGAGCTCGGGTGAGCACGGAGCACGTGCTGAGGATGGCGAGGCAGGCGCGATGGGGGCCGGGGGCGGGCGGGGGCGATGGGCCCGGGGACGGCGAGGCAGGGGCCGGGAGGAGAGGTGGCCGGCGAGGCAGGGGCCGGGATGAGACGTCGTCGGGGGTGCTGGTCTAGATCGAGAGAGAGAGAGACGTACGACAGGGAATAGTGGTGGGGGCGTGGGGGTGTCGGGAGGATAAGGTGGAGAGAGGGCGTGGGACGTGGGGTTGGTGGATTTTGCCTCGCGGGGATGTGCGGAGGAGATTCAGCCATGTCAGCGATCCGCCTGATCGATCCGTGGACTTGTGTTTTCTCTTTGCCGTCTGTGGTTCCATTTACTGACGGCAAAGTAAGCACTTTGTCGTCTGTAAATGGAACCACAGGCGGAAAAGTTCTTTGATGTCCGCGTTTTATATTAGAGACGTCAAAGTGAGCTCTTTGCCATCTATAATGAAAAAGGCAGACGGTAAAGATCTATGCCGTTTGTATTTATTTTTACAGACAGCAAAGTTTTCTCTTTGCTGTCTGTAATATTAAAGGCAGACGGCAAAGTCTATTTTGTCGTTACTTTTTCTTTGCCGTCTACTGATGACGGCAAACCCTTTATTTGCCGTCTACCCCAACGAAATGCTGACTGCAAAGAAAGTACGGACGGCAAATCTCCTGTTTCGTGTAGTGGAAGCCCTATTTCCAAATTTTTCCAGGGAAACATCCCAAGAGAGAGGGAAATCGAAGCCTTCATCATCACCCAAAGTCCGTTCATCGCGGGGATCGTTAACTTCATCAACATCTGCACCTGCACCATCTCATCTCCAAACTCTAGTTCATCCATTTAGTTCCATCATTGTATCAAACGTCGAATTGGTAACAGCAAGTACTTATGCGCGTGGATTACACTTGTAGTTGATGCATAGAAGATTTATTGGTGAAAGATTGTCGAGATCAGATTGTTCATCGTATATTTAAACCTATCGGTCATGATCCATACGATGAGTTGTGAGTTTTTATTTCTTGAGGACATGAGAGGCGTCTCATTGCTAGTAATCATCTGAAGTTAATTGTCATTAAATGTCTTGTTGTTATGTTGTGTTGTTCTTCGTCGAGATGTGAACATCGACTACATGACACCTCACCATCTTTGGACCTAGGGGAAGACGTTTTATTGTTAGTTTGAATACGATGGGTTGCGGGGGTGATAGAAATCTAAACCCTAGTATATGAATTGTTCCGTGAGGGTTTGTTTTAAATCTAATTGTTTAATACTATGATTAGATTTATCTTAATTACTTCTCCTTTAGTTGCGGATGTTTGCATGGAGAGTATAATCATAAGTACGTATTTTTTTTCATGTTAGACGTCAGATTTATACCTTCAAATGATCAACTTGCAGATTGATTTAAACATGCATTACCCACAAGAACTTTTGAGGAATTTCGGCGTAATCTCAACTTTGTGTAGTTATGATAAAGGGGGCGTGATGGAAATATTATATACACATGACATCCTTGCAGTACCTGTGCTTCACGTATGGGATTAGGAGTAGTTACAGATCTTTCTGTTTTATCTTTCTATCTGTCATTATCTCCATGTAATCCTCTCTAATGTTCAACCATCGTATCCCTGTAAAACCTACGAGAGCCATCCTCTCGATCCAATCAACAAATACCAGCGGGCACCCATGTATGGGTGTTGAGACGCTTCATCAAACCTCACAAGGATGGTTTCTCTCCCGAGGTCTCTTATTCCCACATGTTTTTGTACATGCAGTTCTTCTCCTGTCATTTTCTCTGTGAACGTAATCACCACTTATTTGTAATCAAGATGTCAAATGGATCAAAAGTAAGTGTTCTAGTGTCGATGAATCAATAGACCTTGCTATTTGCTCATGCGAGCAGAGACTCATATATAGGGAAATCGTTATTCAGACACGTGATGGTTGGTGGGGAATGTATTTACCTTTTTATTGTTTTATTTTTCATAGCATTTTTTCACTTGGTAGAATGCGTATGTGCTTCTGCGTATTATCATCTCCTTAGCAGTTGAATCTTTTGACCCTACCAAACATTATATTTTCTCTATATATACATCTCGTAAAAAGTAATTTCAAAAGTGGTAAAAAATCATGATATTTAATGGCAACAAATTTGACTTATTGTCCTGCTCGTAAAAAAAGTTTAGGGGCGCAATGAGTTTCGTGGTATTTTCTAGGACAAAGTCAAAATCAGCACTGTATGCACTATATTAGATGTACTATACACCCAATAAAGTCAAAATCATGATATTTGTTTTTATGCTCAGAATGGCAGTATTTTGTTGTCAACTTTTTTTTATAAGTAGGACAATAAGTCAAGTTTGTTGCAGAATATTTCAAAGATTTTAAAAAAATTCATGAATTGCTAAAAAAAATTGTCAGAAAATAGTTTATAGGGTTCATGTACCACCAGGTTCAAAGGGGTATTTTTCAGAGAAAAAATGCATTGCTTCCACTTGCTGGCCGCACTCCAGCTCTTTTTAGTATGTCAGATTCAGAGGTGGGAAGAAGTGGGGGTTTCATAAGGAGCTCGTCCTTTTTTATCTGAGAAGACAAAGAATCACCGCTGAAATTAACAGCAAGAAAACCCATCATAATCTATGATCGGTGATTCATTTCCTTGCTCTGTACAGATAACATGTCTCTTCATCAACGATTCAGCAACCGAAAAATAGCTAAAAAAAACCCTGAAAAATCGCGCCCGACACAGCCGGCGAGCCGATCATGGACTCGAAGCAGTTGATACCGTCGAACTCCAGCGCGAAACGTACCTCCCGCTTCATCTCTGGCCGAGAGACATGGCTTCATCTCTGGTTCCCCATGGCTCTGCTCGTGCTATGTTTATATACAGGGGAAGACAGACAGGGGAGGGGAACGAGATCAGTGGAGATGGAGGCGTGTGACGCAGCTGGAAGCCTGGAAAGTTGACGCACGCGGGCTGGAGAGGCCGACAGCTTGTGGCATAATGCGAGAGTAAAGAGACATGCAACGTGGTTGATTGTTTACTGAGTAGGAGAGGTGACGTGTTACGACTCTGGCTCGCTGCCGCGCGGGGAGTCGGTCAAGATAGTTCCAACGATAGAAACGGAACGGTGCAGCGTCGGCGACGAGACGTCCTCGGCTATTGTTTATGGCGAGCAAAAATGGAATATCACTGACCGGGGTGAGGAGTTGGACCGGCGTCGCCGACATGTTCCGCGATGCGCCGCCGGCCGTCTGCGATCGGGTGCGGGGCATGTGGTGCCCATATGTGTGGCCGTGTGGGTCCGGCCGGTGGGGGACGCCGAGCGAGAAGGAATTTACAGTCTGCATGCTCAGCAGTAACGAAGGACTGCTGAGTCGCCGGTTCCGCCATTGACCTGGCCGGCGGCTCCTCTGCTCGATCACAGAATGCTAAAGCCAGCGAGCGGCAGGGGCACCGCATGCTCTGTTGCCTAGTTGGATGGACGATGACATCACTCATACTCATCTCCAACTACAAGCCTCTACAACACCTGCACTTTGTTGGGTGCTCTCTTTGTCTTAGTTTAGCGCTCGAGCCAAACAAAACCATCGATATCAAGATAGCTTTTGTATCTGGCCATCAATCACACTCACCATCTTATGCAAGATTAGAGACTCTTGGAAAACTCATGTTTTCTGTAACGAGTGACATATGTATACTTGTAACCATTGTTAGAAGAATTCGAGGCGCACGAGGATCCGTCGAGGGCAAACAATCACACAAGCACGAGCATGACATCAAGCTATTTTAACGAGGTTCATCAACATGGTTTCATCCCGGGGGCAATGACTACACGCGCTACTCTCCATGTACCAAATGAAAGAGACAGTGCTTTGACGAGTCGGTCACGTCCCGTCCGACCACCCCTGCCATGGGCGTCCGGATAGTCCCTTTCATGATCTCTAAATTAGTCAACAAGTTATGTCGGGTCTATTTGGCTACCCCATCGTGCCTTTACATGCTAGGCCGGGGCAGATGGTCAAACGGTCGAACCAGGAAGATCAGAGCTTTAATGTCTTATTTATACAATTCAAACGTTTTATGGATATGTGTTCTTGAAATATATTTTCATTTGTATTGAAAACTGATTGCGAGTACGTGTACGCATGTATCAACGGTCTATCTGATTGAAGTTATTATTTCATATGTCGAAATGAAGAATCAATGCAATCACACAAACGTAGGACGAACCGTAACTTTTTTTAGCAAGCGTGCGCTCTTAATTCATCAACCGACGACATGCTTAGCGGATGATGACGGTGTGGAAGTAGCTCGTCGAACACCAGCTCGAACCTAGCACGCCACTGGGCCGTCAACTTTCCAAGCTAGTCCTTCGGTACGTCCTCTTTGTTTGACGCCGGCTTTGCCGCCTCGCCAGATACCAACTGCTTGATCTGTCGGCAGTGAGCAGCAACATGTGGGAGCTGTAGCGCTGTAGAGGGGCGCCTCGCAGAAGACGAGCACCGTCAGGAACTTCTCGATGGCCATGGATCAACTAGCTTTGGGCTCAAGCACCAAGCACTCTATTATGCTGTTGACGCCGCTCGTTGGGGAACTCGGGCGCAGTTGTTTGGTGCTTTCGTGGCTCCTTTTTGCTTTTGCTTTGCTTCTACCGATTGAGAAGGAGTCGTCCATCCTGACGTTGGTGCAAGCGACAACCCGACAAAAATACTCATATAGTCCCTGACAAGACTTCCATTTGCCTTCTGACCGCGCCACATATTACAGAGGGGCACATGGAACTGAAGAGGGCAGAAATATGCATCTAAATTCATGTAAGGACGTCTCAGGGGGTGTTTGTTTCAGAAGTCCTAGGACTTTTTCTAGTCCCAGGGACTAGTCAAAAAAGACTCTCCAACAGAGTCTTTTTCTAGTCCCTGTAGAAAAAGTCCTTCCCGTTTGGTTTCTAGGGACTTTTTAGGGACTTTTTCTAGTCTCTGGGACTAAAAAGTCCCTGAACCAAACACCCCCTCAATTAGTACAACAAGGAATTCAAACGTCTTGCTCATTATGTAAAGGAGGAAGTCTCTACCAATGCCAAGGAGGGGGCTAGGTTCTGCAAGGACCTTCTAAACCTTTTCGAGTACACAACCTTCAAGGAACTCGTTAACAAGGCTATAAAGGCCATGCATGGTAATGTCGGGTTGGAAAAATCAAGCTAGAAAGCACAACCGCAACGGGAGTTTCTCCTGCTACTCTGATCTGATGTCTGATAAGCACCGGATGTGGATACCGAATAGTGCATTTAGCTGTGGCACTAATTTTCCAAGGCCAACCTTCAATGCACCTTACGTGCCTCCACCAACAATACAGCACAAGAACATCTAAGAGCAGCACATCGCTATGGCTCCCAGCCCAATGTTTGGTCCATGTTTCAACGGTGGGTAGTCTGACCACCCCTCAAAGCAAAGTTTCTCCTGATGTCTCCTGTTTCCTACATGCTTGCCATCCATTCCGTGTTTCTCTCGTCCATTTCTCTTCTCCAATTCTGTGGTTTAACTTATTTATCTTCTAACATTTCCAACAGGAGAACAAGTAAATATGAAAGTGCGGATGAACTATTGGGCCCTGATATACACTCGTGTGAACATAGACTCACATATATAAGGAAAGCATCATACACACACAAGTAACGGTTGGTGGAGTATTTATTTGTATCTTTTTTATTTGCTTGGAAATTCATTCATTTATCGAATGCATGTGTGCTTTTCTAGCAAACAATAATGCATATGTTCATGCATTGATTGAATCTTCGAACCCTATCCTACATTGACTACTTTTTTTATTATGCGTGGCCATACATACAACATTTTAGAGCCGTGCATATTGATACACTACTAGGGAAAACCTTATACACAGCATCTTAGCAGTAGCGCTGGACAAAACAGGGCGCTACTGCTACTTAGCAGTGGCGATCTTAAATTAACCGCGCTATTGCTACTACTTTAGCAGTAACGTGTTCTGCCAAAGAACGTTGCTGCTATACTTGGACTGGCCGCAGTTGGCTAGACACACTTAGCAGTAGCGCGTATGCCTCGCCAGCGCTACTGCTACGTCTCTTAGCAGTAGCGCTTTTCTCTGAAACGCGCTACTACTTACTTACCTTATCCTAGAGTGTGCAGTGCAGTTCCCTCTCACTCATTCTCTCCCTCTCACTCGCTCTCGCCCGGCCGCGCCGAACCCGTCGTCCGCCGCCGCCACGCTACTCCTCGCCGAGGTACACCCTCCTCCCAGCTCCTCCTCCGGCCGCCCTCCTCCCATCGCCCCTCCCTCCTCCTTCTCCGGCCGCCCCCTCCCTCCTCCTCCTCCGGCCGCCCCCTCCCCCTCCACCCCCCGCCCCCTCCCTCCTCCTCCTCCGGCCGCCCCTCCCCCTCCCTCCTCCGATCCCACCGGCCTCCTCACCCTCCTCCTCTCTCCTTCTTCCTCCTCCCTCCATCTTTTTTTCTATTTTTTAGTATTGTATAATGTAGTTTTTTTACTGTTTTTAATAAGTGTTTAACATAGTTAGTAAGTAAATTAATAAACTAGTTGAACTAGTTTGGTTTAGTAAGAACTAGTTGAATTAATAGAACTAATGTATTTTTAGTAAGAAAATTAATATAACTAGTTGAACTAGTTTATTTTTAGAAAGAACTAGTTTATTTCTATTTATAGTAAGTTTATTTTTAGTAAGAACTAGTTGAATTAATAGAACTAGTTGAACATGTCACATTTGTTGTTATTTTTTTAGTTTAAGCAATTAGTGATGTTATATGTATGATACTATTTGGGATGTATTAGTGATAACTTATAGTTTTTTTTTGCAGAAATCAAGGAGCCCCTCCATCATCCTTGCCGTCGTCCCCGTCATCGACCCCCTTCGACCTAGAGGTGAGGCCATCCAAATCTCCATGTCAATATTAGTCTTATAAGATATGATGTAGATAAAAACATGTATATCTTGTGTTGCTCAAATAGGCCTACGTAGATAAAAACATGTATATCCGAGTGGCCTATGTTTTGCTGGAGTGTTGATTAACTTCCGTTCCTGCAAATTTTAGGTGCTCGATATGTCCTGTTTTGGCAAAGGTCATTGCCGGAATTTTCCGTGAATTGTGGCATGACTTGTGCTAGAATATGTAGGAAATATCGAGTGGCCTGGATTTTCTAGAAAGATAATTAAACGATATTTTGGGTTGACTTTAAGACTGTCGAGGCCGAAGAATCCCGACTGTTGTCGTGGGGGTCGTTTCTACTTCTTCTCCGGGTGCTAGACCTTTGTTATGCACTAGGGGAAGGAGGAGTAACGACCATCACCGACGGTCGCAAATGTCAGAGAGGAATAAGTGAGGGAGAGTATCCACCATATATGAGAGGACGAAGAATCCCGACTGTTGTCGTGGGGGTAGCTTCTCCTTCGTTCCCATGTGCTAGACAATTTGGTGTAATGCACTCGGGAACGAAAGGAGGAACTACCATCACCGACGATCGAATATATACACCACGTGAGCTGAGAGTTTTCAAGAAAAGACTCGACAGACCCATAGTCAACCCGTGATGAATAATATGATCTAATTTAGTTTTTGTAGTACATTTATTTAATTGTACAAGTTTAATCTTTCAATTATGAACATATGAAATGTTGTCGGACGAAGAAGGTCCCGGGGAGAGCTCCTGGTGCGGCGACAACCGGGGTTTCTGCGATAGGCCTCACCTGGACGATGATCGGCACTTCAGCACTAAGCTCGAGGAGGCCTTTGATTGTGAAACGGTACGCTATGATGCTAAGTGTTTTTTTCGTAATTAAGCTCGACTTCTACTACTTCAACATGTAATTTTCGTCTTTTACGATTCGACTAGCTTATCCCATGCCATGCAAGACGCTATGTCTTGGAGATGATGGGTTTTGAAGATCATGAGAGGAATGAAACAAAGAAAATTAACCTAAGGACCCATCATGGTATGGATTTTGAGGTAAATCTATACAATTCTTAGAGCGTATCCCATTTTGGTTGCCTAGGTTGGGAAGCACTTGGCAATATGTATTATTTTAAAGGCGGTATGTTTGTCACCATGGATCTTGGTGATCCTGACATCGACCAAGATGATTTGGACATTTGGGTTCTTGTTGATACGCTTCCAATTCTTCCGCTATGTGAGTTCCTCAAACATAGTTATTAAGTAATTTATATTGTTTATTTCAAAATAACTGACAGCTTATTTCCATTGATAGCTTATTTTCATGCTTCAAAGAGTGTGCGGAAGATGGTAGACAGAATCAACTACACCGATGGCTCTGAGTTAACTTATCAAGAGAAAAATCATCTGGTCGCATATTGTACTGACATTGAGAATTACAATGCCTTTTATCGAACTCCTCCAAATTATGGTGAATACGTGCCACTAGTGCACGTGTTGAACAACGATAACTTCCATGGAGATTTCTTGATAAGATTTTATACTATTACGACATCCATGCATCTTTTGCATATTTCTAAAACTGAACTACATTGCTAACCACGAAGTTATTACTATGTCTTTCAACAGAAAATCCTGATGGATTGTGTGCCTCATTTGATGTATCGGAATGGTCGCCCGAATGTTTTGAACATACAGCCAGGTCGTCCTACGAATCACACTATGCATACATGGTTTCTAAAAACGGTGAACACATGATAATCAAAAAATGAAAGAAATGCATGGACATTCGTAAGGAGGTTCTTGGAAGCAACATTTTGCGAAAGGCAAAGATTGGTGACAGGATAATCTCCATTCTCCATAATGGTGAGTCAGGAACTATCTTGTTTTATGCTATTTTATCCAAGAAAATATAGTAGGTCCTAAGAGAATGTAGTAGGTTATGAGGTACAATATGTTTATGAGAGTTGATGATGATGAGTAGTTGTGATTATGTCTAATGACCAACTTGTATGTGATGTCTCATTGATGAAAACGATTATCATGAGGAGGTGTTATATGACAACGATATGATGATGATGATGATATTTACTAGATCATTGGGTGAAAAAACCGTGGATTAGTTTCAAGTGGATGTCCATCCACTTGAAACTAATCCACGGTTCTTTCTCCCACTGATGCAATAACTCATTATGATGTAAAATCATTCTCTAAATTGCTGCGGTATGAAAACTTGTATAAAGGTGTATGAATACAACATGAAATAAAAAAGAGATATGGAATAATAGTAGTAGCACGTGCTAGTAGAAGCCATACTACTAATTACCAGTAGCGCTCATTTTAGAAAGCGTTGCTACTAAGTCAATGTAGCAGTAGCGCGGTTCAGCCCACGCTGCTGCTAACCTTTAGCTGTAGCGCCTTATTAGTAGCGTTGTACCCCGCGCTACTAATAGGCTTCAAACAGGCGCTACTGCTAGGGTTTTTCCTAGTAGTGATAGAACACTATATTTAAATAGTATAAACGGCTACCTTGGTGGTAATTTGTATAAAATAGGTAAACGCATTCATCCAAGTGATTTCAAGCCCTCACAAAGAAAGTAAGAAAGAACAGTCCATTACATTATCGTGTTCGCTAATTCACTTAGGGGTAGATCAATTGAGAGGGGTGGGATCCGGCGCGGGTAGCCTGGCTGCCACCATCGTCAGGGATTGTGTGGGGAAAGTCCCACGATTGTCGTCCGCCTGGCGAGACAGTTGTGGGAGGGTGATGTAGTGTACTTGGATATAACTATAGGGTGGATGGAATGCACTACTAGGGAAAAGCCTAGCAGTAGCGCGGGGTGCGCTACAACTAAACTTTACAAGTAGTGTGGGTTTACACGCGCTACTGCTAACATACAGAGTAGTAGCGAGTAGCTGGAACGCTCGCTACTACTAACAGAAGCAGCGCCTCTTCCCGGAGCGCGCTTCTACTCAAAGCACGCTGCTACTACGTGCATACCCCCGCTACTGCTAAATTTTTTAGTATTTTTTTCTGTAGCTTATTGGCCCTGTATTTTTATAAATATTAAACAGTAGTCTCATCATATGATTTTATGATCATGCTGAGTTATTATATATATCATTGGGTGAAAGAGATGTGTATTAGATCCAAGTGGGGCAACATGGTGCAGATCCAAAGTATTACTAATCCAAACTTCATCATTTTAGTTTGCATTAGTAGTACGTTCGATCTGCACCATGTTGCCTCCACTTGAATCTAATCATAGTTTATTTCACCCACTGATATATATAATAACTCATCATGCTCATAACAATATACCAACTCAGCATCATCATCATAATAATAACTCATCATCGTTATCATAATAACAAGTCATACTCATCATCATCGTCGTCATCTAACAACTGCTACTCGTTATCATAATACAAGTCAAACTCATCACCATCAAGTCATCTAACCAACCCTAGTTAATAGTTCTTAGCACATGATCATGAGTATTAGCTAGGACCTTCTAGCCTCTCTAAGGTAAAATAGCATAAAACAACATAGCCACTGACTCTCCATTATGGAGAATGGAGATTATCATGTCTCCAATTCGTGGTCTTCGTACAATGTTGCTTCCAAGTAGCTCTCTACGATTATTCATAACTTTTTTCCATTCTTTTATTGTGAGGTCTTCATCTGTTTGAGAAATCTTGTATGGACAGCGGTGACCCGTAGGCGAACTTGGCCGTAAGCTAACAACATCCACGTGACATTTCGTATGCATCAGATGAGGCACACAATCCTTCGGGATTTTGTGTTGAAGAGCATAATAGTAACATAGTTAGCAATGTTGTTTAGCTTTAGAAGAATGTATGCAAAAGATGCACTGGTGTCATAATAATAACAAATCTTACCATGCCTTTCCATGGATGTTGCCATAGTTCACACGTGGACTAGTGGCACGTATTGACCATAATATGGAGGAGTTTCATAATTCTTATTGAAAGTCTCAACATCAATAATAAAGGAGATAAGATGATCTTTCTCCTCGTAAGTTAGTTCAGAACCATCAGTGTAGTAAGTTTTGTCTACTACTTTCCGAACATTTTTTGAAGAATGGAAATATATAAGCTATCAACTATTTTTATAAAAACAATATAAATTACACAATAAATATGTTTGAGAATCTCACATAGAGGTAGAAGTGGAAGAGTATCAACATCGACCCAAATGTCGATATTCTCTTCCTTGATATCATCTTCCTCGACATTATCTTTGTCGATGTCATCTTCAGGATCACCAAGATTGAAAGTGTCATGCATACCCTCCTCAAAACCATACGACTTGCATAGTGTTGCCCAATTCGAGCAACCAAAATGGCAGTAGGTCACCACATTGTATAACTTTATGTTAAAAGCATAACCATGATGGGTCCTGAGGTGAACTCTCTTTATCTGCATATTCTCATGATCTTCGAAATCCATCTTCTCCCAGACATATCGTCTTGCATGGCAAGGGATGGGCTAGTCGAATTATAGAAAGCAAAAATTACACGTTGAAGAAGCCGTTTGTACCCTGGAGCCATTTGTACAAAGTTACAACCCGCCCCCTATCGACGATCTCCATGACGGGCACCACGCCTGGCTGGTGTTCAGTCAAATTCCATCGAGCTTATTTTCAAATGCTATGTCGTTTTTTCGAGTACGAAGCATGGTGGGCTACTCGACCATGAAGGACGAGTTGTTGTATGATGCGTGGCTGGTCGTATCCGCGAATTTCATAGGCAGGAGAAGAGGGGAGCCCTTCTAGGAGCAAGTGCATGAGAATTTGCATGCACGAAAGCATATTGCGCGATACGACATGTACATCATTCAACCATGCAACATGAGGTAGTTGTCGTATCGCTGGCACGCTATCCAAACCAGTGTCATCCAGTATTGCAACTTGGTTAGTCACCTCGAGGCAAGGTGGTCATTGCCCTCGGACATGGACGAGATCGTAAGTTTTACTTCCTCTTGCTCAACTAGTTGATCGATTCATTCAGTCAATGTTTGTCTACACATTATATGTAGCATGCACGCGCCGCCCCAGTGTACCACATAACAGAGGGACGGTCATTTATGGTACTAGACTTAATTTGCATGATATGTATGGATGATTTGTGCTATTTTCTACCCGAACTTTGCTGAATATCAGCCGCTTTGCATCAATAGCATCATGTTAGTTAAAATGTGGTTTGAAATGTATGTGACTACGATTAGATGGCGTCCTCCTGCATCCGTGTCCGCAGACTGGTTCCCCCTGTCCCAGGACAGTTGCGGGAGGTTTTTTACGGATTGTTGTTGGAGATGCCCTTACATCAGCCAATACCCATAGAAATTCGCAGGGGCACGTAAGTGCAGGGGCATTCACCTGTCAACCCCTGTCGTCTGCTCAATTTCCATCGTGATTCGGGAAGTAGATAAATCCCGCAGGAGAGCACAGTAAAAAAAGAAACCCATCAAAAAGATTTAAGTTTCAACGATGAGACTTACCATCTTTCCATCAAAAAATGCATAGTTTCAAAAAGTTTCAGAGATATAATTTCAAGCAATTTTTTCGGTCGATCTTAGAAACAAAATAATTCCTTTTTGTCGATCACTCGCTCTAAGTTTCAAACATTGAAACTTAATATTATTTTCAAATGTTGTCAGAATATATTTAAAATTGATCTTATTTGAAAGCGTTCATCGTGAGAAACACGAATATGAAAACATAACCTAATTTAAAATTTTCATTTAAGAGATATATAGCTTTGAAAATCGAAAGCCAAAATAAAGAGCTGGCACGAGGGGCCTGAGTGCCCCCACACTTGCGTGCTGTAAAACCTCCTGGTGGGCATGGCCTCAACAAACACCTCTTTCTCTCTCTCTCTCTCTCTCATTACTTGATGTCCACAAAGGCCATACTTGCCGCCTGGTTGTGCGCCACCAGAGCCCATGAAAATATGACTGTTCCGTTCTTTCCATATGTTCCGGAAAGTGCAGATGAGCCTACTATTGTGCCCCTGCTTCAACTCTTTCTCAATCAGATCACCCCACCAGTTAGAAATGTCTCTAGGCTCTAGGAGGAAGGGACAAACTGGCAGGTTTTCATTCAACCAGGAAGACACATGGTGCCAAACTGTTGAGCTTTCATATGCATGGAGGCATAGCTGTCACCTCGGGTCATGCGGCCGGCCGTGAAATGCCATCATATTGGTGTGAGAATTCTCCCATGGAGGCCTAGCCAAGTAAAGAACTTGCAGTTGGGCTCGGCATTTGCAGACCAGGATCATGCTGGACTCAAACTTAAGGAGTTATAGAAATCTAAACCATAGTATATGAATTATTTAATGTTATTATTAGATTTATCTTAATTACTTCCCTTTCAGTTGTGGATGCTTGCATGGAGAGTATAGTCATAAGTCGGTATTTTTTTATGTTAGAAGTTCGATTTATACCTTCAAAAGATTAGCTTGCGGATGGATTTACAAATGCATTACCCACAAGAAGTTTTGAGGAATTTCGAAGCAATCTCAACTTAGTGTAGTTGTGATTAAGGGGGTGTGTTGGAAATAGTATGTACACGTGACAGCCTTGTAGTACTTGTGCTTCACGTATTGGACTAGGAGTAGTTAGAGATCTTTCTGTTTTATCTTTCTGTCCCTGTATATCTTCATGTAATCCTCTCTAAAGTTCAACCACTACAAGGATCCGGGTCTATTGCAACAAAAGCGTTCGTCGCAATAAGTGCCCAATTGTCGCAATAGGTACCTATTGCCACGACATGGTGTTCGTTGCCAGCCGTTGCGACAGGACACATGGTAATAGGTTATTGCCACAAAAAAATAAATGTGGCAAGAAAGCATGCTATTGCAACAACCATGTGACCAGTTGCCACATTTTCCCTTGTGGCAGCTCGTACTTAATGCCACATTTTGGCTTGTGGCGATAGCTTAATGCAACAAGTGGCGAATCGAGTCAACATTTGTGGCAATAACCCATTGCGACAACTCTTTCCCGTGGCGAGTGCTCTTCCGTGGTAATAGACAATTGTGGCTATACCCTATGGCAACAACTCTTGTTTTTATAGGCATAGTCCTTTCACCACGAGTCCTACATTTGTGGCAGTAACGTATGGCAACGACTCTCCGGACGTGGTGACACTAAAATTGCAACATGCTCATTTTGGTGGTGATAAATAGTTGTCACAACGGACAAGATGTTTGTGGTGAGAGGCTATTGCGACAATATAAACGTTTCGTGGTGTTAGGACTATTTCAACATAACTGGATTGGTGGCGACAAGTAGCTATCTCAGTGGACTGCCTATTTACAGTGATAAGTAATTGCAACGATATAAAGTGTATCATCAATGTTTCAATAATATGATTCAACTAATACATATATGATTTAGATTGATAAAATATCAATGTTTGCATAGACAATATCCATCAAATGAAACTGAAATATAATTTAGCACACATTCAACATGCTGAATGTGCCATCCTAATTAAGAGCAAAGACTAAATTGTCCGTGGTCTAGAGTCAATTCCAGTTAAATCTTTGGATCCTGAAATGAAGAAATCAAAAATTTATTTGGCTCGAGTTAAATGAAAATAGAAAATACTTAGACAGGAAAAGAAAGAAACAACACAACTAATTAGCATAAAGATATAACCACGGTCATGACAATTGTATAATTACTATATACTGGCATGCATGGGTAGCTTTCTACCCAATTGTTATGAACACAACAGCTAGCAAGCAAATGCTTGTGCCTGATGTACTACATCATCAACAATTAGGTTCTATGCAAAAAGAATTGGATAATTTCACAAAAGAATTTATAGCTCAAACACAAGAATAATTACCTAAATTAATCAAACATCTAAACTTCTGTGAAACAAATACATGCTGGCGCAAGTTAACAATTTCTAATGGTGAGAAAACTGTTCTATTTCTGGCTTCCCTACGTACAATAGTGCAAACAAGTAGACAATTGCACGTTATGAATGCCATTTCCATATGAAATAAAGGTCAACATGAAGACAAACCAAGCTTCTGACTTACCATTGCTCGAAACATTCAAGAATGCATTGTTGCAGCTTGTATGAATGTATTTGGAGCAATTGCATTGTGCCTTGTACCTAGAGTCCCAGTAGTACTAGCTGTCTGTAAAAGAGTATTTTGCAAGTTTGGATTATTATTCTCTTTGCCGGTCCTTTTCTTATGCATCTGCAAATAGAAGTGCACTTTTAGCAATGCAAGCAAGCAAAATAAACCTAACAAGTTTGCAAGCATATGACTATAATTACCTCACGTGTTTGCGTTTGGGTCTGTTGGGTTCCATCTGGTGGGACAACTGTGCAAACTTTGCCATCATTTTTTTCCTCAAATTCCAGACTTGATCTTCGCTCCTCTTCCAGCAATCTTTCCCTTTCAGCTCACTCTTCTTTTAACCTCTCCTCAAGGTATTACATTGTAAGAAACAAGGACACAAATATAAAAAAAAGTACCATTATGTAGTTGTGCATGGTTGCGGCGAGCATGGGATGGCCATTCATCCAGTGCACACATGTCATTAGTAGACACATGAGTGTCAGGTTGTTCTTGAGTTCCTATATAAGATTTATAGTTTTGAAGATTAAAATTCCAGGATTTTCTGCAATATGCCAAATGTTAGAGATAGCTTAATTGTCATAAACTTTTTACTAGATCTGTGTTGTCCATGTTGGTTTTTGTAAGCTGTTATACTTTCCATCCTTGTTACGAGAACAAATCCTTTCTTACTGAACCCAAAAACAATTGAGGGACTTAGCATTATCAATGCGCACCATTCAGATAAGTGATTAAGAATTATGTTGTGTACCTTGCAGAAGGAGTAATGGGCATCATCTCTTTCCTCTGAAGCGTGCACATTACCTGATGCATTCCTAACTGCATGTTAATCTCAAATGTTAATTACCTTTGCTGCTATGGCATAAATTGAAGTGAACATAAATATTATTACCAAGTTATCGTTGTATTGTACTCGGTCTCCTACCAGCAGGATCTTGCGTTGAATTCATCATTGTGCCCTTCGGTAGGTAATATCATAATTTGAGTCAATTTCAGAAGAAATGCAATACTTAAAGCAGACATAAAAAAGCGACCAGAAAAATATCTAGTCGAGTCTATACTGAAGCTGTTGTAAGGAAAAAGAAGCTAGGCTTAAAAGATTAAGGGTGCGTTTGGATGCAAAGTATTTTTTGCAGTTTTTCTAGAAAACTGTGGTTTCTTAAAAAACTTTGGTATAAAATACTTTGAGATGTTTGGATGAAACAAATACTCCAGTCTAGAATACCCTGGTATCTCTCATACTGTAGTTTTTTTTTTGTGTATCTAAAAAAGAGGCCCCGACCTCTTTTTCCTAGACTGAGACGAAAGAAACAGGGGGAGTGCTCAGCCTCCTTCGACTCCTCAATATGTTGTATATAACCGTTAAACGAAGCTCAATCTATCTTCTGATTATTAGTGTTTCAGTTAAATGATTAGTTCTTTTACGGCTACCGGCGGCGGCGGCTGGTTCCTTATATCCGGTCGGCTGTCTGCCCATTACACATGACTCGAACGAAGCTCGCTCGTGAAGTAGATCAATTCGTGGTTGAAGCACACTCGTACACATCAGGCTAAAAGCTAGCTAGTTGTCAGTTCTATGCCGCCAGACGTGCATGGCATGGATGTTTGCATTGGGCGGGTGTTTCTACACACGGATCATCTAATTGATTGTAGTTGAGATTGGTGCAATGAGTCAAAACTATGGTAAAATAGCACTTGCCAAACGCATAGGCTGTTTTGCCAAAACAGAGAAAAACTAGAGTCTTTGGAAACCGAAGTATTCATTGTCCACACATTGAAAAACTGAGGTTTTGAATTACTGCAGTTCTTTTTAAACCGTGTTGCCAAACTAGGCCTAAATGACATCTGATTGTGTTATAGCGTGCAAAACAGAAGCATGCAGAACATAAGTCTTTTAGCATAGCATATGTATATAATTTTGATTTAGAAATTAAAAGCTAGGCTTTCTGTAATCAAGTCTATATTGAAGCTGTGAAGCATACACATGACACACCAATTATAGCCCATCCTGACAAGGCTACTCCCAGTACATACACATGCAGTAATCTAGCCTGAATGTGGTAAGCAAACTACTACCACATACGCTTTTACGATCTAGACAGTGGTTCTGCTATTAAGTTGGTAATATTTTACATAGTCAATGTTAGCTTAAACCTGATTAGTCACACAATTGTTACTGCAATGTGAATGCACTTGTGTAATTGTGGGTAGGTCGTCTTGCAACTAGCTGCAAGTTTGACTGTAGGTGTGCGCGCGTGTTCAAGCTGGCTAATCTAGGTTCAGTGTTTGTCTGCATGTGTTGCAGCATAAGTCATTTCCTAACAGTGCCAGAGAACCTTGAATAAATAAGAGTATTGAGCATTCGTTGCTCAGCTCAATGTTGCCTAAACCTGCCCGTCTCTTTCTTTCACCTAAACTGCAGTAGTACTCTGTTCTTCTTCCTCTGCTTTGTGTGTGCTTGATGGAAACTGAACCAGTTCCTGTGCATCTGCGTCCGCCGCTGGGGAGCAAGACGAGTGTCAGTGGCCATCACTGAAAAGGAAAAATTGGGACTATTTACACAAAACGTGGGACACTCCAAAATACAAAAATACAGGAGTCCTGATCGTGGTCGCGGCCGCCATGACTGTGGTCGCCGTGGCCGAGGCCGTGGACGGCATCGACGACAGCAGGTCGACCGTCTCCCAGCTCGGCGAGAGCAAGGAATGATGCACGGCGCCCATCGGCGTGGTAGTTCTACGATGGAAAGGGAGCGCTGCCATGGCCATGCCGTCCACCGCCTCCTGCTGCCCCTCCTCCTGTTCTCCGCATGGCCGCCTCCACCCCCACTGCATCCGCCTCCGCCTCCTCCTGACTGCAACCACCAGTCCACCACCACCAATTTCTCCCGCCCCGCGCAAATCCGACTCGTCTCCCGCCCCGCCCATTCCCAATGGAACACCCTTCCGGTCTCCTCCCCGTCCTCCTCCAAGAGCGCGCCCGATGTCGCTGGCGAGGACACCTACGAAGGGAAGGATCTCACGGCCGCGGGAGGCAGTGAGGTGGAGGAGGGCCAGGACGAGCGGTACGGGTTCGAGAGGGAGGTGCGGGAGCTGCCGGGGAAGAAGAACTGGCGGCTGGTGCGGGTCAGCGCGCCGCTCAAGGCCGTCTGGGCCACGCTCACAGACTAGGATGGCCTCGCCGGCTTCATCCCCGGCCTCTCCGACTGCCGCCTCCTCCACCAGCACGCCGCGTTCGCCCGCCTCTAGGCGGTGCGCTGCGCTGCACATCTATGCGGAGGACATTTGGGAGAAAGGAATAACCTGAGACAGAGTGTACGCTCGATGGACTCTTGGTGTGGTCCGCAGTATCGACGCCGTCATGACGCCGTGAGGACGGAGGAACCAAAACGAGAGAGCTCAGATCCAATCTCGACGATTTGGTGAAGAGAAATAATCGGAAGTATTTGTGGGGGGTGTTTAGCGGAGAGGTTAAGAATTTGTGGCGCCAGACATACTAAATTATCTAGTGCGAAATTACCAAGAAAAATTGGAGGGAGACTAGGGCATTAGCGGGAAGGTTGAACATTACTTCCGTAGAGCAGAGCAGATGATTAATTATTGTGTGTAGAAAGTATTTTTTTAAAGGGAACATTTAAAATAATGAAATAAATTGTAAAAAATATTTCAAATCAATATGGAATATATCTGCTGCTGAAAGTAATATTACTAAAATTTGTTCGTAAAAGGTTATTTCACTAACTAGCCGAGATAGATATCCGTGTCGTTGGCAATCGTATATGATGGTTGTGATGGCGGGAAGAGTATGCAGTTGACACAAGAACAACAATCGAGCCGGCGAGGGTAATGGAGGTGGTGTGTGCTACACTCATTGACAGAAACCTCATGTCACCCTCGCTTTAAAACTTTTATGTGTTATACTCTTGCCTTGAAACACAAGCAGATATGGGGTGATGAGACGGGCGATCTATGTCGGAGAAATGGATAAAAATGGACGCATCTAGAACAAAAATACGTCCAGATACAATGCAAGGGGGTTTTCTACTAATTTTTTTTTGACATTTCCAGGTATTTGCTTGATTAAGTATTAAGTATAAAATGCAAGGGAGCTTTTCTACAAAAAACATATGCCATGTCGGTTCCTGCTCATTTTGTAACAACTTGCCCTAAACATGCGTACTTATATGCAAAAAATTTGAATAGTGATATGGATTCGTTACAACTGCCCTAAGTGTGGTACCTTCATGCAATTAATTCAGGAATGGGGACTGAGCGAATATGGAGGCCAACCGAACTGGAGGATGACCTAGGCACTTAGTGATATGCTATCGAAGCCATCTAGGTCGTTCTTTGTTTTTTTACGGAGTAGGTCATTCTCTCTAGTCATGTATTGTGGTCTAATGACAGTGAATCATGGGCTGATGAGTTGCCGGTCATGATAGGATTAGGGGCTACTAAAAAAATTTGCAGTTTTGCTCGGGGGCCACAGGCCAGGAGGCCCTCGTGTAGGTCTGTCGTTAATTATACGAATATCGTTGCAAATGTCTTTTTCTTTTTTGCAACACTAGGGGATTGTTGCAATATGCTCTACATATTACCATGGATACACAACTTGTCGCAGTAAACAATATTATTGCAGCACGACAAAATGGAGGCAAAAAATATATGCTATTGCGACCAATACATATTTTGTTGCAATAGGTAGCCAATGTTTTGCAACAATATCTATAACTAACACAACGTCTCGCAGGTGTCGCGACATCTTTTCGAATATTACCATGAGTAGTTATTCTGTTGAAATACCTAGTCTCTATTACAACAAAACAATTGTCTCACGCAACGTAATTTGTTTGTCGCAATATCGCTACCATGTTGCAGCAACGATGTAGTTTGTTGCAATACGGGGCCTCTATTGCAACAGAATGTGTATTTATCGCGACAAGATTCGGTTGTCGCAGTATGTGCACCCTGTTACCACAACCGGGGAATTTGTGGTAATATTACGTTCTATTCCAACAAAAGAAGGTTGTAGCAATAAATTTTGCTGCAATAGACCGGAATCCTTGTAGACCGTATCCCTGTAAAATCTACGAGAGCCATCATCTCGATCCAATCAATAAATACCCGACGGCACCCATGTATGGGTGTTGAGACGCTTCATCAAACCTCAAAAGGATTGTTTCTCTCCCGAGGTCTCTTATTCTCACATGTTTTTGTACATTCGGTTCTTCTCCAGTCATTTTCTCTCTGAGCGTAATCACCACTTATTTGTAATCTAGATGTCAAATGGACCGAAGAATAAGTGATCTAGTGTCGATGAATCAATAGACCTTTCTATTTGCTCATGCGAGCAAATACTCATATATAGGGAAATCATTATCCACAAACGTGAAGGTTGGTGAAAACATATTTATTAGTTCATTGTTCTATTTTTCACAGCATTTATTATCGTATCCTTAGCAGTTGAATCTTTTGACCCCACCGCACATCATATTTTCTCTATATGTACACTTTTTTGTCAAATGTGTTAGACCATAAAACTTGGTTTAAATTTTGAAAATAATAAAAAGCTAAACTTAAGGCCAAACATAGGGGGGAACCATTGTTTTTTTCAGGAAGCAAATAACTACCTAGAAAGTAAACCTGTAAAAAGCTTGGAAAATGGGGGCATGTGAACCCGTCAAAAAATAGTAATTTCAAAACAGGTAAAAATCATGATATTTTTTTTGCGGGGAAACAAAAATCATGATATTTAATGGAAGCAAACTTGACTTATTGTCCTACTCGTAAAAAAACATTGGCTGCGAAATGAGTTTCGTGGTATTGTCCTGGACAAAGTCAAAATCAGCACTATATGTACTATATTAGGTGTACTATTCACCAATATTGTCATGGACAATTTGTTTTTATGCTCAGAGTTTTTATGGCAGTTTTTTTTTGTCAATTTTTTATGAGTAGGACAATTAGTCAAGTTTGTTCGAGGATGTTTCAAAGATTTTAAACTTTTTCATGAATTGGTAAAAAAATTGTCTGATACTCCCTCTGTCCCATAATATAAGAACCTTTTTCAAACTATGTTAGCTTGAAAAATGTTCTTATATTATGGGACGGAGGGAGTAGTTTATAGGGTTCATCTACCACCAGGTTCAAAGGGATATTTTTAAGAAAAAAAATGCATTTGCTTCCACTTGTGCCCCAACTTCACCTCTTTTTAGTGTGTCACATTCAAAGTTGGTGGAAAGTGGGGTTTCCATAAGGAGCTGGTCCTTTTTTATCTGACAAGACAAATAGTCAAGCCTCAAATTAACAGAATGAAAAACCACCATATTCTATGATCAGTGATTCATTGCCCTGCTCTGTACATATTACATGTCTCTTCATCACCGATTAAGCAACCAGAAATAGCAAAAGGAAAAAAAAACAGAAAAAACTCCCCCAAGACAGAGGGCGAACAGGTGTGAAGAGATAATGGATTTGATGCCCTTGAACTCTGGCGCGACCCGGCGCTCGCGATGTCCGCCATGACATGGTCAATTTTATTTGCAACATGTAACAATATTAGAACTAACAGTTTCTCTCTCGATGTTTCTTATTCCCACATGTCTTTGCATTCATTCAGTTCTTGTCGTGTTTTCTTCTATGCGACCGTACTCACCACTTATTTGTAATCCAATATGTCAAATAGATGGATGAATAAATATTGTAGTGTCGATGAATCAATAGACCTTGCTATTTTATCATGCAAGCAGAGACTTATATATAGGGAAATCATTGTTCACACACGTGAAGGTTGGTGGAGAATGAATTTATTTATATGTATAATTTACTGATTGGGGTGAATAGCCAGTTGGAACATTTTTCTTGAAACATACAAATTTTGTATAAACAACATTTTAGTGACTAGTAAAATAGGCTAGTCCGGCCAGAGCAACTGCAATTCAATTGGGATGATCTATTAATATTTCCTAGTCCCTAAGACGATTCAACTTCATGTATGATGTGTGGTAATTTTAGAAATTCATTTAACATTTCACTTTTTGGCACAACCATAGTGGGTTTTTTTCTTTCAAAAACTAACAACTACCCAGACACATGAATTAGTTGATTTAAACAATCTTTCTAGAGTGGCTTTATTTATAAAGTCGGATGTGCCTTTTCTCTAAAAAAACAATCTTTCTAGAGTTCCGTTTAAAAGGCAAAGGATTGCATATTAGAATCCCAATCAGCATGATGATATAAGAAGAAAATACTTGATGTAGGGGGTCGCCACTCGCGAGCCTCATCCTATAACGTCTAAACCAATGATGGTTTGGAAGATCAATCCACATTTTAATGGCGATTAGCATGATCAATACGTGGTAATTGGTTGGGGTACAACGAGGCAGAGGACATTGCATTGTGTTGCATTGTATGATAGCGGTATCTGTGGTAGTTCATATGGGTGCTTATTTTGTTGGTATATCCCCATACATTCTTGCCCCCTCTCAAGTTTTTTTCTGGGTCCGCCCCTGACAAGAAGGTAGGTTTCCCACCACACTGCGGTAGAGGAGCGTTGCGTTGACCGGTGACGGCGTACTCGTCTTGCTTAGGCGAAGGCGTGGCTGCGTCGACACATGGACTGGGTGGCACTCATTCATGCCGGCGCGCTGCAGTAGCTTCGCCAGGGACGTTGGCTGGCAAACAGTGAACTCCCGGGCAGGCCGGCTTACCTCGAGACCAAATTATTAGGTGTGGAGGCTGAGGTTGTTCATCAGGAAGCATCACGCCATCTCCTCCTTGAATGTAATGCTGGCGGTGGTGCTGGCCCCTGTGACAACGAGATCATCAACTTATACACCAAGCAGCAGCCGGTCGTCGGTTGTTGGAACTAATCTTATCATATGTATGTGCGTGTATATTTTCGTTTTGCGGCCGGCAAGATGTACGATGCGAGACGTACAAAGACAGCTAGTCCTTCGCATGGCTGCAGAGGGTGCTAGGTGAGATGCTTGTGCCGTGAGATGCGGCGTACACGCTAGATGCTCGAGGGCCGTGACCCGTGGGAAGCGGCTGCATCACTCATAGGACAGACGGGGTCACCGACTGTGTACGTCGGTGTCGCCTCGGCGGTGGCCTGCATGTGACCCAAGTGGCGGCGGCTTCCCTTGTTCTACTACTCGTCGATGATGTCGGGCGCGGACGTGCTGGGCGCCAGCTTGTCGATGTCTGTCCAGCTAGCTTCTTTCTCTGCCTGCATGAAGCTGCTATGGACCGTCAACACCGGACATCGCGATCGCACGCACTAGAGGTGGAGGCGCAGTACAACTTACTCCGTCGGCTGGAGCAACTCGTCACTCCTCCGCGAGCTACTTTGGAGCGCTGAGGTGTTAAACCACGCGCCGGCTTGGTGTGACAACTTACTCCGTCGGGCTAGCCGAGGGAGGTGGATGTGTGAGTTGCCTCGCAAGTAACCACCAGGCTCGGCGGGCCAACCAGCCGGCTTTTATGTTGAAAAATTTCTCTTCCTTCTCATCGAATGCCTTTGAAAGGGTGGGAAAATGGTGAAAGGAGGAGACGGGGAGTGGCGGAGTGGTGTGACTCTTGCCCAGCGTCTGGCCTCATTTAAATAGAGGGCAGGCGGGAGGAGCTTGCCCGGTGTTGAGTTTAATGTCGGCCCACTCGTGAACGGACGTTTGGCTGGAGTAGTTTTCTCGGCTTCCATGCGGGTTTAATGGAACCGTTTGAATGCGGCGAGGAGCCGTGTGTAGCCAGGCGTGCAGCGGGCGGCGCCCTCGGCTGACGTGCCGCTTCAATGGCAGAGGCAGTGAGAGGTCGCCTCCCCATGAACTGCCTATAGTGTGAATCGGCATGCTCTACAACAACATGAATGCCAACTGGCGTCGGGCGCGAAGTGCGCGCGGGAGGGGGAGGGGTTTTTGGTGGGCCAGGACAGTCAGAAGCTGGCGCGGGATCAGTCCGAACTCCCGCAAAGTGTGCCATGTTTGTCTCCGATTTACAGGAGAAAACACGTCCGAACCATCCAGCGGACCGATACATGCCCGCTTTGGATGACTTCTGTTATCCGGACAGCACGATCCAAACGGATATGGGAGGTTTGAGAGTCGGCGTTGGACATGCCCTTATAAGTGGAAGAGAACAACAGTAAGGGGAGAAAAAACATTAAGGGCAGAGACTGGCAGAGGCACTAATTGTACATGCCAAGTTTTCCATTTGGCAAAAGACTAGCCTAACCTTGGTCACCTTGCTTTGCAATGTTGAACAGAAATCGTGTGGATTACAGCTAATTCGATCTTGATTTGAGATATCTCTATGTCTGTTAGAATGATTGTTACTAGTAGTAGGGGTGGAACACGTAAGAACAAGCTCAGGTACGAAAACAAAGACGCACACCTTCACCTTCGCAATCTTGCAGATGAGCATGAGTAATTAGGTATGTCCAACGCCAGAAAGAAACACTTTTCTTTGACGTGGAGACCATGTAACCCATTTTTTTTTAAAGACCATGTAACCCGACAAGGCACGGTGGCAACCCTCTGCAGCCCAGCTTCAGCATGTGCGTACTCAGATACCGCGTGCCCTCGAAGTTCGAACCGGGGATCCGCACACACAGGGCCAGGCCGCGACCCTACAAAATCCTGGGCCACGACGTGCAGTTCGGTCACCAAAAAAGAATCCAGCGGCCAAGCAGACATGCGTGATGAAACCAAGAAGCTGATACTCGTAGCTTGACCTTAGCGTGATGTTGTTGAATTTGTTTCCAATACCTTCCATTTCCATGAATATTTTTCAAGCAAGACATACAAATACAAAATGCACCGTAATGGATCACTTGGTTAGAGGCACATGAGGAGGAAGGTATATATATGGGCATCTTCCATCATATGGACTCCAGGTCTCCAGCACGGTAGGTGAGCAGTATATATAAAATAAAATGGCAGAATTAATGATCTGATGGTACGTTCAAGCGGAAGAGAATGATAGTGAGGAGAGCAAAATTATTGTCTCTACACGTATACAGAATTGTACTAGGAGTTCGATCTTGTAACCAGTAGAAAAAAATGTCATTCGAAATAAAGCAATGAACAAATAAGTAACTTCTCCACCAAACTTCAGCTGTGCTTGTAATGCTTTCTATCTCTCTCTATATATATAAGTCTACATCCGCGTGAGCTGATAGCAAGGTTCAGTTATTCATCCAGACACTTCGATATTTCCTCCTTCATTTATTTGTCTTGTTAAGACACAAATACATGCGAGCACAAACAAAGAGAAAATAACGAGAGAAGAATCAAGTACAATAAACAAATAGGAATCGGAGACATCAGGAGAGAAACAATATCAGATTCGCCAAGGCAAATCCAGATGAGATTTAACTAACTCATGTCTAAGTGCTCCAACGTCGGATTCGTGCTGTATGATTCTTGCTTGCCTCGTCCACTGACTCGTGAAAACTGTCTGGGACGATTTTGTCCCAGGCTATCATGCCCTATAGTTTCGGCATAGGCTTTAGCAGCAAAGCATCCAGGCCAGATCGTAACTCGTCAGAAGACTCATCTTCAGCAGAGGATCCATGACGAGAGGTTGTTCAGGGCGCTCGATTCTGTGAGGTGCCGCTCTGCAGGTCGATTCTGTGCTCACCGCCAGCGCTATCCACAGGCCAGTCTCTAGCGCCGATAGCGCTACAAAGCCGGCGGTGGCTAACAAGCCGTACGCTGACAAGAAGCAGGGTTTTTTCTCAGGCAAGCTGGTGGCCGAAAGGCGGGTTGGTTTCGAGCTTGCCTTCGGCTGCCTCAATTGCTTCGACACTGTGGTTACGCACTGAGCATGTTGTATTCATGATTTTGATCTGTATAGTACTCAGACTAGTGATAGTTTTTTTGTTCATTCTATTGTATTGTTCGACTGGTGCATAAGCTTCATCAGTACAAATGAAAGGAATTTACTACTAGTATCAGTTTATGGCTTCAATGTTAGTTCTAATCTTGTTGTAGGTTTAGTCAGTGGTTTGTTTAGTCGTGTCATACACATGGTATTACATTTAGCATGGTAATAAGTTAGAGAAGTACTAGTGGGCTAGCTGCGCATGGGGATGGATGTGTGGATGTTGGGTTGTAGTGCTCCAGTAGAGTCATGCATGTTTATCTTTGAGGTCTGTTTGCATGTAGCCTGAGACGTGCGAGTTCACGTCGAGGCATCTTTTTCTGATGGTTGTTTTGGTCACCGCCAGACTCAGATCGTGGGATGGCACGATCAGATCGAGCTGCGCTAGGTGGGTTAGTTATGCATGTAATAGTGAGCTTGGCTCCCGGGGAGAATAGGAAGAGAAGAAAGCAAGAAAAGAGGAAGGTAGTTGTCCTCGCAAACAAACTGTGTTAGTCTTCCTCTCTGGTTCCTTCGTCTCCACTGTGCTCGCGTGTGTAGCCTCGCGTTTATGTTCCAACAGGGCATTGCCAAAGAAACAGAGGAAAAAACCGGCGTTCACCAATTGTGATGTTGGTGGCCACCGGATGAACACTTACATCAATCCTAACGTATTGAGTAGAGTAATGATTTGTAGAAAATTGCTGTACCAAATTTTCCTGTGTTGTGAAGAACTGAATTTCTGTAACTATGTGATTGTGCTGGCTGAATAAACGTGTAACTTCAAGAAGACAAGAAGCATAGTATGTTCAGGGGTAACGTGTGGGAACAGGGATTTTGCAGAGCGGCCAAACAGCTCAAGTGCAACCCACGTCAAGCAGAGCCGCGGGTACAAGACGCAACTCCCGTCACTAGACGGCCATCCAAACGATGTTACGACACTAAGTTCTCCACCCGTTAGTACATTAAAAGCAATTCTGGCCCATCACCAATGTTGTGTCAGATCTCAAAGATATCGAATGGTGCACGATAACGTGGCCAGGCGAGGACGGGCACTCCTCTGAATTTTCGAGGAAACTAGCTATTTTTGAGTGGTGCTGGCC
The DNA here is from genome assembly GCF_018294505.1 of Triticum aestivum. Lineage (NCBI taxonomy): Eukaryota > Viridiplantae > Streptophyta > Magnoliopsida > Poales > Poaceae > Triticum > Triticum aestivum. Next base: position 642,045,260 of record NC_057803.1, on the reverse strand, counting down.
AGGGTCGGTTTTTGTAGCCTATAAATAGCCTTGTATGCCATCATTGTAAAGATAACACAACAAAAAAAAGACATCCATGACATTTTGTATCGAACGGAAATATGATATCCGTGACATTTTTTCTCAAACGAAAATATCATATCCGTGAAATTTTGTCTAGAACAAAAGTATTTTCAATCATGGAAGCTTAGATAATGCTGTTTAGTTTCTTTCCTCTTTGAATTTAAATAAAACGCACAAAATCCTATCTCTAGATGTCCATCCTATTGTGTATGCTCTACTTTTATGTGAATGAACGAGAAATACATGACTAATATCAGCACCGAGAAGCAGTACAATATTTTATGATGGATGACAAAGTATGAAGTTGGGCACCACAAGTGTGATTAATAAACGAAGTCTGACCAGCCAGGGAACCCCCACGCGTGGATAGAGCTTCGTAAAGTGCCATCAGAGTTATTGATAAGTTACCACCACCTTCCTTGCCTAATGACACACAGTGCAGATCAATTGATTAACGCCGCATGAGAAGAACCTGCATACTCAAAATCAGCAGATGTCGGTTGCTACGTTGAATATTATGGTTCGTATGATCATGAAGGGGTAATATATAGCGCAATATAGTGGTGCAACAAACTCGAAAAGACAAAATATATTTGAAAGGAAGATGGAGCTAGTGCAATATGTTAATTATCATTTGTATGCTTTTGTGAATAGCACTACTTTGTTTTCAAATGATCTACCAATCATCTTTAAAGATGATACACATTTTGATAACAGAGAAAAACTAAATAAGCTAAGTAATATTACTTTCAATTTTGCATGCTCTATCAAAGTCATCTTAGTATGGTACATGTTTATAATGTTTGTAATAAATCCAAAGATATGTGCATCATATTGGCACCTTTTGTCTGATTGTAATAAATTTGAAGATATGTGTAACATATTGGTACTCATTTGTAATGAATGTAATACATTTGGCGATATGTCCAACATATGAAGGAAATATATCTCATCCATTAGATTATCTACATATGAAGCCAATTAGGCTCCAAGTTCCACTATCCAAGGAAATGAAAAGTAAGTCCACCAAAAGCACTTCATTTAGGACACACACCACACACACATACAGGCGCGCGCGCGCACACACACACACACACACAGAGAGAGAGAGAGAGAGAGAGAGAGAGAGAGAGAGAGAGAGAGAGAGAGAGAGAGAGAGAGAGAGAGAGAGAGAGAGAGGTCTTCTAAAACAAAAGAGCTTGCACCAGGGAGCACATAATTTGGCAAAATATTACATTTACCAACACAACATTGCATACACCTAGAGCAAGACAACCAACATCCTGACTACCGAGTGTGTGAAAGGCAGTGCAGCCAACATAACCCATCCTGGCATCTGGGTGGCAGAGTTTTTTTTCCATTATGTAAAACAAATGAGCTCCTTGATCACTTTAATAAGCTTCAAATGAACACTTGTTAGTTATTTCAAATATTTTACATGTAAAGAATTTCAATGACTTGGGTCCTACATTTCACAGTGTCGTACAAAAGTTACCTGAGTTGATCCAAGGAACATGTATTTCATGAGGGTTTCTATGCCTCACTCTTTACTGGGTCGATATATTCCTAAGATCACCTATTCCTAGGTAAATGTATTATAAGTGAATGAAAATCCGTATGGTAGAGCATGGCATAATCTTAATCTTAGCTGGCTAGACCTATGCTAGATGACATACACGAGGGGACAAACTGGTGCGATCAAAGACAATATTTTGTGATAGGTAATATGCGCTGAGTTGAATATGTTGGTTGAAATATAATCCAAACTCTTTAATGGAACATATTCATAAGGTGTGAATTTAGGTGATCCCGTGACAATTCATTGCATACCATAGAGATCGAACTACATATTGTAATTGGTTTAAAGGAAGTTGTCATAGGCATAACGAAAATGCGAGAACAAGCTATCGATAGATGGTCGAATTGACTATGATTTTCATCTTGACATTTAGATAAGCATGGAAATTCCACCAATAAATTTTTCTTGTATTGAAATGATTGGGCCTTATCTGCTTGAAGATATACTCATTTCTAATTTCTTATGTAGCCCAAACCTTCGTGAAAATAATTTCCCTATAGAAAGTCTCACTTAGGATAGTTTAGGGAATTCGGATGTCTTCCATACTAAGGTACATGTAATTGAGAAGAGATTACTCCGATTACTGGTGCAGGATCGTTGCTGCCACCCCACATCACATTCTAACTTTCCCATCCCTTCATATGTTAATTCAACACTAGACCATGGCTCGCGCGCGTTGCTGCGCAGTCTATTTTGACATAGATTGATACAAATTTTCATAAATATACTATACAGGATGAAACAATAAAGTTAAATATTTATTAGCAAGGTAAGTGTTTAATTTGATTTGTTTCGCAAATATTTTGGCCAATGTTCCCAAAATCCCGGTCATGATGTTTTCATAGCATTGAAATGATTGGGCTGGTTGAACCCGTATCGTACTGTCCAATCTAATACTGTGTATAAAATTGGCATGGCGGTGCATGCAAGGTTGAATATTGATGGGGTTCATGTGTGCCTATCCTCCCTCCGTCGTCAATTTCATTTTGTTTCTCCACCACACTTTGCTCTAAACAGCCTCCTTCTCAATCATAATATATAGTTCAGTTCACAATCTATCATCATTTCTAAACCAGAGAATAGGCAGCGAAACAAGGAACTAAGAACCATGTTAGTTCCTTGAACAGGGTGTGGGTTCAACTCCATGTACTCCCTCCGTCCGAAAATACTTGTCATCAAAATGGACAAAAAGGGATGTATCTAGAACTAAAATACATCTAGATACATTCCCTTTTATTCATTTTGATGACAAATATTTCTAGACGGAGGGAGTACGAATTAATACCCGAGGGATGCCAGCCCTGAAAACAGAGTTGTAACATAATAGGATGCTGTCCAAAAAACATGCATATATTCAGACAGATTAGTGTCTTTTAATCTGAAAGAGCTGACAGAAAGACCCTCAGCTAGCCAAAACAATGTTGACAATTTAGCATGAACTGCAATATCTATATGGCAATGACACTTTAAGAGAGACTTGAGCAAAAGTATATAATATAGATATGCTATATAAATCTTGTTTTTACCTTTACTCCTATTAATTGTCATGAATCATAATCAATCAGTACACTAATTTGTTGTGAAGGGTGAAGGAAACGATCTGCACTGAGGTGGAGGAGCTGCAGGGAGGGGTGGAGCAGGATCAATCACAAAATTATGGATTTATGTCAGGAGAATTGGCCTGATAATCAATCAACAAACAAGGACCATGAAGGTGTTATCCTCGGATCTGCAGGAGTGGCACTGCATCATGGCGTTGGTGTACATGTAACATGCCATGGACATGAAGAGAAGAAATCCACACGAAAAACAAAGGAAACACGGAAAAGATCATATAATTTGGGCATGAGCGAGGCTAAAGGTTGGAAAGGAAGGAAGGAAGGAGGCAACAATGGTCGCACGGTTCACCCTGATGTTTGTGCCACCGGACCGAAAAGCGTCATGGTTGGAGGCCAGCTTCATGGCGCTACAGCAACATGAAGTATAAGGCATCCTGCCAAGGTAGGCATACAATAAAGGATGAGGCTATAGATCTCGAACAAATGGTCAAGTCATCAGTCGTGCACCTGAGCTAGGATTCAGGCGGAGGAGCAGCGGAGAAATATCGCCGTTGTCGCCTCCTATCCGGGAAGAGAACTTGCAAAAAGAAATGCATCGCCATCGGCTGGGGCGTGGTTGATCGCCTTCTAATGGATAAAGTGTGGGTTGTGTTGTATCGGTTTTAGCCCGGTTTTCCATCAATTAACCGGGCAATTCTCTTCTTCTTAATCAATGAAAATGGAAAGTATTTTGCCTTGTTTAAACAAATAATGTGTTGAAGAGACATATGTAGAATGGAAAGCCAGAAGGATGAAAGGAAGACAGGTGATGAGGCGCAAGATATAAGAAGAGGAGGCAAACGGGTTAGTAACATATCCTCCACCATGAGTAACCGTCCCATAGGATAGACGGCAAAACATGATCGCCGTTAGTCCGTCAACCCACACGGAATCTCAACCGAACAGCCAACATGAAGTCATACCAAAAACTAACGAAAAGGCCCAAGAAACTAGGAGACTCGGATATTGTCACGGAAGTAGCGGCCCTATGCAAATCGGGGCACATAGAGGCTAGACATGGATCCGACGGCCAGCTATGCCTAGATCTTGAAAATGGATGGATGCGAAGTGTGATGGCCTGAGGGAGCTACTAGAGTGCTCAGTTGTAATGTCTTTAAATTATAGTAAAACATTTAATATATTCTCTAGTTCATGAAATATTTTTGATCACATTGAGGGTAGACGTTTGTCCTGGAGTATGATATAAATTCTGGAACCAATATTTTTTTAAAGGAGGTCTCAATCGCTCGTTTGCATTGATTTTGTTTGCTGAACTAATTATAGGACTGGGCCAGCGAGCATGCTTTTTTCCACCTTACACATCATGTAGAATACCCATCCGATGCAGCAAACAATAAATGATAAGTGGAAGCTTTGGTTGTGATCTATTTTCACGGATTTATACGCCAACACATAAACAGAAGTGATGAGTCATGACCAAATCAGGCTAACTAGCATTTATATGCTAGCATTCATCTCTATTTCCTTGTGATGTTGACATACATGTCTCCTTAGTGGATCATGTGGGTATTATCTGTGCAAGCAACATCAAAGATGCTGAAGTTGGTGCTGCCTAGCAGAAATAAATTAATTGTGCCCCCGGCTACCACCACCTCCTTTTACTCCAAGTTGCAATATTATGGCTCCTAGCATGTTGAATGGTGAGGTGTGCACAGCGAACTAAAAAAGGGAAAATTGCAACACTCACATGCAACCTCTCATTCCTTGTTGTGAGCATGACACTATAACTGATGATAAAAAACTAGCGGAGCTAAGAGAGACATAGTTGAGAAAGAAGTCTTACGTTTCATGATCAAGGTGGACAACATGAGATTGCAGAGGATGCTAAAGAGATGGTAGAAAGATGATTTTCTAGAGATACACATATTAAGCGTGGAAGGTGGTAGGAGGGGGCATAAATACAGACATATTTCCTTCTTTTTGGATGACATCGAGATTTTCCTTTTTAGTATAAGACGATTTGTGCGGTTGTGCTTCTAAATCTTGCTTCACATTATTAAAAAAATCAACAAAATATAGATGTGTGAATCAACCACAACTCTCATGCATGGCGCTGGAAGAAAATTTGACCATCCTGGAAGATATATGAAGATATAACAACAGACATGCATACAATTCTTCTTTATCAAGTATCTATTGAGATTTTGCCTCTGCGCACCTCCTTGAGCATCACAACCTCTTCACACCAATTTTCTCTATGTTGTGTAAGAAGAAACTATGGTGCAGTATAGTATACCTTTTACTCCTAGATATATGCATGTATAACTGATGAAGCAACAAACGTGCATAGGAGATTGCAAAGCAAGAAAGATCCTAGATTTTATTTTGCTAACTAGACGCTTGTGAAGGTAGAGTATGGTAGAAGTTAGACTGATGGGTGGTAGAATTTAATTCTGGTATATAATTTTGGATCGAGATATTACTTATTCATGAAAAGGCACCATGGTCCTTAGAGCTATGATAAAATCGACCACAATGCTGGCACCGCCAAGCGGAGACAACCTATCCTGCCAGCCTCTTCATGTCAAGTGCATTTGAGTACAATAATTGCCCATTAGTGCAATTCAACTCGGCACCTGCAGCAAGCTTAGGGGGTGCTAACCTAACATTCCATCTCTTCGGGTGGGCGGATGGGCCCGCGTGCATGATCAAGGTGGACTCCGGAGGCCGTATATAGGAGGTGTGATCAAGACTGATGATGTGGCTGAAAACTGCGTCGGTATTTCCCCAAAAAGGAAGGGATGATGCAGCACAGCTATAGTAAGTATTTCCCTCAGTTATGAATTCAAGGTTATCGAACCAGTAGGAGAACCAAGCAACACTATGTAAACGGTATCTATACACAAAGAATGAATACTTGCAACCCGACGTATAAGAGGGGTTGACAATTCCTCTCGGGTAAGTGATTGGTAAACAAATAGATGGGTAGATGCAAATAAAATAACGACAAATAAAATTCTGCTAGGTGTTTTTGTGTTTTTGATAATATAGATCTGAAAATAAAAGATGAAACTAATTAAACGAAAAGGTAAATAGCAATGTAGATCTGAAAGTATATGACAACAAAATACACCTGAGGGCCGTAGATTTCACTAGTGATTTCTCTTGAGAAATAGCATACTGTGGGTAAATAAATTACTGTTGGGCAATTGATAGAGAAGCGAATAGTTATAACGATATCCAAGACAGTGATCATGTATATAGGCATCATGTTCAAGATTAGTAGACCGACTTCTTCCTGCAACTACTACTATTACTCCACACATCAACCACTATCCAGCATGCATCTAGTGTATTAAGTTCATGGAGAAATGAAGTAACGCAATAAGAACGATCACATGATGTAGACAAGATCTATTCATGTAGGAATATGCCCCGTCTTTTTATCCTTAATAGCAACGATACATGCGTGCCTCGCTACCCGCAAGATCGAACCCATCACAAAGCACCTCTTCCCATTGTAACATAAATCGATCAAGTTGGCTAAACAAAATTAAAGTATCAGATAAGAAATATGAGGCTATAATAATCAAGTATGGATATTAATGCAAAATAGATCTGATCATAAACTCACAATTCATCGGATCCCAACAAACACACCATAAAAAGTCATTACATCAAATAGATCTTCAAGAGAACATTGTATTGAAGAACAAGGAGAGAAGAAACAATCTAGCTACTGCCTATGGACCCATAGGTCCAAGGTGAACTACTCACGCATCATCGGAGGAGCACCAATGAGGATGATGAACCCCTCCATGATCATGTTCCCCTCCGGTGGAGTCCCAAAAAAAGGCTCTAGATTGGATATCGTGGCTTCGAAATATGTGGCGGCTGAAACAATTTTTGGTCGACGCCTTTAGGGTTTCTGTAATATTTGAGTATTTGTAGAGTGAAGAGGCGGTTGGGGAGACCTCGTGGGATACATGTTGAATATTTTTCAAATACACGACAAACAATTTAGGATACAGGTTTGAACATTTTTTAAACACATGTTAAATATAATTTTCAATGTTATTAGGAAATGTTTTTTTTAAATTACATGAAAATTCTTTTATAATATATTAATATTTTTAAAAAATATAAGTACATAGCTTTGAAATGCATGAACATTATTTTAAATGTCACAAACTTTTTTATAATTGCTACTACACATGTTTGTGAAATCATGCAATTTTTTTAACAATATATACACTCATTTGTCAGATAATTGACATTTTTATGTCATGAACTTTTTTTGAAGGTATCAAACAGTTTTTTTCCAAATTATCCAAATATTTTTTGACATTGTAGTAACACTATTTAAGAATTTGAAGAACATATGTACGTGAATATTTTTGAAATCTCGAAAAAAGAAAAATTTCTGTTTCAAACTCCCAAAAAAGGAATTAATTGTAAAAAAGGTGCATTTGTGAGCCAGCAGTCCCATACTGGGCCGGCCCATTTAGGGAGCGCTACAGGCGAGCGGTTCTTTCGCCTCCCCGCAGGGCACACAAAGCACCCCCATGTCACAACATAATACTCCCTCGGTTCCTAAATATAAGTCTTTTTAGTGATTTCAAATAAACTACAACATACGGATGTATATAGACATATTTTAGAGTGTAGATTCACTCATTTTGCTCTGTATGTAGTCCCTTGTTGAAATCTCTAAAAAGACTTATATTTAGGAACGGAGGGAGTAGTACTGATAGGAATTTTTTTTCTTTCACGCAAGTGTGATAAGTGGCTATGTTTGTGCTTTTCTGTGAGATCTGAATTTTTAAATGATATATCTATTGAACAGTGCGCCCAATTCATGAACTATTTTCACCATTATGTTCCCCATGTCGTAATCATTGAAAATAGATCTCATGTGGATACATTACGATGAGCTTTTTTTTAGCAAATATGTGCTCCCAGCTAGTATTAACCTGTGCTCACAATGTGAACTAATATGTGCGCCCATTGTAAACTAACCACTGCTCCCAACTTTCACTAATGTGAACAAATACAAGTGTTCCCAACTAGCACTAACATGCCCGCTTCCACCATGTACTCCTAACCAACACAAAACTTGTCTCCCTACGTGTACTATGCTCCTAGGTTAACTAACATGTGCTCTTGTAGTGATGAAGCACAATTCTGCTTGCCAAAACCCGAGAGCACATATATGCTCCCACATGAAACACACATGTGCTCCATATAAAGATCACAAATATGCTTCCGATGAAAAACAGGAAAAAAATGAGAAAACAACAAAAGACAAAACCCGAGAAACCTAGGAAGAACCTCGGATCCCAAAAACCCATTGAAAGACAGTAAAAACGATGTCAGTGTAGGAAGCGGCCAGCACGTAACATTTGACATTGGAGTGTACCACGTGGCCCGCTGGAGCGCTCTTATGGCCAGGAAAACTGCCTGCCGTGGGAGGAACCCGCCAGTTAGTCGCTCCCATGAATCTAGCTTATTCCGAGAGGGTTGTTCGCCTTGACCGTAGGAGGGTCTATAGTGGGCCAGCCCAGTAATTGATAGTTCGTTCCTTACATTTGTTCATTTCTTTATTTATTTCACACAAATTATAGTACATATAGTTAAAAAACCTTTAATATGCATTAAAAGTACTTTTGCAAATTTTCGAAAATTTCCATGCCTATAATGTAAATCGTGACATTAACAAATGTTCACACATTTACAAAATATGTTCCTAACCTTTCTTAAAAATATTCATGAAACTGCAAAAAAAATGTCTGCAGAAGTTGTCAAAAATGTTTATACCATCGAAAGAAATTGTTTATAACATTTGAAAAATGTTCGAGCATTACAAAACATGCTCATGGATTGTTTTTTAAATCTCCATGAAATATAAAATTTGTTTGTGTTATTTTGTAAAAAGATTATAAGATATATAAAATATTGTGCCATTTAAAAATAATCATAAGCACTTAAGAAACAGTTCTTACATTGAAAAAATATGTAAATGTAATTTTTGAATAATAAATCAAACTGTGTACTAGAAAAAGTTTAATGTTCGTCTTACAAAAATGACCAACATGTGTTCAATTAGTATTCATCGTATGTCGAAAACAAAGTTCAGCGTGAACCTGAAAAATATTCATCATGTATATGAAAAATGTTCGATGTGTATTTTTGAAAAGTAGATATGTATTTGAAAAATGACAAATGTTAAAACCCAAAAGATCAAAAAAGAAAAAATGAAGAAAAACGATGGAACCTGATAGAGAAAATCACAAAAAGAGAAACAAAATGTGCCGAACCTTCCTAAAATCGGACGGAATGCTCCTAAAACCAATCCCGGTGTAGGTTAAAACTGCTTGTACATAGCTTGTTGGCCGGCCCACCGAGCAAAACTATCTAAGCGAGATTCTATGGCCGCGCAATAAGTGAGACCTAGCATTCGCGTCCACGATGATGTGGTCATGCCTACAAATTTCTCGCAGTTACTCGCTTTGTGATGAAATTTAAAAATTTACTTGATGGAAAGTTCAAGTAAGGTCGTTTGGAAAAAGGTCAAAGGAAAACAAACTTATTTCAGAATTAGAGAGGGGAAGAGAGAGCGGCCTAGCCCTAAGGCGGTTTTTTATTGGCCATAGTCTATCTAGCGGACAAAAGTATCAAGGCCACCATGAATTGATAGGTTGTCGACTGATCCTTCTCCCTGAGCTGTCGTTTAAGGAGTTGCTCCCTATGTTTTTTGTAGTGAGCCGATGCTCGAGGTACATGTGGGATTTCATGGCACTAAAATGTTTCTCCCGATTGTTGGTCCCTTTCTAAGATATCATCAACATGGTAAGATCTGATCTGCACATCATGCCACTTTAAACTTCCCAACGTCTTCCATTCCTGCAACTAAACCTATAAAGCCTATGGCGATATGCGAAGAAATGTTCAAGCCGATGGGATAAACTACCGGCTTTGGGAGGAGAAACTTGGTATTAATATATAGGAAAATTCATCGAGATCTTGACATACAATGAAGCAATAAGTGTGTGTGTACCATTCAAATGGACACAAAGCAGCTCAATCAAGTAACTATGTGAATGTTTAATACATCACACATACAATAACAACAAAATTAGTGGGTGCTTCTTGCAACCTTTTGCGACGAGTACAGCTTTACATAATGTCTCGTTTTGATACCTCTAGTTTAAAAATCCTTGTTTTGTTCATCACCCATAGAGTTGGTTAAAGATTCACGCCAGGCAACTCAAATCCAATTTATACATTAATATCACATTTTTCAGTAGTTCTGATGTATGGTTAGGTCCGCGTTGCAGTGTTGCCTAATCCATCTATGAAGGCCTTCTCAAAGTTAAATTGCTCTAATTGTTAGGTTACAAGGGGTAAAATAAAAAGTAGGACCAAAACCAACGTAGAAAGCCGCGTCATTTGGTATTCACTAAGTATACAAAAGTTTTTCAAAGTTAAATTGCTCTAACTGTTAGGTTACAAGGGGTAAAATAAGTAGGACAAAAACCAACGTAGAAAGCGGCGTCATTTGGTATTCACAATTTTGAAGTATGAAGGTAGAGTATGGTAGAAGTTAGACTGATGGGTGGTTGAATTTCTTTCTGATATATAATTTTGGATCGAGATATTACTCATTCATGAAAGGGCACGATGGTCCTTATAGCTATGATACAATCGACCACAATGCTGGAATCGCCAAGGGGAGACAACCTATCCTGCCAGCGTCTTCATGTCAAGTGCATTTGCGTACAATAATTGGCCATTAGTGCAATTCAACTCGGCACCTGCAGCAAGCTTGGGCAAAATGGCTCCCGGAAATACCTGTTAGAATAATTTTTCGATCAAGTTCCAATTGCTATATATGCTTAAATATACATGTATGGACGTGGTGATTGTAACAACATCCTAGAGAAATAAAGTAAGACAAAAAAGTCAAGTTAAGTGCCTTTGGCAATACCAGATTAGACTCAGTGTGCATATGTGCCCAGGAGCCACCGGCGGGCTTTGTGTGACTTCGCATCTGAAGATACCAAGCCAGCGTTGCAAGCGCCGCCTGAGGTCGAGCTTGGACCGGCAATTCCCTGACGTCTCTGCGGGTAGCTTGATAATAAGAAGGCCACCGATGGACAGTAACTACTCCCATTAGATAAAACTGGCACCCATGAAACTATTCGTGTTGCCATGGTTGAAGGATCAGTTGACCCAATAGTCGAGCAGACGTTTGATGAAACAAGAGCATACTTTTCGTCCATTGAGCCTTGACCTGTTGTTGTCAAAAAAGTTCCCAATACCTAGCATTTCTATGATTAATTTATCAGAACTAAACATATAGAGACAATATTGCAGCGTTGACTGTTTGGGTAGGAAGGCGAAACACTATGTTGGGGGCATCGGAGGAGGAGGAAACACTGGTGGAAAACAGGCTTCCGTCCAGCCCCATAAGTCGCGAAGCTGTAGGAACCGCAACTAATGGGACCTTTAGTCGCGGTTCTGGAGGTGAACCGCGACCAAAGGCCTGGGCCCAGGGCGCTCGGTGGCCAGCTGGCGCACGTGAGGGTCTTTAGTCGCGGTTGGCCAGGACAACCGCGACTAAAGGCCTTCGGGCACCTTTAGTCACGGTTTGCCAGGCCAACCGCAACTAAAGCCCCTCCCCTATATATACCCATCCAGCAGCCAACACTTAGCCATTTGGAGCCATTCTCTTCACAAGTGGGTGTAGGTTTGCTTTTGGTTCCTCTTATGCACATAAGGTGTTTGATGAAATGCCCCAAGAGCATGAAACAAACATGACATGAAGTGTTGGAGCCACATGATGGGGTTGTGTACCTAGGGTAGGATCATGGACCTGATCCAAGTAACTTACCCTAGGACATCCTTAGAAGAGGTCGCCTTCCAGTCGACCAACGAGGATTCACTCGACTGGCCTGAAGGACTCGACCACGAAGACTCACTCGACCACCAGGAGGTCAAGAGGCACTCTGCACTGCAACGGCCTGTAATCAAGTAGACTTTATGATAGTAAAGGCACTTTATGTGGGGCGTTACCAGTAACGCCCCAGACTTAACTCACCTTAAACCCTCTCCTGCGTGGGCTGGCTAGGGTCCTGGCGCACTCTATATAAGCCACCCTCCTCCACAGGCAGAGGGGTTCGGCACCTTGTAATTCATACATTCATAATCCACTCGACCGCCTCCGGGCTCCGAGACGTAGGGCTGTTACTTCTTCCGAGAAGGGCCTGAACTCGTACATCCTTTGTGCTTACAACCTCTCCATAGCTAGGACCTTGCCTCTCCATACCTACCCCCCACTCTACTGTCAGGCTTAGAACCACGACAGTTGGCGCCCACCGTGGGGCCGGTGTTTTAGCGATTTTGTGGAGAAGTTGCGATTCTTCCGAGTACTCTCATCATGGTGTCTGCTGGAGTTTTGGTCAAGGGTCAAGAGATCCGTCTCGGCACTCTCACCTTCATCGCCGACGACTCCGCATGGCTCCAGGAGGCTCCACTCGACGTAGACGCGCTCCCCGTCCGCGGTGCGACGCATTTTCGCGCATGTGTCCGCGGCGTTCTGCTGCGGCAACCGTCGACCCAGTATCGGTCGGCTCCTCCATCGTCCACCCTCCCGGTCTCCCGCCAGCGCAAGCGCTCAGGCCGGTCGAGGCTTCAGCGATGGGTGAGTCACGCGGTGGCTCGCCAATCGGCCACTACACAAGTTGCGGCAATCGAGCCCAACGAATCTCTCTACGGCTTGTTCGATCAGTCGACTGGCTCCGGAGAGACTGCATCCGAGTGCGGAAGCAGTGATCCAGCGGCGGAAATCTTGATGGTCGACGGGCCCCACAGCCCTCCTGGCTTCGCCCGTGGTGGTGGAGCAGGTGACGGCGGCGACCCTGCACGAGACTACGAAGAGTACCAGCCCGAGCCACTCGACTCTCTGCAAAGAGAAGAGCTTCGCCGCAGGAACGAGGATCCCCTGCGTATTCCCATCGCAGGAGAAACCCCCGAGGCTCGTGCCTTGGAGGAGGCGCGTCTGGCCAATTTGGCCGAGCGCACTCGACTGGAGAACCTTCAGCGAGCACTCGACGAGCGCGCGCGGCAACGAGTTCCCGACACCAGTCGACGTCAACTCTTCCCGCCGACTCAGGTATATCGAACCCCAATTCAGAATTTAGCAGCTGCGACCCGTATAGCAGAGTCCATTCAGCCTTCGCAGTCGGAAGCTGGCAGAGGTTTGCTGCAGATCAGGGATCTGCTCCGGGCAGCAGGAGATCAGAATTCAGCCGTGTCTCAGTCGCGCAACAGAATTCACAGTCGATCTGTCACTGTGAATACGGTTCAGTCGGCTCACAGCCCCAGATCGCCTCCGCGGCGCGAAGGGCGTGAGAATCGGCGAGATCAATATGGCGACAGACTCGACCGAGATGATAGGCGTCGAGTGCCCTATTCCCCTCCGAGGGGTGGGTCTTACGCTCCTCGGCAGCCAGATGATAGGCGTCAGTACAGTACAGGGCGTAGGGTTCCAGTTGACCCCAGAGAGCCAGGCTTCGACGCGCGATCCATTATCGTGCAAGGGTTGGTCGACCGGAACAGAGCCCATCGAGGCGCACTCGACAGAGATGTACCCACGAGCAGTCGAGTACATGTTTCTGGTCCTGAATGTTTCAGCAGAGCTATCAGAGCCGCAGTTATCCCCCCCAATTTCAGGTTGGCAACAGGAGTCAGCAAGTTCACTGGTGAGTCTAAGCCTGAAACTTGGCTTGAAGACTACCGAGTGGCAGTTCAGATCGGTGGTGGGAACGACGAGGTGGCCATGAAGCATTTGCCCCTCATGTTGGAAGGTTCTGCCAGGGCATGGTTGACTCAATTACCTCCTAGCAGCATTTACACTTGGGAAGATCTGTCCCGAGTGTTCGTCAGAACGTTTGAAGGGACTTGCAAGCGACCAGCGGGATTGACAGAGTTGCAAGTCTGCGTGCAGAAAACTAATGAGACTCTCAGAGAGTATATTCAGAGGTGGATCACTTTGCACCACACTGTGGAAAATGTCTCTGATCATCAGGCAGTATGCGCCTTCAAAGACGGCGTCAAGAACAGAGAACTGAGTTTGAAATTTGGTCGAACCGGTGACATGACCTTGAGTCGGATGATGGAGATTGCTACCAAGTACGCCAACGGCGAAGAAGAAGACCGACTCCGAAGCGGCAAGCACAAGCCGAGTCAGTCGGAAAAAGGAAACACCAGTCGGAAACAGAAGCGGAAGGCTGAACCGGCAGCTCCTGGAGAGGCTCTGGCCGTGACTCAAGGAAAGTTTAAGGGGAAACCAAAAGGATCCTGGAACCCCAAGAAGGTAAAGGATAAAGAAGGGAACGACGTGATGGATATGCCGTGTCACATTCACACGAAGAAAGATGAAGAGGGGAATATCATTTACCCAAAGCACACCACTCGCCAATGTCGACTCCTGATCCAGCAGTTTCAGGGAAAACAGTCTAAGGACAAGGAGAAGGAGTCGGACAAGGCCGAAGACAAAGAGGACAGTGAGGGAGGATATCCGCATATCAACTCCACTCTGATGATCTTTGCAGATGTGGAAAGCAGAAGTCGACTGAAAGTGATTAACCGAGAGGTGAACATGGTTGCCCCAGCAAAGGCAAATTATCTGAAGTGGTCTCAAACACCCATCACATTCGACCAATCTGATCACCCGACTCATATTGCCACCCCCGGGAGGCAAGCTTTGGTGGTCGATCCAGTTGTCGAAGGCACTCGACTGACAAAGGTGCTGATGGATGGTGGAAGTGGGCTGAACTTATTGTATGCAGACACATTGAAAGGTATGGGCATTCCGATGTCCCGACTGAGCACTAGTAACATGAGCTTCCATGGAGTTATACCAGGGAAGAAGGCCGAGTCACTCGGCCAGATAGCTTTGGACGTAGTGTTTGGTGATTCGAAGCATTTTCGCAAAGAAAAGTTGACGTTTGAGGTCGTGGATTTTCAAAGTGCATATCATGCCATTTTGGGGAGACCAGCCTATGCACGGTTCATGGCTCGACCATGTTACGTGTACCTCAAATTGAAGATGCCCGGTCCCAAAGGTGTGATCACTGTCACCGGTGATAGGAAAAAGGCAGAGGAGTGCTTTCAGAAGGGCTCCAAGATTGCCGATTCCCAAGTGACAGCGGTCGAGTTCGAAGAATACAAGCAAAACGCAGATCCGAGTGACTTGCTGCGATCCAAGAAGCCCGCCACAGAGTCTGCATTCCAGTCGTCCGGTGAGACGAAGCCTGTTCACATTCACCCGACCGACCCCGAAGCAGCTCCGACCCGCATCTCCACAACACTCGACCCAAAATAGGAAGAAGCGCTCATCCAGTTCCTCCGTGAGAACTGGGACATTTTTGCATGGAAGCCCGCTGACATGCCAGGTGTTCCCAGGGGACTGGCTGAGCATCGCCTAAGAGTCGACTCGTCTGCAAAACCAGTCAAAGAGCATCTTCGGCGGTCCGCCGTCCAGAAGAGAAAGGCCATCGGTGAAGAAGTGGCTCGACTGTTGGCGGCAGGATTTATCCGAGAGATATACCACTCCGAGTGGCTCGCTAATGTCGTCATGGTTCCTAAGAAGGACAAGTCGCTCCGAATGTGCATTGATTTCAAGCACATCAACCGGGCCTGCCCGAAAGATCACTTTCCTCTCCCTCGCATAGATCAAATTGTTGACTCGACCGCGGGATGCGAGAGGTTGTCTTTTTTAGATGCTTACTCCGGGTACCACCAGATCCGTCTGTACGGGCCCGATGAGGTAAAAACAGCTTTCATCACTCCATTCGGGTGCTTCTGCTATATCACCATGCCATTCGGCCTCAAGAATGCCGGAGCCACATTTATGCGAATGATTCAGAAGTGTCTACTCACCCAAATCAGTCGGAATGTGGAAGCTTATATGGATGATATTGTTGTCAAGTCACGAAAAGGTTCCGACCTGCTCGCTGACCTCGCCGAAACATTTGCCAACCTCAGAAGGTATGATATCAAGCTCAATCCATCAAAGTGCACATTTGGAGTTCCTGGTGGCAAGTTACTCGGTTTTCTCGTTTCCGAACGGGGAATCGACGCTAACCCAGAGAAGATTGGCACTATTCTCCGAATGAAACGCCCTGTGCGAGTGCACGATGTCCAGAAGCTTACTGGATGCTTGGCCGCATTAAGTCGATTCATCTCACGACTCGGTGAAAAGGCACTGCCTCTTTACCGACTGATGAAGAAGGCTGACAAGTTCGAGTGGACTCCAGAAGCTGATGCAGCGTTTGCCGAGCTAAAAGCTCTGCTCTCCACCCAGCCGGTGCTTGCTGCTCCAATCAGCAAAGAGCCTCTGTTGCTCTACATCGCAGCCACAGGACAAGTCGTCAGTACTGTGCTAACGGTCGAGCGGGAAGAAGAAGGAAAAGCTCTCAAAGTTCAGCGCCCAGTGTATTATTTGTCTGAAGTCTTGACTCCATCCAAGCAGAGATATCCTCATTATCAGAAGCTTGTGTATGGAATATACATGACCACAAAGAAGGTTGCTCATTATTTCTCTGACCATTCCATCACAGTCGTCAGCGACGCTCCACTATCAGAGATTTTGCACAACAGAGATGCAACTGGTCGAGTGGCCAAATGGGCGATTGAACTTCTTCCCCTTGATATCAAGTTTGAGGCAAAGAAAGCCATTAAGTCCCAGGCGATAGCAGATTTCCTCGCCGAGTGGATTGAACAACAGCAGCCGACTGAAGTTCACTCGGAGCATTGGACCATGTTTTTCGATGGCTCTAAGATGTTGAATGGTTCCGGTGCTGGGGTTGTCCTGGTTTCCCCCAGAGGAGATAAGCTCAGATATGTGCTCCAGATTCACTTTGATTCCTCCAACAATGAGGCAGAATATGAGGCCCTCCTATATGGGTTGCGCATGGCCATTTCACTCGGCGTCCGTCGCCTAATGGTCTATGGCGACTCGGATTTAGTGGTCAATCAGGTGATGAAAGAGTGGGACGTGAGAAGCCCAGCCATGACTGGATACTGCAGTGCAGTGAGGAAGCTGGAGAAGAAGTTCGAGGGGTTGGAGCTCCATCATATACCCCGACTGAAAAATCAAGCAGCTGATGATCTAGCAAAGATAGGTTCCAAGAGAGAAGCCATTCCGAGTGGTGTGTTCTTGGAGCATATACACACTCCGTCAGTCAAAGAAGATCCTTTCACCGAAGAAACTCCGCAGCCCAAGAGCGCCACAGATCCGACTGAAGTTGAAGTCCCAGCGGTGGTCGACTTGATCATGGAGGTTTTGGTGGTCATTCCCGACTGGACGATTCCGTATGTCGCATATATCTTGAGGAAAGAGCTTCCGGAGGATGAGGAAGAGGCTCGACAGATCGTCCGTCGATCTAAGGCCTTTACCGTAATCAAAGGACAATTATACAGAGAAAGCGCGACTGGAGTCGGTCAGAAGTGCATAACACCAGAAGAAGGTCGACTCATCCTCAATGATATTCACTCGGGGACCTGTGGTCATCATGCGTCCTCTCGGACCATCGTGGCCAAAGCATACCGAGCCGGATTTTACTGGCCCAAGGCGAATGAGATGGCAAAAGAGATAGTAGATAAGTGCGAGGGATGTCAGTTCTACTCGAATATGTCGCACAAGCCTGCGTCAGCTTTGAAGACCATCCCACTCGTCTGGCCTTTTGCAGTTTGGGGGCTGGACATGATCGGTCCTTTGAGAACAGGACGAAGTGGCTTCACGCATGTACTGGTGGCAGTCGACAAGTTCACCAAGTGGATCGAGGCTAAACCAATCAAGAGCCTTGACACCGGTACTGCTGTTAGCTTCATCAGGGAACTAATATTCAGATATGGAGTCCCGCACAGCATCATTACGGATAATGGGTCGAACTTTGACTCAGAGGAATTCAGAGCTTTCTGCGACTCCCAGGGCACACGGGTCGACTACGCATCAGTCGCCCATCCGCAGTCGAATGGACAAGCAGAGCGAGCTAATGGACTGATTCTCAAGGGACTGAAGCCTCGACTGATGCGTGATCTCAAACACGCGGCTGGAGCTTGGGTCGACGAACTTCCATCTGTACTCTGGGGACTGCGGACCACGCCTAATCGGTCGACCGGAAGAACTCCATTCTTCTTGGTCTATGGAGCTGAAGCAGTCTTGCCGAGTGATCTTCTCCACAATGCTCCTCGAGTTGAAATCTACAACGAAGCAGAAGCTGAACAAGCGCGGCAGGACGCAGTCGACCTTTTAGAGGAAGAAAGGGAGATGGCTCTGATCCGATCGACCATCTACCAACAAGTTCTGCGCCGTTTCCACGCCCGAAATGTGAGAGGTCGAGCCTTCCAGGAAGGGGATTTGGTTCTCCGAGTGGATCAGCACAAACCACACAAGCTTGCTCCTTCTTGGGAAGGCCCCTTCATCGTCACCAAGGTTCTCCACAACGGGGCGTACCGTCTTTACAACGTCGAGCATAATATCGACGAGCCCCGAGCTTGGAACGCGGAGCTACTC
This sequence comes from Triticum aestivum, assembly GCF_018294505.1. NCBI lineage: Eukaryota > Viridiplantae > Streptophyta > Magnoliopsida > Poales > Poaceae > Triticum > Triticum aestivum. Next base: position 642,026,476 of record NC_057803.1, on the reverse strand, counting down.
CGCCCATTTTACACTTAAGTTTTATCACTCGGATGAGTTGCAATAAAGTACTTTTGTAGTTCATGGACCTCAAAATAATAGTGTCATAGTTCCTCCACAATATCTGTCACTTTTTATTTTTATTTTCCAATAAAATTCCCCTCAGTGGGTGACTTAGTTGCGAATTCGTTTCGCCTAAGTTTGTAAAAATCCTACCGAGTGGTGAGCCAGACTCCCACTCAGAGGCTTAGCTGCGAATCCGTTTCGCCTAAGTTATCAAAATCCTGCCGAGTGAAGAGCAATCCTCTCACTCGGGGGCTTAGCTGCGAATCCGTTTCGCCTAAGTTATCAAAATCCCACCGAGTGAAGAGCAACCCTCTCACTCGGGGGCTTAGCTGCAGTCCAAGCACTCGCCTAAGTTATAAAAATCCTACCGAGTGAAGAGCAACCCTCTCACTCGGGGGCTTAGCTGCAGTCCAAGCACTCGCCTAAGTTGTAAAAATCCTACCGAGTGGTGAGCCAGCCTTCCACTCGGAGGCTTAGCTGCAGCCTCGTGCTCGCCTAAGTTATAAAAATCCTACCGAGTGAAGAGCAATCCTCTCACTCGGAGGCTTAGCTGCAGCCTCGTGCTCGCCTAAGTTATCAAAATCCTACCGAGTGGTAAGCCAGCCTTCCACTCGGAGGCTTAGCTGCAGCCTCGTGCTCGCCTAAGTTATAAAAATCCTACCGAGTGAAGAGCAACCCTCTCACTCGGGGGCTTAGCTGCAGTCCAAGCACTCGCCTAAGTTGTGAAAATCCTACCGAGTGAAGAGCAATCCTCTCACTCGGAGGCTTAGCTGCAGCCTCGTGCTCGCCTAAGTTATCAAAATCCTACCGAGTGGTAAGCCAGCCTTCCACTCAGAGGCTTAGCTGCAGCCTCGTGCTCGCCTAAGTTATAAAAATCCTACCGAGTGAAGAGCAACCCTCTCACTCGGGGGCTTAGCTGCAGTCCAAGCACTCGCCTAAGTTATAAAAATCCTACCGAGTGAAGAGCAACCCTCTCATTCGGGGGCTTAGCTGCAGTCCAAGCACTCGCCTAAGTTGTAAAAATCCTACCGAGTGGTGAGCCAGCCTTCCACTCGGAGGCTTAGCTGCAGCCTCGTGCTCGCCTAAGTTATAAAAAGCCTACCGAGTGAAGAGCAATCCTCTCACTCGGAGGCTTAGCTGCAGCCTCGTGCTCGCCTAAGTTATCAAAATCCTACCGAGTGGTAAGCCAGCCTTCCACTCGGAGGCTTAGCTGCAGCCTCGTGCTCGCCTAAGTTATAAAAATCCTACCGAGTGAAGAGCAACCCTCTCACTCGGGGGCTTAGCTGCAGTCCAAGCACTCGCCTAAGTTGTGAAAATCCTACCGAGTGAAGAGCAATCCTCTCACTCGGAGGCTTAGCTGCAGCCTCGTGCTCGCCTAAGTTATCAAAATCCTACCGAGTGGTAAGCCAGCCTTCCACTCGGAGGCTTAGCTGCAGCCTCGTGCTCGCCTAAGTTATAAAAATCCTACCGAGTGAAGAGCAACCCTCTCACTCGGGGGCTTAGCTGCAGTCCAAGCACTCGCCTAAGTTGTGAAAATCCTACCGAGTGAAGAGCAACCCTCTCACTCGGGGGCTTAGCTGCAGCCCTGTGCTCGCCTAAGTTACAAAAATCCTACCGAGTGAAGAGCAACCCTCTCACTCGGGGGCTTAGCTGCAGTCCAAGCGCTCGCCTAAGGTATAAAAACCCTGCCAAGTGGAGAGCAACCCTCTCATTCGGAGGGCTTAGCTGCAGCCCAGTGCTCGTCTAAGTGGACTAAAGAATAAGTCGATTGCAGCACAGGCACCTTGCTTTGAACCTGCAAAAGACATTCCGAGCCGAAGGCAATCGTATTCAAGCACCAAATCCAAGTTTGAATCGACATCTAAAGGAACCGAAAGTGCTCAGGCGTCAAGCCTGTTAAGGTTTGTCGGTTACAATTTCACTCGGCATACCGAGGCAAATTTAAAGCGTCGAGCCAGAAGAAGTTTTTTACCCCTCCTGTGGAGGGCTGGAAGGTGCAACAAATTCATCAAGGTCAATCCCGTCGGCGATCCGAGTGGCAGCTGCAAGGAAAGTTTCCATAAAGGATCTGAAGTCGTGCTTCTTGGTATTGGCCACCCGAAGGGCCGCCAGCTTCTCTTCTCGCGCATCTTTGCAGTGGACTCGGGCCAGACACAGAGCGACATCTGCACCACACCGAGCCGAGGACTTCTTCCACTCCTGCACTCGACCAGGGATCGTGTTCAAGCGGGCCATCAGCGACTCAAGGTCATTCTGAAGTGTCTCCTCAGGCCAGAGCGTCGAGTCGATGCGAGATGTGGCGGCCTTCAGCCTTGCGAGATAGTCCACGACAGCTGCAACACGAGACTCCAGTCGGAAAACATCCATGGCAACTTCGTCGTTCACCGGAGAATTGACGGGGTCAAGGTTTGGCTCCAGTCGGCTGGTTTCTTCTTCAAAGTTTTGACAAAATTCTGCAAGGGTGATCACTAAGTCAAGGAGATAGTCGAATGGAAAAAGCCACAATTGGAAATATTTGCCAAACATGGAGGTCTACCTTCAAGCATAAGGAACAACTTCTTGGCAAGGCCACTCAGGAAGGCCTCCAGTTCAGTTTTCTTCTCAGTCAATTTGCTGACTTGGTCGGTCAGGGCAGCTTTGTCAGTTTTCAGTCGACTGACCTCCTTGTTGGCAATCCCAAGAGCAGCTTTCAGATTGGTATTGTCTTGTTCGAGCTTGGTGACTGAAGCTAACTTCTCGTCAGCAAGCTTGATCTTCTCAGCTAGCTCAAGGTCTTTCTTCTGCTGGGCCTCCCTTACCTTACCTGCAAGTTACAGCAAGATCAGATGCTGAAACAAGCAAGGGGAAAAGCAGTCGTCAGGGTCTCACCAAACATACCTTCGGTCTCCTCCTTTGCCTTTGTCAGCTTCTCCTGAACCAGCTTCAAGCTCAGCTCGACTTGAGTATGTTTTTGTTCCAGCTCTGAGTAGCGAGCCACAAGATCACAGGAGTTCTGTGAAGAACCAATCGACTAAATGTCAAATATAATTCACTTCCGAGTGAAAAAGGGATAAACACACGTTTCTAAGACTACAGCCAAATACAAGCATTCGACCGTAGTCTCGGGGACTACACCCAGTGGGTGCACTCAGCGTGCCCCCACTAATCCTGTTGAAGACAAAGTCGACCAGTCGACCTCAAAAAAAAAAGAGAGATGCATTCTCTAAGACTGTGATCAACTGCAAGCAGTCGACCACAGTCTCGGGGACTACACCCAGTGGGTGCACTCAGCGTGCCCCCACCGGTTTGTGAAATCCAGTCGACATAGTCGACTGAAAGAAAAATTGACGTCATAAAGCCTAAAGCCGACTGCCAGCAGTCGACCTTAGCCTTGGGGACTACACCCAGTGGGTGCACTCAGCGTGCCCCCACCGGTTTGTGAAGTCCAGTCGACCAGTCGACTGACAGAAAGATTGACATCATAAAGCCTAAGGCCGACTGCCAGCAGTCGACCTTAGCCTTGGGGACTACACCCAGCGGGTGCACTCAGCGTGCCCCCGCTAACACGGAGTTTATTCGACACACCCAGTGGGTGACTAATATAAATTCCGGAAAAGAAAAGTTTTTGGTAGCATATCCAACAGAACAAACAGCGGTCGACTGACCTGGACATTGCTTTGGAGGGCAGAACTGGCGTCATAAGCTGCCTGGCTCGCGTCCCGGATGGTCTTCAGCTGCTCCATCATGAGTCCCGCCTGGCGTATTGCCTCCTTCGCTGCGCCAGCTTGGTCCTCTGGGACGTGGTGCGTCGTAAAGAGGGAGGGCTGCTGAGCACTCGTCAGTGGATTTGCGAAGGACACCGTGTGTCGAGTGGTGTTCCCTTCCTCCACAGTCAGAATCTCAGGCGCCGTCACATCCTGAGGTACCTTACTGGCGGACGCTTTCCGACTCCTCCTGCGTGTCAGTGGTTCTTCATCCTCGTCGTCGTCAGGGAGATTGATAACAGTGTTGGGTGGAGCTGCGGAGAAGGATCAGGATCAGAGATCGCGAGTCAGTCGACTAAGAACGGTGTTAAGAACACAGTACCTGGATTCGAAGTTGCTGCATCCTCCATCTCGTGGTCATCAGCCCGGGCCGAGGTCTCAGAAGTAGCAGCACTGCAACTCCAAAGGATCAGTCGACTAACTTCAGCGTCGACCAGAGATAAAGTTCGCACAGAATAAGAAAATATGAGCAGCACAATTACCCTGATATGGTGGGGATGGACACCTTCATCTTCGGCAGGAGCTTGGTCGGCTTTGGCGGAGCCCCCCTAGGCTGCTTCGGCGCCTTTTCAGTCGGCGCTGGAGAAGTGGTCCTAGGGCGCTTGGTCGACTGCGTCGCAACCCCCTTGCCACGTTCAGTCGAAGGGTCGTGGACGAGCTTCGACCGCCTTTCCGAGCGCGGTGGCACGACCTCCTCCTCTTCCTCCTCGTCTTCGGCGTCATCATCATCGCCGTCGTCATCATCATCGTCGTCGTCGTCCCCTGCAACGTCCGAGTCCCATTCCTCCTCGTCCTGGCTCTCGCCCCCACTCGCCTCACCCTCCTCAGTCGGAGTTTGTGCCCCATTGGGCATCGAGTACAGCTCGGTGAGGGCCTAGCAGATATCAAGACAATGATCAGTCGACCAGTCGGCAGAGTAAACAGAGATGAATGCGACAAGAATGCAGTGGAGAGCAGGGCAAGTGTACCTTATTTGGATCACTGTTGTGGTCGAGTGGAGGAATCCTTCTGGCTCCGCGTGGGTTGTCCTTGTTTCCGGTGACGGCTACCATCCATCTTTCCAGAGTGACATCGTCGACTGCTTCTGGATGGACTCTAGTCTCGTCTTCGGTCCCACAGTACAACCACATGCAGTGGCTCCGGAACTGGAGAGGCTGGATGCGACGCCTGAGGAAAACCTCCAGGAGGTCCATGCCCGTCACTCCCTCCCGAACCAACTGCACCACGCGCTCCATCAACATCTTCACGTCAGCTTTCTCCTCCGGAATCAGCTTCAGAGGGGAAGGCTTGCTCACTCGGTCCATGGTGAACGGAGGGAGTCCACTCGACTGCCCTGGCGTCGACTGGACCTGGCAGTAGAACCAAGTCGACTGCCAGCCTCTGACGGACTCGGGAAAGGTCATGGGCGGGAAGGTGCTCTTATTCCTCACCTGAATCCCCAGGCCTCCGCACATTTGGACGACTCGGGTTCTCTCATCACCTGGGCTCGCCTTCTTCACGGTCTGAGATCGACACGTGAATATATGTTTGAACAAACCCCAGTGCGGTCGACAGCCCAAGAAACCCTCACACATGGACACGAACGCGGCAAGATAGGCAATGGAGTTTGGGGTAAAGTGGTGGAGCTGCGCTCCGAAGAAGTTCAAAAAGCCACGAAAGAAAACACTCGGTGGCAAGGAAAACCCGCGATCAACATGGGTGGCCAAAAGCACACACTCACCCTCTTCTGGCTGGGGCTGCCACTCCTTCCCCGGAAGCCTCGCAGCTCCGTGGGGGATCAAGCCCTCGTTGGCCATGTCGAGGAGGTCATTCTCCGTGATGGTCGACTGGATCCAGTCTCCTTGGACCCAGCCCTTCGGCAGGCGGGATCTGGACGAGGACCCTCCGCGGCTGGTGGATCTTCCTTTCGCCTTCTCCGATGCCGACGCCTTCTTTGCGCGCTCCAGCGCCGCCGTCTTCTCCTTGGCCATGGTCGCCGGCGAGATGCGCAAAGGGAAGTGGTGCGGGGGCGAGAGCGAGCACGCTGAGCAGGGAGGAAGGAAGCAGAGAGAGGGGAAGAATGCTAAGGCGCAGCACAGAAATCCTCGCCGGGCACATTTATAAGGTCCCTTCCGAGTGGATGACAGGTGGGCCCGGGCGATCTAATCATATCTGGAACAGTTATGCAGGCGGGATACGTGGCGAAAAAGGCGGCGCGGAGATCGAGGCGTCCATGCCCCGTCCCATCCGAACGCCGCGGTCCGCCCCGCTTCGCGCGCGCCCCAAAATTTCGCATCCCGCGGAATCCGCGAGCAACAAATCAGTCTGTCAGGCGCGGTGTTTCCGGCGATCCGTCGCTCGGAGATCGTCGAAGCCTGAAAGATCACTCGACGCAAAAACAGAATGGATCAAGTTGACTGAAGGCAATTTGTTTCCTGTCGACAAAGGGATTCTTTGGTCCAGAACAGCGCACAACCGGAGCGCAAAGGTTAATCGGAAACGACATCAACTCCTTCTTCACTCGAAGCCTCGATCCATTCGGGGGCTAATGATGGGGTTGTGTACCTAGGGTAGGATCATGGACCTGATCCAAGTAACTTACCCTAGGACATCCTTAGAAGAGGTCGCCTTCCAGTCGACCAACGAGGATTCACTCGACTGGCCTGAAGGACTCGACCACGAAGACTCACTCGACCACCAGGAGGTCAAGAGGCACTCTGCACTGCAACGGCCTGTAATCAAGTAGACTTTATGATAGTAAAGGCACTTTATGTGGGGCGTTACCAGTAACGCCCCAGACTTAACTCACCTTAAACCCTCTCCTGCGTGGGCTGGCTAGGGTCCTGGCGCACTCTATATAAGCCACCCTCCTCCATAGGGAGAGGGGTTCGGCACCTTGTAATTCATACATTCATAATCCACTCGACCGCCTCCAGGCTCCGAGACGTAGGGCTGTTACTTCTTCCGAGAAGGGCCTGAACTCGTACATCGTTTGTGCTTACAACCTCTCCATAGCTAGGACCTTGCCTCTCCATACCTACCCCCCACTCTACTGTCAGGCTTAGAACCACGACACCACACTCCTCGATCGCGGTTAGCAACTTGATGAACCTTTGATGTGTCATTGATAAAATATGCATGTGTGCAGTTCATTGTTTAATTTATATTGTTTGTAGCTAGTTAGTTTAACAAATGCATGATGGTTAATTTTGAATTGAATTAGTTTTATTTTTCTGAATTTTTTGATATATTATTTGTATTTTTAACATTTTGAATTGAATTAGTTTTATTTTTCTTAATTTTTTGATATATTATTTGTATTTTTAGAATTTTGAATTGAATTAGTTTTTTTTCTGAATTTTTTGATATAATATTTGTGTTTTTAACATATTGAATTGAATTAGTTATTTTTTTCTGAATTTTTTGATATATTTTTTGTATTTTTAAGATTTTCAAAAAGAAAAAGTATTTGGAAAATACCTTTAGTCGCGGTTGGCCTGCCCAACCGCGACTAAAGGTGGTTGCGCGCGGGAACGGAAAACCCGCCAAAAAAGTCCTTTAGTCACGGGAACGGAAAACCCGCCAAAAAAGGCCTCGCCGCCCTCAACGCCGCCCCCCAATCCATCCTCGGGCCGCCGGCCTCGCCGCCCTCAACTGCTCTACAGAGCGATGATCGAGAGAGAGAGAGAGAGAGAGCAGAGAGAGAGAGAGCAGAGAGCAGAGAGAGAGAGAGAGAGAGAGAGCAGAGAGAGAGAGAGAGAGAGAGAGAGGGAGAGAATTTTTTAACTAGTTAATTAACAAAAAAAGGGTAAAATTTGATAATTAACAAAAACGGCCTGTGGCGGCCAGAAGACCCTAAACCTGTGGCGGCCTTTAGTCGCGGTTGGCCAGAAGAACCGCAACTAAAGGTCCTCCGCCCCGACGGCCGCCTGGCGCCCACGTGGACGGGCCGTTAGTCGCGGTTCTTAAGCAGCCGCGACTAAAGGTGGGGGGCTTTAGTCGCGCTTATTTGGTCGCGGTTGCGCAACCGCGACTAATGGCAGTTGCGAACCGCGACCAAAGGCCTTTTTTCCACCAGTGAAATATATGGATGGGAGTTAATAGTATGCACCACTTCTATTATAAGGTAATACACTAAAGTAGGCGAGCAGGGTGATCTATCATTAAAAAAATATGGCGGAATTATGAAATTTCAGTCAATATGGTAGCTACCAAAATAATTTTCTATTGGTCATTTTCTTTAACTATTACAGTATTACACAAAAACTTGAATCGCCTATATATTCCCATGTGTGATTGCTACCTTGGTCTTCGGCAACTAGTTCTTTGGTGGGTGTGTTTCCCCTTCCAACTTCTGCAGAATATGGAAATATTTCTAGTATTGTATTTGTACATATGTAGTCTGCTCCATGGCTCTCTACAGTACTAACAAAGATTTGGAGCTCTAGGACCTGCTAGTGGTTGGTTTCTGCCAGTGTTGTAATGGACACGAGAACCAGCACTAGTAGAAAAAGGGTCTAATGTGACCATTAGTGCCGGTTCCAACGGCCAGCAGGTGGCGCTCATTAGTACCGGTTTGTGGCGAACCTTTAGTATTGGTTCGTGCCACGAACCGGAACTAAAGAGGTGGTGGCCTTTAGTACGGGTTGGTGGCTCCAACCGGTACTAAGGGGGGGGGGGCTTTAGTACTGCACTACTAGGAAAGGCATGCTAGTGGCGCACCAGTTTTGCCTACTAATAGCGCACTACTGGTGCGCCATTAGTATCTGGTGTTCTAATGGCGCACCAAGCAGTGCGCCATTAGAATTGCCTACGGTGCGCCATCAGAATTCCTCCCAGGGGGCCATATGTACCCATGTGCTTTGGCTTTCTAATGGTGCACCGGTGGATGATGCGCCATTAGTGTGATTATTATAGTGCGCCATTAGTGTCTTGTGTGGTGCGCCATTAGTATTAATATTAGTTATTTTTTTCTGATTTTCTCACAGGTTACAAAATATATTATTTGACAGAATATAAACAGCACCACACAGCAACAACAGATTCATCGAATACAATAGAAGGTAAGTCTCCGAATACAATTCATCATATTAGTCTCCGAATACAAAAGACCGAACGAAGATAGAACATTACAAGTCTCGGAGACCGCGAGTAGCGAGTTTGTCTTCACATTACAAGTCGATATCGATCATCTAAACTACCATCACATAGAAGAGAGCTGTGGTCATCACGATGAGCATCATCGCGATGAAACTGGTCTTCACCCGGTTCCTCCAACGCTCCCTCCTCTCTCCCGCTAGATAGCGGGCGTATCTAGATTCCGCCTCCGCCCTAGTGATGTACCCTTTGTAACTGTTACCGCTGAAACGGTGAACCTGTCTCCGACACTCCTCCCAGTCGTCGTAGACTCCGGGAACCTTACCCTTGTACACGACATACGACGGCATCTCTATGCACAAGCCAGACAACAGACAATACATAAGCAATATATAAGTATGCAACAAAAGGATCGGAAGAGAAAAGCAAGACATTAATAGCACGATTCATGGATTTCTCCACCGTACCAGCTAGATCGCGGTCGTCTTGGTTGGGTTCTTGAGAAGGAGGCCCGCCGAACTCGTCACCGTACCCATGTTCGGCAAAGTACTTATCGAGGTTGGTAAATGTACCGTCCTCGTTGTCGTCGTCGTCCGGATCATGTGCCATATGCATGTCCGGATCCTGTGCCATAGGGATGTCCAGCATGTCCGGTAGCGTTGCGGCGTTCTTGCCATGGCGCGGCGCCGGCACGACTGGCGGTCTTGTCTATGGGGTGGTGTCCCCCGCCCCCAAACGAATCTGGCTCTTCGGCCAAAGCAGGGGCCAGCTTAGGCAGGCGCTGTGGGTCATCAGATCTTCTTCGTCGGCCCCGGCGGGTTGAATCGGAGATAACAACTCGTCGCAGCCTGGCAGCACCCGAACCAGTTGAACCCTATACATGGTGGGTGGCATCAGTTTACCGTGGAACACGGGGTTGCCTGGTTGAACGATATTGCCCTTGGCGACATCAACCAACTCGTCGTTCACGAAGTGCAGGAGAGTGCACGGAACATCGGCGGCGCCCTGCGAAAACATGTAGGGCGTCAGGGATGCCCAGTCAAAGGCAAAAGGAGATGAAGTCCTCGGCCGAGAGGCTTAATTATTACCGTGATGATGGCGTCGAGCTCGGCTAATGTCGAGGCACCGCCAACAGCAGGCGTGCAACTGACGGAGGGGCCGCTTGCTGGCGAGATGCCGGCCGGCGTACACCCGGGTGCATTAAGCTCCAATGCCCGTGCCGGCGCCGCAGACACCAATACCGCCGCCGCCGATGACACCAATGGCGCCGTCGGAGACACCAATGGCGCCACCTGCGCGTTGTGCGAGTTGCTGGCCGTGAAGCTGGGAATCGGGGACACCAATGAAGCTTTTGTTATGTTGTTATGTGATTGTTATGATGCTGGTGCAGAACACTTGTTGTGATTGTTATGATGCTGGTGCAGAAATGAAAAAAACACTTATGGTTGTAGTGATGATGAGGAAAACAGGAGTGGGCATAGAGTTCCTTGTTTTCGTATCGACGACGATGAGTAGCGAATGGACATGAAGGTTATACTATTACTGCATGTTCCTTGTTTTGATTGGTGATCAACCTTCTCTGTAGTTTTTGTTGATGTGATCCTGATGTAGTTTTTCTACTACAATTCTCTCCAGGTAGCAAAATGCATGAGACTTTGATGATGAAGAGGCAGATGGTGAAGATACAATGCAAAATCTGGTGCCATTTTGGTGCCATTTTGGCTGATGGTGAATATACAATGCATTAAAACTCTGGTGCCATTTTGGCTGATACTTTGGTGCCATTTTGGTGGCATTTTTTGCTATTTTGGCTGATGTTGTTTTGGTGCTGTTTTGGTGTCATTTTGGATGGCTGCAGTGACTGTTTTGGTGCTATTTTAATGCTTGAAGATTGATCTCTTAATATAGTTGCAGTGATCATTAATTTTAGAGCAAAATATGGCTGTTATTTTTTTGTTTTGTTTTAGAAACAGGAGAAACCAAAGGGCCCACGTCTCCCCTCCAGAGTTTTCGAGGGCCAAAGGGCAGGACGTTTGAGTTTTCAAGGCAACTCCCCACGTCTCCCCTCCCTGGCAACTCCCCACGTCTCCCCTCCACTGGTAACTCCCCACGACGCAGAGGGGGTTTTCTTCCAGTCCATTGCCTCTCCATCTTCCTCCCTCTGCCTCCCTCCTCATTCCATTGCCGCTCCATCTTCCTCCCTCTACCTCCCTCTGCCTCCACCATCGCTGGCCAGGAGGGCAATGGCGGAGGAATCGTGGAGCAATTCCCCTCCGTCTGCCAAGAGAATGGCGGAGGCATCATGGAGCAACTCCCCTCCGTCTGCCAAGCATCACCGTGGTGAGGCGTCTAGCAAGGAGCCGCTGGTGGTCGACGATGACGTTCCGGTCCTCGGGCAGAAGAAGGACTACACCATGCCGCTCAAGGTTGATATCCACCTGAAGGAGCCGCTGGATGTCGTATGCACCAGCAATCCAGACGAAGCCGACAAGAGGATCCGCGAGATCAGGAAGAGGCTCGGCGGCATGCTTTCTCGGTCGATCGGCGTTGATGTCGAGTATACCAGCGAAGACGAACATCCGCAAATGGCTGCACTTCTGCAGTTATGCGTGGAGAATCTCGTCCTGGTATACCACATCACCGCGGCAACCAAATGGTAAAAACATCCAGTTCTGAAGTTTCTGAAGTTCTGAAGTTTCTATCTAATTAGTAGTTTCTGAAGTTTCTGAAGTAGATGCAATAGTTCTGAAGTTCTGAAGTACATGCAATACTAGTTCTGAAGTTCTGAAGTTTCTGTTTAATTAGTAGTTTCTGAAGTTTCTGAAGTAGATGCAATAGTTCTGAAGTTCTGAAGTAGATGCAATACTAGTTCTGAAGTTCTGAAGTTTCTGTCTAATTAGTAGTTTCTGAAGTTTTTGAAGTAGATGAATTTGATGCACCAGATTAATTTGATGCAGGCCCAAGGAACTCCGCCAGCTCCTGTAGGAGAAGAAGCTGTACACCTTTGTTGGCTTCTCCATTAGAGGTGACAAGGAGAAGCTGAAGTTGTCTTGTTTGGAGATCAACCCCAACAAGTTCATCGACATGCAGCGCAAATGGAGAGTTCCAAACAATGGAAAGAAGTGGCAGTCTTTGACTGAGTTTGCAGCCAGCCTCATCTACCCATCCTACAAGGAAATGAAGCAGAAGATCAACAAGAAATTGGACCACAAACTATGAGGGGACAGCCCACTGCCAAACAACCTCATCGAGTACGCTACAAAAGATGCGTACGTCACCTACGAGGCATGGAAGAAAATCGAAACCATCAAAGAAGGTTTGAAGCAATGGCAAGAGGCGGAGGATCATTGGGATGAGCCCTACTACTGGGGATATTGAGTTGTTTGTGGTATTATGTGTCTCAGTTTGTAGTTATGTGGTTGAACAAGTTTGCTTTTGTTATGTTGAACAAGTTTGCTTTTGTAATGATGAACAAGTTTGCTTTTGTTATGTAGTTATGTGATTGTTATGATGCTGGTGCAGAACACTTGTTGTGATTGTTATGATGCTGGTGCAGAAATAAAAAAAACACTTATGGCCGTGAAACCTAGGTTGGGCCTAATCACTTGGCACTAATCACTTGCTCTATTGCCACCTATGGTTTAATGCAGCAAGAATAAAGGGGCAGTTGATCCTACTGAACTAAGTACTAAGATACCCCGGCCCATGCATTAGTAGCAAGTACCCCATATGTCCGATTTTTAGCAAAGTCATGCTAAAATTCACGGAATATTTCAGCATGACCTTTGCTGAAAATAGGACATATGGAGTACCCGAATTTGCCGGAACGGAAGTTAATCGACATTCCGGCAAAATCAAGGGCCTCTCGGGGTACCTGCAAATTCATCACGACACAATGATCGGAGACAAAACCCAGCAAACTGGCAAAGTTACTAACGTGTTTACAGAAATTGTTTTCTGTAAAAGATGATCATCATCTTTGCAAGTCTTTCTTAATGTGATCACAAGTAATTCAGAGGCATCACATTAAAGCAACACCCTGCACTAGCCTAAAAACAAGTGAAGTTTCACCCATATAAGAACAACTTTATAAAATCAGAGAAGTTGCTAAATTTTTTGTATCCTTCATACACACTGGAGTACAATGCTTTATAATGTCCCATCATCATTACAGAAATCCAAGACCATGTGTTACATCATCATCATCATCATTACAGAAATCCAAGAAACATCATGCTTTTTAACAGTTTTCAGTTTGGACATAATACTGAAAACTACAGTTTGGACAGAATTCCTAACACTTTGGTCTTTTAGTTACAAAACAAAACTGACATAATTCTAGATGCCATAACTGAATTTTTTGACAGTAGCTCAAGTTTTTGACAGTAGCTCCTAACTGAATTTTCTGCTTAAAGGGAAGGCTGACTTAAGTGGCAAGATGATACAATTTGCGTAACATAACAATATATGCATCTTAATATAACACCATCTCCTAACAGAAATAGTATCCCAGGTTTCCATCTTAATACCACAAAGAATACCATAAAAAATCCAGGATCATTTTTTCTAGAGAAAAGCATCATTATAAGGGGAGTTTCTTACTCTACCAGATCTACTAGGGGGCAAAGTAGAACTGATATTCTTTTGCTGACTTCTAGTACAAGGTATAAAAGAGGAGGTAAATACAGTAGACATGTAATTGTAGTGTATTAACAGTATAATTTCAATAGATTTATAGTGTAAATTTATAGTAGAATTACAACTACAGTGTGAGCCAGAACCATACTCCAAATGTAGTAGAAGATACCTTCTGTCTAGCTGTCAATCTAAAGTGCTGCAACTTGGGCTTTGAAATGAAGATAAGTGGCCAGTTAACACACTGTCAAAAAAATTCAGTTAACACACTATCAAAAAAATTCAGTTAACACACTGTCAAAAAAATTCAGTTAACACACTGTCAAAAAAATTCAGTGAGTGGAGTGGGGGAGGGTGCGGGCCGGGGGTCGGCGGCGGCGGTCGGTGGAGCGGGGGAGGGTGCGGTGGGACGTCGGCGGCGGTGGAGTGGGGGAGGGTGCGGGTGGTCGTCGGTGGCAGTGGAGTGGGGGAGGGTGCGGGCCAGGGGTCGGCAGCGGCGGCCGGTGGAGCGGGGGAGGGTGCGGTGGGACGTCGGCGGCGGTGGAGTGGGGGAGGGTGCGGGGGTCGGCGGCGGCGCTGGAGTGGGGGAGGGTGCGGGCCGGGGGTCGGCGGCGGCGGCCGGTGGAGCGAAGGAGGGTGCGGTGGGACGTCGGGGCGGTGGAGTGGGGGAGGGTGCGGGGGGTCGGCGGCGGCGGCTGGTGGAGCGTGGGGTCGACCCTGGTTACTAATGGCACACCTTCTTCAGGTGCGCCATTAGAATTTTTGCAAAAAAATAAAAAAAGTATATATTCTAATGGCGCACCGCGGCACAGTGCGCCATTACTAGTTTACACTAGTAATGGCGCACTGTACCATGGTGCGCCATTAGAATGTTTGGAAAAATAAATAAAAAATTTGTTACTAGTGGCGCACCTTGTGGCTGGTGCGCCATTAGTGTCTTCCACCCTAATGGCGCACCAGAACATGGTGCGCCATTACTATATACTAATGGCGCACCACCTGACAGGTGCGCCATTAGCGTCCATCCTATCTATAGCCCTTTTCTTAGTAGTGCTGGTTGGAGCCACCAACCGATACTAATGGTGGTGGCCTTTAGTACGGGTTGGTGGCTCGAACCGGTATTAAAGACCCCCCTTTTAGTACCGGTTGAAGCCACCAACCGGTACTAAGGGTGGTGCGCTGCCACCCGCAGTGCACAATGTTTAGTCCCATCTCGCTAGTTGAGAGGATCTCGCACCGGTTTATAAGCCCCGCCGCGGCTACCGTGTCGAGCTCCTCTCTAAGTAGGCCTTTGTGGGCTTATTGCAAGTCTTATGCCTGTGGGGCCTACTGGGCCGTATGGGCCTGCATCCTGGCTGAACTAGAGATTGGGTTTCTAGTCGTATGCAGGCCGTGCCGGCCCAGTAGGCGGGCTGTTTTTGCTTTATTTCAAAAAAGAAATCCTTACCAACCGGTACTAAAGGTCCCACAGACAACGGCGCACCTCGTGCCACGTGGTTGGCCTTTGGTCCCGGTTCGTGTTGAACCGGGACTAAAGGGGGACCGACCTTTAGTCCCCACTCTTTAGTGCCGGTTTCAGAACCAGTACTAAAGGTCCTTACGAACCGGTACTAAAAGTCGTTTTTCTATTAGTGCAGGTGTTCCTCGAATGTGCACGTAAGGTCTCTATCGAACTGGCTTCGAAGAGACAGTACTCTAGCAGCTGCCGGTTTTTGATACATAAACTTTTGCATGCTAGTATGTTCCCATAATTCCTATTGGTCTCTATCATCCATAGACATCATGTTTGATATCTGATTGAGACGTTCAAGGAAACAACTCATGAGAAAATTCTCATGATAAAAAGGGTGAGATCTTTTAATCAAATTCTCCTGCAGAAAAGGGTGATCTCTTTTAACCAAAAAACACAATGTTGAAATTCCTGTATTCAGCCACCGAGGTTTGCTGTACTAAATAGAAGTGTTTTTCCTAACCTCGTATAGACTATCTAGCACACAGAAGATTCAGTAAAAGTTAATGTATTAATAGGAACAAGTAAAGTGAAAATGCATTTGGTGAATGCAAATAGACATCAATGCAAATTACACATCAGAATGAGAAAGAAAATTGAAAAATTACGAAGCCTAGAAAAATAGTTTTCACCCTAATAGACATCAATGCGTCGTTGGAAGGCCTTTGGTGGCGTGTCTCCGCCGGATCTCTTGGGATTCGGTCGATATTGGTCTTAGATGGTTCCATTCGTCGTTCATCTTTGTTTGCATATTTACATGTTTGATCCTTTTGATCTTCGCTTTCTTCATCGGCGATGGTTGTTATTCTAGTGCGCTGGTCTTACGAGGCCTTAGCACGATGATTTTCTGACTGTCTAATTCAATAAGATTTGACTGGCTCCAATAAGGGAAGGGTGACGATGGCTCCGGTGCTTGTACTACATGATTGAGGTCGAATAGATTGGAAGTTTTCCACGCGCAAAAAAAGTTAAATAGAATCACACAACGGTATAAAAATCAAGATTTTTAAAGGCACTTTTGTTTTCCAGATATGGGTAGACCGGGCGTAGCAATTTCTAGTTGGTAAGGTTGCCAGAGCTTTTGGGACCATAATATCTAGAATTGCACATTTCTTTTGTACTACTGTACCAATACGTGAGTGGGGTGTCTGGACGCCACCCAGGGACGACACTCGAGGATAAGGCTTAGAGCATCTATAACCGGACTTGGCAAATCCGGCACCTCAAATGCCCGCGGACAATGCCCGCATCCACCTATCTCATATTTCATACCCTAAATACATACAAAGCATGCAAAAAAATCATACGCACTACCCTAGCTACTCTTCGTCGTTGGAGATGTACAGGGCGACGGTGCCGGGCGCCGGCTGGACGGGCGGGTAGGAGGGCTCCCGCTCATCCTCCTCCTACTCGACCTCATCCATGTAGGCGAGCATCGCCGCTTCCTCCACGGCCTCTTGCACCTCCATCTCCTGCCAGCAACGGCGTCTTGCCTCCGCAGCTGACACGGACTAGAGGGAATCGAGGATGGCCTGCTGCTTCGCCTGCAGATCCCCGTGCCCAGCGTCCCCCACATCCTCCGCCCCCGGCTCATCCTGCTCCTCCTCAAAGTCCTCCTGGTCGTCCTTCTCCTCATCCTCCTCCAGCACCTCCTCCTTCTCCTCCTCCAAATCCACTGTATCCGGAGGTAGCCCCGCGGCGATCTGGGGTTCACGCCTAGCCTGGATCAGCTCAAGGAGCTTGAGCCGACGCTCCGGCATCAGAAATGGCTCACTCCTCACCCGACGACATGGGGGCATGGCTACTAGGCGGACGGGTTGAGTGGAAATTGGCGGCGGCGGTGGACATGATGAGAAAAATGTGGATGGATGGTAGGGTTTCGGTGCCACTGGTCTACTTAAATAGCTGGGCAATGCACTACGCGGCCCGCCAGAGCTGCGCCACGCGACGACACCGGTCCAACGGAGGAGACGAGCTTCGGACCGCCGGGTTTGAGGGCGATTTCAGCTGGGCCCCCTTCATCAGTCCGACGTGGCGGGCATGCCCGTGCGCGTGTAGGCGCCCCCATATCCGCTCCATATTAGGGATGGATATGGGGGTGCCTGTCAGCTTAACGTTTGAGGGCCGTTTGAGGGGCCCGCTTGGGTCAAAAAATCGTGACTGGTCAGTGATCGGGCGGCCAGGGTGACCGGTCAGTGATTGGCTGCCCGCCCGGACGTGTAAGGCGGGCTTGAGAGGTCCGGCTATAGATACTCTTAGTCACCTAAGGGCATGGCAAAGTGCTCTTGGTTCCATCAAGCACTTCAATATTCAGACAAAAGTTGGGATCTATGGTCCCGTGACGACAATATGAACAATTGACATACGAAATGTTGAATTCTGACTTCAATTCTGAATTCTTCACTTGAACATCAGAATTCTTTGTTATAATTAATTAGGTGCGCACAGTCGATTTACCAAAGATCATGCAATCACACGAGCACGACACCGAGATTCATTAACGAGATTTAACGACATGGCTACATCTCTGAGGCCTGACTATGGGTGCTCCTCCCCGTGACACCGTCACAATACTGCACCCCGGCCGCTCGGGTGCCGGCACACGGTGTCGACTTCCCCGCGTGCTTGTGCTATTATGTTGGCATAGGTCGCATCGTGTGTCTACCCTCTCATTATATAAGAGATCTAGGATACAAGTGTCCTATTGGGATACAACTCCATAATCCTATCTACACACCATATGACTCAGAGTTAAACTCTAACCCAGATTGTACCATAATATTCGACACAGCTCTAACATTCTTCAGTTGATACAATATTCCATTCATACTGAGGGCACGCAGCCCAACCGTCTCCCTGAATATTTGTAACCAAATTTGATTTGTACAATCATGGAACTAATGTACCAATGTCTTACCAACATGTTTTTTGTTCCGTTTTGAGAAAAAAAATGTTTTTGTTGGATGCTCATAACTGGCGAACGTTCGCGAGGGAGGGTGGCACACACGAATATTATAAGCGGCATTTTTAGTTCTGAAGGGGTGGCAGTTTCTTCAGTGTGACATGTCAGTTTCTTCTGAGAAGACAATTTTCATTTTAAATCTGCCGTCGATCGATTTTCCTTCACAACTAAAACGGTCATCAAATGGCGTTTGCTTCCCACCCCTCTCGCAGCGAACGTCAGCTGGGTAACATTACTGTTTTGGTTTGCCAGACACACAAGAAAGAATAGGTGGAAGTTTTCAGCCGGGATTTGTTTCACTTATACACAGCAGATGACTAGTCAAGACAGAACTGCGCTAACTATCACTCATATTTTCGATAACATGTTCCTTTTTCAATTTAGTGGCTCATGGTGCGGTCCACACCATGTGTCATTTTGTGGTGCATGTTGCTGCTGTCAGATCAGGCAACGTCGACGATATCAAAATTGTCGGCACATCCCAAGTGAAAACAAGCTAGCTTTGTCCCTGGCTGTTGCAACCTCTGGCGCTGCAACGATGAAGGATGTTCTCGGCATGTTGCACAGAGACATGCCCGGCCTCCCACCAAATGGCACATCACAAAATACTATACACGGCTATAAATATTATTTCTTCTACCTCTCATTCCTAGATGCGAGTCGAGTATAAATAATGACAGCTAGTGTAGATGAAATAGACGTGGTACAGAAATGAACCTTATAGGTTTCACTCAATAGGTAGAAAGATAGCAACAGATCAAGCTGAACAACATTGTGACTGTAAGGATAAATCTACGGGCGAAAGATGCTTTCGTAGAGAGAGAGATATTGTGAGGTAGAAGGCTGTGGGTGGGGGCCGACAGGTTAAACTCATCATCAATGAAACATGTACTCACATGGGAGTTGAGATGGTCCAGTAATGTTAATAGCACAAGTACGGATATACTAGAGTAAAATGCAAAAGGTGTTTAGTCATATAACTTCAAAACTGCAGCCTTGGGTCCCAAAACTAAGTTTGTTCATCTCATGTCCTAAGCTCTCGAAGTGGCTGCGTACACCTTCGCTCTCGTACGCGAAGGCACACCAAGCGCTAGAGTTTGTTGTGTCTCCCGTTGGCGCCACTGCTGGTCAACCTCGTCTCCTGTGGTCTTAGGACCATGGAGGCACGGTGGATCCTGGACCTTGCCGGCAGGAGGGTTTTGTTTTAGATGGTTTTTTGAGTTTTGTTAGGGTTCTTGTCGTGCTCAGAGAGGGAAGCCGGTGTCCGCTCTCTAGAGATGGAATAAGATTCTTCTTGCCTAGCCTCCAACCCGGTGGTGCTTCTAGCATCGTTGGAGGGCATGTGGAGATTTCTCTCCTACGGATCACGCAGGATTCGGTCGGCATTTGACTTCATGGATCCACGTGAATCCAATTTTCGTTTGTATGTGTTCATGTGTGTACAGGGTCGCTCTTCATCAGTGGCGTTTGTTGTTTGGTGCCTTGGTGCTATGGAGCCTTAACAAGACGACTTCCCAACTTTTTACTACAATGATGTTTGTCCAGCTCCGATGTGGGAGAGGGGATGATGGCGGTGCACCTTTGACTCACTCCAGTTTTTGTAGTCGTCGCTTGGTGGTCTACGGTCCCAAATGTATTTTTTACTTCTGATGTTCTTTGTACTACGTTGACAGTTTTTTTTTTGGAAAAGGAGACAGAGCCTCCGGCCTCTGCATCAATCGATGCATGCAGCCATCTTATTAAAGAACTACCTTGACAGTTGATGAGTAGGTTGAAAGATTTCCTTGAAAAAAAGGTCATAAGGTTGCATGACCAGTGTTTGACCGGGTGACGTGTCTCTAGGAAATGCTTGAATCATTGCCAAATTCACTCAATGGACCCACCAGGTCAATTAATGAAAGGTAAATATGCAAGAAAACCTCTAGCGCATTGTCTTGCCTCATTCTCATACCCTTGTTTTCTCCCACGCACAGAACACTTGGAGTCGAGGCAATCAGTGGCATGATAGCTTCAGCTTCGGCCAGAAGAATAGACCAGTTATCTCATCCTCACGTCACACAATGTCCAATCGCTACCCACCTATGGCTGCCGCTGGGGCACTATCTCTGACCATTACACGTGCTCCATAGTGTCTGTGCTCTCCTTCATATCGTCCGGCAGTAGCGGCAAGTCCCCATCTGTGGTCGTTCTCATGCCCAAACAACAATCTTCATAACCATTGATAGTGAAGTACCAACATGTCCGTACTTAGTACGATTAGAACAAGGTTCACAGATCTCCGATAACGTAGGGGTGATGACGTGAGGAGATGCACATGTTGCAATTTTTCATTTTGGGCCACTCTCTGGCCGTGCAGAACCTAGTCGAACTGAGTAAGAGACCAGCAACATTTGTTTTTTCAAAGAAGTGAATATATAAGGTTAGACCAAGTTGTAACCGATTGCCTATAACCGGCTAGTGGAGTAAAAATTTCGGTATACTCCTTTAAAGAAGAACTAGCTGAACTCGTGTAAACTTTAGGGGAGTAAAAGATTTACTCGGAGCGGTCGCCGAGGAGTAAATAATCCCCACTCCCACGCGCATGACCTACCACCACCACTGCTGCCCAATCCACGGTGCTGCTGCACCCATGTCCATTGTGCCGCTTATGCGCCGGCGACAATGCCCGAATCTATCCGAAGCTACTCCCCACCGTCCATCCAAAGCGGTCGTCCAACGGATCTGCACCACACCGGCGGCACCTCCTCATCTTGCGTCGACGGTGCATCACATTTGCTGGACCTCCTACCTCTGTCGCTGCCAGAGCCAAATTACATAATTATTGTCTGAGGAGAGCTAGTTTGGGAACCTCCATTATTGGATTAAGCAGGTTGAAACATCCTCGAAGTTTGTGGTGAATTCCCAACACCTTGCATTCCTAGCTAGACGCAAAGACAATCAATGGATTAATGCCGCAAGAGAAGTTGCATACTCAAAAATAGGAGATGTTGGTTGTCAACTGAACATGATGTTGAGATTTGGAAGGAGATATACATATATAGTGGAAGATAGTGGCACAAGGATGCTACAAGGATGAAATGCAAGGCAAAGGAAGCGGGTCCTAGTTTGTAAGACGTTAATTAAATAATCATTTGCTTTGATGAACCACACTACATATTGCTTTTAGACGTTCAATAAATCATCTAAAAAAATTGATGACACACACACAATAATTAAGCTATGTAATATATCTTTTCAATTTTTACATGCCAAATCATGTTGTTTTAGTTTGGCACTCGTTGTTAAGGATTGTAATAAATTTTATGATATGTGCATGAGTGCTCATAATGGTACTCATTTTATATGATTGTATAAAAATGTGAAAATACTTGAACCACCTTGGTGCTCATTTGTAATGATAGTACCATGTTTAAAGAAATATGCATCAAATGCGGTAGATATATCTCATCAATTATATAGTTCCATATATAAGCTCAGCAGGGCTTCGGGTTCCATTATCCAAGGACAATAGAATAGCAGTTCACTAGAAGCAATCTATATAGGTTGCCATACACACACTTGTAACACTTTGAAAATAAAAACGAACTGCCTACAAGCTATTCCTGACTTACAGTTACCAATGCAACATTACATTACCAAGAAAAAAGACAACTAGTCCTGACCATCAAGAGCGTGATAAACGAGTGCAGCTAACCTAACCTACTCTCGCATCTAGGAGGGAGGATTTTCTTGCATTATCCAAATATAAATTAGTTCCACAATCCTTTTGACAAGGTTGAAACAAATACTTGTTAATCAAATCAAGCATTGTACACTTACACAATTTTCAGCCGGGTCTTGCATTTCAGACTGTTGTGTGGAAGTCGGTTAAGTTTATCTACAGGAACACATATAATAAGGGTCTTATATCGTTTGATGTTTACCGGATGGATATATTCCTAATGTAATCTATTCCTAGGTATATGTGGCATAGAAAGATAAACCAGATGGTAGAGCAAGCTATATGTAGCAAAATGATTGGTCCTAATCTCCTAGAAGATATAGGCTTTTCTTGTAGGTTGCCCAAGTCACCACGAAAAGAAAGGTTTATTTGGACTTTAGGGCATTGTACATATCTTCCATACTATTGTACAAGTATGCTAGTAGAGATCATTCAGATTGCTATTAGGGATGTTGGCTCCACCTCTAGTCGAAGAACCTTATGAACAAGCCTTAGGCACATTGGCAACAAGATAAAGTTCCATTTAGTCAAACATGCAAAAAACTGTTCGCAAAAAGTTGTGATCAATGCTCCCATGGCATTATAAGAAGCACCAAACATACCAATTGTTTCATTAAGATCGACTTGCCCCTTCTCATATTCTTCAATTCAACATTATAGTAAAACATAAAACACAAACAATAACTAGTTTAATCTATGCTTTCTGTTGATGTAGTAATTCAAGCACATGAAGGGTTCCTAAAATTTTGTTTTGGAGTGTGATGTACAATTTGGGAGCTAATTTTTTTAAGGAGGCATTTCCCAATATTTGAGGTCAATAAATTCAGTTGTGAAACTATTGAAAAAGGCTGGATCAGCAAGGCCTTTCCTGCCTTGCCCCCAATGTAGCATATGATACCTCCAAACAAGAAGTGGTAAGTGACCGTCTCCCAGATGAGGGGTCTCTTACCACTTCGGTCCCGGCCTGATGGGCCGGGCTGAGGACCCCTTTGGTTAGTTCCGTCCTGGGCCACGTTGGGCGGCCCATGGCAGATTATGTCAAGACTCCGGAAGACTTGGCATACAATCAGAATATACTGGAGCCGTAGAGGACTCAACCTGCATCGACGTAGCTGACTAGGATCTGTAACCCTAGGACCACTGGTATGCTATATAAGCAAGGGTCGGGCTCGTCGATGTAAATATTCCAAGCATAGTGACTGTACATCAAAGTTTCAGTTGTTGTCTCTATTATTTATGCAATATAGACACAACGTAATTTCAAGATGTTAATGATTTTGAAACCACCAATGCATTTTTGTTGAGGTAAAGTATTAGTTAGTTGCGTAGCTCCCTCTCTTCCACCTCGTCGTCCCCGGAGACGTGCGCCCGCTAAGCCCGGGCGCCGCCAGTGATGCGGACGACGGTGATCTAGGCTGCAGCCCCGCGGTGTGGAGGGATTGGCGGCGCGAGAGGTCGCTATCGATCTTCGTCATTCCGGGGGTTCGGCGCTGCTCCGGTGGCTTCATAGAGGGGCCGATCAGGAGGGGACGTAGCCAAGTGGCGGCGCTCTATCCCCGGAGCAGCGGCTTCGGTCATGGCGGTGGCGGCGTCCCCCCCGCCGGAGATAACGGGCCAGGTGGTGGGTCCTTGTGGCCGCACAGGTGGCTGCAGATCTTGAGATCCCACTCCTTGGGACGTCGTAGGACGCGTGTCTGCCGGAGCTTCCTTCGGCGCCGACGTTGTTAGATGCGGGATCACGGTGGTTGTTGTCGTTCCATGGCCGACGACGACAGCGGCTGGTGCGATGGTGGGTGCTCCCTATAGTGCCCGAAATTGGGGCGACAACCACTCTTCATCAACGGCGGCAGACTCCGGGATCGTGTGGGCGATTCGGAGTCTGCATCTCGAGGTGGTGACGGCCTTTCTGAGGCTGGTGGCGGTGTGGGACGTCCCTTCCATCAAAAGATCGGGTTTGATGCGGCTCGGCAGGTGGAACATGTGCCTCTTTTGGAGTTTTAGGGCGGTGCCTATCGCCCGAAGGTGAAGCCACCGGTGTATGTGCTACTGGCGGATACTACACACAACGTCTTATATGGAGACGTCAAGTCATGCCTGCCACCGGCAGGTAATGCACGGTGGCTCTAGCGGAGGTGTGCTTAGACTATTGATGTAGGATCGAAGATGGTGCAACAGTAGTGGTAGGCAAGCAGTATAGGACGCATTTGTCCTCTGTTGTTTCCTCTACAGGTATCCAGCTATGAGGTGTCGGTAGATGGATAAGGGCGGATGGTATAGACGGCTCCAGCGACGAGTTTCTGCACCGGCGATTCCTTCTTGAAGGCGTCGCCTAGGAGTTGTGTATTTTTAGTTTATGTTGTCTCTTGTATCATAAGGATTTGTAGCTATCTATGGGAGGTACTATCGCAAGGTATACGGGCACAGGGTTTGTTTTCCACTTTATTTCTGGGTCGATAGTGTTCGGCTGCTGGATTTTGCACTTTTAATAATATATGGTTGCATGCATTGTCCTCATGCAGAGGCCGGGGGTTATCCTCCTTTTAGAAAAAAAGTACTAGTTAGCTTTTCTGTTGTTGGGATGTCATGAAAGGCACCAAACTACTATTAGGAATTTGCTCTCTCACGGGAATTCGTTTGCATGTTTTTAGTTGTTTGCATCATCTTCTTAATTGCAAGTTGCAAGGGACCCAATTTCGTACAATTTTTTTGTTAATGACATATGGCGTGCCCTCTGCTGCACGAACTGAAAGCAGTAAACAATGCTCTGCACGCTGTTCTTTATGTGGAGTGTTTGGCGATGTGTGATATTGTTGCTGTGTGGGTGTGTTTTCTCTTCCCAACTCCTGCAGAATATGAAAATATTTCTATTATTCCATCTATGTTGTCTGCTCCAAGGCCCTCAGCAGCAATAACAAAGATTTGGAGCTCTAGGACCTTATTTTTTCCAAAAGGGGGACTCCCCGGCTAGTGGTTGGTTTCTGCCAGTGTTGTGTTGGACACAACCTGCATCTACGTGTCCAGGTGCACATAAGGTCTCCGTCTAACTGGGTGGGAAGAGCCAGTGCTCTGGCAACATTTCGTACATAAACTTCTGCATCCTAGTATGTTTGCACAATTCCTGTTGGTCTCTATCCATAGACATTATGTTTGATATCAGATCTGAGACCTCCATGAAAACAACTCATGAAAAAATTCTAGTGCAGAAAAGGGGGATTTCTTTTAACCAAAGAAATGTTCAAACCTTGTTCTTTATTCAGCCACGGTAGAGGTTTGCCGTACTAAACAATAGTGTTTTTGCTAACCTCTAGTATAGATTATCTACACACAGAAGTTAACGTATGAATATGAACAAGTAGCTGCGAAAATGCATTTGGTAATTACAAATAGACCTCAATGGAAATTACACATAAAAATAGAAAGAAGATCAATCCTAGGAAAATAAGTTTCACCCTAACCTTTTTCTTATTTTTTGAAAAAATAGGCTTAGTTGGATTGTGGATGAGGATGGTAGATCAGGTCACCGGCCCGCAGAAGGTCGAATGGGGTTCAGGCTAGAGCACAGCGTCGCCACGTCAGGCTTCGGTTTGTTGGCTTCGGTTGGTTGATTGAGGGAGACGTCACATCTCGCGTGTGTCCTGCTATAAGCCGCCATCCATGCATGTACCTTATCAATACAAAACCGTCCGAGACGATCATCTTTGGCAGATCGCAGATAAAAAGCTCTTCTATACTTAGCCTGACATATGTGCTCCACATGTCAGAGCCCAATATCTCTCCCGCTCTTTTTTTTTCTTGCGGCAAAAACTTCCAATCTATTCATTTTCAATCATGGTAGTACAACAAAAACTAGAAATAATAAAAATTACATCCAAATCCGTAGAGCACCTAGCGACGACTACAAGCCCTGAAGCGAGCCGAAGGCGCGCCGCTGTCATTGCCCCTCCCTCGCTGGAGCCGGGCAAACCTTGTTGTAGTAGACAGTCGGGAAGTCGTCGTGCTAAGGCCCCGTAGAACCAACGCATCAGAACAGCAACCGCCGCGGATGAAGAGTGTAGATCAAAAGGATCCAACCTGAAAACACATGAACGAAGACGAACGACGGACATATCCGAACAAATCCACCAAAGACAGATCCGCCGGAGACACAACTCTACACTCCCACCGATGATGCAAGACGCATCACCGGAACGGGGGCTAGACGGAGAGACCTTTATTCCATCTTCAGGAAGCCGCCACCGTCTCGCCTTCCTGAGCAGGACACAAATCCTAACAAAGCTCGAAAAAAGATCTAAAAACGGAGCCCTCCCACCGGCAAGGGCCGAGATCCACTCCGCCTCCATGGCCATATGGCCACCGGAGACGGGATGGACCGGCACCGGCGCCGGTGGGTGGCAGAAAGCTAGGGTTCTTGGAGGCGGCGGCTAGGTGTGCTCCTTAGATCAGATATTATCGCTCCCGCTCTTGCTCTCATGCAGGGGCGGATCCAGCCCACCAGGCCGCCCCGGTCCGCCTTCGTATAATGTAGCCCTGGGGGTATGTGTCCAAGGGCCGCTGCCGTTCTGATGTGCACGGAAGACATTGATGGAGCAACCCGCAGTGCATGTAGGTGGATGGCTGTGTTGTTGTTCTAGATGGCCGGAGCCGAGAACGAGAGCGCGAGAGAGACAAGAATTTTGTGCTGCGAACTGTCAAGCAGCTTTTTTGTTTTTGATCCTTTTATTCAGTGATCGATCTATCGTGCAGCGAGACTCGCTCAGGCTACTAGATCGTGCCAACCCACCACCTCGAGCGTGCTCCTGGCACTCCTACTTCGTCGCCACAGATCGCACAAAATGCGTCTTGCGGCGCTAGCTAACTGAAACAGCGAAAACAATGCTAACTGAACCTAGCTATGGCAGCTAGTGCAGCGTTATATTCTCTGAACCTGAAGCTAACTGAAGAAATGACTGCGTGCAGCAGGATTAGGCTAACAATTTACCCCCTTAAACCTGCTGCACCGCGATGACACCAAGCTTCTCCCGCATCAGGGATTAGGCTAACAGGCTCTGCGGTTGGGTGGTGACCCGGTGCCGGCGGTACGGTGGTCGGCGGCATGCTACTACCGTGTGACACAACGGTGCAGGCAAAAATTCTGCACCCTGGTGCACAACAATTAACGAACATGGCGCACGTGCATGCTATAGATGCCAACCGCTGTTGAGGGAAATTCAACCCTGGTGTTTGTGCACCAGCTGGGACCCGCCATGCAGCTCCGCCCCTGTAAATTAAACCCCAACAATGCCTTTTTGGATGGGCACCGATAGGCGCCGGTGCGCCGGCCGAATCGTTCGGCCGGTCCAGCCCGGACCGTTCGATTTGAGCCACGCAGCCGCTGGATCCCAAGCAAAAAAAAAACGAATCGCCCCAAGCTCTCTTCTTCCTCGGGCAGTCAGTTGGATCCCCACCCTCGCCGGTCTTCCTCGTCGCCGCCGGACCCCCACCCTCGCCGCCCGTCCTCGTCGCCGATCCCTGCCCTCGCCGCCCGTCCTCGTCGCCAGTCCCCGCCCTCGCCAGCTGTCCACGTCGCCAGTTCCCATGCAACAACTCCACCTGCGTTGCAGCTCTTGACGGCGACGGTTGTGGCTCGGCCGCCGCCCCTCGCCATTGATGCTCGCCATTGCAGCTCGACCGTCAGTCAATCAACACCGTTTTGAACGGATGTAGCAAAAAACTTCACCCGTAGTAGCGAAAGTAAACTACGGTTGCAGCAAAAATCAAACACCGTCGCCGTCTTTCGCGAGGTCGCGACTCCGCCTTACATGGATGTAGCAAAAAAGCTTCACAGATAGAAGCAAAAATCTACTATGGTTGCAGCAAAAATCAAACACCGTCGCCGTCTTTCGCGAGGTCGCGACTCCGCCTTACATGGATGTAGCAAAAAGCTTCACCGATAGAAGCAAAAAATCTACTATGGTTGCAGCAAAAATCAAACACCGTCGCCGTCTTTCGCGAGGTCGCAACTCTGCCTTACATGGATGTAGCAAAAAACTTCAGCGGTGGTAGCAAAATTCTACTATGATTGCAACAAAAAAATCGTCGTTGTCATCGTCGTGAGGTCGCAGCTCCGCCTGATGGATGTAGCAAAAACCTTCGCCTGTAGTAACAAAACCAACTACGGTTGCAGCTTCCCCTTATTATGCAGTTTCATTGAAGCTTTTCTGTCTATGGTTGAAGCTTTTTTCAACAGCTGTTGAAGCTGTTCTAGGTGACGGTTGCAACACTAGTATACGCGGGCTGCATCCAGCCATGGCGGCAGGCAGCCATGGCGGCCGGCGAGGGAGCGCCTGGTCGCCGGCGATGGAGGTTGTGGTCGCCCAGTCGCAGCCCGGGGGGAGGGGGGAAGGGGGGAGGAGGGAGGGGGGAGGGGGGAGGGGGGAGGGGATGCGCCCGCGTGAAAGCTTGAGGTAGGGGATGGATCTGGCCATGGCGGCAGGCAGCCATGGCAGCCGGCGAGGGGAGCCTGGCCGCCGGCGATGAAGGTCGTGGTGGCCCAGTCGCAGCTCGGGAAGAGGGGAGGGGGAGGGGACACACTTCCAGGAGGCGGCGCTCGCGAGAGGAAGAAGAAGCATATAAAAAAAAATGTTCCGTCCGTGGAAAAAAGCGAGCGAGCGAGGGGCACCGGCCGAAGCGTTCCGCCGGTGCGCCGATGCCAAATGTTTCCCTTTTTGGATACAAGCCGTTCCATGGACTTGGCGTCGTTCGCTCTGAGCCATAGGATGACTGACGAAGTGTTTCAAAGATTGGGCATGAACGGATTCCGTGGCACCTACCCCGTCCGAGGCTGATGGCCGAATCTTCTATCACCACAAAATTCAAAGCCGAGACAATATGGTTTGCGCCGTATAAAAATACCCGCCCGCCGTAGCCGCGCCTGCGTCGCCGTACGGCGCTGTCGCGTACGTCCGCCCGTACGCGCCCATGTCCGCATGCATGCCCGCCCGCGCCCGCTGCGTACGCCCGAGTGATTAAAAAAAAACGATCGGAGAACCCTATCCTCAAGACGCCTCACCCGCCTCCTCTCGCGCCGCCGCCGCCGCCGCTGCCATCTCCGGCAGTACCTGGCCGACGAAAAAAAACATACGCGTTGTGCGCTACGCCGACAACCGCCTCGGTCGGGCAGACGCCTCCGCCGCCGTCAGCTCGTATCCGGCGACAACCGCCTCATGTCTGACGAAGGCAACGAGGTACGCGAGGCGCTGGCATAGTAATTTAAGAACGGATTTTAATTGAGAAGATGTTACGTGATGTTTGAATGGATATTTAATTATATATGAACGTGTATAGATTGAGGGTGAAATAGGATATGACGGTGACGATGGCGGTAGCGAGGACGGATCATTGTCATTGGATGAAGACGAACATGATGACGAAAATTATATGAGTTTGGATGAGTCTTACAGTGGCAATGTAAGTGGTCTGCATGTTCTCAACCATATTAAATACAAGCATGCGCGATGACAATAACATGTTTGACTGTGCACAGATAGGAGGGGATGATGACAATGAGGATATGGATGTAGATGATTCATATGCTGAAAGGGGAAGCCATGTAAGTTTAGATTTATGTAGGTTATTTTAAAGTGAAATTAAATAAGCATCAAGTCTTACATATCATATTTACAATTTCCGCAAATGGAAGTGGAAGGGTACTATCAGTGGAATTTTTTCGATGATGCCAATGACGAAAACGATGTCGATGCATCTTATAATGACAGCTCGAGCAAAATAAGTAGTGGAAAGTGAATACATATGATAGTCCTTATACAACTACTTACTAACATATACGGTTGTTTGTACTTTTTTCAGGAAGAGGATGGTGACGCGTGCGAAAACGATGATGATTCCGATGGTGATGAGTGTAATTTTGACACTGGGTACGATGAATACCAGCAAGAATCACTGGACAGGCATTGGACGGTGATGTCCAGGACGTTCAGGACAGACGAGGAGGCATATGATATCTATAACGACTATGCGAAAAAGCGTGGCTTCAGCATTAGGAAGGACAACTTGAAATATAGTAAGGGTATCGACGCACGTAGGCGGTTGAGGAGGTTTCTCTGTTCAAGGTCTGGGAAACGATAGGCCAAGTTTTGTACCATGGAAGGGAAGAAGCGCAGGCTAAGAGCGGAGACTCGGTGCTATTGCGAGGCCCATCTAACTGTGAAGGTTGACAGAGAGCGCTCCATTTGGTATGTCGCAGTTTCAGCGATGATCATAGTCACACTCTTGCTAGACCAGATGAAGTTATATATCTTCGATCTCATAATCAGATAAAGGAATACCAGAAGCTCAAGATCTTAGCAATGGCAGGTGCTGGGCTCAAAAAACATTGGATTTATGACAACTTTGTTAGTAGGTATGGATCATATGCACGGGCTGGTTTCGGGAGGAGGAAGCTTTATAACATGTGTTATAGGGAGAAAATGAAGTTGCTAGCAAAGGGTGATGCGGACACTGCGATTGGTATCATGATGACGAGAAAGACAAGGGATCCAGACTTTTTCTTTGAGCAAACTGTTGACGCAGAAGGAAAGCTGAAGAACATGTTCTGGTGTGATTCTCAGTCACGTCGGGATTACCTTGACTTTGGTGATGTAATCGTCTTCGACAACACTTACAAGATGAATAGGTACAGAATGCCATTCATACCTTTTGTTGGTCTAAACAATCATCGTTGCACCACTGTGTTCGGTTGTGCTGTTGTGTCAGATGAGACGGAGGATACATACGTTTGGGTGTTGCATACATTCTTAAGAGCTCATTGTCAGAAGAAGCCGAGGTCTGTTATTACTGACGGAGACGCAACCATGATAAGGGCCTTCGGGAAGGTCCTTTCTGACGTGTGGCATCGACTTTGTTGGTGGCATATTGAGAAAAACATGCAGAAACACCTCCACCACAAGTCCCTTAAGGATTTCAGGTCTCTTATTTATTATGCCACTACACATGATGAGTTTGAGGCGAGATGGGCAGCTTTTGGAGCTAAATGGGAGTCGGAGAAAACTGAAACATGGTTGCGTAGGATGTACCGGAAGAAAAGGCTTTGGGCTGCGTCATATCTCACCGGTGGGTTCTTCCTTGGTATGCGGAGTAACCAGAGGAGCAAGAGTCTGAACTCTTGCCTTCATATGCATCTTGACTCTGGCATGACAATTATTGATATGGTTGTGCATTATGAGAACTGCATTGTTCGGCTCCGTGAGAACGAGTCACACGACGACTGCATGTCCACACAGATACTCCCTGTAGCAGTACTCGACGAGTTCAAATGCATTGAAAAAGCCGTTGCCCGTGACTTCACTGCGGTGAACTTTTACCTCTTGCAGAAAGAAATGAAGAAGGCAGCGGATCTTGAGATCATAGATAGACTGAGTGGAGCCGTCACTAGGAGATACATAGTGGCATGGAAAAATAACAGGTAACTAAGATTCAAAGTGGACTATACACCTAGTAATTCAGAAGAAACTGTGAAGTGCAGTTCTGATAGTATGAAACGTAAAGGTCTTCCATGCAAGCATGTTCTTTATGTTTTAGCCAGGTTGAACGTGCAGGACTTACCTGGGTGCTTAGTGCTGCGAAGATTCAGCAAGAATGCTAGAGGTGGACTGCCCGTGAAACGCACTAGCGA
Organism: Triticum aestivum; assembly: GCF_018294505.1. Taxonomy (NCBI): domain Eukaryota; kingdom Viridiplantae; phylum Streptophyta; class Magnoliopsida; order Poales; family Poaceae; genus Triticum; species Triticum aestivum. The sequence continues at coordinate 641,995,114 of NC_057803.1, read as the reverse complement.
TCTCTTCGCATGGGGATGGGCAGGTACTGAGGAGAGAACTAAGTACAGTGAGTTGACTATTTTGTCTGCGGAAGCAAATCATGCGGCATGCCATAAACCATTTTTATTTGATAAACTGAAGGCAGCTCTGGAGGATGTGATAGCAAACAAGGATGTTCAGGAGGAAGATTATGTGAGACAGCATAGAGTTGCACATGATGATGCTTTTGTGCCGAATCAAAATCATGTTTTTGTTGGTGATCCAGAAAAAATCAATACGAAAGGAGCACCGAAAGGGCGGAATAACAAAGGCCGTGGTAAGGAACCTAGTGTGACTACAAACGGCAGACCCAAAGGTTTTGATGAGAAACCTCCTGTACGTCTATGCAGTTTATGCAGAGGAAAATGTCATTTCAAAAACAATTGTCCTCAGAATCCAAAGTATGTGCACACCATTTCATTAACGTTCTTTTTTTGTTTAGTTAATACTTTACAAAATTTTGACGTATGTTACAATCTTTCTATGCAGGAACATGGCATGATGATCATAGCAAAGAAATGTCTGAATAAAAAGAACAACTTCTGATTACAGTTGTCGATTTATTTGGTTGTCTTAAAGAATAGTACTTACATATTTGTTTCGTTACATTGATACGGGAGACTTGTAATTGGTGTTTACTTATGTCATATTTGTTGGCACTATACTCGTTGTTCTTAATATGATATGCGACATACAGATTTTACGTTATAATATATATTTCTTGGCGCTATAGGCATTGTTTTTAACATGATATGTAATGTATACATTTTTTTCGTACACATATATGATTTTGTGTATAAATCATGCATGTTGGGCGATCAGAGACGCTGCACAGCCGCCGGTTGCTTTAATTTAAAAAAATAACGTTAACAGGCGCGGCTGGCCCGCGAGTGGTGCCAGCGGGCGCAAAGAGGTGGTGCATACGAGGAGGTTTCAGGAGCCGACGCAGAGGGCGATCCCGAGGCTGACGCCGCCCTCGGCCCCAGAGGGGCGCATGTACGAGGAGGATCCAGCCGCGGAGGGCGATCCCGAGGCTGACGGCGCCCTCGAGCGCAGAGGGGCGCACAAGGGCCGATGCAGAATCAACTTCAGGGCCGGCAACGGCCAACCCTGGGGCGACGCGCGGCGCGGGCCCGCTGGCCAGATGATGCGGCCCACGTGCGCCATGTAGCGGCGAACGTGTGGCTCGGGCGACGCTCGCCTCGTCCGGCGCGCGCGGCGCTCGCCTGTCAGATATCGTCTTCATATATCATCTGAGTATTTTAAAACCCCAAATCGTACATTCGCGATAACACTCATTGGACATAAAATATAAATTAAATAATAAAATAAGAAATGATTAAAATGCATTTTTAATAAATTTGCCAGGGTACATAAACTTGACACGCTAAAAATATTTGAAACTCACATAAAAAAATAAAATATCCACACACAATCCTCAGTCATGAACAAATAATATTTCGACAATCACGTAGAATAGTCGTATGATATTTTTATTTTTGTTTCCTCTTTGCAAGTCGAATTACTTTGTTCTTCACTTCTGTAAGCTTATTTTCGGGGGACATAATAAATCCAGCTATCATTCTTTCTCTCAAACTATCAATATATTCCTGAAAAGTAATAACAATAATTTTATTTTCATCACTTATATATGATATAATGTACTAATTTTTCATACTAAAAATGTACCCACCTGAGAAATAGCAGTAATGAATTTTTCTCCGTCCCAGTATTTTAAACAGCGAAGGACGAACAGTCCACATGATTTCCTGTGTTAACAAAACATAAGTGCAATTTTGAAAGCACGTTAAGTAAGATAGCACTTGATCACTTAATGTATTTGAAAAACACATGCTACATGTAACTCACCCATCTTCTTGTTGAGGCATGTCGTAGGGGACTATAGGCCATGCGGACACATCCGGGAACGACATAATAGCACTGTCATTTGCATCTTGAATATCTCCTGCAAGTTCCTCTCTCTGACAAAAAAATATGAACACGTTGACTACATACGATAAACATATTATATGGTTAATTGTACACACATGAATACGAAACTTACAAAATTTTCAACAAATTTCCAGGTAGCTTTAGAGATATTTTCTTCCCCCTCAAAGAATCAAGAATTTGGAACTCTTTCTTTCTAGTGTGCATAACACACATAATCCAATGGTTTTTATCCTTATTTAATGCAAAATAATGTCATGCATCTGTTGAGAGGTTCATTTGACTGAGTGTTCAATAACCAATAAGATCTATGTGTGGGTACAAGATACCTGTCTTTGACGATACTTGAATCCGATATGTACGTCGCATAAGCGTCAATTACCTGAAATAAATGACTAAATTTAACATTGATGCAACATACTTAACGCATAACATAAGCATGAGAATAAAAATACATACATCACCGGATATCCATGCATGGTTAAGTATCTGGCAAACTCTTGCCGCAGAAAGTCCATCATCGTTACCGTTGTTGAATATTTCATGGTTCTTATGTTTTGGTGAGTGCTTGTACGCTTTCATGTACTGCACAACGACACGCACCATATCATCCACAGAATGATCAAATTGAGGGTTGTTTCATTAAACAGTTCTACAACACAAGTCAATAAAGTTAAAGGACAAATTTGTATTACATAATTTTCAAAAATATATTCATAGCATGTTTAACTTACTCGTTTTCGCGGAACGTTTCGCAAGTTTTCTTGGAGTCTTTTTAACATAAGGAGATTTCGTGTACTTTGACGCACACCGCTTTCGCTTCCCTGGAATCACGTCCTTCTTCTCTTCTACCTCGCTATTACCATCTGACACGGCCTGTGACACTTCTTGCTCATTTTGTTGCACTTGCCATCTTGTAGCTTCTATTTCATCGGTTTTTAGAGATGATGCTTCTTTTTTTTCTGACTGCTCTGAGACATCTATAGGATCCTCCTTCTCACCTTTAAAGCTACTCAAGTGATCAGTACTGAATATGAATGAATCCCCTTCTTCAGAATCCAAATCATAATGCCCACTGCCATTTCGGCCATTAGGTGTGTGTTTGTCATCATACTGAAATTCTTTTTTGGGATACTTGTTTTCATACCTGGACTCACTATTTTGTCCATACAGAATTTCTTCCTCCTCTGCCATTGTGCCCAGTTTGTACCGTACACCTGTTTTATTCATTTTCTCTAACAATCTCTGCAAAAGTAACCTCAGACATATGTTATATCTTTTTATCAATTTATCGAGTTTAATAAAGTGCATACCAGAGTTGTTACATTTTTACCTGTGCGCATAACTCCGGCATACGAAACAATTCCTTACGAATTTCCTTCATATCATTCATAACCCGGTCCATAAAAGGCTTTAGATTAGCAGGGACCTCGGACACATTGTCCACTTTTTTCTTTCCCGTAACGGATGACTTTCGGCTACTATGTTTCTTACTGCTTTCAGCATGTTCATCTGCAAGTTTTTTCATTCTATACTCCTTCGTAATGCAGTCATCAATCTTCAAAGTGAGTATACAATGACAACATCAGTACAGAACATTCTCAATGCATAATCGATGTACTACTAAATAAGCATTATAATATTACCAATCCATGGCCACGACCATTTTCCAGGTCGTACTTGTCTCGTTTCTCCGCTTTAGATTCAGTCCAATTTTTCATTAGGGGAACTTGCAACGACAACGGGTCATTTTTCGGGCTGGTGGTTGGCTGCACCTTCTCCCAATATAAGTACTAGAAAACACATGACAAAATAAGTTACGAACGCATAAATTAAAGGAATATGAAATAGCATTAATTAATTGCATACCCGGAGTAGGGCTAGGTTGCCACATGGCCATTGCCTCACACGGCCATCCTGCTTGAGTTTACGAATCTCCGTCAAACAAGTTCGCAAAGTGAACACGTTAAAATTCAACGTGCTTATCCGCTTCACGTCATGCACCAACGCGTAGTACTCCTTTGGTATGGAGACAGCCGAAAATGGGTGCAATAATGGTCCCCAGCAAAACAAGAACAGCCATCCGAAGAAATTCATCGTCATCGGATTTATTCCTCACAATTTTTTGAATCAAGTCATCTATCATTATGTGACCATTTTTTTTGTGAACGTAGTAAATAGGAATTTTCTTTATTAACTCTTTTCCTTCCGTCGCAAGAATGCCAAAAACATCCTCACCTTCATTCTTAAACCTAAATATTGAAAACACATCGTCCGGTCTAAGTGAAATAAGGCCTTTACTGCCACTATCTTCTTGTATAATGAATTTTTTGCTGTTTGGGTTATAACCTAACATCATAAAATGCAGCAAAAAATCTATCATGGCTACTGACGGAATGATCAACATCTCTTCCAAGCCTGTTTCGTAGAACCTAAATCGCTAAGCGATAGTAAATTTTTCAACGAGACTTATCCACTTCTCTATGGAACATGGAATCACACCATCGATGTCCATACTGCATGTTAATATTTTCCTATTAATAGATATGATTACGCAATAGCATCGACAGAAATAGTTCGAGGCGGGACACATGATCTTAATCCGGGCGACAGCCGCCGAACAACGGCTGTGGCGGAGCCGAAGGCAGGCAGCCGAGCGTCGGCGATATGCGCCTGCGGGCGTGGGGCAGTCTGTGCCAACGAGCGCCGTTGACTGTGGACGGCGATGGAGGGCGCTGCACGTGCGGCGAGGTCATTGCGCCTTAGGGCGATCATGGTAGGGCGACTGGGGGCACGGGGCGGCGTACGGGGGCAAGTAGTTTGGATAGGATTCCGCCGTGTGTGGCCGTATACGGCGATGGATAAGGAAAAAATAAATTAGTTCGCCGACTGGGCCAGGCCCGATACCGTCGAACCTATAGCGACGGCGGCCACCGCCGAACATGCTAATGTTTAGTCCCACATTGCTTCTTGTCATGCTAATTCACCTGTTTAAATACCGTACTGTGCTTGCAATGTCATGTCCTCTAGTGTGGCAGTATCACTTAAGGAGGTTAACGTAAATTATGCTCTGGCACTCCATAATCATGGAGTGTCACAGCAATAATTCACATTAATCTTCTTAAGTAACTCCGTCCGCAATATGGGACTTTTTATATTTTTGTTTTTTATTTTATTTATTTTTTCCATGAAACACCGTCATGTTTTTTTGACACGCAACATGATGCCACGGAACCACACCTGCAAAATTGGGGTGCGTTTCGATAGTCGATGCATTTTCTACGTTTTTCTCCATGGAAATACCCAAAAAAGGTCTCCCGACGTGATGCAACTTGCGTTCGTACTCCGATTCCGTCGAAAATAGGCATGCGAGTCGGTGGGGGTCACTCACACGCGCAAGCAAAAGTTGGGTGTGTTTCGTCCATGTTGGCACATAGTCACAGTACAAACCTGAGGTGTCGGTCAGGGGTTACATGCCTGAAGTAGGTCCTGCCTCTCGCAAAGCCATGAAACAACGCCATGTTTTTTTGACACGCAACATGATGCCACGGAAGCACGCCTGCAAAATTGGGGTGTGTTTCGATAGTCGATGCATTTTCTATGTTTTTCTCCGTGCAAATACCCAAAAAAGTTCTCCCGACGTGACGCAACTTGCGTTCATACTCCGATTCCGTCGAAAATAGATATGCGAGTCGGTGGGGGTCACTCACACGCGCACGCAAAAGTTGGGTGCGTTTCGTCCATGTTGGCACATAGTCACAGTACAAACCTGAGGTGTCGGTCAGGGGTTACATGCCTGAAGTAGGTGTTCCCTCTCGCAAAGCCATGAAATGCCGCCATGTTTTTTTGACACGCAACATGATGCCACGGAAGCACACCTGCAAAATTGGGGTGCGTTTCGACAGTCGATGCATTTTCTATGTTTTTCTCCGTGGAAATACCGAAAAAGGTCTCCCGACGTGACGCAACTTGCGTTCGTACTCTGATTCCGTCGAAAATAGGCGTGCGAGCCGGTGGGGGTCACTCACACACGCACGCAAAAGTTGGGTGCGTTTCGTCCATGTTGGCACATAGTCACAGTACAAACCTGAGGTGTCGGTCAGGGGTTACATGCCTGAAGTAGGTGTTCCCTCTCGCAAAGCCATGAAACGCCGCCATGTTTTTTTGACACGCAACATGATGCCACGGAAGCACGCCTGCAAAATTGGGGTGCGTTTCGACAGTCGATGCATTTTATACATTTTTCTCCGTCAAAATACCAAAAAAGGTCTCCCGACGTGACGCAACTTGCGTTCGTACTCCGATTCTGTCTAATTTAGGCGTGCGAGCCGGGGGGTTCACTCACACGCGCACGCAAAAGTTGGGTGCGTTTCGTCCATGTTGGCACATAGTCACAGTACAAACCTAAGGTGTCGGTCAGGGGTTACATGACTGAAGTAGGTGTTCCCTCTCGCAAAGCCATGAAACGCTGCCATGTTTTTTTGACACGCAACATGATGCCACGGAAGCACGCCTGCAAAATTGGGGTGCGTTTCGACAGTCGATGCATTTTCTACGTTTTTCTCCGTCGAAATACCCAAAAAAGGTCTCCCGACGTGACGCAACTTGCGTTCGTACTCCAATTCCGTCCAAAATAGGCGTGCGAGCCGGTGGGGGTCACTCACACGCGCACGCAAAAGTTGGTGCGTTTCGTCCATGTTGACCGTCAAAAAGGTGTCGGTCCGGGTGAGGGAGTCCTGGATTAGGGGGTGTCCGGATGGCCGGACTATGACCTTTGGCCCGACTCCTGGACTATGAAGATACAAGATTGAAGACTTCGTCCCGTGTCCGGATGGGACTTTCCTTGGCATGGAAGGCAAGCTTGGCGATACGGATATGTAGATCTCCTTCCATTGTAACCGACTCTGTGTAACCCTAACCCTCTCCGGTGTCTATATAAACCGGAGGGTTTTAGTCCGTAGGACGAACAACAATCATACCATAGGATAGCTTCTAGGGTTTAGCCTCTCTGATCTCGTGGTAGATCTACTCTTGTACTACCCATATCATCAATATTAATCAAGCAGGAGTAGGGTTTTACCTCCATCGAGAAGGCCCGAACCTTGGTAAAAACATCGTGTCCCTTGTCTCCTGTTACCATCCGCATAGACGCACAGTTCGGGACCCCCTACCCGAGATCCGCCGGTTTTGACACCGACATTGGTTCTTTCATTGAGAGTTCCTCTGTGTCGTCACCTTTAGGCCCGATGGCTCCTTCGATCATCAACAACGACGCGGTCCTGTGTGAGACTTTTCTCCCCGGATAGATCTTCGTATTTTGTGGCTTTGCACTGCGGGCCAATTCGCTTGGCCATCTGGAGCAGATTGAAAGCTACGCCCCTGGCCATCAGGTCAGATTTGGAAGTTTGAACTACACGACCGACGTCCGCGGAGACTTGATCTTCGACGGGTTCGAGCCACAGCCAAGCGCGCCGCACTGCTACGATGGGCATCATCTAGCTCTGCCGCCGAACAGTGTCCTGGAGGCCGCACCAGTGTCCGCTCCGACCCTTAGCTCGGAGCCGACTGCTCCTATAGATGACGGGTGGCTGGACACCGCCTCGGGGGCTACAATCTCTACGGCGATCGAGCCGAACACCATACCTGTCCTTTGCGAAGCTCGTGACTCCGAGGTGCCGGACTCCGAACCTTCCGCGCCCCTGCTAATCGAATCTGATTGGACGCCGATAATGGAGTTCACCGCCGCGGACATTTTTCAACACTCGCCCTTCGGCGACATTCTGAATTCACTAAAGTCTCTCTCTTTATCAGGAGAGCCCGGGCCGGACTATGGTCAGGAAGGTTGGGATGCGGACGACGAAGAAATTCAATTCCCACCCACCACCCACTTTGTAGCCACTATCGATGATTTAACCGACATGCTTAACTTTGACTCCGAAGACATCGACGGTATGGACGACGATGTAGGAGACGAATAGGAATCAGCGCCTATAGGGCACTGGACAACCACCCCATCTCACGATGTATACATGGTTGCTACACCTAAAGGAAACGATGATGAGGAAAAAAGGGACGCAACGAGGGACCGTTCCCTCGAAAAGCAATCAAAGCGGCGGCGTAAGCGCCGCTCCAAACCCCACCTCGACAGAGAAAACAGCCATACAGACCCAGCCATAGAGCAGGGCGAACCAGCGGACGAAGAACATGCAATCGAGCAACCGCCCGAACAGGGCAACTTGGATAAACAACCCGTCCCCGACGAAGACAGCAGTCCGGACGACGTCACGCCGGACAAATTGCTGGAGCAGAAGAACCTCCAAAAAAGGCTCGTCGCCACTGCCCGTAGCCTCAAAAAGTAGAAGCGGAAGCTCAAAACAGCGGAAGATGCACTCAGAATTAGATGGAGCAAAGTACTCAAGACCGCAGACAAATACGGCGACAGTCGTCGCACAAAGAGCTATCCGAAGCAAAAATTATTGCCGGAATTCGATGATGAGGCCTTAGAGCCCCGCAATCAAAAAATAATAAGGAAGCCACCCGGTCGGACAAACGACCCCATGGCCAACACAGTGCGGCAAAGGACGCCGCACACAAGCCGGCACGCGATCCGCACAAGGATTCACATCAAAATGATGGCCCAGCCAGATCTATCTATGGGCCAAGAAAGCAAGCTCTAGCAAGCAATGCAACACATCAAATATCCGAACATCGCGGTACGCCCAGATATAGGGGCGCCGCACACCCCCTATGTTTCACCGATGAGGTGCTGGATCATGAATTTCCAGCGGGATTCAAGCCCGTAAATATAGAGGCATACGACGGAACAACAGACCCTGCAGTCTGGATTGAGGATTACATTCTCCACATACACATGGCTAGAGGAGATGATCTCCACGCCATAAAATACTTACCACTCAAACTCAAAGGGCCAGCCCGGCATTGGCTCAAAAGCCTTCCCGAAAACACCATTGGAAGTTGGGAAGAGCTCGAGGATGCTTTTCGGGCAAATTTTCAAGGGACTTATGTCTGACCTCCGGATGCAGATGATCTAAGTCACATAACTCAACAACCCGGAGAGTCAGCCCGGAAACTCTGGAATAGATTTCCTACTAAAAAGAACCAGATAGTCGACTGTCCGGACGCCGCAGCCTTAGCAGCTTTCAAACACAGCGTCTGAGACGAATGGATCGCCAGACACCTCGGCCAAGAAAAGCCAAGAACAATGGCCGCACTAACAAGCCTCATGACCCACTTTTGCGCAAGAGAGGACAGCTGGTTGGCAAGATGCGGTACCAGCGACCCAAGTACATCCGAAGTTAGGGATGGAAACGGGAAACCGCGACGCAGCAAGGACCAGCGCCGGACCAAGGGAAACAGCCCGAAGAGCACGGCAGTCAACGCCGGATTCAAAAGCCCTCGACAGAATCAGAAAATGCTGCCCCCCAAAGATAACAGGGACGAGCTAGCTAACTTAAACAAAATCTTGGACAAGATATGTCAAATACACAGTACTCCCGGGAAGCCTGCAAACCATACCCACAGAGATTGTTGGGTCTTCAAGCAATCCAGCAAACCCAACGCCGGACACAAGGGGCTCGACACACCAAGTGAGAACGATGACGAACCCCACAAGCAGAGCACCGGAAAACAAAAGAACTTCCCACAAGAAGTCAAAATAGTAAATTCACTTCACGTGACAAAAAGGGAGAAAATAGTGGCGCTCATAGAGATACGCGCCACACGGCCTATCCCCTTCGACCATCAGGATTACTCTAGAAGCATCTGGAACGCAGGTTGGACTGCCTTGGTATTAGATCCGATAATTGACGGACTCCACTTGACATAAGTCCTAATGGACGGCAGGAGTAATTTAAACCTGATATATCAGGACACAATCCACAAACTGGGGATAGACCCAACAACAATTCGCCAAAGCAACACTTCCTTTCAAGGGGTGACGCCAGGCCCAGATGCCCATTGTATGGGCTCTCTCCTGTTAGAAGTTATGTTTGGCTCACCCGACAACTTCCGCCGCGAAAAGCTAACCTTCCACATCGCACCATTTACAAGCAGCTATCAAGCACTACTGGGACGCGAAGCTTTCGCCCGCTTCAATGCAATACCGTACTATGCATCCCTTATACTTAAAATGCCCGGTCCACGAGGCATCATTTCATTAAAGGGAAATATCGAGTGTTCCTCGAGCACGGAAGATTGTGCGGCTGCATTAACAGCCACACACTAAACCGGCCTCATTAGGCAACGACCTAAACAGGTCGTTCAGACCCCAGACATGGCTAGACGAGTCCGGCGTAAGGGCTTACTATCCGCATGCCCCCGTTTAAGGGGCTCCGTACATGTACAACAAGAGACAATAAAGCTCAATTTTATTCATGTTTAAAAAAGAAAAACGTACTTTGTTTATTTTTTGTAACGTACATTTTCGCACGATCTTTTTCAACTAAGTTCCTCTCGTTTACAGAGGAACACCGTGCTACGCCCGTCCAGGATACGGCACAACGGAGACACCATGGATACCTAAGGAGCTGCCGCCGCTCCTCAAGGCCGGGGCCAGCGCCGGAGGTCGAGGCCGGCGAAGGCCTGCGGGGGTGACGGGGCCGGGGCCACCGCAGTCCGGCGAGGGCGACGAGGCACGAAGGCTGTCGGGGACGACGAGCGACGGGTCGTGAAGGTTGGGGCCACCGGGCCGATTGACGATGAGGCCGGGGCCGGCGGGCAAGATGGCGGCCAACGAGGTCGGGGTCGGCCGGCGAGGTGGTGACGGGCGCCGGCGGGCAAGATGGCGGCCAGTGAGGTCGGGGCCGGCCGACGAGGTGGTGACGGGCGCCGGCGGGCCTACGGTGGCGACGAGGAAACTGGCAGGCGCCGGTGGTGATGGGGGCGAAGTGGGGAGTGGCCGCGGCCGCGTGGGCCAAGTGGTGGCCGGCGAGGGCAGGACAGGGGAGAGGTGTTGTCCGGGGCCGGGGGTCGAGGTGGTGGCAGGCACCGGCCGGCGTGCTGGATTTGGGAGCGAGAGGGAGAGGTATGTGAGGAAGAGAGAGATAGAAACGAGCGGCGGGGGTGGGGATAAGGGAAACAAGCGTGGGGCGCGTGGGTTCTGTCCTCGGGGCGCGTGCATCGTGGGTGGGTGGGTGGGTGCTGTGTGCGTTCGATGGCCTGGTGGGGATATGCGTTTAAGATCTTGCCAAGTCATCAATCCGCGTGAGTGATCCGCGTGATGTGCTTTCTCTTTGCCGTCTGCAAAAAAAATACAGACGACAAAGAGCTCACTTTGCCGTCTACCAAAACAAACACAGATGGCAGAGATTTCTTTGCCGTCTGAGTTATTTTTCGCAGACGGCAAAGTGTCTTTGCCGTCTATGTTTGTTTTGGCAGACGGCAAAGTTAGTTTTTTGCCGTCTGTGGTTTTTTTCGCAGACGGCAAAGTGACTTTCATGTCATTGTTTTCTTTGCCGTCTGCTGATGACGGCAAACCTTTCTTTGCCGTCTACCCCGATGAAAAGCTGACGGCAAAGCTGCTCATAGACGGCAAACTAGCAGTTTCCTGTAGTGAGTGTAGCATGTTACTGCTTTCTGTTATTCCTATCCTGATGCAGAGCCTGTCTTTGCTACTTCTGTTGATACCCTTACTTGCATTCCAACTTGCCTAGTATAGGATGCTAGTATTTCCATCTGTGGCCCTACATTCTTGTCCGTCTACTGAGCTATACTATTGGGCCGTGATCACTCGGGAGGTGATCATGGGTATATATCTATATACTATACATGATACATGTGGTGACTAAAGACGGGTCGGCTCGTAGGAGCACCCGCGAGTGGATCTTTGTGGCGGAGCGACATGGCAGGTTGAGACCGCCTAGGAGAGAGGTGGGCCTGGCCCTGTTCGGCGTTCGCGGATACTTAACACGCTTAACGAGATCTTGGTATTTGATCTGAGTTGGGTCGCTGAACTTATACGCACTAACCGCCACGTGGGACAAGATATGGGCAACCGGCGTCGTGGTATCAGCCGAAGCACTTCGTGACGTCAGCGACTGAGCAGCGTGCGCCGGATTGGACTGGAACGCCTGCTAGGCTAGGTATGCTTCCGGCCGCGTACGCAATGTGCAGGTGTGCTAAGGGCGATGGGCCCAGACCCCTGTGCGCTTAGGTTTAGACCGGCGTCCTGACCTCTCTGTTGTGCCTAGGTGGGGCTGCGACGTGTTGATCTTCCGCGGCCAGGCATGACCCAGGAAAGTGTGTCCGGCCAAATGGGATCGAGCGTGTCGGGTAATGTGGTGCACCCCTGCAGGGAAGTTAATCTATTCGAATAGCCGTGATCTTCGGTAACAGGACGACTTGGAGTTGTACCTTGACCTTATGACAACTAGAACCGGATACTTAATAAAATACCCTTCCAAGTGCCAGATACAACCTGGTGATCGCTCTCTAACAGGGCGACGAGGAGGGGATCGCCGGGTAGGATTATTGCTATGCGATGCTACTTGGAGGACTTCAGTCTACTCTCTTCTACATGCTGCAAGACGGAGGCTGCTAGAAGCGTAGTCTTCGACAGGATTAGCTATCCCCCTCTTATTCTGGCATTCTGCAGTTCAGTCCACTGATATGGCCCTTTACACATATATCCATGCATATGTTCTGTAGCTCCTTGCTTGCGAGTACTTTGGATGAGTACTCACGGTTGCCTTGTTCCCCTTTTTCCCCCTTTCTTTACCCGATTGCTGTGACCAGACGATGGAGCCCAGGAGCCAGACGCCACCGTCGACGACGACTACTACACTGGAGGTGCCTACTACTACGTGCAGCCCGCTGATGATGACCAGGAGTAGTTAGGAGGATCCCAGGCAGGAGGCCTGCGCCTCTTTCGATCTGTATCCCAGTTTGTGCTATCCTTCTTAAGGCAAACTTGTTTAACTTATGTCTGTACTCAGATATTGTTGCTTCTGCTGACTCGTCTATGATCGAGCACTTGTATTCGAGCCCTCGAGGCCCCTAGCTTGTATTATGATGCTTGTATGACTTATTTTTATTTTAGAGTTGTGTTGTGATATCTTCCCGTGAGTCCCTGATCTTGATCGTACACGTTTGCGTGTAGGATTAGTGTACGATTGAATCGGGGGCGTCACAGCTGAAGCCGAAGACTGCCATCTTTCAGGTTATATACACATATACATTAACGGCCGCACAAGAGGTATTTTAATTCTTGCAGGCACAAGTATAAAAAGCTTTTATATTCCATCGAAACATTGTCTTACAATTACACATGTTATTTGAACATGATGTCCTTCGAGCACTACGTCTCTATTAAACGAGCGCCCTGCAGAACTTCCTGAAAATAGTGCTCGACAGGTATGCGGATCCCGTCCGAATCTTGGGATGCAATGTTGGTGGTCTTCATCTCCGCCCAGTATGTCTTGACACGGGCTAGAGCCATCCGCGCACCCTCTATGGATGCTGACCTCTTCATTGCATTGATATGGGGCACCGCACCAAGGAACTGTTGCACCAAACCAAAATAACTCTTCGGCTCAGGCCCCTCCGGCCATAGATGACTCACGACTCCCTTCATGGCGAGTCCGGATAACCAATTCCGCTCCGCCCATTCGGCCAATCGCTTGGATAATGGAAGTGGACGCTCTGGATTGTGGAACTGCGACCAGAAAAGCTTTTCCACTTCGTGATCCTTTTGATCCCGGAAGTGCTCGGCCGCGTCCGCGGCACTTGCCGCCAAATCCAGATAAGTATCCGCCGCACTCCACAGCTGGTCCAACTGAGCATACTTAGGATCCCCGAACTTCATCCGCAGCATAAAGGGCTTTCCCGCCGCGATATCTCCGGCCTGACGTAGCTCCTGCTTCATGGCTCTCATTGCAGAGCGAGCATCCTTGGCCTCGGTAGTGGCTTTCTCTAGGTCCTTTTGTTCTGCCCGATCTTCTTTTTCAAGAAGCTTGCAGCGGTCGGCAGCATCCTTCAACTTCACCGCCATCTCGGCCATGTCCTTCCTGCTTCAGAAGTGAGCAGCCTTTTTGGCTTTGAGCCCTTCGGCCGCCTTCAAGGCAGCCACATCACTTTTTCTGGCCTGCTCCTTGGCTCGGGCGAGTTCCGCCCGAAGGATCTCCATGGCAGCAGCACCATCTGCATCAAGCATACATGTTGTAAGGCAAGGTTATCAAGCCCCCTTACCAGGTGTCCGCGGAGAAAATTTCATTCCTTGCGACTCGTTCAATCACTTGTTGACAAGCGCGATGTCGGCATCCGCCATGTTAAGTTGCCGCTTTAGCTCCACAAATTCATCAGTCCGGCGTGCCACCAGACACTTCGCCACCTACATAAGAAGAGCGACATGTTATACCTGGGATTATGATCCTCGGCGCGCTATCATCTTTGACAATGCACTGAGTCTCAGGGGCTACTATCTATACAGGGCGCATCCTTTTATATGCGGAACCGTCAAAAGGTACATCATTTCGCGTACCTCAAAACCTGTCAGTAAACTCCTGACGGCCTCGTGCAACCCACTCTCCTCGGATGAAATCCTTTCAATCATCGTGCCCATCAATGCACGATGTTCTTCTGAGATAGACGCTCGCCCGAGCAGGTCCTTCAAATCCTCCGACCGTGCACCGGATGGTGCCGGACTCGTCTGATGGCCTTTTTCGAAGGTCTGGCACGGAGGGCTCTGGGGAGCCATACGGCTGCTTTCCGGCCCTGCCGGATTCGGAGAAACCCTCCGCGACGACACCTCAGGGTCACCCTCCTCGCAAGGCGGTACGGCAGGAGGGGGCATTCCGCTCTACATCATCTCCGGACGAAAATCCCCTGAAGATGAGCTCTGCTGCGAAGGGCTGAGATCCGAACTACAAGGTAAAAATTCAGTTGTCTTTCTCAGAAATAAAATAGGGACGTCTCTTATTTGGAAGCTCCCCTCTCTACTTACGGCTCGCTGGAGGGCTGATCCCCTTGAGGGCACAGTGCGGCCGAGGCACTTCCCGGCGCAGGACCCTCTGACGAAGATCTCTTCCCCCGCTTTGATACCATGGTCTCTGGGTCTTCAGAGGCGGTCCTCTTCTTTCCCTGGATGGAGGGATTCTCGATCCCTCCTTTCCGGATAGCCTCCTTCGAGGAGACGGTAGCTTCCTTGTTCCCCCCTTCGCCTTCTTCCAAGGGCGCAACCTCCAGCATCCTGGTTAACATGGGATCCGGTGTGGTCTCGGGGAGGGGGGCCGGACACCTGATCAGCTTTGCTTTCGCTATCCACTCCTGTTTAAAGGGACGGCTCCTTTAAGGGCAATTTTATGACGAATATACGGATAGCGTGTCCGGGTACATGGCTACTTACTTGAGTACCCAGGCGATTGCAGCTTAGACCTGCGTCCTCTGTCAAGTCCGGACACATTGCTTGCGATCCGAAGAACAATTCATGCATCTCCATGGGCGTCATGCCCGTAAAGTGTTGGAGAGCTCGTGGTCCCTCCGGATTAAACTCCCACAGGCGGAGGGGCGGCGTTTGCAGGGCAAAGTGCGGCAAATCAACATGACCTGTGCCACTATGGCCAGGTTGATGTCTCTTTCCAGGAGATCTTGAATGCGGCCCTGCAACAAGGGCATGTCCTTGGACGGCCCCCAGTCGAGCCCTTTATTGACCCATGACGCCAGCCGTGGGGGAGGACCCGAGCGAAAGGCAGGAGGCGCCACCCACTTGGTGCCCCTGGGCGCTGTGATATAAAACCACTCTTGTTGCCATAAGTTGAACTCCTCTTGAAAAGAGCCCTCGGGCCATGGAGCCTCAGCATTCTTGCTTATAACAGACCCTCCGCACTCTGCTTGCCGCCCCTTGATCATCTTCGGCTCTACTTTGAAGGTCTTGAGCCACAATCCGAAGTGAGGGGTAATGCGGAGGAAGGCTTCGCACACGACGATGAACGATGAGATGTGGAGGATGGACTCCGGATCCAAGTCGTGAAATTCTAACCCATAATAAAACATGAGCCCCGTCATGAAGGGGTCCGTCGGGAAGCCAAACCCCCGAAGGAAGTGAGACGCGAACACCATGCTCTCACCAGGCTTGGGAGTGGGAATAACTTGCCCTTGAGCAGGCAGCCTATGCGAGATTTCGCCGGTTAAATACCTGGCATCTCTCAGCTTCAGCACGTCTTCTTCCGTAACGAAGGAAGGCATCCACCGGCCTTGAAGCTCGGAGCCGGACATCATCGAAGGTCCGAAGCGCCTAAATCTGGAGGTTTGGGTGTTGGAACTCAAGGCGAGGGGCGGACTCGATTGAGATTGAAAGAAAGGAGTAGAGCCTTGGTCTCTTTATAAAGAGGTTGAATACCAAGAGCCCTCCCCCGTGATCGTTTGGGGACTCTCCTTCGATAGAGGAGATGTGCCAACGGGCGCGATTGGGTTACCCACGTCCGTATTGATGAGAATCCCGGAATAAGGGGACACGATCTCCGCTTTGACAAGACATCCCAAGGAAACCGCCTCGCTAAACGCACTGAGGTAGAACAGTAAAAACGATTCGAATAAAGGCTTGGCCGTGGTGTGATGACACGCTGCGGAATACGTCAACGGATTGGATTTGTGTAAATATTATTCTCTCTATGGTGTTATGTGGAAATTATTTTGCAGAGCCGGACACTATCCTTGTGTTCAGAATCTTCTATGAAGTATTCGGAGGAGGAACCCGCCTTGCAATGTCGAAGACAAACTGCGCGCCGGACTCGTCGTCCTTGAAGCCTGGTTCACGGGCTACTGAGGGAGTCCTGGATTAGGGGGTGTCCGGATGGCCGGACTATGACCTTTGGACGGACTCTTGGACTATGAAGATACAAGATTGAAGACTTCGTCCCGTGTCCGGATGGGACTTTCCTTGGCGTGGAAGGCAAGCTTGGCGATACAGATATGTAGATCTCCTTCCATTGTAACCGAGTCTGTGTAACCCTAACCCTCTCCGGTGTCTATATAAACTGGAGGGTTTTAGTCCGTAGGACGAACAACAATCATACCATAGGCTAGCTTCTAGGGTTTAGCCTCTCTGATCTCGTGGTAGATCTAATCTTGTACTACCCATATCATCAATATTAATCAAGCAGGAGTAGGGTTTTACCTCCATCGAGAGGGCCCAAACCTGGGTAAAAACATCGTGTCCCTTGTCTCCTGTTACCATCCACCTAGACGCACAGCTCGGAACCCCCTACCCAAGATCCGCCGTTTGACACCGACACCGGGGTTACAATACGTTTTACCTTAAGTAGTTCTTTTAATATAGCAACTATCTCATTATAATTTTTTAATAAACTCAAAAATGTTAGGCAGTAACGAAAAAGTCATAATCAATTATTTTCAAATAATTGATTATTAGTACTTATAATTTATAATAAACAACTTATTATTCTTACTTATAAAGTAAATAATAAAATTGGGGTGACGTTTTCTTTATTCACTAGTAGAAAAAGGGCCTATAGTCCCGGTTGGTGAGGGCCTTTAGTCCCGGTTCATGAACCGGGACTAAAGGGTCGGTACTAATGCCCTGACCCTTTAGTCCCGGTTCAATCCAGAACCGGGACAGATGGGCCTCCATGTGGCCTGTCCACTGAGCCCAGGCAGGAGGGCCTTTGGTCCCGGTTGGTGGCACCAACCGGGACCAATAGGCATCCACGCGTCAGCATTTCTATGGCTGGTGTTTTTGTTTTTTTTTAAAAGGGGGGGGGGGTTGGGGGTTTTGGGGGGTTAATTTAGGTGTTTCATATATTGTGCTAGCTAGCTAATTAATAGAGAGAAGTGTCCTCTCTTTTGTCCATGCTTGGTCGACGCTACGTACTATACATACGTATAGAGAGGACTGGCTAGACACGCTAGCTAGCTAGTAAGCAAACAGAAGATCGTCATGAACATATATGTATACAGAGAGAAGTGATATCGACCACCTCTCCTTCTCCGAGAGATTGGTCGAACAACAAGTTCTCGTATATCTACCCGACACTACCGGCTACATATATACAATAATTATCTTTTACAAATATAATCTCCTAACATACGGACGCGTGGTCCACATAGTATTCTCCGTCTTCAGCGATCACGTGGTCAAGAAAGAATGCCGCCAATTCCTCTTGAATTGCTCGCAGGCGATCTGGTGCTAGGAGTTCATCCCGCATCCGAAACATCTAATTTTAAGAAGGGGGTCAATACATATATGAATGAATGAAACTCAACACAAATGATGGTAATAAAATAAAATTGTGAATATTGTTATTTACGCACTTCATATTGTTTGTCGGAGTAGCCCCGCTCACAGGTCGTGTGGCGGATGGACTCGCAAATGTAGTATCCACAGAAATCATTCCCTTGTTCCTGCCACAACCACTTTACAAGAAATAGAGGTCAATCAAACTGATAATTAGCAAGCATGCTAAATGGTATTGATGAAACTAGCGCTTGAATCACTAGGAGATGCGTGGAATATGCTACTATATAGTACTTACTTTCGGGTGTCTAAATTGCAGCTTCTTCGGTAGTCCCGGAGCTTTTTTGGTGAATTTTCTCCAAGCCCTGCCATACAAAGAAAACAATTACTTGATATCAGAAATGAACAAAGTTGCTGATATGGTGGATAATGATCGATTTAACTTACTTCTCGAGCATTTCAGTCATGTCCGCATACTCCTTGGGATCTTTTCGCTTGGAGTCTAAGACAGTTACTACTCCCTTCTCAAGCTTAATCTCTAGGAGAATATAGTGGTAGCTGCGCACACATGCATAACTCATCAATATTACATTACTATAACCTGGACTAATAAGGAAACCGAATATGCCACAAGACAGTAACACTCACTTGAAGTTGTAAGGAAAGAGTATTATATCTTTGTGTTCATTTATTACCAACGATTGTAGCAAGTTGGCCTCGGTATTTTCTTTATGAAATTCAACCTCAGTTTTATCTATGAGATATGTGTTAATGAACCCAATATCACCCACTTGTCTTTTCTTCAATTCGGCGATCTTCAATCTGCATAATATAGTGAGGATAATTATAAATACATGCAATGAAAGGGCTGAGTTATATAGAGAGACTTAATGACAGAAGTAGTACTACTTACAGACAGTAGCAGGTGACCGTTGCTTTATCGAGGGCCAATTGATTGAAAAACTGATAGAACTCCTCAAATGGAATAGGCAACAGTTCAATTCCAAGGAGGTCATGCTCCTTTTTAACTCTCACATACAAAGTACTCCTCCCCTCAGACTCTTTGCAGGTTTTCATGTACCAATCATGCAATCTTCGCATCATCGTTGATAGAGAACTTTCATCTTTGACGAGAGGCTTCCCGTACTCGTATCTTTGTATCTGCACCTCCAAGAAATCATAATGTACATCGTCGGGCAGGTAATCTGCAGGATTGCCATAACCGGGCACCATCCTCGGATCGACGATGTCGCTAGCAGGCACCTTGAGCGGGGGGCACGATTGCTTCGCTTGTTCGCCGAGCTGGGCAATTTGTTTCCCAGCTCGTCGTTCTTTCATCCTTTGATCACTTTTAGTACTTCCCGACCTCTCCGCTTCGGCAAATGCCTTTCCAATAATGCGCTCATAGTTGCCTTTCGGCGGAGACTTGGGTGGTTTTGTCAGGGCAGCCAGAGTGCGCTTCGCTTTCACCGGATCTACCTTCTCCTCCGGAGGTGGATGTCTCTTTGCTTTCAACCCTTGAAACCAGTCATCCACTTCGGTCTGCGCGATCTTCGCGTTTTCCTCCTCGCTCCTCTCGTACGGTAACTTCTCTGGAGTCTTCAGAGAAGGACCGAATCTGTATCTCCTCCCGCCTTTGGCTGTACTGCTAGACGCCGGCAGAGCAGACGGAGCGGATGTCTTCTTTCCTTGCTTACGAGGCGGAGGAGAAGGACTACGACGCGCCGGAGCAGCCGGAGCGGCGGCGGGTCTCTTCCGCCCTTGCTGACGAGGCGGAGAAGGAGGAGGCTGGCTGCTCGGGCGCGCCGGCGCAGGCGGAGAAGGAGGCGGAGTGCCGCCACGCGCCGGAGAAGGAGCCGGCCGAGTGCCCTGATCGTCACTCGCCGGAGGAGGAGGCGGTGGAGGAGGCGGAGTGCCCTGACTCGCCGGAGGAGGAGGAGGAGGCGGAGGCGTCCAGTTCGGAAGGTTGATGAGATCCTTCCGCCATAGGCATGGAGTCTTCAGAGCAGAACCCAGCCGATACTCCCCTTCACCGGTAGGGTGGTCAAGCCGGAGGTCCTCAAATCCCTCCGTTATTTCATCGACCATCACCTTAGCATATCCTTCTGGAATCGGCCGGCAGTGAAAAGTTGAGTCGGGTTTAGTAGGATAAACAGAGCCAACAGCCGCCTTGACCTTCAAATTCATCCATTGCGCCATAAGGTGGCAATTTTCAGCCTCCGTGATAGCATCCACGGGATAGCTGGCAGGAGCCGTCAAGGCATGCTCCGGCTGAAGCAGCTCGGTGGAAGCCACGCTGCTTCTCCGCTGAGATGGCGGGGTAGCTTCGGGGGAAGCTTCGGCAGGTCGTTTGCTGCGATCTGCTTCTCGTTCCTCTAGCCCCATTACCCTTTCGTGCAGCGCCTGCAGTTGGCTCTGCTCCAGTTTCTTCCTCCTCTCCTGGGTTTTGTAACCCCCTGCGTCCGGAAATCCAGCCTTCCATGAAACGGAGCCTGGCGTGCCTCGTGTCCGTCCAGGGTGCTCAGGATTCCCGAGGGCCATTGTGAGCTCGTCCTTCTCCCTGTCTGGAATGAACGTCCCTTGCTGCGCTGCTTCGATATATTGCTGAAGCCTCTTGACTGGTATGTCCAATTGTTCGTCCGTCCAAATGCACTTCCCTGTTATAGGGTCCAAGGATCCGCCGGCCCCGAAGAACCAAGTCCGGCAACGGTCTGGCCAGTTCATTGTCTCTGGTTCGATCCCTTTATCAAGCAGATCATTCTCAGCCTTGGCCCACTTAGGCCGGGCTACGAGGTAGCCACCTGACCCCGTGCGATGGTGAAGCTTCTTCTTCGCAGCATTTCTCTTGTTTGTCGCCGACATCTTTTTACTCTTTTCCGATGTCTTGTGGGCCACAAATGCGGGCCAGTCATCTCTGATCTTCTCATATTTGCCCTTGAATTCTGGTGTCTCATTTTTTTCGACATACCTATTGAGGTCTTTCTTCCAATTCCTGAATAGGTCTGCCATCTTCTTCAGAGCAAAAGACTTGATTAATGGCTCTATAACTGGCTTCTCCGGATCATCCTCTGGCGGTAGGGTGAAATTTGACTTCAGCTCAGTCCAAAGATCATTTTTCTGCATATCATTGACATAAGACACCTCAGGGTCTTCGTTCTTAGGCTTATACCATTGGTGGATGCTGATCGGGATCTTGTCCCTAACCAGAACCCCGCACTGAGCAACAAATGCCTTCTTTGTCCGGTAGGGTTCAATCGGTTGGCCGTCGCGCGCGATTTGTATGATCTCAAACTTTTCATCCGAGCTCAACTTTTTCTTCGGGCCTCGTCTCTTTACCGAAGTTGTGCTCGATCCGGAGGGCTAGAAAAAAGAACAAAGACGAGAGTTAATTAATATGTGTACATACCAAAACAATGAATGCATCAATTAGCTAGTCAGCACAGGCTTAACTAATATATATACCTGGCCGGACTCGGTTTGGTGATCACCGGAGCCGTCCTCACGGTCTACTTCTTCACCCTCTCCTTCTTGCACCGGCATTGGGTCATCGGAGCCATGTAAATCATAGCCAGCTGCTTCTTCACCCTCTCCTTCCAGACCATCGTTGTCGTTGAGAAACATCAACGAGCAGACGGCATCACTTCCTTGTGCGATTATGTCCCTCAACAATGCTTCTTGTGCTTCGTCTCGTGGCGGGGTGTCCATAGTTTCTACAAATATTTACAACATGGCAATTATTATTCAAACATGACAGATATGGATATATTAGTGGCAAACGTAGAACTAGCTAGCTAATCACAATAAGGAATCATATTAATTAGTGGCCTCGACGCTGCTTCTCTAGTGTTTCAGGTGGCCTCGACAACGCTTCAAGGGTTAGGGGGTGGCCTCGAGAATGCTTCAAGGAGGGGGTGGCCACATGTATCTCACACCGACGATACTTGCTATTTAATTAGGGTTTCCTCTACCGGTCGGCGACCCTCGACGACCCTCGTTCCCGATAAAAAAAGAGGAAGAAGAAGAAAAAAAGAGGAGAAGAAAGAATAGAGGAGAAGAACTCCTCTATTCTTTCTTCTCCTCTTTTTTTCTTCTTCCTCTTCTTTTTTTATCAAGGGGTCGAGGATCGCCGAGGGGTCGAGGGTCAAGGGGTCGAGGATCGCCGAGCGGTCGAGGGTCAAGGGGTCGAGGATCGCCGAGGGGTCGGGAGGTTGCCTAGTGTCAAAGGATTCAACAAAACCATGTCTTCATCATTAGGCGAAAGTAACAGGTGCATGATGGTACGAAGCTCTCCAAAGTTATTTTGGAACGGAGTCCCAGATAGGATAATTCGCTTTTTGGTACAAAGTTCAGCAAGAACCTTCCGAATATCGTTATTTGGAAGGCCTTTGCTGAAATTCGTACAAAAAGGCAAATTATCCTATCCGGGACTCCATTCCAGAATAACTTTGGAGGACTTCGTACCATCATGCCCTGGTTACTTCCGGCTAATGATGAAGCCATGGATTTCTTCAATACTTTGACACTAGGAAACCTCTCTCGACCCCTCGAACCCTCGACGACCCTGGAACCCTCGACCCCTAGACGACCCTGGTACCCTCGACCCTCGATCCCTCGACCCTATAGAACCCTCGAACCCTCGACCCTGAAACCCTCGACCCTTGACCCCTTAACGACCCTCGACCCTCTACCCTAGTTCCCGACCCTCGACCCCTCAGCGATCCTCGACACCCTCGTTCCCGATAAAAATTAGGAAGAAGAAGAAGAAAAAAAAAGAGGAGAAGAAGAAAGGAATAGCTAGAGGAGAAGATCGAAGAAAAAAAAGAAAAAAAAAAGAGGAGAAGAAGAAAGGAATAGTGGAGAAGAAGAGAAAATAGAATATTCTATTTTCTCTTCCTCTCCACTATTCCATTCTTCTTCTCCTCTCTTTTTCTTCTTTTTTCTTATTCTTACTTATTTCTCCTCTTCTTTTCCTCTCCTCTTCTTATTTCTTTCCTCTTCTTATACTTTCTTCTTTCCTATCCTTCTTTTTCTAAAATTGTAACTTTTGCATATATAAAACTTTTCTAAAATTGTAACTTTCTATATATGAACATAAAACTTTATATGAACCAAAAAAACATCACATACATCACATACACATATACATTATAGCCACATACACATATACATCACATATGAACAAAAAAATAAACTAATAAAAATAAAATAAACATATTGCAACATATGAACAAAAACATATAGCCACATACATACACATACATTATATATATATATATGAAAAAAATTTAAACAAAAAAAAACTGGGGCGTGGCGGCAGCGGTGGCGCCGGCGGGACAGGGCAGGGCAGGGCAGGGGCGCGGGCAGGGCAGGGCAGGTGCTCACAAGGGGGCGGCGGGGCACGGCGGGCGGCGTCGGGGCGCGGGGAGCGGCGCCGGCGTCGGGGCAGATGGCGTCGAGGGCGGCGACGGCGCCGGGGCGGGGCGGGACGGCGTCGGGGCGTGGCGCAGGGGCGCGGCCGGCGACGGCATGGGCTCGAGGGCGGCGGACGGCGTCGGCGTGGGCTCGGGGGCACGGGCGACAGCGACGGCGGCGGAGCAGCCCGGCGGCGCCGAGGAGGTCCGCGGCGTCGTCGGGGGGCAAATGCGCGATGAAACTGAAAATTTTCACAAGTGTTGGTCCCGGTTCGTGGCACAAACCGGGACTAATGCCCCCCTTCAGTCCCGGTTGGTGCCACCAACCGGGACTAAAGGGGGGCATTAGTCCCGGTTGGTGCCACGAACCGGGACCAATGCCCCCTTTAGTCCCGGTTGGTGCCACCAACCGGGACCAAAGGCCTTGTGATGCCCCGCGCCCAAAAGTTTAGTCCCACCTCGCTAGTTGAGAGAGCTCGAGAGTTGTTTATAAGCGCTGCTGCGCCCACCCTCTCGAGCTCGTCTCAACTGCAGGCTTTCGGGCCTAATCTGTCACTAGCTATGTGCCTGTGGGCCTACTTGGCCTCCTGCGGGCCTGAATCCTGGCCCATGTAGGGTTTCTAGTCGTATTCAGGCCGTGGGGGTCCAGTAGGCGGCACTATTTTTCTCCAGTTTTTTTGTTTTGTTTTCTACATTATTATTTATTTGTTGTTGTTTTTTGCTTTATTTTTTAATTCTTTTTGCTCTTAGTTTTAGAAAAATTATAAACTTTCTGTTAGTGCCATTAGTTTTCAAATTTGAAAACATTTTTTTGTTTTCTTTGTTGCTTTATTTATTTTATTTTGTTTCTACTTACAACAAAATACTTATTGTTGCTATTTTATTTTTTCCAGTTTTTTTGTTTTGCTTTCTGCATTATTTATTTTTTGTTGTTTTTTGCTTTATTTTTTAATTCTTTTTGCTTTTAGTTTTAGAAAAATTATAAACTTTCTGTTAGTGCCATTAGTTTTCAAATTTGAAAACACTTTTTTTGTTTTCTTTGTTGCTTTATATATTTATTTTGTTTCTACTTACAACAAAATACTTATTGTTGCTATTTTTATTATTTTTCAGTTTTTTTGTTCTGTTTTCTGCATTATTTATTTTTGTTTTTTGCTTTATTTTTTAATTCTTTTTGCTTTTAGTTTTAGAAAAATTATAAACTTTCTGTTAGTGCCATTAGTTTTCAAATTTGAAAACACTTTTTTTGTTTTCTTTGTTGCTTTATTTATTTTATTTTGTTTCTACTTACAACAAAATACTTATTGTTGCTATTTTTATTTTTTTTCAAGTTTTTTTGTTTTGTTTTCTGCATTATTTATTTTCTTTTGGTTTTTTGCTTTATTTTTTAATTCTTTTTGCTTTTAGGTCAGCAAAATTATAAACTTTCTGTTTGTGCCATTAGTTTTCAAATTTGAATTCTTTGAAATTTGTGTGAATCACAAGTTTGTGAGCTCAACAAGGCGTGTAGAGGGACGGGCTTATAAACCGGTGTGAGCGCCCTTCGGTTGGCGAGGTTTTCAAATTCATAGTTTTCAAATGAACTCTGAAAAAGTTGGCATAGCATGTGCATGTACAAAACGGACAATGGTATCATACTCGTCTGTTACAAAGTTGGCATGGTATCATCATAATAGTTGCGGGAGAAAGTCTTCACTTTTTCTTCGCTTGTGTCGTTTGCTTATTGCGCCGTAACCATGGATAATCTTCATCGTTTATCAGGATGCTTGGGTCAGCCTTGACTTTGAAGGGGGAATTTCATGAAACTTTTCATACTCTTCAGACATGTCTGTCTTGCCCTCCACTCCCAGGATGTCCCTTTTTCCTGAAAGAACTATGTGGCGCTTTGGCTCATTGTATGATGTATTCGCTTCCTTATCTTTTCTTTTCCTCGGTCTGGTAGACATGTCCTTCACATAGATAACCTGTGCCACATCATTGGCTAGGACGAACGGTTCGTCAGTGTACCCAAGATTTTTCAGATCCACTGTTGTCATTCCGTACTGTGGGTCTACCTGTACCCCGCCTCCTGACAGATTGACCCACTTGCACTTAAACAAAGGGACCTTAAAATCTACTCCGTAGTCAAGTTCCCATATGTCTACTATGTAACCATAATATGTGTCATTTCCCTTGTCGGTTGCTGCATCAAAGCGGACACCGCTGTTTTGGTTGGTGCTCTTTTCATCTTGGTCAATCGTGTAAAATGTATTCCCATTTATCTCGTATCCTTTCCAAATCATTACAGTCGAAGATGGTCCCCTGGACAACAAGTACAGCTCATCACAAACAGTGCTGTCACCTCTGAGACGTGTTTCCAACCAACTGCTGAAAGTCCTGATGTGTTCACATGTAATCCAGTCGTCGCACTGCTCCGGGTGTTTGGAGCGCAGACTGTTCTTGTGTTCATCGACATACGGGGTCACCAAGGTAGAGTTCTGTAGAACTGTGTAGTGTGCTTGAGACCAAGAATATCCGTCCCTGCATATTATTGAGTCCCTTCCAAGCGTGCCTTTTCCAGTCAGTCTCCCCTCATACCGCGATTTAGGGAGACCTATCTTCTTAAGGCCAGGAATGAAGTCAACACAAAACCCGATGACATCCTCTGTTTGATGGCCCATGGAGATGCTTCCTTCTGGCCTAGCGCGGTTACGAACATATTTCTTTAGGACTCCCATGAACCTCTCAAAGGGGTACATATTGTGTAGAAATACGGGCCCCAGAATGACAATCTCGTCGACTAGATGAACTAGGACATGCGTCATGATATTGAAGAAGGATGGTGGGAACACCAGCTCGAAACTGACAAGACATTGCGCCACATCACTCCTTAGCGTTGGTACGATTTCTGGATCGATCACCTTCTGAGATATTGCATTGAGGAATGCACATAGCTTCACAATGGCTAATCGGACGTTTTCCGGTAGAAGCCCCCTCAATGCAACCGGAAGCAGTTGCGTCATAATCACGTGGCAGTCATGAGACTTTAGGTTCTGGAACTTTTTCTCTGGCATATTTATTATTCCCTTTATATTCGACGAGAAGCCAGTCGGGACCTTCATACTGAGCAGGCATTGAAAGAATATTTCTTTCTCTTCTTTCGTAAGAGCGTAGCTGGCAGGACCTTCATACTGCTTCGGAGGCATGCCCTCTTTTTCGTGCAAGCGTTGCAGGTCCTCTCGTGCCTCAGGTGTATCTTTTGTCTTCCCATACACGCCCAAGAAGCCTAGCAGGTTCACGCAAAGGTTCTTCGTCACGTGCATCACGTCGATCGAAGAGCGGACCTCTAGGTCTTTCCAGTAGGGTAGGTCCCAAAATATAGATTTCTTCTTCCACATGGGTGCGTGATTCTCAGCGTCATTCGGAACAGCTAGTCCGCCGGGACCCTTTCCAAAGATTACGTGTAAATCATTGACCATAGCAAGTACGTGATCACCGGTACGCATGGCGGGCTTCTTCCGGTGATCTGCCTCGCCTTTGAAATGCTTGCCTTTCTTTCGACATTGATGGTTGGTCGGAAGAAATCGACGATGGCCCAGGTACACATTCTTCCTGCAGCTTCCCAGGTATATACTATCGGTGTCAAGTAAACAGTGCGTGCATGCGTGGTATCCCTTGTTTGTCTGTCCTGAAAGGTTACTGAGAGCGGGCCAATCGTTGATGGTCACGAACAGCAACGCCTTTAGGTCAAATTCCTCCTTTTTGTGCTCATCCCACGTACGTACACCGTTTCCATTCCACAGCTGTAAAAGTTCTTCAACTAATGGCCTTAGGTACACATCAATGTCGTTGCCGGGTTGCTTAGGGCCTTGGATGAGAACTGGCATCATAATGAACTTCCGCTTCATGCACATCCAAGGAGGAAGGTTATACATACATAGAGTCACAGGCCAGGTGCTGTGATTGCTGCTCTGCTCCCCGAAAGGATTAATGCCATCCGCGCTTAAAGCAAACCATACGTTCCTTGGGTCCTTTGCAAACTCATCCCAGTACTTTCTCTCGATTTTTCTCCACTGCGACCCGTCAGCGGGTGCTCTCAACTTCCCGTCTTTCTTACGGTCCTCACTGTGCCATCGCATCAACTTGGCATGCTCTCCGTTTCTGAACAGACGTTTCAACCGTGGTATTATAGGAGCATACCACATCACCTTCGCAGGAACCCTCTTCCTGGGAGGCTCGCCGTCAACATCACCAGGGTCATCTCGTCTGATCTTATACCGCAATGCACCGCATACCGGGCATGCGTTCAGATCCTTGTAGGCACCGCGGTAGAGGATGCAGTCATTAGGGCATGCATGTATCTTCTCCACCTCCAATCCTAGAGGGCATACGACCTTCTTTGCTGCGTATGTACTGTCGGGCAATTCGTTATCCTTTGGAAGCTTCTTCTTCATTATTTTCAGTAGCTTCTCAAATCCTTTATCAGGCACAACATTCTCTGCCTTCCACTGCAGCAATTCGAGTACGGTACCGAGCTTTGTGTTGCCATCTTCGCAATTGGGGTACAACCCTTTTTTGTGATCCTCTAACATGCGATCGAACTTCAGCTTCTCCTTTTGACTTTCGCATTGTGTCCTTGCATCGACAATGACCCGGCGGAGATCATCATCATCGGGCACATCGTCTGGTTCCTCTTGATCTTCAGCAGCTTCGCCCGTTGCAGCACCATCGTGCACATCGTCTGGTGCATCTTGATGTTCAGTAGCATCACCGTATTCAGGGGGCACATAGTTGTCATCGTACTCTTCTTCCTCGCCGTCTTCCATCATAACCCCTATTTCTCCGTGCCTCGTCCAAACATTATAGTGTGGCATGAAACCCTTGTAAAGCAGGTGGGTGTGAAGGATTTTCCGGTCAGAGTAAGACTTCGTATTCCCACATATAGGGCATGGACAACACATAAAACCATTCTGCTTGTTTGCCTCAGCCACTTCGAGAAAATCATGCACGCCCTTAATGTACTCGGAGGTGTGTCTGTCACCGTACATCCATTGCCGGTTCATCTGCGTGCATTATATATAATTAAGTGTGTCAAAAATCATTACAGAACATCATGAATAGATAATTAAGTGACCAAATTAATAGAAGTTCATCATCACATAAAAACCAAAGTACATACATAGTTCTCATCTAACAACATAAAGCTCTGCAGAGCATCTAAATTAATTAAACCATACATTGAAACTATGTAAAACATTTCAATGCGAAAACAAATGCGATCATAATCGCAACCAAGGTAACAACTGATCCAACGGCATAATGATACCAAGCCTCGGTATGAATGGCATATTTTCTAATCTTTCTCATCTTCAAGCGCATTGCATCCATCTTGATCTTGTGATCATCGACGACATCCGCAACATGCAACTCCAATATCATCTTCTCCTCCTCAAGTTTTTTTATTTTTTCCTTCAAGAAATTGTTTTCTTCTTCAACTAAATTTAACCTCTCGACAATAGGGTCGGTTGGAATTTCCGGTTCAACAACCTCCTAGATAAATAAAATCTATGTCACGTTGGTCGGCATAATTTTCATAAACAATAAATGAACCAATAGTTATGAAAAGATAATATATACCACATCCGAATCATAGACAGGACGAGGGCCGACGGGGGCGGATACCAAAACCATCGCACTATATAAGATGCAATAATAAAAGTAAGAAAATAATACAAGTATCTATCTAAACATACAAGTAAGAATATTTTTCCTTTCAGAAAGAAGATAAGAACAAGAGGCTCACCACGTTGGTGCCGGCGATGAGATCGGCGCGGGTGATCGACGGCGGTGAAGACGGGGACGGGGCGTGACGGACCGCTAAACCTAGATAAATATTGAGGAAAATGGAGCTTGGCGGTCGAGCTTGGAGAGGAGAAACCTTAAGTAGTGTGGCTCGGGCATTCCATCGAACACCTTGTGTGCATAGGAGGTGAGCTAGAGCACCACCAAGCCCTCTCCCCCTCGGCCAGAAAAAACAGAGCAGTGTGCTCTGCTCTTGCGCGAGGGGCTATATATAGGCACCACCATTGGTCCCGGTTGGTGGCATCAACCGGGGCTAAAGGGAAGCCTTTGGTCCCGGTTCATGCCACCAACCGGGACCAATAGTGGTGGGCCAGGAGCGAGGCCCATTGGTCCCGGTTCGTCCCACCAACCGGGACCAAAAGGTCCGGACGAACCAGGACCAATGGCCCACGTGGCCCGGCCGGCCCCCTGGGCTCACGAACCGGGGCAAATAGCTCCATTGGTCCCAGTTCTGGATTGAACCGGGATTAATGGGCTGAACTGGCCTGGGCCATTGCCCCCTTTTCTACTAGTGATTAACTAGTTCTATATTAAGTAGTTTTCTAATGTAATTACATAATAAATTCTATATTTAGTATTGTTTTTAACATAAGTACTTAATAAATTCCATATCGAGTAGTGTTTTTTAAGAAGAGTATTTTCCAAATTATTATGAATTTTAAATTATAACAAAAAACACTTCACTATTATGAAAACAACTGTAGCCACTAAAACAAATAAATAATGAACATTACATAAATTATAGAACATTTATACAGTACGTAGGGCCTTTCATTAATTATAGAACATTTATTAAACCACTTAATATTATTTTTTAAACAAAAAATATAAAAAAAATAATCCCACCTCGCCCGCCGAACAACGCCGTGTGATGGCCGGCCCAGTGACTGTGCGCGACAGCGCGCGTGGGCCGGCCCATTGAGTGTGCGGGCGGTGCGGGCGAAGGGTCGGGGGTGGTGAGGACTAAAGTTTAGTCCCACCTCGCCCGCCGAACTACCCGCGACCGCCTTATGTGCCCACCTCCTACCGCCCTTACCGAACTCCTCTGATCCCCGCCCCCTCCCGCCGCTGCCCCGTTGGCCTGTGCTGCCAGCCGTAGCTGGGCCGAAAGGCCGGCCCTTTCGCCACCCGGCTCGTCGGGCCGGACCAATTAGGCATAGTTGCGGCCCGCACGGGCGGGCTTATGTTTTTTCAACACTATTTTGTTGCCTTCTACGATTCACGGCGCGGGGGAAGGTGGAAGGGGCGCTTTTTTAGTCCCACCTCGCGCGCCGAGGGACGCCGGGACTGGCTTATATAGCCGCCTTTGAGTGATTTATTAGATAAGGTAGTAATAATGTCATATGACTTTAACTAAAGTCAACTGACATTATTTCTATTTTATTTTTTAATATCAGCTCGTCAATTCGCGCAGAAATAACAATAGTAAAGTTTTCTTACGTATAATGTCAATATGAAATAAATTCTGTATTAAGTACTCTTTTTTAATATAATTACTTAATAAATTCTGTATTAACTAGTGTTTTTAGTTTAACTACTTAATAATTCTATGTGAAATAGTGTTTTTTATGAACGGTCGTTTCCAAATTATTAGTTATACCAATAAATTCATTAATATTTGTTAATAAGCTGAAAAATTTCAGGCCATTCTGAAGATGTCAAAAAATCGACCTCG
This sequence comes from Triticum aestivum, assembly GCF_018294505.1. Taxonomy (NCBI): domain Eukaryota; kingdom Viridiplantae; phylum Streptophyta; class Magnoliopsida; order Poales; family Poaceae; genus Triticum; species Triticum aestivum. Next base: position 641,964,011 of record NC_057803.1, on the reverse strand, counting down.
TTCTCCGGACACCGTTCGGATAGGAGCAAAGGCCCCGTTCGAAAATGAGTTTTTTTTGACATCCTTCAAATGAGCCCAATTTTTTTCTCTAATGTTGTGTCATCATGACTAGGATGCATGACAAGTTTCGTGGCTTTTTGCCACTTTTAGAATTTTCTATAATTTTTCCGGTCAAAAAACGCAAAACACTAACCGGACGTGAAGCAACGTGCTCTTCGTTTCGAAAAACGCTCACTTATTGGATTCCGTGTGGGAGTGGGCATACTGACTCACATGCAAAATTTCAGGCCATTCTGAAGATGTCAAAAAATCGATCTCGTTCTCCGGACACCGTTCGGGTAGGAGCAACGGCCCCGTTTGAAAATGAGTATTTTTTCGACATCCTTCAAATGAGCCCAATTTTTTTCTCTAATGTTGTATCATCATGACTAGGATGCATGAGATGTTTCGTGGCTTTTTTCCACTTTTAGAATTTTCTATAATTTTTTCGGTCAAAAAACGTAAAACACTGACCGGACGTGAAGCAACGTGCTCTACGTTTCGAAATACGCTCACTTATTGGATTTTGTGTGGGAGTGGGCATACTGACTCACATGCCAAATTTCAGGCTATTCTGAAGATGTCAAAAAATTGACCTCGTTCTCCGGACACCGTTCGGGTAGGAGCAAAGGCCCCGTTTGAAAATGAGTATTTTTTTGACATCCTTCAAATGAGCCCAATTTTTTTCTCTAATGTTGTATCATCATGACTAGCATGCATGACATGTTTCGTGGCTTTTTGCCACTTTTAGAATTTTCTATAATTTTTTCGGTCAAAAATCCTAAAACACTGACCGGACGTGAAGCAACGTGCTCTTTGTTTCGAAATACGCTCACTTATTGGATTCCATGTGGGAGTGGGCATACTGACTCACATGCAAAATTTCAGGCCATTCTGAAGATGTCAAAAAATCGACCTCGTTCTCCGGACACCGTTCGGGTAGGAGCAAAGGCCCCGTTTGAAAATGAGTATTTTTTCGACATCCTTCAAATGAGCCCAATTTTTCCTCTAATGTTGTATCATCATGACTAGGATGCATGACATGTTTCGTGGCTTTTTCCCACTCTTAGAATTTTCTATAATTTTTTCGGTCAAAAAATGTAAAACACTGACTGGACGTGAAGCAACGTGTTCTTTGTTTCGAAATACGCTCACTTATTGGATTCCGTGTGGGAGTGGGCATACTGACTCACATGCAAAATTTCTGGCCATTTTGAAGATGTCAAAAAATCGACCTCGTTCTCCGGACACCGTTCGGGTAGGAGCAAAGGCCCTGTTTGAAAATGAATATTTTTTCGACATCCTTCAAATGAGCCCAATTTTTTTTCTCTAATGTTGTATCATCATGACTAGGATGCATGACATGTTTCGTGGCTTTTTGCCACTTTTAGATTTTTCTATAACTTTTTTGGTAAAAATCCTAAAACACTGACCGGACGTGAAGCAACGTGCTCTTCGTTTCGAAATACGCTCACTTATTGGATTCCGTGTGGAAGTGGGCATACTGACTCACATACAAAATTTCAGGCCATTCTGAAGATGTCAAAAAATCGACCTCGTTCTCAGGACACCGTTCAGGTAGGAGCAAAGGCCCCGTTCGGAAAGGAGTTTTTTCTGACAAACTTCAAATAAACCCAATTTAAATCAGGTGTGACAAATTTTGTAAAAATGTAGGTATTAATGAAACAAACTTGCGTAAAGTGTTAAACTATCAAAAATAAGATACATAGTAAATATATGATTTGAGTTTACAATGCTCAGGTAAAACTACCACAGCTGTCCGGACAGTGTAACACTGTCTGGGCAGTGGCGGTAGCGCTGCCCGGGCGGTGCAAATTCAATCCATATTTTTAGTAACTATCTTATCTGCTAGGGTGCATAGAACCGCCTATTTAAGCCGGTCAGGGCGCCCTTCGACGGGACTAAAAACTACGGCGCACACCGCCCCTTGCGCCTCTGCGCCCTGTACCGCCCGTGCGCGCCTCTCAAAGGCGGCCCAGCCGGCCCACAACGTCCCTCTACGCCCTTTGTTACGTTTTTTATTTTCTTTCCTAATGTTTAACTAATTTTTGTTTTAACAAATTATTTTCATTCTATCTATTTTGCTAATATTATTTCATATTTTTATTGCTTCATTTTTATGTACTTTGTTTCATTTTTATAATTTTTTCAGTTCAACATTACTTCTGTTTTAATTTTAATTTTTTAACCGAACATTTTCATTATTTTTGGCACTATTATTTATTTTCCACCTTTGTTTCTTTTTTTATTTCCTTTCCTAATGTTTATATATTTTTTTGCATTCAAAGTTTAACTCATTTTTCTAAAAGTTTATTTTATTCAATCTATTTTCCTAATATTATTTAATATTTTTATTCCTTCATTTTAATTTATTTTGTTTCATTTTTATAATTTTTTCAATTCAACATTACTCATTTTTTCAAACTTTTTTTGCAAACATAATAGTATTAATTCGAACATTCAATTTGCAAACAATAATTTAAAACCATGCAAACACACTCGATATTTCATCATAGTTTTCATAAATATTTTACATAATACTAGAAATTAAACTTGATAAACTAAACAACATTAGGAAAATAATTAAACATTACTAAACGTTCTTTCAAAAATAACCTAAACTAAACTACTCGTCCTCAACGCCGCCAAAGTCCATCTTGTCATAGAGCCCGTCGCCGTCATCGGCGTCGTCGCTGCTGCTGTCGTCCAGGTCCACCACCGGCGCGGCTGGCGCGGCCTGCGCAGCCATCGAGCCAGCCACAGCGGCGTGGTAGCCGGGGAAGTCCGGCGGGTCCTCCGGGTGGACGGCGACCGGGGCGAGCTGCATGTACTCCTGCACGAGGGGTGGCGGCATCGGCGCGATCTCCGACTCCCGGATCACCGTCAGGTAGCCCGGCATGTCCTCCGGGTCGCCGGCCTCTGCCGCTAGCCGCCTGTACTCGGCCAGCAACGCCGGCTCAGGTTCCGGCGCCGGCTCTGGCGGAAGGGCGCGGCTGGACCTGGCGCCGTCCCGCGCGCGCGTGCGACGATCCCCGCTGCCGAGGCGGTCAGCGCTGCAGTCACCGGTGAGGGGCCCGCACGGCGCCGGGCGCGGGCCGACGTTGATGCGCGCGCCCACGGTTTCGCAGCTGGACTGAGGCTCGCCGCGGCGGAACAGCGTGTAGCCGTGCCCCGGCGGAGCGGGCACGGCGCCTGCGGCCGCCTGCGCGCGATACGGCGCGACGACCTCCTCGAACGTGCGCCCGTCCCAGAGCTGATGCCGCCGCGCGCGGTTGTGTTTCGTCGGCGGGCGTGGGCCGGCGTACGCGTGGAGGCGGCGCAGGTGGTCGTCGGCGAGGCGGTCCGCCCAGCCGGGGTTATTGGGTGCGTACTGGGGGTCGGCGAGCTCCTCCAGCGAGAGGCGCGCCCGGTACAGGCCGACGGCGTGGGCGAAGAGGTGGGTGCCGACCTTGGGCACCGGCGCCACCGGCACGCCGTCGACGCTCAGGCGCCACCTCGCCGGGAGGCGCATGTTGGGAGCGGCGGGGATGACGAAGTGGGCGAGCTCCTCCGCCTCCTCGAGGGTCAAGGTGGAGCGGGCCATCGCCGGCGGGAGGGAGAGGTAGGGCGCAAGAGGGGCGACGCCGGCGGCAGGGGGAGAAGGAAAGGGGAGGCGAGGGGCGGTGTGCGAGCCGCGGCGGGGCGAGGCGCTTTTTATAGGCGTGGTGGGCGGGGTCGGTGCCGGCGATCAATGCCGGGCCAGCCGAGCGGTCAAGGGCGCAGAAGCCAGGTGGCGGCGTGCGAATCAGCGCCGGCGATTAATGCCGAGCTGTCAAAGGCGCAGGAGGCCAGGCGTCGGCGTGCGCGGGCGGTCAGGCGGTGGCGTACGCAGGCGGGCGTCGGGCGGTGGCGTGTGAATCGGCGCCGCCCGCGGACCGACGCCGCCGACGGGACGTCTCACTGCGCCGGCATTAATGGATTCGCATGCCGTACCGCGCCAGGATTTATGTATTAATCTAATTAGGGTCAGTACCTGTGGGCCCGCCCTCCTCCTCACGCGGCGTACACCGCCCACGTAGGGGCGTACAGCGGGCCGTACGGCCACGTACGGTCATGCGCCTCGCTACGCCGCGGTACGCCGCCCCAAACTAAATTTCCCATCCTACCCCTACTCACTTATCCTCATGAAGGGGTATCTTCTAATCTCGACCGTTGATGTGTCCAGGGGTTGTACCAAAGAAGAAGTGTCGGATTAGGTCAAACCCAGGTGTCCTGGTCCGCACGCGCAGGCATGGAGACAGAGTAGACTCCTCTAACCCACACGGCACAGTCGCAATCCTTTCAAGTCCGGTCGTGCACGTGCGTACTCGGCTTCCGCGTGGCCTCCGAGTTCCATCCAGAGACCGGCACGCACGGGGTGACCCTATAAAATCCACACCGCCCACGTCCAGCTCGATCAGCAAGGAATCCTTGGTGCCAGACTGCCTATTCAAAGCATCCGTCAGAGGATCCATGGCCATGGAGACGTTCTTCACCGCGCTCGTCTTCTGCGAGGCGCCCCTTGACAGCTATGGCACGTCAGTGTTCACCGCCGGCACGGTCAAGAGGCTGGTTTCTGGCGGAGGTAACGCGACGAAGCCGGCGGTGGCTAACAAGCGGGACGCTGAGAAGGAGCAGGGTTTCTTCTCTGGCAAGCTGTCGGCGCAGTGGCGTGCTGGGTTCGAGCTCGCATTCGATGGACTCAATTGCTTCGACACCGTCGTCATGCATTAAGCATTTCATATTCTGGAATTTGATCTGTATGTATAGAACTCAGATCAGTTAGAAATTAGAATGCTTGACGCGGACCTGGGCTTGTGTTGTTTTTTTGTTCATTCGATTCGATTGTATCAGCTTATGTCTTCGGTTGCAGGTTCATGTAGATCATTCAGTCAGTCTGCCTTTCTGACTATATCTTGCACACGCTTGTCATACGAGCAATGCAATTAAGAGGTGTGGCTCTACTTAACACAACGTTGAAATTTTAACTTCCGGCTCTGCTTTCCGGTGCGTGTTCAGTCCCTGCCAGAAAACTAGTACTATATGAGGACGAGAAAGATAGCGATGAGAGAACGAAATTACCATCTCTGCACGTGTGTAGAATTGTAGTAGGAGTTGGATTTTACATGCTGCCATTTGGCAAAAGAATTGCCCGACCTTGCTTAGCAATGTTGGACCAAAACAGACTGTAGATTAGAGCTAATTCGATCTTGATTTCAGATATCACCTTGTCAGAATTCACGCGCTCATCGTGGGAACAATGAGTGTAGATCATTCAGTGAGCCTTGCAATACTTTTTCTAGCTTTTGCTGAGCAATGTTGCACAAAAACAGAGTGTGGATCTCAACTAATTCAATTTTGATTTCAGATATCACTATGTCTGTCAGAATTAATGATTGTTCTTTCATTACGGGTGGAACCACGTGAGAACAAGCTCGGGTGCGAGAACAAAGACGGACACCTTCTCTTCTTGATTATGTCTACAGGAAGAAATCACTAGTAGAAAACAGGGCATTTGTCCTGGTTCGTCAGGGCCTTTACTATTGCCTCCCCCTTTAGTCCCGGTTCATACACGAACCGGGACAGATGGGCATCCACGTGGCCGCTGCGGGCAGCCCAGGCAGGGGGCCTTTCGTCACATAAACCGGGACCAAAAGGATTCCACGCGTCAGCATTTCAGTGGCTTGGGGTTTTGTTTTTTTTAAAGGGGGGGGAGGGGTTGGGGGTTTTGGGGGGTTAATTTAGGTGTTTCATATATTGTGTTAGCTAGCTAATTAATAGAGAGAGAAGTGTCCTCTCTTATGTCCGTGCTAGGTCGACGCTACGTACTATATACATAGAGAGGCCCTCGACACGCTAGCTAGTAAGAAAATGAAGGAAACCATTAAATACAGAAGTTCGTCATGCATACCGAGAGAAGTGATCGATTGACCTCTCCTTCTCCGAGAGATTGGTCGAACAACAAGTTTTCGTATTATCTATCCGACGCTATTGGCTACATACATATACAATATGTAAGATCTCTTACAATCTCCTAGCATTTGAAATCAACTTCCACATGGTATTCTCCGGCTTTATTGATGACGTGGTCAAGAAAGAATCCTGCCACTTCCTCTTGAATTGCTTTCATGCGATCTTGTGATAGGAGTTCTTTCCGCATCTGCCACGTCTAATTTGAAGAAGGGGGTTAATACATATATATGAATGAAACTCAACAGAAATGATGGTGTAATAAAATGAAATTGTGAATATTATTGCTTACGCACTTCATATTGTCTTTTAGAGTAGCCCCGCTTATTTTTCAAAGTCGCGTTGTAGATGAACTCGCACACATAGTATCCACAGTAATCATTCCCTTGTTCCTGCCACAAGCACTTTACGATAAATAGAGGTCAATCAAACTGATAATGAAGCATTATAAATGGCATTGATGAAAGTATAGCTATAGAATCAATGGGAGATGCACGCAACTAGCTAGCCAGTAGTACTTACGTCCGGGTATGTATATCGCAGCTCCTTCGGCAGTCCCGGAGCTTCTGCGGTGAACTGTTTCCAAACCCTGCAAGACAAAGAAAATAATTATTATTACTTGAGATATCAGGAAATGAACAAAAAGTTGCCGATATGGTGCGATAACGATCGATTGAACTTACTTGTTGAGCAATTTAGTCATGTCCGAATAGGTTTCAGGATCTTTTCGTCTCGAGTCTAAGACGGTTACTAGTCCCCGCTCAAGCTTAATCTCCAGAAGAACATAGTGGTAGCTGCGCACGCATGCATAACTCATCAATTACATTACTATAACCTCGCTCGAGTAATAAGGGAAACCGAATATGCACACGACAGTAACACTCACTTGAAGTTGTAAGGAAAGAGTATGGTATCTTTGTTTTGATTTTTGATCAACAATTGTAGCAAGTTGGCCTCGGCCTCTTCGGCGTGCTTTTTAACCTGAATTTCATCTATGATATTTGTGTTAATGAACCCAATATCAAACATTTCTTGTTTTATGCACTCGACGATCTTCAATCTGCATAATATAGTAAGGATAATTAATTATAAATACATGCAATGAAAGAGCTGAGCTATATATAGAGACTAAATGACAGAAATAGTACTTACAGACAGTAGCAAAAGACTGTTAATTTATCGAGGGCCTTTTGATTGAAGAACTCGAAGAACTCCTCAAATGGAATAGTCAACAGATCAGTTCCAACGAGGTCGTGCTCCTCTTTAATGTTCAGATACAAAGTATTCGTCCCCCCAGACTCTTTGCAGGTTTTCATGTACCAATTATGGAATCTTCGCATGATCGTTGTTAGAGATTTTTCATCTTTGACGAGAGGCTTCCCGTACTCGTATCTGTGTATGTCCACCTCCATGAAATCAAGAAGTTGATCGTCAGGCAGGTAATCTGCAAGATTGCCATAACCGGCCACCGTCCTCGGAGCGTTAGCGACGATGTCCCCGGAGTATTGTGAGCTCGTCCTTCTCCCTGTCTGGAACGAACGTCCATTGCTGCGCTGCATCAATATAGTGCCGAAGCTTGGTGACTGGTATTTTCAGTTGCTCGTCCGTCCAACGGCACTTCCCTGATACAGGGTCCAAGGTTCCGTCAGCCCCGAAGAACCAAGTCCGGCAACGGTCTGGCCAGTTCATTGTCTCTGGTTCGATCCCTTTATCAAGCAGATCATTCTCAGCCTTGGACCACTTAGGCCGGGCTTTGAGGTAGCTACCTGACCCCGTGCGATGGTGAAACTTCTTCTTCACAGCATTTTTCTTGTTTGTCTCCGACATTTTCTTACTCTTTTCCGATGTCTTGTGGGCCACAAATGCGGGCCAGTGATCTTTGATCTTCTCATATTTGTCGAAGAATTCTGGTATCTCTTCTTTGTCGACAAACTTGTTCAGCTCTTTCCTCCACCTCCTGAATAGGCTTGCCATCTTCTCAAGAGCACAGGACTTGATTAATTGCTCTTTAACTGGCTTCTCCGGATCCTCCTCTGGCGGTAGGGTGAAATTTGCCTTCAGCTCAGTCCAAAGATCATATTTCTGCATATCATTGACATAAGACACCCCAAGGTCTTCCTCCTTAGGCTTATACCATTGTTGGATGCTGATCGGGATCTTGTCCCTAACAAGAACCCCGCACTGAGCAGAAAATGCGTTCTTTGTCCGGATGGGTTCAATCGGTTCGCCGTCGGGCGCGATTGCTGTGATCTCAAACCTTTCATCCGAGCTCAACTTTTTCTTCGGGCCTCGTCTCCTTACCGAAGTTGTGCTCGATCCGGAGGGCTAGAAAAAGGAAGAAAGACGAGAGTTTATTAATATGTGTACATATACCAAAACAATGAATGCATCAATTAACTAGTCAGCACGGGCTTAACTAATATATATATATATATATATACCTGGCCGGACTCGGTTCGGTCACCGGAATAGTCAGCACGGTCTCCTTCTTGTACCTCCATTGGGTCACCGGAGCCATCATGAACATAGCCCTCTTCTTGTACCGGCATTAATGGGCCGGAGCCATCATGAACATAGCCCTCTTCTTCACCCAGTCCCTCCTGACCATCGATGTCGTTGAGAAATGACGCAACGACATCACTTCCTTGTGCGATTATGTCCCCCAACTTCGCTTCTGTTGCTTCGTCTGGGGAGTGCTCCATAGTTTCTGCAAATATTTACAACATGTCAATTATTATTCAAACATGGTACAGATGGATATATATATATATAAGTGGCAAACGTAGAACTAGCTAGCTAATCACAATAAGGAATCATGTTAGTGGCCTCGACGCTGCTTCTCTAGGGTTTGGGGTGGCCTAGACAACGCTTCAAGGGTTTGGGGTGGCCTCGACACAACGCTTCAAGGGTTTGAGGTGGCCTCGACGACAACGCTCTTTTAATTTGGTAAATTTGGGTGGCCCCGAGAGAGTTTGTCGGGTAGGGGCGCGGCGGGAGGGGGTAGGAGACCAACATTGTTTTTTCTCTAGGGTTTGGGTGTCCTCGAGAGTTTTGGTCGAGCGAGAGGGCCGAGGGGGGTGCTGTCGTGGTATAAGTTATCACGGTCGAGGGGGGGTATATATATCGACCGCCCCACATGTCGAAGTTATCCGGGAGGGGGTTATATCGACAATGACGCGACATACATATACATGGGAAAATAATGTTATCAGGGAGGGGGTATATCGACCCCCCCCCCCGTATTGAAGTTATCGGGAGGGGTATATCGACGACGACAGACCCGATAAAACATAAGAAAACGAAGAAGAAATAAAAAGAGGAGAAGAAAAAAGGAATAGAGGAGAAGATCGAAGAAAAAAATAAAAAAAGGAGAAGAAGAAAGGAATAGAGGAGAAGAAGAAAAAATAGAATATTTTTTTCTTCTTCTCGTCTATTCCTTTCTTCTTCTCCTCTTCTTTTTCACCTTTTTTCTCTTCTTATTTATTTCTCCTCTTCTCCTCCTTTCTTCCTCTTCTTATTTTCCATTTTGATCTCATTCTTTTAGTATTGCTTGTTTTTAAAAAAATGTTCAAACAGAAAATTTCAAAAAAAGTAAAGGTTTTGCCTAATGCATTGTTCATATTTCATCAACATATATGCATACAAAAAAGCATACATACATACATACATGTATACATACAAAAAAGCATACATAGATACATATATACAAAAAAAGCATACATACTTTCCTAGCTAGCAAAAAAGCATACATACATAAAAATATCATCAACATTATGCAAAAAAAGCATCACTAGGGCGGCGGTGGCGGCAGGGGGCAGGGCAGGGCGCGGGGGCTCACAATGGGCGGCCTCGGCGACGGCGAGGTCGGGGCCGGCCTGAGGCAGAGGCGGTGGCGCGCGGGGCAGGGGCCAGCGTCGGGGCGGCGATGGTGTCGGGGCGACGCGCGGGGCGGCGACGACGTCGGGGCGCGACGCGGGGCGAGGCAGCGACGACAAGGCGACGGCGAGGCACGGCCGACGGCGACGGCGCGGTCGGGCGGGGGCGACGGCAGGGGCGGCGGACGGCGTCGGGGCAGCCTGGCGGCGATGACCTCGACGTCGTCGGGGGCAAATGGAGATGAGAAAATTAAATTTTCACAAGTCCTGGTTATATACCAAGAGCATTGGTCCCGGTTCGTGGCATCAACTGGGATCAGTGCCCCCTTTAGTCCCGGTTGGTGCCACCAACCGAGACCAAAGGCCTTGCGCTGCCCGCGGCCAAAAGTTTAGTCCCACCTCGCTAGTTGAGAGGGGCTCGGAGTGGTTTATAAGCCCCACTGCGGCTACCCTCTCGAGCTCCTCTCAAATGCAGGCTTACGGGCCTAATCTTACACTGTGCTGCCTGTAGGCCTATTGGGCCTTCTGCGGGCCTGAATCCTGGACCATGTGGCAGTTTTTTGTATTTTTTCCAGTTTTTTTGTTTTGTTTTTTGCATTATTTATTTTCTTTTGTTTTTTTCTTTATTTTTTAATTCTTTTTGCTTTTATTTTTAGTAAAATTATAAACTTTCTGTTAGTGCCATTAGTTTTCAAATTTGAAAACACTTTTTTTGTTTTCTTTGTTGCTTTATTTATTTTATTTTGTTTCTACTTACAACAAAATACTTATTGTTGCCATTTTTATTTTGTTTCAAGTTTTTGTTTTGTTTTTTGCATTATTTATTTTCTTTTGTTTTTTGCTTTATTTTTTAAATCTTTTTGCTTTTAGGTCAGCAAAATTATAAACTTTCTGTTACTGCCATTAGTTTTAGAAAAATTATAAACTTTCTGTTAGTGCCATTAGTTTTCAAATTTGAATAATTAAAATTTGAATTCTTTGAAAGTTGTGTGAATCACAAGTTTGTGATTAACTTTACTAAAAAATGAACATAGGTGCGCCTATAGAGAAAATTGAACCTAAATTCATAATAAAGCATTTCAAATGAACTCTGAAAAAGTTGAAAGTTGGCATGGACTCATAATTTCACCCACATAGCATGTGCATGTAGAAAACGGACAATGGTATCATCATAATAGTTGCGGGAGAAAGTCTTCACTTTTTCTTCGCTTGTGTCATTTCCTTATTGCGCCGTAACCATGGATAATCTTCATCGTTTATCAGGATGCTGGGGTCAGCCTTGAATTTGAAGGGAGGAATTTCATGAAATTTTTTATAATCTTGAGACATGTCTGTCTTTCCCTCCACTCCCACGATGTCCCTTTTTCCTGAAAGAACTATGTGGCGCTTTGGCTCATCGTATGATGTATTCGCTTCCTTATCTTTTCTTTTTCGCGGTCTGGTAGACATGTCCTTCACATAGATAACCTTTGCCACATCATTGGCTAGGACGAACGGTTCGTCGGTGTACCCAAGATTTTTCAGATCCACTGTTGTCATTTCGTACTGTGGGTCTACCTATACCCCGCCTCCTGACAGATTGACCCAGTTGCATTTAAACAAAGGGACCTTAAAATCTACTTCGTAGTCAAGTTCCCATATGTCCACTATGTAACCATAATATGTGTCCTTTCCCCTCTCGGTGGCTGCATCAAACCGGACACCGCTGTTTTGGTTGGTGCTCTTTTGATCTTGGTCGATCATGTAAAATGTATTCCCATTTATCTCGTATCCTTTCCAAATCATTACAGTCGATGATGGTCCCCTGAACAACAAGTACAGCTCATCACAAACAGTGCTGTCATCTCTAAGACGTGTTTCCAACCAAGTGCTGAATGTCCTGATGTGTTCACATGTAATCCAGTCGTCGCACTGCTCCGGGTGTTTGGAGCGCAGACTGTTCTTGTGTTCATCGACATACGGGGTCACCAAGGTAGAGTTCTGTAGAACTATGTAGTGTGCTTGAGACCAAGAATATCCGTCCCTGCATATTATTGAGTCCCTTCCAAGCGTGCCTTTTCCAGTCAGTCTCCCCTCATACCGCGATTTAGCGAGACCTATCTTCTTAAGGCCAGGAATGAAGTCAACACAAAACCCGATGACATCCTCTGTTTGATGGCCCATGGAGATGCTTCCTTCTGGCCTAGCGCGGTTACGAACATATTTCTTTAGGACTCCCATGAACCTCTCAAAGGGGTACATATTGTGTAGAAATACGGGCCCCAGAATGACAATCTCGTCGACTAGATGAACTAGGACGTGCATCATGATATTGAAGAAGGATGGTGGGAACACCAGCTCGAAACTGACAAGACATTGCGCCACATCACTCCTTAGCGTTGGTACGATTTCTGGATCGATCACCTTCTGAGATATTGCATTGAGGAATGCACATAGTTTCACAATGGCTAATCGGACGTTTTCTGGTAGAAGCCCCCTCAATGCAACCGGAAGCAGTTGCGTCACAATCACGTGGCAGTCATGAGACTTTATGTTCTGGAACTTTTTCTCTGGCATATTTATTATTCCCTTTATATTCGACGAGAAGCAAGTCGGGACCTTCATACTGAGCAGGCATTGAAAGAATATTTGTTTCTCTTCTTTCCTAAGAGCGTAGCTGGCAGGACCTTCATACTGCTTCGGAGGCATGCCCTCTTTTTTGTGCAAGCGTTGCAGGTCCTCTCGTGCCTCAGGTGTATCTTTTGTCTTCCCATACACGCCCAAGAAGCCTAGCAGGTTCACGCAAAGGTTCTTCGTCACGTGCATCACGTCGATCGAAGAGCGGACCTCTAGGTCTTTCCAGCAGGGTAGGTCCCAAAATATAGATTTCTTCTTCAACATGGGTGCGTGATTCTCAGCGTCATTCGGAACAGCTAGTCTGCCGGGACCCTTTCCAAAGATTACGTGTAAATCATTGACCATAGCAAGTACGTGATCACCGGTACGCATGGCGGGCTTCTTCCGGTGATCTGCCTCGCCTTTGAAATGCTTTCCTTTCTTTCGACATTGATGGTTGGTCGGAAGAAATCGACGATGCCCCAGGTGCACATTCTTCCTGCAGCTTCCCAGGTATATACTATCGGTGTCAAGTAAACAGTGCGTGCATGCGTGGTATCCCTTGTTTGTCTGTCCTGAAAGGTTACTGAGAACGGGCCAATCGTTGATGGTCACGAACAGCAACGCCTTTAGGTCAAATTCCTCCTGTTTGTGCTCATCCCACGTACGTACACCGTTTTCATTCACAGCTGTAAAAGTTCTTCAACTAACGGCCTTAGGTACACATCAATGTCGTTGCCGGGTTGCTTAGGGCCTTGGATGAGAACTGGCATCATAACGAACTTCCGCTTCATGCACATCCAAGGAGGAAGGTTATACATACATAGAGTCACAGGCCAGGTGTTGTGATTGCTGCTCTGCTCCCCGAAAGGATTAATGCCATCCACGCTTAAAGCAAACCATACGTTCCTTGGGTCACTTGCAAACTCATCCCAGTACTTTCTCTCGATTTGTCTCCACTGCGACCCGTCAGCGGGTGCTCTCAACTTCCCGTCTTTCTTACGGTCCTCACTGTGCCATCGCATCAACTTGGCATGCTCTCCGTTTCTGAACAGACGTTTCAACCGTGGTATAATAGGAGCATACCACATCACCTTCGCAGGAACCCTCTTCCTGGGAGGCTCGCCGTCAACATCACCCGGGTCATCTCGTCTGATCTTATATCGTAATGCACCGCATACCGGGCATGCATTCAGATCCTTGTACGCACCGTGGTAGAGGATGCAGTCATTAGGGCATGCATGTATCTTCTGCACCTCCAATCCCAGAGGGCATACGACCTTCTTTGCTGCGTATGTACTCTCGGGCAATTCGTTATCCTTTGGAAGCTTCTTCTTCAATATTTTTAGTAGCTTCTCAAATCCTTTGTCAGGCACAGCATTCTCTGCCTTCCACTGCAGCAATTCCAGTACGGTACTGAGCTTTGTGTTGCCATCTTCGCAATTGGGGTACAACCCTTTTTTAACATGCGATCGAAATTCAGCTTCTCCTTTTGACTTTCGCATTGTGTCCTTGCATCGACAATGACCCGGCGGAGATCATCATCATCGGGCACATCGTCTGGTTCCTCTTGATCTTCAGCAGCTTCGCCCGTTGCAGCATCATCGTGCACACCGTCTGGTTCCTCTTGATGTTCAGTAGCATCACCGTATTCAGGGGGCACATAGTTGTCATCGTACTCTTCTTCTTCGCTGTCTTCCATCATAACCCCTATTTCTCCGTGCCTCGTCCAAACATTATAGTGTGGCATGAAACCCTTGTAAAGCAGGTGGGTGTGAAGGATTTTCCGGTCAGAGTAAGACTTCATATTCCCACATATAGGGCATGGGCAACACATAAAACCATTCTGCTTGTTTGCCTCAGCCGTTTCGAGAAAATCATGCACTCCCTTAATGTACTTGGAGGTGTGTCTGTCACCGTACATCCATTGTCGGCTCATCTGCGTGCATTATATATAATTAAGTGTGTCAAAAACCATTACAGAACATCATGAATAGATAATTAAGTGACCAAATTAATAGAAGTTCATCATCACATTAAAACCAAAGTACATACATAGTAAAAGTAAAAAAATAACACAAGTATCTATTTAAACATACAAGTAAGAATATTTTTCTTTTCAGAAAGAAGATAAGAACAAGAGGCTCACCACGATGGTGCCGGCGATGAGATCGGCACGGGCGATCGACGGCGGTGAAGACAGAGACGGGACGTGACAGACCGCTAAACCTAGAAAAATATTGAAGAAAATGGAGTTTGGAGGTCGAGCTTGGAGAGGAGAAAGTTAAGTAGTGTGGCTCGAGCATTCCATCGAACACCTCGTGTGCATAGGAGGTGAGCTAGAGCACCCTAAAGCTCTCCAACGACCTGGCAGAAAAACAGAGCAGTGAAGTGCTCTGCTCGCGGGCGAGGGGTATATATAGGCAATTCATTGGTCCCGGTTCATGGCATGAACCGAGGCTAAAGGGCCGCCTTTGGTCCCGGTTCAAGCCACCTACCGGGACCAATGGTGGTGGGCAAGGAGCGAGGCCCATTGGTCCCGATTCATCCCACCAACCGGGACCAAAAGATCCAGACGAACCGGGACCAATGGCCCACGTGGGCCGGCCGGCCCCCGGGGCTCACGAACCGGGTCCAATGCCCCCATGGGTCCCGATTCTGGATTGAACCGGGACTAATGGGCTGACCCGGCCGGACCATTGCCCCCTTTTCTACTAGTGAATAAACCCTTTTCTTTGACGGGGAGACCATGTAACCCCACATGGCATGGTCGCGATCCTTTGGACTTCAGCTCCTAAATCCCGGGCACAGACATGCAGTTGGGTGACCAAACAAGAATCCAGTGGCGAGGGCTACATGAGCGTTCAGCTACCAGCCACGAGGCCGGACTACATGCTCGCCACCGCTACAGACCTCTATCCATTGATTCAGCCCACCCAGAACCGATCGAGTTATTTTTCTCCCAAAAAAGGACTGCTAGCCTTTCCCAGATGCATCTTCTCCCTGATCTTTCCCCACGCCGGCGGTCGGACCCATAGGAGCTCGCTCATGACGATGGTCTGATCTGAACCCTCCTTGCGCTGGAGAATCAGAGGGGCTCCCTCATGTCCTTACTCGCTCCATACCGTCCTTGTGCCGCCGGCCTCGGACGGACATAATACCTAAATAGTTTATCCCCACTATGTTATTTCTCTTGACATGCAGCCTATCCAGATCATCAGGTCAGCCACATCATTGCTTCTCTACTGGCTTACAGGAGGGACCAAGCATAGGTTGACCAGCGTAGACTTCCATGATAAGGGCCACGTGAGCGTTCAGTTACCAGCCACAAGGCCGGACTACATGCTCGCCACCCCTACATACCTCTATCTCTCAATTCAGCCCACCCAGAACCGATGGAGTTAATTTTTCTCTCAAAAAAGGACTGCTAGCCTTTCCCAGATCCATCTTCTCCCAGATCTTTCCCCACGCCGGCGGTCGGACACATAGGAGGTCGCTCATGATGATGGTCTGCTCCGAACCCTCCTTGCGCCGGAGAGTCAGAGGGGCCCCCTCATGTCCTTGCTCACTCCATACCGTCCTCGTGTCGCCGGCCTCGGACGGACAGGACATGGCCATCCCCGGCGCGGCCCGTGTTCCAGCGGAATCGGGAAGGAGAAGCTCACTGGCCTCCTCGCCACCGCCATCAAGGCACATCGAAAATTAATTTCCTTTTCATCCAATGCGATCCTCTATCTCTTTGTCTCCTACTGTTCCACTGACGGATAAAATTAATAGACATTGATAATTGTTCTGCCTCTTCATGTTCTTCAACCAAGAGTAACCGATGGATGTGTGCGCTTATAGCTACTGCTATTGTCTTTAAGCGTAGTTGCTCCAATACATTGTCCTCTCCGCCATAGTTGGTTGTCTGCGCCTTGTTCCAAGCTCAAATCGAAATCGCCTCATCACATCAATCCATGGTTTGCCTGCACGAACTCAAGTGGTCACCAGCTTCAACGTTGGTGAAGCACTAGCGACGATAGCATACTGCAAGGCTCCAAAATTCTCTTCCTTCTCTCTGTGCGCGTGTGTGCTCAAATATTTATTTTGTCTTCTTTCTACTTTGAAACTCATTCATGCCGATGCCTATCAATCTGATGACAGCAATCTGTTTATTGGTGACGCTCCTCATGCCCAGCAAGGCTTTGACTAAATGCTGTGGCGTAAATCCACTTCTAGCTAATTTGTATATCAAGCAATTTGATCCTTCGTATCCCCCCTCTACTTCTTCAATTGAAGGTTTACATAAGTTTTCTGGCTTATTTGTTGTTTGTCGTCCTCTTAGAGGAATCCTCACTTTTGTTCTATGTTACCATCGTTTGACATCTGGCCAACATTGTCACTGACTAGCCTTCATATATTGTTGTCATGTTGAAAAACAAAGCTTTTTGTTACTATCTTATGTATCTGCTAGATCTCATGTTGACATTTATCAAAAAATAAATACACAGGCTGCCTTCCAATAATTTTGAATCAGTGTACTTCTTCAGTTCTGCTTGCTTTTGCTTGCAGGAATAAATCTTTTGTTATATGCATAAATATCTCATATGCTTGGTGATTGAAATTCCATGAGAACAGCAATTTGTATGTGTCATTTATTTTAGTGATGGTGCATGCGTTGTCAGTTTCAGAATTATCTATGCAATCATGTCTAGATTATTCATGCTATTCAATGGTGTACTGAAGACTACACTTTCTAATTAACAGGACAAACTATTATAGATACATTTTCCTAGAACAGATACAATCTTATTTGACACACTGGCCACATCTCTTCGTTTTCCAATGACTGTTTAGTACATCCAAGTAATTTCCCAAAAGTGTTTCATACATGTAAATGAGATTCCCGCAGCAAAGCGCGGGGTAATCATCTAGTCACCACAAAAGTCGGAACCATCAGAATGGTACTACAAAAAAAGCATGCATCATGATTACAACCTTCTATGATATGGACCTACACTCCGAACATGCACATATGCCGCCTCACAACACATGTCACCTGGTCACCCCACTAATTATTACTCTTAACGTGCATGGAAATGGCTATTTATACTCTTTCAACATGCACACATCCCAACTTAAATCATTTGAATTAATATTTCTCTCAAATGCATAAGGAACACAGCTTTCATATATTGGATTAATATATATAGGACAGCACTATTCTAATCCCAGGATCAGAATAGTTATTTGGATCACAGCCAGCCCTTTAAGGGCCCGACGAGATCCTCCCGAACTACCAAACCCGCTGCAAAAAAAATCCCACCGCACGACCCCTCGTCCCCAACTTCCAACGATCCCCTGCCCCTCGATCCACCGCGACGGCGCGTCCCTCCCATGGATCCGGTGCCTCCCACCACCATCGCCCCGCCACTGGCGTGCCTCCCACCGCCGGCCCCAATCCCTCGATGCGCCTCTCACCGTTGTCGCCCCGGCCCTAGCGAGCCTCTCTCCATCCCAAGATCGCCTCCCACCGCCTCCTGCATCTCGCCGCCGCCGCCCCTCTACCCTACAACGCGCCACCGCCCTGCATCTCTCCGCGCCGGCGTGGCGACACCCCCAACCCGCCGGCGCACCTCCACAGTCAAGCATACGGCGAGCCATCTCTGGCAAAAGGTGCTGCACCCTCACGCACGCACCTCCGGCTGTCTGAGTGTGCCGTCGTGCTGAGCCGCCTGCATCTGCACCTGCAGTGCCCCGTCTCCACAAGCACCTTTGCCCCAAGGCGTAGCTTTCGCCTTGTCGCGCGGTAGGCCTGGTCTCCTTCCATCGCGTGTGGCCTGCCCTTGCGTCACTAATCTAACTTCCGCAACATCTCTCTCTGCTGCGGCACACACGACACCAACTAGCTGCCGTTCACATAGTCCCTCGGCCGCAGTATGTAGTGCGTTGGCACTCCGCCACCGGCCACCTTGCGCGTGCCACGCCGAGCGCAGGTCCGCTGGGGCGCCTGAACTTGAACTGTAGTGCCTCTCGCATCACTGTCGTCATGCGTTTCTTATAGGGAACCGAGTGGGCGGGCACCATGCGCTCCCAAAAGTCCCAATCTTCATGTGAATACTCGCGACAGTGGTCAAAGACAACCAAGTGATCCTGTTGCGAGGTCTGACCTCACCCACCTCATTCCTCTCGATTCGTTCGTACCCATTTGGACATGGCGCACCCCGAAAAGATATGAATTACAGATGGTGCTACACTTGGGTGAACACTAACTACTTTGATATTTTTGTGAGAGATCACCCTAATAAAAAGCAACTACCGCGCAATCAAGAAGGGTGCACCAAAGGGATTAACATCTCAGGAAATTAATAATTAGCATGATATGGTATAACCCTTTCTGACGGAGAAGATTCTTTCATTTCTTCATCTTTGGCATTCGCGTCGGTGTTCACCTTCGCGAAGATTGCCACCACCTTGTCGATGCACCATATAATATCGCTATCTTCATAAAGGATGAAATAAATGCATTACTTAAGGTTGACACGCAGCTCATTAAAGTGCAATCATATGGCTCCAGCCATCATGCCGAATCATGACACGCAGGTCATGTTAATTACATCATATAGTCATCTCATACATAATCAAATTGAATATGAGCATTGCTATACAACATCACATGCACATGCAAGCCCTCCTGCAAAACCAAGTTAGACGTTTCTAATCGGTTCATGCAAAAACTGTTTTTTCGTGGCTTCTAAGCTTTTGACTTAAACCGCAGCTACCAACGTTTTATCACCAAGTATGATTATTCAAGTTCCTAGATTAACATCTCAGGGTGTATGAAACATGAGATAATTAAATCTTGAGCCCCATACTAAACTACGTCATATGCATGACCCCCGTGCAGATCATATCTGCAATGCCCTTTCATCTGCGAATTTCATCATTCTTTTGACTACGGCAGAACCCAAAGAACTGATAGCACTTCCATGATCATTCAGGATCACGAATTGCCAGAATTTTGTCAAATTCCACCATGCTGTCTCGAGATTGAGCAAACACAAATACTAGGGAAGCAACAAGAACGTCGGGTAACAGATTTCATCTGTCACCCGCATAAATAATTTTCATCAATAGATCTCATCTACTCCAAAATTATATTATGCAATACCCATACATCTCCATGTTTTCTAGATCGTAACCAGCACCTATGCATAGCACGGATCTGATACCACTGTAGGGGAACGCAGCAGCAAACAAAAAAATTCCAACCTACGCACCAGCCCAGGACCACTATGGAGACTGCATACATGGTTTCATCTTCTTCGTTACCGACTCGTAGCGCAGCGGGAAGTAGAGTCGATGACGATCGGCGATACAGATCCCCGCAGCTAGGATTTACAACCTCCCAACCACGAGGATGTATACCCTCATCCGCCGCACGGACAGCCCTCTATGAGGCAGTCGAACAGTCCCTCAGATGGTATGGCGAACAGCCCTTCGGGAGGACCCTCAAAACTCGGACGGTCACTCGGACAGCCCTTCGGGAGGCACTCTCGAACTAAGACCGAAACTACGATCACTCTACAGAGTTGCACACATATGGTGTCATCTATCCGGCAGGGCTTCGCCGTCCAGAACTAGTTCCTGCCGGAACCCAGACAGCCTTTCGGCTCTACGAAACTATTTGGCTGGGAGGGAGAGAAGAAGCCAGATCATTGCATGGCACTTGTATGAGAGCAAGGGATGAGTGTGGAGAGTGCCTCTCCACCTCTATTTATAGGAAAAATCCAAGGGGTAGGGGCACATGAAAAACCCCAAAATGACCACACTTTATGTCACACATAAAGGGCATAAAGGGATGTCAAGTGGAGCCCCATGTAGGAGCTGCACCCTCCAATGTCCCACCTTCACGGGGCCCCCCAAAGGGGCTTCCTTGATCCCCAAGTCCTTCTAGAAGCCATTTGGGAAAAGCCCCAAAAAGTGGCTTTCCATAAATATCCCGAAAAGCACTTCCACTATTCACGACGACATTTTTCAGCGTCCGTTCGAACTGAAAATATTTATGTGGGCTTAGAACATTTCTAGTACCCACCAAAATGATTTTCAACGCGTTCCGAAACAATTTCGGTTTAGTGATTTTCATCTGCGAAAAGCATCTGAAGTGGTTCCGGCAGCTCCGGAGCATATCTGGTTATTATCCCGGAAAATTCCAGAAAGCTTCCAGAATGATTCTGGCACCCTCCAAGAATTATCAGGCATGTACCGAAACCAATTTGACTTAATGGTATCCCCTGAAACAACTTTTGAGTTTCACCGAAACTCATCTGATGAACTCTCTTTGCGGAACCTTTTCCGCTGTCCCAAACTTTTCCGATGTCCGAAACATTTTCGATGATTTTTTCTCAGACTCCCTTTCTAGTATTCAGCAGATAGATGACCCTTAAGTGTGTGCCCCATAGGTTCGGTGAAGTATAGACATGACCCGGAACCCCTTCCGATCAATGATCAACATCGGAGCCGTGGACACTCATATTGACCCCTATACCCACACGAATGAATATTCGAGTGAACCTCCAGTTGTCGTGTGCTATTCCCGTTGCTTCACGATATGTTACAAATACCCGAGGTGAGACATGTTGGCATTCCCGTGTATCAACAACTTGTCCACTATGCCAGTTACATCGTTACCGGTATTGTTCCGGCATCCTCGTGATCAAATCACAAAGTGTCTGGCCAGACAATGATGGATACCGTAACGCCAAGAGCACCCAGAGATATCTCTCCATCATCGGAGGAGCAAATCCCAATCTTGAGCTATTAAGTTACTTGACATACTTTTCCATGAACCCGTAAGCCGCCGTAATAGACACCCATTTACGGATGACGTTTAACAAACCCCAAAGTTCATGAAGCAAGCATGAAGAAACTCAATACTCTCATGGTCTAAGGAATCATTCGAACGTTAACCATCTTTTTGTTATTTACCATTAACTTATGACGAATGAATCTCATAGCATAACATACAACCGGGTCGATTCAACACAAATGATCTCTTAATATTGTGCCCTCAAAGTTGCTGGCATAGACATGCCCATGATTGGGAAAACATAATCATCATGCAACACTTGAGCTAGTCTTAGAGGCATGACTAGGATACATTTTCCCATTTATTATTCCACACGTGCACATGGGTTTCCCCAGAGCCTTTATGGATATACAGGCTCGGGAACCACAACAGTTATAGCATGGAACATAAACATAATTATGAGCATGGAGATAAATAATAGCATTTATTATTGCCTCTAGGGCATATCTCCTACAGACTCCCACTTGCACTAGAGTCAATAATCTAGTTTAATGCTAATGCACTTCACACCTGTTGCACACCGGTGTAAATATGCTTCGCTTGTGGTATAGCCTGATGTCCAACGGAACTGGCGACTTCAGCAACGTATGTATCTGTGTATATCCTCGCACTTTCACACTTTCACAAAATTCATATTTTTTGCGGACCTGGCTTTGTATATATGTGAATCATTGGTCGAAACCTGATTCCTCAGACTGAGCTATGGAGCAACTATCTGCAATAGTGTCCCATTGACCAAACCTTCTTGGAACCATACTTAAGTTCTTGAATGAACTATATGATTCAACATCTTGTTTGTCGCTTCTAAAGCGGCAACATACTTCACCTCTGTAATAGAATTCGCCACAGTAACTTGTTTGGAACAATTTCCAACTAACTGTGCCACCATATTGTGTGCTACACAAAACCCTCAATTCAAATCAAAAATCGCATGGAGAAATGATGAAGACTGTATCGACGTCACCTTTTACAACGAATTCTTCATGATATCCACTTGCGAGAAAACATGTCATCAGTACTACTTTAGTACTCATTCACCCTTTTTCATTGTTGTCCCATGATCAGCACTTTTGATCACTTTGGTATCTATACTCGCAACAGCTTGGGAGTATTGGACATATCTGCTTGTTTTACATACCATGGAATACATGATTAATCCAAGCACAAAAGTGTGTGGAATCATGTATTTTGCTCATCAGTGTTTTGGGACACCGAGTCTTGCAAAAAACTCTTCCATGTGACTCCGGCAAGAATCACTCCATGGCGGTTTTAAATGCTAAAAGGTTTTAGCACCTTATCGATATGTATTCATTGCTTAGCCCTATTAGGTAAATCTATCTCCATAGATCATTATGCCTAATATTGAGGCTATTTAGCCTAAGCACTTCATCAAAAAACTATTTTCAAATGAAGTCCTAATTCATGTCAAGAAATTTATTTCCAATTAACAATGTGTCAAGCACACAAGGTTTTTAGAAATATTATTACGCTCCCACTTACTTTCTTGAATTACAAGCATCTTCGTTACCCATTGATGAAGTCAAACCCCTTTGACCATTTCATCAAAGCACGAAGATTCCAACTCCATTTTGCTCTCTTCTGTCCATCGCTGGAACTCTGAAGTTTGCACCCTTACTAGCATCCTCTGGATAGACAAAAATGCCTTGGACTGTAACACAT
The DNA here is from genome assembly GCF_018294505.1 of Triticum aestivum. NCBI lineage: Eukaryota > Viridiplantae > Streptophyta > Magnoliopsida > Poales > Poaceae > Triticum > Triticum aestivum. Next base: position 641,940,962 of record NC_057803.1, on the reverse strand, counting down.
GCAAGTTCTTGGTTTCATTTCCATCAGATGGAGATCCTATTGTCATCCATGTTCATATCTCATGATTGAAATATGTATTAATTGCTAGTTCAACCCAAACCGACTTTAAGCATCGCTACTATGAAAACAACCTCATCGTAGTCAACTCTTGAACTTGTTATTTCAACAAGTCGAGCTTTATGGATAAACCATTTTTATCTGTATCAGTTTTAAGTTCCGTAAATATTCGTTAGACTCTAAGTCTTCCGAAAGGTGTATCAAGGTTTTAATCTTGAATCACTTATATGGAAACTAACTCGGTTGTATTGGCATTTAGCCAATTCCGGAGTCAGGGCCCATCAACGCTTCCTTGTGTATCGTAGGTATAATGTTGTCTAACAACAATATCTCGTTTGCGCACCTGAGAGGTTTGCACGAGCCTTGCCTACATGGTTCAGCTGCAAGTTCGACTGAAGCTCATACATTTTATTGTAGAGACTTCCGTATCAGTCGCAGTAGGAAACTCTGGAATTACTTCCAAGGTCTCTTTCCTTTGATCTGTTTATCTCGTCGAGTTGCACTATTCTCCCACTCACCTTTTCGAAAGAACCATTCTCTTTAAAAGCACACTGTTTCGCGGCAAAACTATTTGCCTCGGTATAGTGAGGGGGGAATACCCAACATTTTGGTATCACCTACAAAGTAGCACTTGTCTGATTTGGAATAGGTTTGTATCCTTTTACACAAGCCCCATATTCCAAATGTTAAGAAAAGATATAACATGGTCGGGCATACCATACCATGGCTTCATTTCGACAAACCCGATGGAGCTCTTTTCAGTGTAAAAGCCGCAGTCTCTAAAGCATTACTCTTTAAAAGTGATAATGGCAAATTTATTTATGTCATCTTTGATCTTACCATGTCATAAATGGTTTGATTACATCTTCACGGACTTTTCACTTGCAGTGGTGTTCCGGGAGGTGCAAGTTATGAAGCCCCTTTTACAACTCATCAGACATTCGCTAAACATGTAACTCAAATATTCCTTTGTGCAATCAAATTGCAGAAACATAATTTTTTTGTTACAATAACTTCTACTTCATTTTTGAAAACCTTTCGAATGATTTCAAAAGATCCAGACTTACGTCTCATCAAGTAAATATCCATATATCTACTTGAGTCATTTCTGAAGATAAATAAATCCACCACTAACAACACTTATCGTACTATACACATCAAATGTATGATCACTAATAAGTTTATTGTTCTTTCTTTATGGCCTATGAACGGTATTTTAGTCACTTCACTTTTTGGAGGAAAGTTGCAAGTGTCAGATGATTCAAAATAAAAAAGACTTCAAAATCCATCATAATGGAATTTTCCATGCGGGTTTCTCCAGTGTGACCAAATGTTGTGCCACACTTGTGTGGTATTCTTTTAGTCTTGCGACATTTAGGGTCAATGTTATGGATGTATCATATTACCATCAATATTCATAACATACATCCCATCTTGGATGGAAGCATGGCCCTTCATGTTATTCATAATACTTAACAAAAATTGTTGTTTTTATGAACAACTCTTTTGCAACAAACATTGTGCAATGGGCTAGAGTGTATGGAACTCTAAAAAGAATTATGAAAGTAAACCCAGAGGTATTGTATTATTATCAATATTTATAACATACATCTCATTCATAATGAAAGTATGGCCCTTGTGTTATTCATAACATCGAACATAAAAAGTTCTCTTATGAACAACGTTCTTGCAAGATACCTTATGCAATGGGCTAGAGTTTGTAAAACTCTAAATGAATTATGTAAATGAATACAGACGTCAATACACCGATGGAGGGTATAGTAACATTTACTATGTTCCCTGTGTATACCTTAACATCATTTCCGGCTAGCCTTTTAGGCCTTAGTAGATCTTACATTAATTCGTAACAGAATGCAATCGAGCAGGTATCTTTGTGATTAACTCACTATACCCTAGAATTAGTGATTAACATGTTTAACCAAAATTCCCGAGAACTATATCTTTGACTAGCCTACTATAGATCAAAAACTTGTATGCCATTCAAACATGAGCTGGATATTCCAGTCATCTTTCTTTCTGCCTTTATACTTTTAACAGTTTAACTTTTTGTATTTCTCCTACTCGCAAAAGAAGCACCCAACTTTAAGAGTTGCGTGAGCCCCGGACTTCCTAGGTGTGTAAGTCATACTAACACCCTTTGGACACTTCCTTTCTCTTTAAGTTGTTGTTTTATTCACCTTTCATCATATGACATGTGTTCTTCTGGATCCCTCTCTTATCAGTCTAATGCATAGTAAACACTTTACTAATAATTTGCAAACAAACATTGCTTTGGATATTTCATATCTTTTAGCCTTTGTTTGTATCTGAAAATTAATTTTCAGTTCCATGAATATCACATAACTATCCCAAACTTCCGAAGTTCGAGTTTCATGGAAGCAAACGTATTGCACTTGACCGCAACGGAATTCTAGCTTTTGGATTGAAGGACGAGAGTCTCATCATCCATAGCATTTAGTGGGAGTATACGGAAAGCATGCGATAGGACAAAGTCCTTCTCGGCACTCTTGAGGACAATCCTCACATTACATTACCAATCGTAAAGTTTTAACCAGATACTTAACAGCTATTCAATTTTAACAGGTAACACTACAGGAATCAGCTACTTTGTCATCTGCCACGGTAGACGGCGAAGGCATGGATGGCGGACGGCAAAAGTGGACGGCAAAGTAAGGTACGGCAAAGAGCTACTTTATCGTCCGCTTCGGGCGGCTGACGGCAAAGGGGCCTTTGCCATCAGCAGCGGACGGCAAAGAATGCAGACGGCAATAAATGCACTATTACTCCGTTAGGTGGTTAACGGCAGGCCTTTGTCGTCCCCCGCTGATGGCAAACTTCGGAAGGCCTTTGCCGTCCGCCGATGTAGGCAAAGTTTTTACTCTTTGCCGTCTGCTGCGGACGGCAAAGCCTTTTGCCCTCAGCCACTGTAGGCAAACTGACCAAATTGGTCAGCCTCCCAGGAAGCATAGTTGCCTGCCACATGGCCTCTTTGCCGTCCACTGCTGATGGCAAAGAGCCCTTTGCCGTCGGTGGCAGACGGCAAAGAGCCTGCATATTGTCTCTTTTTTTCTATTTTTTAATGCAACAATTTTCACAGCAAATATATATGACATATATAGATATATTTCCATATCACATATCCAGCACACAAGTTTCATATCACATATCCCATATCACATCAGTTTCATCCATACACATTGTTCATACATAAGCAAGTTCCATCTATACACATTGTTCCATCCATATACATATTACAATGCAAAGTTTCATCAAGATAGCAAGTTCCATCACAGCAAGCTAGATACAATGCAAAGTTTCATCAAAGGAAAATCAAGCACTCCATCATAGCAAGCTAGCTTCCATGAAGTCAATGAAATCTGCAAAATGGTAAATAAGAAAGTTAGAAATAGGTGACTAGAACAAGAAGAAGACTAGAACAAGAAGTATATGTCATTTATGAGCTAACTTAGGTGAAATGGATCATATATGAGCTAACTAAGTTGAAATGGGTTGTTTATGAGCTAACTTAGTTGAAATGGATCATTTATGACCTAACTTAGTTGAAATGGGTCGTTTATGAGCTAATTAAGGTGAAGGGCATCGTTTTTGAGCTAAGTAAGGTGAAATGGATCGTTTTTGAGCTAACTTAGGTGAAATGGATCATTTATGAGCTTTTATGAGCTAACTTAGTTGAAATGGGTCGTTTATGAGCTAACTAAGGTGAAATGCCACGTTTTTGAGCTAACTAAGGTGAAATGGATCGTTTTTGAGCTAACTTAGGTGAAATGGATCATTTAAGAGCTAATTTAGGTGACACTAGTAGAAAAAGGGCCTATAGTCCCGGTTGGTGAGGGCCTTTAGTCCCGGTTCATGAACCGGGACTAAAGGGTCGGTACAAATGCCCTGACCCTTTAGTCCCAGTTCAATCCAGAACCGGGACAGATGGGCCTCCACGTGGCCTGTCCGCTGAGCCCAGGCAGGAGGGCCTTTGGTCCCGGTTGGTGGCACCAACCGGGACCAATAGGCATCCACGCGTCAGCATTTCTATGGCTGTGGTTTTTGTTTTTTTTTAAATGGGGGGGGTTTGGGGGGTTTTGGGGGGTTAATTTAGGTGTTTCATATATTGTGCTATAGCTAGCTAATTAATAGAGAAAAGTGTCCTCTCTTTTGTCCGTGCTTGGTCGACACTACGTACTATACATACGTATAGAGAGGACTAGCTAGACACGCTAGCTAGCTAGTAATTAAGAAAACAGAAGATCGTCATGAACATATATGCATACAGAGAGAAGTGATATCGACCACCTCTCCTTCTCCGAGAGATTGGTCGAACAACAAGTTCTCGTATATCTATCCGACACTACCGGCTACATATATACAATAATTATCTTTTACAAATATATAATCTCCGAACATACGGACGCGTGGTCCACATAGTATTCTCCGTCTTCAGCGATCACGTGGTCAAGAAAGAATGCCGCCAATTCCTCTTGAATTGCTCGCATGCGATCTGGTGCTAGGAGTTCATCCCGCATCCGAAACATCTAATTTTAAGAAGGGGGTCAATACATACATACATATATATATATATATATATATGTATATATATATATATATATATGAATGAATGAAACTCAACACAAATGATGGTAATAAAATAAAATTGTGAATATTTTTATTTACGCACTTCATATTGTTTGTCGGAGTAGCCCCGCTCACAGGTCGTGTGGCGGATGGACTTGCAAATGTAGTATCCACAGAAAGCATTCCCTTGTTCCTGCCACAACCACTTTACAAGAAATAGAGGTCAATCAAACTGATAATTAGCAAGCATGCTAAATGGTATTGATGAAACTAGCGCTTGAATCACTAGGAGATGCGTGGAATATGCTACTATATAGTACTTACTTTCGGGTGTCTAAATTGCAGCTTCTTCGGTAGTCCCGGAGCTTTTTTGGTGAATTTTCTCCAAGCCCTGCCATACAAAGAAAACAATTACTTGATATCAGAAATGAACAAAGTTGCTGATATGGTGGATAATGATCGATTTAACTTACTTCTCGAGCATTTCAGTCATGTCTGCATACTCCTTGGGATCTTTTCGCTTGGAGTCTAAGACAGTTACTACTCCCTTCTCAAGCTTAATCTCTAGGAGAATATAGTGGTAGCGGCGCACACATGCATAACTCATCAATATTACATTACTATAACCTGGACTAATAAGGAAACCGAATATGCCACAAGACAGTAACACTCACTTGAAGTTGTAAGGAAAGAGTATTATATCTTTGTGTTCATTTATTACCAACGATTGTAGCAAGTTGGCCTCGGTATTTTCTTTACGAAATTCAACCTCAGTTTTATCTATGAGATATGTGTTAATGAACCCAATATCACCCACTTGTCTTTTCTTCAATTCGGCGATCTTCAATCTGCATAATATAGTGAGGATAATTATAAATACATGCAATGAAAGGGCTGAGTTATATAGAGAGACTTAATGACAGAAGTAGTACTACTTACAGACAGTAGCAGGTGACTGTTGCTTTATCGATGGCCAATTGATTGACAAACTAATAGAACTCCTCAAATGGAATAGGCAATAGTTCAATTCCAAGGAGGTCATGCTTGTTTTTAACTCTCACATACAAAGTACTCCTCCCCTCAGACTCTTTGCAGGTTTTCATGTACCAATCATGCAATCTTCGCATCATCGTTGATAGAGAACTTTCATCTTTGATGAGAGGCTTCCCGTACTCGCATCTTTGTATCTGCACCTCCAAGAAATCATAATGTACATCGTCGGGCAGGTAATCTGCAGGATTGCCATAACCGGGCACCATCCTCGGATCGACGATGTCGCTAGCAGGCACCTTGAGCGGGGGGGCACGATTGCTTCGCTTGTTCGCCGAGCTGGGCAATTTGTTTCCCAGCTCGTCGTTCTTTCATCCTTTGATCACTTTTAGTACTTCCCGACCTCTCCGCTTGGGCAAATGCCTTTCCAATAATGCGCTCATAGTTGCCTTTCGGCGCAGACTTGGGTGGTTTTGTCAGGGCAGCCAGAGTGCGCTTCGCTTTCACCGGATCTACCTTCTCCTCCGGAGGTGGATGTCTCTTTGCTTTCAACCCTTGAAACCAGTCATCCACTTCGGTCTGCGCGATCTTCGCGTTTTCCTCCTCGCTCCTCTCGTACGGTAACTTCTCTGGAGTCTTCAGAGAAGGACCGAATCTGTATCTCCTCCCGCCTTTGGCTGTACTGCTAGACGCCGGCAGAGCAGACGGAGCGGATGTCTTCTTTCCTTGCTTACGAGGCGGAGGAGAAGGACTACGACGCGCCGGAGCAGCCGGAGCGGCGGCGGGTCTCTTCCGCCCTTGCTGACGAGGCAGAGAAGGAGGAGGCTGGCTGCTCGGGCGCGCCGGCGCAGGCGGAGAAGGAGGCGGAGTGCCGCCACGCGCCGGAGAAGGAGCCGGCCGAGTGCCCTGATGGTCACTCGCCGAAGGAGGAGGCGGTGGAGGAGGCGCAGTGCCCTGACTCGCCGGAGGAGGAGGAGGAGGCGGAGGCGTCCAGTTCGGAAGGTTGATGAGATCCTTCCGCCATAGGCATGGAGTCTTCAGAGCAGAACCTAGCCGATACTCCCCTTCACCGGTAGGGTGGTCAAGCCGGAGGTCCTCAAATCCCTCCGTTATTTCATCGACCATCACCTTAGCATATCCTTCTGGAATCGGCCGGCAGTGAAAAGTTGAGTCGGGTTTAGTAGGATAAACAGAGCCAACAGCCGCCTTGACCTTCAAATTCATCCATTGCGCCATAAGGTGGCAATTTTTAGCATCCGTGATAGCATCCACGGGATAGCTGGCAGGAGCCGTCAAGGCATGCTCTGGCTGAAGTAGCTCGGTGGAAGCCACGCTGCTTCTCCGCTGAGATGGCGGGGTAGCTTCGGGGGAAACTACGGCAGGTCGTTTGCTGCGATCTGCTTCTCGTTCCTCTAGCCCCATTACCCTTTTGTGCAGCGCCTGCAGTTGGCTCTGCTCCAGTTTCTTCCTCCTCTCCTGGGTTTTGTAACCCAGTGCCTCCGTAAATCCAGCCTTCCACGAAACGGAGCGTGGTGTGCCTCGTGTCCGTCCAAGGTGCTCAGGATTGCCGAGGGCCATTGTGAGCTCGTCCTTCTCCCTGTCTGGAACGAACGTCCCTTGCTGTGCTGCCTCGATATATTGCTGAAGCCTCTTGACTGGTATGTCCAATTGTTCGTCCGTCCAATTCACTTCCCTATTATAGGGTCTAAGGATCCGCCGGCCCCGAAGAACCAAGTCCGGCAACGGTCTGGCCAGTTCATTGTCTCTGGTTCGATCCCTTTATCAAGCAGATCATTCCAATCCTTGGCCCACTTAGGCCAGGCTACGAGGTAGCCACCTGACCCCCTGAGATGGTGAAGCTTCTTCTTCGGAGCATTTCTCTTGTTTGTCGCCGACATCTTTTTACTCTTTTCCGATGTCTTGTGGGCCACAAATGCGGGCCAGTCATCTCTGATCTTCTCATATTTGCCCTTGAATTCTGGTGTCTCATTTTTTTCGACATACCTATTGAGGTCTTTCTTCCAATTCCTGAATAGGTCTGCGATCTTCTTCAGAGCAAAAGACTTGATTAATGGCTCTATAACTGGCTTCTCCGGATCATCCTCTGGCGGTAGGGTGAAATTTGACTTCAGCTCAGTCCAAAGATCATTTTTCTGCATATCATTGACATAAGACACCTCAGGGTCTTCGTTCTTAGGCCTATACCATTGGTGGATGCTGATCGGGATCTTGTCCCTAACTAGAACCCCGCACTGAGCAACAAATGCCTTCTTTGTCCGGTAGGGTTCAATCGGTTGGCCGTCGCACACGATTTGTATGATCTCAAACTTTTCATCCGAGCTCAACTTTTTCTTCGGGCCTCGTCTCTTTATCGAAGTTGTGCTCGATCCGGAGGGCTAGAAAAAGAACAAAGAAGAGAGTTAATTAATATGTGTACATACCAAAACAATGAATGCATCAATTAGCTAGTCAGCACAGGCTTAACTAATATATACCTGGCCGGACTCGGTTTGGTGATCACCGAAGCCGTCCTCACGGTCTACTTCTTCACCCTCTCCTTCTTGCACCGGCATTGGGTCATCGGAGCCATGTAAATCATAGCCAGCTGCTTCTTCACCCTCTCCTTCCAGACCATCGTTGTCGTTGAGAAACATCAACGAGCAGACGACATCACTTCCTTGTGCGATTATGTCCCTCAACAGCGCTTCTTGTGCTTTGTCTCGGGGGGTGTCCATAGTTTCTACAAATATTTACAACATGGCAATTATGATTCAAACATGACAGATATGGATATATTAGTGGCCTCGATGCTGCTTCTCTAGGGTTTGGGGTGGCCTCGACAACGCTTCAAGGGTTAGGGGTTGGCCTCGAGAACGCTTCAAGGAGGGGGTAATATCGACCCCCCCCCCATGTGTTGAAGCTATCGGGAGGGGGTCGGCGTTGAACACTACATCTATGTCCCACAAGTGACGTGGGCATCGACGCCCGCGGTAGGGTAGAGGGTCGTGGATCGCTTAGCGGTCGAGGGTCAAGGGGTCGAGGATCGCCGAGGGGTCGGGAGGTTGCCTAGTGTCAAAGGATTCAACAAAACCATGTCTTCATCATTAGGCGAAAGTAACAGGTGCATGATGGTACGAAGCTCTCCAAAGTTATTTTGGAACGGAGTCCTAGATAGGATAATTCGCTTTTTGGTACAAAGTTCAGCAAGAACCTTCCGATTATCATTATTTGGAAGGCCTTTCCTGAAATTCGTACAAAAAGGCAAATTATCCTATCCGGGACTCCATTCCAGAATAACTTTGGAGGACTTCGTACCATCATGCCATGGTTACTTCCGGCTAATGATGAAGCCATGGATTTCTTCAATACTTTGACACTAGGAACCCTCTCGACCCCTCGGCGATCCTCGACCCCTTGAACCCTCGACGAGCCTGGAACCCTCGACCCCTAGACGACCCTGGAACCCTCGATCCCTCGACCCTAGAACCCTCGACCCGGGATAATATCGACAACGCTTCAAGGGGGTAATATCGAAAACGACGAGATACATACATGGGAAATTAATGTTATCGGGGAGGGGGTATATCGACCCCCCCCACGAATTGAAGTTATCGGGAGGGGGTATATGGACCCCCCCCCTCGTGTTGAAGTTATCGGGAGGGGTATATTGACGATGACAGAGGAGAAGATCGAAGAAAAAAAAAGAAAAAAAAGAGGAGAAGAGGAAAGGAATAGAGGAGAAGAAGAAAAAATAGAATATTTTCTATTTTTTCTTCTTCTCCTCTATTTCTTTCTTCTTTTCCTCTTCTTTTTCTTCTTTTTTCCTCTTCTTATTTATTTCTCCTCTTCTTCCTCTCCTCTTCTTCTCGTTTCTTCCTCTTCTTATTTTCCTTTTTCCTCTCCTTCTTTTTCTTCTTCTTCCTTCTTTCTAGCTAGATATATAAAACTTTTCTAAAAATGTAACTTTTGCATATATAAAACTTTTTCTTCTTCTTCCTTCTTCCTTCTCTTCCTTCTTCCTAAATATATAAAACTTTTCTAAAAATGAAACTAACCTAAAATTAATGTACTAAATCAGAGAACATTAATGTACTAAAATTAATGTATTTTTAAAACACCATGCATATTACAATTGAAAAAATACATACATTCATACAAAAAATATATAAAACAAGCATATATATATGAAAAAAAATGCAAAAGGAGGGCGCCGGCGGCCGGACCAAGCTGAGGAGAGGATGGCGGGGTCGGCGGCGAGGATGGCGTCGGGGCAGAGGCGCGGATGACGGCGAGGGCGGGCCGGGGCGGCGCGCGTCGGGGCAGGGGCACGGGCGACAGCGACGGTGGTGGGCCGGGGCGGAGCGCGTCGGGGCAGGGGCGGGCAGGGGCGCGGGCGACGGCGAGGACATGGGCGACGGCGACGACGGGCACGGGCGAGGCGACGGCGACGACGGGGGCGACGGGCGGCGTCAGGGCAGCCTGGCGGCGTCGATGTGCTCGGCGTCGTCGGGGGGAAACTGGCGAGGGAAATCTGAAATTTCCTAAGTGCTGGCTTATATAGCAAAGCCATTGGTCCCGGTTCGTGGCACAAACCGGGACTAATGCCCCCCTTTAGTCCCGGTTGGTTCCACCAACCGGGACCAAAGGCCTCTTTTCAGCAGCCCAAAGGGCGGGAAGCAAAGCCTTTGGTCCTGGTTGGTGGCACCAACCGGGACTAAAGGGGGGCATTAGTCCCGGGTCGTAGAACCAACCGGGACTAATGCACCCTTTAGTCCCGGTTGGTGCCACCAACCGGGACCAAAGGCCTGTGCTGCCCCGAACCCAAATATTTAGTCCCACCTCGCTAGTTGAGAGGGAGGCGCACCTGTTTATAAGGTGCGGTGCGCCTTCCCTCTCGAACTCCTCTCTCAAGCACGCTTTCGGGCCTAAACCTGCAATCTGTGCCTGTGGGCCTACTGGGCCTCCCGCGGGCCTGAATCCTGGCCCATGGTAGGGTTTCTAGTCGTATTCAGGTCGTGGGGGCCCAGTAGGTGGCACTTTTTTTTGTTTTTTTGTTTTCTTTGTTGCTTTATTTATTTTATTTTGTTTCTACTTACAACAAAATACTTATTGTTGCTATTTTTATTTTTTTTCCAGTTTTTTTGTTTTGCTTTCTGCATTATTTATTTTTTTGCTGTTTTTTGCTTTATTTTTTAATTCTTTTTGCTTTTAGTTTTAGAAAAATTATAAACTTTCTGTTAGTGCCATTAGTTTTCAAATTTGAAAACACTTTTTTGTTTTCTTTGTTCCTTTATATATTTTATTTTGTTTGTACTTACAACAAAATACTTATTGTTGCTATTTTTATTATTTTTCAGTTTTTTTGTTCTGTTTTCTGCATTATTTATTTTTTGTTGTTTTTTGCTTTATTTTTTAATTCTTTTTGCTTTTAGTTTTAGAAAAATTATAAACTTTCTGTTAGTGCCATTAGTTTTCAAATTTGAAAACACTTTTTTTGTTTTCTTTGTTGCTTTATTTATTTTATTTTGTTTCTACTTACAACAAAATACTTATTGTTGCTATTTTTATTTTTTTTCAAGTTTTTTTTGTTTTGTTTTCTGCATTATTTATTTTCTTTTGGTTTTTTTGCTTTATTTTTTAATTCTTTTTGCTTTTAGGTCAGCAAAATTATAAACTTTCTGTTTGTGCCATTAGTTTTCAAATTTGAATTCTTTGAAATTTGTGTCAATCACAAGTTTGTGAGCTCAACAAGGCGTGTAGAGGGACGGGTTTACAAACCGGTGTGAGCGCCCTTCGGTTGGCGAGGTTTTCAAATTCATAGTTTTCAAATGAACTCTGAAAAAGTTGGCATAGCATGTGCATGTACAAAACGGAAAATGGTATCATACTCGTCTGTTACAAAGTTGGCATGGTATCATCATAATAGTTGCGGGAGAAAGTCTTCACTATTTCTCCGCTTGTGTCGTTTGCTTATTGCGCCGTAACCATGGATAATCTTCATCGTTTATCAGGATGCTTGGGTCAGCCTTGACTTTGAAGGGGGGAATTTCATGAAACTTTTCATACTCTTCAGACATGTCTGTCTTGCCCTCCACTCCCAGGATGTCCCTTTTTCCTGAAAGAACTATATGGCGCTTTGGCTCATTGTATGATGTATTCGCTTCCTTATCTTTTCTTTTCCTCGGTATGGTAGACATGTCCTTCACATAGATAACCTATGCCACATCATTGGCTAGGATGAACGGTTCGTCAGTGTACCCAAGATTTTTCAGATCCACTGTTGTCATTCCGTACTGTGGGTCTACCTGTACCCCGCCTCCTGACAGATTGACCCACTTGCACTTAAACAAAGGGACCTTAAAATCTACTCCATAGTCAAGTTCCCATATGTCCACTATGTAACCATAATATGTGTCATTTCCCTTGTCGGTTGCTGCATCAAAGCGGGCACCGCTGTTTTGGTTGGTGCTCTTTTCATCTTGGTCAATCGTGTAAAATGTATTCCCATTTACCTCATATCCTTTCCAAATCATTACAGTCGAAGATGGTCCCCTGGACAACAAGTACAACTCATCACAAACAGTGTTGTCACCTCTGAGACGTGTTTCCAACCAACTGCTGAAAGTCCTGATGTGTTCACATGTAATCCAGTCGTCGCACTGCTCCGGGTGTTTGGAGCGCAGACTGTTCTTGTGTTCATCGACATGCGGGGTCACCAAGGTAGAGTTCTGTAGAACTGTGTAGTGTGCTCGAGACCAAGAATATCCGTCCCTGCATATTATTGAGTCCCTTCCAGGCGTGCCTTTTCCAGTCAGTCCCCCCTCATACCGCGATTTAGGGAGACCTATCTTCTTAAGGCCAGGAATGAAGTCAACACAAAACCCGATGACATCCTCTGTTTGATGGCCCATGGAGATGCTTCCTTCTGGCCTAGCGCGGTTACGAACATATTTCTTTAGGACTCCCATGAACCTCTCAAAGGGGTACATATTGTGTAGTAATACGGGCCCCAAAATGACAATCTCGTCGACTAGATGAACTAGGACGTGCGTCATGATATTGAAGAAGGATGGTGGGAACACCAGCTCGAAACTGACAAGACATTGCGCCACATCACTCCTTAGCGTTGGTACGATTTCTGGATCGATCACCTTCTGAGATATTGCATTGAGGAATGCACATAGCTTCACAATGGCTAATCGGACGTTTTCCGGTAGAAGCCCCATCAATGCAACCGGAAGCAGTTGCATCATAATCACGTGGCAGTCATGAGACTTTACGTTCTGGAAATTTTTCTCTGGCATATTTATTATTCCATTTATATTCGACGAGAAGCCAGTCGGGACCTTCATACTGAGCAGGCATTGAAAGAATATTTCTTTCTCTTCTTTCTTAAGAACGTAGCTGGCAGGACCTTCATACTGCTTCGGAGGCATGCCCTCTTTTTCGTGCAAGCGTTGCAGGTCATCTTGTGCCTCAGGTGTATCTTTTATCTTCCCATACACGCCCATGAAGCCTAGCAGGTTCACGCAAAGGTTCTTCGTCACGTGCATCACGTCGATCGAAGAGCGGACCTCTAGGTCTTTCCAGTAGGGTAGGTCCCAAAATATAGATTTCTTCTTCCACATGGGTGCGTGATTCTCAGCGTCATTCGGAACAGCTAGTCCGCCAGGACCCTTTCCAAAGATTACGTGTAAATCATTGACCATAGCAAGGACGTGATCACCGGTACACATGGCGGGCTTCTTCCGGTGATCTGCCTCGCCTTTGAAATGCTTGCCTTTCTTTCGACATTGATGGTTGGTCGGAAGAAATCGACGATGGCCCAGGTACACATTTTTCCTGCAGCTTCCCAGGTATATACTATCGGTGTCAAGTAAACAGTGCGTGCATGCGTGGTATCCCTTGTTTGTCTGTCCTGAAAGGTTACTGAGAGCGGGCCAATCGTTGATGGTCACGAACAGCAACGCCTTTAGGTCAAATTCCTCCTTTTTGTGCTCATCCCACGTACGTACACCATTTCCATTCCACAGCTGTAAAAGTTCTTCAACTAATGGCCTTAGGTACACATCAATGTCGTTGCCGGGTTGCTTAGCGCCTTGGATGAGAACTGGCATCATAATGAACTTCCGCTTCATGCACATCCAAGGAGGAAGGTTATACATACATAGAGTCATGGGCCAGGTGCCGTGATTGCTGCTCTGCTCCCCGAAAGGATTAATGCCATCCGCGCTTAAAGCAAACCATACGTTCCCTGGGTCCTTTGCAAACTCATCCCAGTACTTTCTCTCGATTTTTCTCCACTGCGACCCGTCAGCGGGTGCTCTCAACTTCCCGTCTTTCTTACGGTCCTCATTGTGCCATCGCATCAACTTGGCATGCTCTCCGTTTCTGAACAGACGTTTCAACCATGGTATTATAGGAGCATACCACATCACCTTCGCAGGAACCCTCTTCCTGGGAGGCTCGCCGTCAACATCACCAGGGTCATCTCGTCCGATCTTATACCGCAATGCACCGCATACCGGGCATGCGTTCAGATCCTTGTAGGCACCACGGTAGAGGATGCAGCCATTAGGGCATGCATGTATCTTCTCCACCTCCAATCCTAGAGGGCATACGACCTTCTTTGTTGCGTATGTACTGTCGGGCAATTCGTTATCCTTTGGAAGCTTCTTCTTCATTATTTTCAGTAGCTTCTCAAATCCTTTATCAGGCACAGCATTCTCTGCCTTCCACTGCAGCAATTCGAGTACGGTATCGAGCTTTGTGTTGCCATCTTCGCAATTGGGTACAACTCTTTTTTGTGATCCTCTAACATGCGATCGAACTTCAGCTTCTCCTTTTGACTTTCGCATTGTGTCCTTGCATCAACAATGACCCGGCGGAGATCATCATCATCGGGCACATTGTCTGGTTCCTCTTGATCTTCAGCAGCTCAGCACCATCGTGCACATCGTCTGGTGCATCTTGATCTTCAGTAGCATCACCGTATTCAGGGGGCACATAGTTGTCATCATACTCTTCTTCCTCGCCGTCTTCCATCATAACCCCTATTTCTCCGTGCCTCGTCCAAACATTATAGTGTGGCATGAAACCCTTGTAAAGCAGGTGGGTGTGAAGGATTTTCCGGTCAGAGTAAGACTTCGTATTCCCACATATAGGGCATGGACAACACATAAAACCATTCTTCTTGTTTGCCTCAGCCACTTCGAGAAAATCATGCACGCCCTTAATGTACTCGGAGGTGTGTCTGTCACCGTACATCCATTGCCGGTTCATCTGCGTGCATTATATATAATTAAGTGTGTCAAAAATCATTACAGAACATCATGAATAGATAATTAAGTGACCAAATTAATAGAAGTTCATCATCACATAAAAACCAAAGTACATACATAGTTCTCATCTAACAACATAAAGCTCTGCAGAGCACCTAAATTAATTAAACCATACATTGAAACTATGTAAAACATTTCAATGCGAAGACAAATGCGATCATAATCGCAACCAAGGTAACAACTGATCCAACGGCATAATGATATCAAGCCTCGGTATGATGGCATATTTTCTAATCTTTCTCATCTTCAAGCGCATTGCATCCATCTTGATCTTGTGATCATCGACGACATCTGCAACATGCAACTCCAATATCATCTTCTCCTCCTCAAGTTTTTTTATTTTTTCCTTCAAGAAATTGTTTTCTTCTTCAACTAAATTTAACCTCTCGACAATAGGGTCGGTTGGAATTTCCGGTTCAACAACCTCCTAGATAAATAAAATCTATGTCACGTTGGTCGGCATAATTTTCATAAACAATAAATGAACCAATAGTTATGAAAAGATAATATATACCACATCCGAATCATAGACAGGACGAGGGCCGACGGGGGCAGATACCAAAACCATCGCACTATATAAGATGCAATAATAAAGGTAAGAAAATAATACAAGTATCTATCTAAACATACAAGTAAGAATATTTTTCCTTTCAGAAAGAAGATAAGAACAAGAGGCTCACCACGTTGGTGTCGGCGATGAGATCGGCGCGGGTGATCGACGGCGGTGAAGACGGGGACGGGGCGTGACGGACTGCTAAACCTAGACAAATATTGAGGAAAATGGAGGTTGGAGGTCGAGCTTGGAGATGAGAATGCTTAAGTAGTGTGGCTCAGGCATTTCATAGAACACCTCATGTGCATAGGAGGTGAGCTAGAGCACCACAAAGCCCCCCCTCGCCGGCAAGAGAAAAACATAGCACTGGAGTGCTCTGCTCGCGAGCGAGGGGGTATATATAGGCAACACCATTGGTCCCGGTTGGTGGCATGAACCGGGACTAAAGGGAAGCCTTTGGTCCCGGTTCATACCACCAATCGGGACCAATAGTGGTGGGCCAGGAGCCAGGCCCATTGGTCCCGGTTCGTCCCACCAACCGGGACCAAAAGGTCCGGACGAACCGGGACCAATGGCCCACGTGGCCTGGCCGGCCCCCTGGGCTCACGAACCTGGGCAAATAGCTCCATTGGTCCCGGTTCTAGATTGAACCGGGACTAATGGGCTGAACTGGCCTGGGCCATTGCCCCCTTTTCTACTAGTGTGAAATGGATCGTTTTTAGCTAACTTAGGTGAAATGGATCGTTTAGGAGCTAATCTAGGTAAATTGGGTCATTTTAGAGCTAACTTGGATAAACTGGATCATTTATAAGCTAACCTAGGTAAGATGGGTCATTTTGGAGCTAACCTAGGTGAAATGGGTCATTTTAAAGCTAACGTAGGTAAAATGGATCATTTAGGAGCTAATCTACGTAAAATGGGTCATTTTAGAGCTAACTTGGATAAATTGGATCACTTGTAAGCTAACTAAGGTAAAATGAGTCATTTTAGAGCTAACTTAGGTAAAATGGATCGTTTATGAGCTAACTAAGCTAATTATGCAATTTTTGACATAAGTAAGCTAAGTACATATCGTTTTATAGCTAACTTAGGTAAAATGGATGGTTTATGAGGTCAGTAAGCTTATTAAGTCATTTTGGAGGAAAAGAAGCTAACCCTAGGTCATTATGGTAAGCTTATTGGAGGAAATAAAGCTAAGTCTAGGTCTTTATGCATTTGTTAAGCAAAACACTAGAGAAACTTACCGTGATCAGGGAGGTATACGAGCGGGCTGGCTCGCGCCGGTAGCTGGAGAAGGATCGTGCGATGCGTTTCTGGAGTTAAGCTGCACCAAAGATCATTTCCAATGTCTCATTAGCATTATGACACTCAAATGTTAAGACTAGCAAGTAATGTCCATTCAAATTAAACTCATCGTGCTCCCAAGAGCAATCACTGGCATCGGTGGAGCGGTCTGACCGGACTTCTCGCACACAGACTGCACATTTGGTTTTCACAACAGAGTCATACTAGTTAGTAATGAGACTCAAATGTTAAGACTAGCAAGTAATCTGCAGAAGAAACTTACCACAAGGAGCTCGTACATGGCCCTTGCCTGCATCTCATTCCGTGCCCTCTCCTCCTCCAACATCTTTGTCGTCGTCTCCTCCAACTCCCGATGCCTCTCCGCCGCCTCCGCCAGAAGTTTCTCCGTTCTATCTCTCTCACTCTGTATAGCAGCCTGCAACACCACTCACATGACCATTTGTAATCATTGATGGAAGCGCACACAATGTAATGGAGAAAGATAGCTGAGTACGTATAACTAACCTTGAAGGCGAGTTGGACTGGCCATTCACGAGGCCTTATCTCAGGAGCGGAGCTCGACTGGCGCGCCTTGATCTCCGGGAGAGTGCTAGGACAACCGATAAGTCCATCTCCCATGGCTATGGAGCCATGGGACCTCCCGCCACCAGATATCATCAGCAGCTCTGTATCAATGGGACCCTGGCTCGGGTTAAAGTCCTCCCCTTTCCTCGCCTTCCCCTGATCTCTATATTGCACGAGCTTGTCGTGGGTGGAGATGTTGGTGAAGTTCTTTAGATCATCGAGGTCAGACGCAAAGAATGCCTTAACTTTCTTGTAAGGGCTAGTGTGGGCCATGGCATACAGGTCGTACACCTCTGGCACCTTATCCGCCTTATTGTAGCGTGCCTGAAAGAGAGAAACAAAGTAAATTAGTAATTAAAGGGCTAATGCTAGCATGATGAATGAATTGCATGAATCATGAAGCAAACCACATACCCAGTTCCGCCCGTACTGAAATAAGTTGGAGCTGCCTTGGTGATGTGGCACACCTTCCATTTGGGCACGTTTGTCCTTGGCCTCATTGTGGGTGGCCCGCGATTCTTTTGAGCACCACGCATTGACCAACACCTCCCAACAATACATCCGATCCGCACACCATCTCGGAGGGGCCTAAGTTAGCAAATAGAAACTTGAGCGCTACATCTATGAATTTCTAAATGAAGGAAGTAAGTACAAGGCCTTAAGAATGAACTGCTCCTTACTCAAGAACTTATCGCGGCACTCCTGCTTGGGCTTCTTGATACCACGCCCGGCGTAGTAGTCTCGAACAGCCTGCACCCGAACCTCATGCCGTAAGTTCTGAAGTAGGCGCTTGCACTCCTTGTCGATAACATCTGCCGCCTCCTCCTCATATCCCTCCTCACACCTGTAGAATGTCTGCAATCAAATGAGACAATATTGATTAGTACAATTAATAACTAGCTAGTTGAAGATTTTTAATTGTGTAAAGGAGAAATTACCCAGAACTTTCTGATCACCACGTCTGCCCTCGTCTTGCACAAGACACCGTCAATAATCTCACCCGGCGGGGCCGGGGCAGCCAAGTAGTGCTCCCAACTCAATCCAACCTCTGGAAGCCGACCCTCATCAGGCAACGTGACAAACCCCGGGAAGTTTGCCGAATCAGAACTCCAAGGACGGAGTTGGGCCGGCGGACACTTTCATGGTGGTCCCAACCCCTGCAGCATGACAAGGCCAACGCATTAGTTATTTGAAGAAACGTGAATGCAGAAGGTACAAAAAGATTAAATGCACTTACCTCTCCCCATCAGGGAAAATCAACCACCTCTGCTCGCGGGTCGCCGGCACGGACGGGAGTCGTGTAGCACCATGCTGGTAGACGTTGCCCCCCTCCTCCTCAATATCAGTCGGCTCCCCGCCATCATCAGCATGGCCACACGGCTCCCCGCCATCATCAGCATGGCCACTCGGCTCCTCAGGCTGACCCGACCAGGTACCCCATCCAGACGTGTACTCCTCCGGGGTCTCGTGGGCCCAACTCTCATGGGCCGAAGGCCCGCCGACCCGAGGCTCATGGGCCGAAGACCCGTGGACCGAAGGCTCGTGGACCGGAGTCCTTGTAGCCTTCTCCTCAGACGAGTCCACCCTAGCAGTCACGTGCTCGGGTGAAACAGCTGGGGCTGGCGGCGAGGAAGGCGCCGTAAGAGTCACCCTACCTCCTCTCCCGCGACCACGTGCTCCACCTCCTCTCTTCTTCTTACCTCGTCCCCTGCTGGGCACCGCGGTCGACGAAGAAGGTCCCGGTGGTGTCGCCATACTGTCTAGCAACGCTCGGCGGAGAGGTGCGTGTGGAATGGAAGACCTCGCACCACGCGCCGACGAAGAAGGGGCCTCGGCCCGCTCCCGACCAGCGCCCACCATCTTTCAACACCTGCCATGACAAAGAATAAACAAAATTAGTACAACATAAAAAAAAGTACCGACATGAATAATAATATATATATCACTTAAGTGTATCATCATCAAGTATAACATAAAAAAATTGAATACCTGACACTACTAATAATCTCGTTCAGTATCATCAATAAATGCATAATCATCATCATCACTATAATCAATGATGGGCTCATAGGGTTCATTGGCATCAACATGTGCAAGGCCACCTTGACGTAATCGGTCAAGCATTGACAGGTCATCCGCAGTAGTAACCTCTTCTTGTTCCGGCTCTTCTTGTTCCTCCTCTAAGGTGATGTCGGATTCACTGTCGCTGTCTACTTCAATGTTTTGGGGTGAAGTATAGCGGTTCTCGAAACGCTTTTTGGAAAGATGTGTCTCTTGGAAGAATTCTCCTTCATATGTGTCTAGGTTAATGTGAGGTTCATAATCCTCTTCCTTTGGGGGAGAAAGTCTAGCACGTAGCGGCACTTCATAAACGACATCCCAACCTTTCAGATTTGGACTAGTTTGGCAGGCCCGCGGTAGATAGAATAATTGGGTCGCCTGTTGAGCCGTAATATAGACATCAGGAACATCTAAATGGGTGCTTTGGTTGATTTCAACTAGCCCTATATGTTCATGAGTCCTTCTAGTCTCCTTCGGCTAAAACCAATAACATTTGAAGACTACGACATTCGGTGGGTTTTCACCATAGAACAGAAGTTCATAAATTGCTTCAACTCTCCCATAATACTCGGTACCTCCTTCGCCGATAGCAGATACACAACAATTTGTAGACTTTCGATCGGCCATAGATAGCTCTTTGGCATAGGTACGAAAGCGATACCCGTTGATGTCGTACTTGTCAAATGAACGGACCTTATAGTCAAAACCATTAGCGACTTGTCTCAATTCGGCGTCCATAGACTCTGAATTAGCGTACAAGTTTAATATGAAAGGATTGTTGCATTACGCACAAACTAGCGAATGAAATGAAATTGTCTAATAGAAATTACCATTTGTTTGAACCAAGAGATGAAACCGGGATAGCCGCCTCCTTGCTTTACGAGAAGATCATACTCTTCGACGGAATCCTTTTGGATATCCGCTCCATACGAGGATATGGCAATGTATCGACTGTATGACATATCTAGGAATAAGAGCAGTTCAAAGGAAATAGAAGTTGCGAAACAATGTACCGAGAACTTACTCGATGTACGGCCGCACTTCTATCAGGTTGTTGAAGATATACAATGAAATGGTCCGCCATTCTTCGTTATCCAAAGATACTGGATGTGAAACACTAGCTGGTGCGAGATTCCCTTTGAATAGGCTGAGGTTGGATCCACCCTTTTTAGGGTCGTTAGCATTGTACCGAGGCTTCGGATTATGCAAATGACGATTTTTCGCTTCGTAGTGTGCTGTTACGAAGTTTGTCGCCTCCTCTGTGATGAATGCCTCAGCCATCGATGCTTCAATTCTACGTTTATTTTTACATTTTTCTCGAAGCGTCTTCTGCATCCTCTCAGTTGGGTAGCACCAACAATTTTGCACGGGCCCCCCAATCTTGCCTCGGTCGGGAGATGCAAAACCAAATGCTGCATTGGATTAAAGAAGCCTGGTGGAAAGATCTTCTCTAACTTGCAGATCAACTCCGGCGCCAACTCTTTCATTTCTTCTAGCACGCCAGGCGATAGTTCTTTCGCACAAAGAACACGGAAGAAATAGCTGAGTTTTGCCAGTACTAGCCATTCATCCTCAGGGATGAAGCCACGCAACATCACCGGCATTACCCGCTCAATCCATATGTGCCAATCATGACTCTTGAGACCAAATATCTTCAATTTATCAAGATTCGCTCCCCTCTTTAGATTGGCTGCATACCCATCGGGGAACATCAACTGTTGTTGCACCCACAAGATAATTTCCCTCATAGCTGGCCTTCCAAGATTGAACCATGCCTTTGGCTTCGTCCAGTTCTGCTTTCCTTTCGGTTCTTTCATGTTTTGTAACGGCCTATCACATAGCGCCTCCAGATCAACTCTAGTCTTAGTATTATCCTTTGACTTCCCATCTATGACGAACAATGTACCAAAAAGTGCCTCGGCGATATTCTTCTCAGTGTGCATCACGTCGATGTTGTGTGGGCAAAGGAGGTCTTTGAAGTAAGGCAGATCCCATAAGCATCTTTTGTGAGTCCACGCGTGCTTAGTATTATACCCATTGAAGTACCCTGGACGTTGTGGATCTGGCTCGAGAGCGTTTAACTGATCCAGGGTCTGTTGTCCTGTCAATGTAGGTGGTGCAGAGTTTTTGACAACTCTACCTCTGATGAAGTTCTTCTTGTCTTTCCTGAACTTATGGCGAGGATCCAGGAACTGTCTATGCATGTCGAAGCAAGAAAACTTGCGACCGGCCTGAAGCCAACGAAACTCAAGAGCTCCCTTGCATGTGGGGCATGGGAACCTTCCATGCACACACCAGCCAATGAATAGCGCATACGCTGGCAAGTCATGCGTCGAGTACATGTACCAGACACGCATTATGAAGTTCCGTTTGCTATAGGCATCGTATGTCTTGAACCCATTATCCCAGCCTTCTTGCAATTCGTCCTTAAGCGGCTGCATGTACACATTCATATTTTTCCCCGGATAGTTGGGCCCTGGAATTATCAACGTCAGGAAAATGTTCTTTCTTTGCATAATCTGTCCGAGGGGGAGATTGAGTGGAAAGACAAATATGGACAAATAAGGCACATCTTTTCTCACAGGCATGTATCTTCTCATAGGGCATCTTCAGTGCACGGAGGATTTTTCCCGACTGGTACAGGTTTGCAGGAATTACATGGCCTTTGGATAGAATGCGTCCAAATACTGTCATAATTGCGTCATAGCATTCTCTACCCAAGTTGAACTGAGCCTTCAGAGTCATTACTTGTGAGATGGCATCCAAATGACAAAGCTCAGTGTGCTCGTGGAGCGGACGTTTTGAAGACTCCAACATTTCATTGAAGGCCTTTGCAGATTCCTCCATCTCCTCGTCCGAATCCCGAGCATCATCATAGTCTTGCACCATGTTTTCCATCCCGGTACCATGCTAGTCGGTGCGACGACGATCCACCTCAGCTCGGTCACGTTGGGCAGACTCACCATGAAATGTCCACACCGTATAATCGGCCGTAAAACAACTCTTCTGCAGGTGTTTGCCTATTTCAGCCTCTGTCCTCTTTTCCCGATTGCCGCACCGAAAACAGGGGCACCAGGTTTTCCTCTGGCCATTTGCAAATGCGGCTTGCACAAACCCCTTGGTTTTTGTGAACCATTCAGCGCTCCATTTGTTCCGACCAGTGTGACCGGTATACATCCACGCATAATCACTCATCTTGACTTTCAGAGCAACTGGACACACAACAATTATATATGTAATTCACCATGTATATATTCATTAGTTGATCTACTTTGTCAATTTTATTACGTCCATGCAACCTACACTCTAATAGGTAATTATAGGTCCTAATCCCACCCGTGTATGTGTAGATTGGGTTCATTTTCCCATGCTATGCTCCGGATCCGACGCAAATGTTCGGCAGCACCTCCCCGCTGTTCTCCTGATACACGTCTCTGCAATAAACAGAGAGGATGTGTACCCGGAGAACAACAGGGGAGGCACTGATGAAATTTATGCGTCGGATCCGGAGCAAAGCATATGGGAAAACGAACCCAATCTACACATACTCGGGCTGTCCATGGATAGCGTTGGACAATCGAAAGAATCAAGGTTATAAATATGCAAATGCATGCATATTTATAACTATGACGCTTTCGAATGGGAGACACATATTGGCTACACATACTAATGATTCAAGACACATATATAGCTATCTATCAAGTTTCATCGGAATATATCAAATAATTAATGGGGGAGGAGGACATGTCATTTGTGCTCACCCACGAACGAAGGGGCAGAGCTCGTCAAACACACGGCAAGGTCGTCGAACACCAAACCTCGCAGCGATGAAACAACTGCACATTTAAAACTACCCGATCAACACAATGATATATGATGTTTTTCATAAAAAAATCGAAAAATATATGACCTAACTAATAATTCACAAATATATGACCCCATTGGCCTCTGGAAGGCCAAAGAACACCTTTTCGGGAGGTGTCGGGGGTCGGGGTGTCGTGTCGGTGTCGGGGTGCCGTGTCGGGGTCGGGTGCTGTTTCGGGGTCAGGGGGTCGGGGTGTCGTGTCGGTGTCGGGATGCCGTGTCGGGGTCGGGGTCAGGGGGTCGGTTGTCGGGGTCAGGGTGTCGGGTCAGGTCAGGCTCGGGGTCGGGGTGTCGGGTCAGGCTCGGGGTCGGGGTGTCGGGGTCGGGGTCGGTCTCGGGGTCGGTGTGTCAGGTCGGGGTGCTGGGTCGGGGTCGGGGTGCCGTGTCGGTGTCGGGGTCGGGGTGTCGGGTCAGGCTCGAGGTCGGGGTGTCGGGGTCGGGGTCGGGGTCGGGGTCGGGGTGTCGGGGTCGGGATCGGGGTCTCGTGGTCGGGGTGTCGTGTCGGGGTGCCAGGTCGGGATCGGGGTGCCGTGTTGGGTCGGGTTTTTTTTTCCTCTTTTTTCCTTTTCTTCTTCTTCCTCTTCTTCCTTTTCTTCCTTTTCTTCCTTTTCTTCCTTCTTCTTCTTCTTCTACTTCTTCTTCCTCCTTTCCTTTTTCCTCTTCTTCTTCTCCTCCTCTCCTCTTTTTTCTTCTTCTTCTTCCTCTTCTTTTTTTTCTTCTCCTCCTCCTCTTCTTCTTCTTCCTTTCCTTTTTCCTCTTCTTCTTCTCCTCCTCTCCTCTTTTTTTCTTCTTCTTCTTTCATAAAACTAAACTAAACCTAAAACTAAAACTAAAACTAAACCTAAATCTAAAACTAAAACTAAAACTAAAACTAAATCTAAACTAAACATAAACCTAAAACTAAAAAAATGGAAAAAAGGAAAAAAAAATAAATCTAAACCTAAAACTAAACTAAAACTAAAACTAAAACTAAAACTAAACCTAAAACTAAAACTAAAACTAAAACTAAATCTAAACTAAACATAAATCTAAAACTAAAAAAACAGAAAAAACAGAAAAAAAAGAGGAGGTAGAGCTCACCTGGGGCAGGGCTGGTGGAGGAGGTGGCCGGTGGAGGAGGGGGGCGGGGCAGCCTGGGGCGGCGGCGCCAGGTGGCAGTGGCGACGGGGCCGGGGCCGAGGCGGTGGGTCGCTGGGGGCCGGGGCGCGGTGGCGCCGAGACGGCAGGGCGGCGGGCGGGGGTCCGGTGGGGCGCCGGGTGGTGGGGCGACGGCGCCGGGCAGCAGTGGCGACGGGGCCAGGGCCGGGGCGGTGGGGCGCGGGGGGGGGGGGCGGAGACGGCAGGGCGGCGGGGGCGACGGGGCCGCGGTGGCACCGGGGCGGGGGGGCGGTGGGGCGGCGGGGTGGTGGGGCGACGGGGCGGCGACGAGTGGTGGGGGCGGCGGCGCGCCTGTGCCGATGGAGAGAAACAAAGAGAGAGGGGCGGGGTGGGGCGGGGCCGCCGTTAGATAAGTTAAATCTTTGTCGTCCGCTTTTTTGCTCTTTGTCGTCCGCTAGCAGACGGCAAAGAGGGGGGCCGTTAAGTTTTTTTAAGCAGCTCGTCAGTGGGGCCCCTCCCTCTTTGCCGTCTGCTAGCCGACGGCAAAGCTTCTTTGCCATCCGCTAGCAGACGGCAAAGAACTAGCTGATGGCAAATATGATCTTTGCCATCAGCCAGTTCTTTGCAGTCTGTTTTTTGGAAATGGACGGCAAAGACCTCCTTTGCCGTCCGCTAGCAGACGGCAAAGAAGGGGTTGATGGCAAATCCTCTGATTCCAGTAGTGTAAGGTGGAAACATGAGCCAGTATTCTACAACTATTTTGCAAGAAACACTTAGTCAGTGTTCATAATTAATTGCACTAAGAATTAAACATGTTAATTCAATAGTGCGCTCCAACTCAAATCAATATCTCTCAAAATTGCTTATGAGTGATACAAGACCCACATTTTGATTCAACGCCATTGATGTGGACATCACTGATGACGAGAATTTCAATTGGTAGGCCAACTTGCCGATCACATCTCCATGTGACTCTTGCTCATCTTTCGATGGGTGTGTTCCGAGCTCAGGACGATCCGGCCTGAATGTCAAAGACAACCAAGTGACCTTGCTGCGAGGTCTGACCTCACCCTCCTCATTCTTCTCGATTCGTTCGTACCCATGTGGACATGGCGCACCCCGAAAAGATACGAATTACAGCTGGTGCTACACTTGGGTGAACACTAACTACTTTGATATTTTTGTGAGAGATCACCCTAATAAAAAGCGACTACCGCGCAATCAAGAAGGGTGCACCAAAGGGATAAACATCTCAGGCAATTCATAATTAGCATGATATGGTATAGTCCTTTCTGATGGAGAAGTCTTTCATTTCTTCGTCTTCGGCATTCGCGCCGGTGTTCACCTTCGCGAAGATTGCCACCACCTTGTCGATGCACCAGATAATATCGCTATCTCCATAGCGGATAAAATAAATGCATTACTTAGGGTTGACATGCAGGTCATTAAAGTGCAATCATATGGCTCCAACCATCATGCCGAATCATGGCATGCAGGTCATGTTAATTACATCATACAGTCATCTCATACATAATCAAATTGAATATGAGCATTGCTATACCACATCACATGCACATGCAAGCCCTCCTGCAAAACCAAGTTAGACGTTTCTAATCGGTTCATGCAAAAACTGGTTTTTCGTGGCTTCTAAGATTTTGACTTAAACCGCAGCTACCAACGTTTTATCAT
The DNA here is from genome assembly GCF_018294505.1 of Triticum aestivum. Lineage (NCBI taxonomy): Eukaryota > Viridiplantae > Streptophyta > Magnoliopsida > Poales > Poaceae > Triticum > Triticum aestivum. The sequence goes on along the minus strand of NC_057803.1, from coordinate 641,914,835 downwards.
CAAGTATGATTATTCAAGTTCCTAGATTAACATCTCGGGGTGTATGAAACATGAGATAATTAAATCTCGAGCCCCATACTAAACTTCATCGTACGCATGACCCCGTGCAGATCATATCTGCAATGCTCTTTCATCTGCGAATTTCATCTTTCTTTTGACTACGGCAGAACCCAAAGAACTGGTAGCACTTCCATGATCAATGAAGATCACGAATTGCCAGAAATTTGTCAAATTCCAACATGCTGTCTCGAGATTGAGCAAACGCAAATTCTAGTGAAGCAACAAGAACGTCGGATAACATATTTCATCTGTCACCGGCATAAATAATTTTCAGCAATAGATCTCACCTACTCCAAAATTATATTATGCAATACCCATACATCTCCATGTATTCTAGATCGTAACCTGCATCCATGCATAGCACGGATCTGATACCACTGTAGGGGAACGCAGCAGAAAATAAAAAATTTCTGACCTACGCACCAGCCCAGGACCACTATGCAGACTGCATACATGGTTTGATCTTCTTCGTTACCGACTCATAGCGCAGCGGGAAGTAGAGTCGACGATGATCGGCGATGCAGATCCCCGCAGCTAGGATTTACAACCTCCCAACCACGAGGATGTATACCCTCATCCGCCTCACAGACAGCCCTCCGGGAGGCGGTCGAACAGTCCCTCGGACGGTGTCGCGAACAGCCCTTCGGGAGGACCTTCAAAACTCGGACGGTCACTCGGACAGCCCTTCGGGAGGCACTCTCGAACTAAGACCGAAACTACGATCTCTCTACAGAGTTGCACACATATGGTGTCATCTATCCGGCAAGGCTTCGCCGTCCATAACTAGTTCCTGTCGGAACCCAGACAGCCTTTCGGCTCTACGAAACTATTTGGCTGGGAGGGAGAGAAGAAGCCAGATCATTGCATGGCACTTGTATGAGAGCAATGGATGCGTGTGGAGAGTGCCTCTACACCTCTATTTATAGGAAAAACCCAAGGGGTAGGGGCACATGAAAAACCCCAGAATGCCCACACTTTATGTCACATATAAAGGGCATAAAAGGATGTCAAGTGGAGCCCCATGTAGGAGCTGCATTCTCCAACGTCCCACCTTCATGGGGGCCCCCCAAAGGGGGTTCCTTGATCCCCAAGTCCTTCTAGAAGCCTTTTGGGAAAAGCCCCAAAAGGTGGCTTTCCATAAATATCCCAAAAAGCACTTTCACTATTCACGACGACATTTTTCAGCGTCCGTTTCAAACTGAAAATATTTATGTGGGCTTAGAACATTTCTAGTACCCACCAAAATTATTTTCAACGCATTCCGAAACAATTCCGGTTTAGTGATTTTCATCTGTGAAAAGCATCTGAAGTGGTTCCGGCAACTCCGGAGCATATCCGGTTATTATCCCGGAAAATTCCAGAATGATTCTGGCACCCTCCAAGAATTATCAGGCATGTGCCGAAACCAATTTGACTTAATGGTATCCCCTGAAACAACTTTTGAGTTTCACCGAAACTCATCTGATGACCTCTCTCTGCGGAACCTTTTCCGCTGTCCGAAACTTTTCCTGTGTCCGAAACTTTTTCGGTGATTTCTCTCAGACTCCCTGTCTAGTATTCAGCAGATAGATGACCCTTAAGCGTGTGATCCTATAGGTTTGGTGAAGTATAGACATGACTCGGAACCCCTTCCGATCAATGATCAACATCGGAGCCGTGGACACCCATATTGACCCATATACCCACACGAATGAATATTCGAGTGAACCTCCAGTAGCCGTGTGTTATTCTTGTTGCTTCACGATATGTTACAAATACCCGCGGTGAGACATGTTGGCATTCCCGTGTATCAACAACTTGTCCACTATGCCAGTTACCTCGTTACAGGTATTGTTCTCTTTTCTCGTTACCGTGTTCCGGCATCCCCGTGATCAAATCACAAAGTGTCTGGCCAGACGATGATGGATACCGTACCACCACGAGGGCCCAGAGATATCTCTCCATCGTCGGAGGAGCAAATCCCAATCTTGAGCTATTAAGTTACTTGACATACTTTTCCATGAACCCGTAAGCCACCGTAATAGCCACCCATTTACGGATGACGTTTAACAAACCTCAAAGTTCATGAAGCAAGCATGAAGAAACTCGATACTCTCATGGTCTAAGGAATCATGCAAACGTTAACCATCTCTGTGTTATTTACCATTAACTTGTGACGAATGAATCTCATAGCATAACATCAAACAGGGTCGATTCAACACAAATGTTCTCTTAAAATTGTGCCCTCAAAGTTGCTAGCATAGACATGTGCATGATTGGGAAAACATAATCATCATGCAACACTTGAGCTAGTCTTAGAGGCATGACTAGGATACATTTTACCGTTTATTATTCCACACGTGCACATGGGTTTTTCCCAGAGCCTTTATGGATATACGGGCTCGGGAACCACAACAGTTATAACATGGAACATAAACATAATTATGAACATGGAGATAAATAATAGCATTTATTATTGCCTCTAGGGCATATCTCCTACAGATGGAAGAAGAAGAAAATCACAGAGGGGATAACACATAGCAACACCGAATGGATAAAGGTGAGAGAAAATATACTGAGCAGAGCCGTCCATTGCGTTGCGGTCCTTGTTTTATTCATGTCAAGGCCTCCGCTGCTCCAATTAACATGAAGCCAAAGTCTAATTAACATGATGGATGCCAATTAACATGAAGCCAAAGTCTAATGCAACTCCAGATGAATTTAGCCAAAGAGCAATGAAAAAATATATGCTCGGTGTTTTCAAGAGCCCCACACAGCGCACATTTATCAGAGCCCGGCCCGTTCCTCTTCCTAATTTGATCGGCCGCAGGTAGCTTTCGTCGGACGGCTTGCCACAGGAAAAATTTTATCTTAGGAGGAATACGAGCAAGCCAAATATCCTTGAATTTAGCTGTGCGGGCACCCGATATAAGCTTGGAGTAAGCGGATTTAACTGAGAAACGCCCCGAGGCGGAGTGAGGCCAGACCACTGAGTCATCTTCCTCCGAGAGCAAGGGGAAGCAGGCAGTAAGACGTTGCCAATCATCCAACTCCACAGGAGAAAGAGAACGCCGGAAATCAAGGACCCAGCCGTGAGCCGAGAGCTCAAAGATAGAGATCTCGGGATCAGCGCAATACGAGAACAGGGTCGGGTAGGCCACCGCAACCGTGGTATCCCCTACCCACCAATCTAACCAAAAACGAGTGGATTTACCATTCCGAATTACAAATTTAACAAGGGATTGGAAGATCAGTCGAACTTTGACGAGCTGGCGCCAGAATTGAGATCCACCAGAAGAGGAGGCGAACATAGGGCTCGAGGAGGGGAAGTACTTAGCTTTGAGAAGAGAAAGCCAGGTGGGACGCTCCTCGAGGAACATAATCTTCCACCACCATTTTATCATGAGGCACTTGTTCATGACCAAAGTATTAATGATGCCTAGGCCCCCCATGTTCTTAGGTCTGCAGATCAGGTCCCACTTAACCATCCTATATTTGCGCTTATTATCAGAGGAGTTCCAATAGAAAGCACCCCTATGCTTGTCGAAACCAGCGTGAGTCCCTCCGAACAAGAGGTAGAAGCCCATTAGAAACATCAGAAGGGAGGAGAGGCACGCATTAGTAAGGGCAACCTTGCCCGCCTTGGAATTATACCGGCCTCTCCACGGCAAAACTCTATTTCCTACTTTAGTAACTGTCGGGGCAAAATCTTTAGCCAAGAGCTTGAAAGGGGAGATTGGAAGGCCCAGGTATTTGAGAGGGTAAGACCCTAGAGAGAAATTGAGAAGATGAGCCACTCTCTGAGCTTCCGAATCAGGTACCCCAGTCACAATCACTTCGCTCTTTGAAAAGTTGATTTTAAGACCCGAAAGGGCTTCGAAGCATAAGAGGAGAAATTTCAGGTTCGTGATGCTGGCCTCATTAAGTTCAACCATAATAATGGTGTCGTCCGCGTATTGAAGGTGGGTGATGCCATTGGGGATTAGGTGAGAACTAACAGGTGTAATTGCCCAACAGTAGCAGCTCGAGATAGGACATGAGAGAGAGCATCCGCAACGAAATTAAAGAGCAACGGGGATGCCGGATCCCCTTGTCTAAGGCCCCTACCATTAGCAAAGAAATTACTAGTCTGACCATTCACCGCCACAGCCGTATGTCCACCCGAGACAAGCTGCATAAGACGATGAACCACCGCACCCTCGAAGCCCTTAGCAAGAAGAACTTGGCGAAGGAAATTCCAACTCACCGAGTCATATGCCTTTTCGAAATCAAGCTTAAGAACCACAGCCTTAGTGCCCTTGGTCCGCGGGTCATGCACTATCTCATGCAAGCAAAGCACCCCATCGAAAATAAATCTCCCCTTTATGAATGCAGATTGAAAAGGACTAATGACACGATGGGCGATCGGAGAGACCCTAGTTGCCAAACCCTTAGCCGGAATCTTCGCAAAGTTATTAATTAAAGAAATGGGCCTAAACTGGGAAATCAAGTCAGCACCTTTGACCTTCGGGATGAGAGTGAGTACCGCGTAATTCAGTCTAGAGATGTCAACAGTTCCCAGCCAAAAACCTTGTGTAATAGCCTGAATGAGGCCTTTTAACTGAGGCCAGAAATGCCGAAAGAAGGGAATGGAGAATCGTCAGGCCCGGAAGCCGCATTAGAGTTGGCATATCAAATCACTTCGAATATCTCCTCTTCATAAGGTGGAATCATCAGACTCTCATTTTCAGAACTCGACACCTGTTCGAGGGGAGACCTAAAGGACAGCACCAACCTAAAACCCAACTCAGGTTTAGCAGATAAAAGGTTAGAAAAGAAGTGGACCACGTGCCGCAAAATCACAGATTGATCAGAGACCCTGACGCCCTCGATAAGGAGACTATCAATCAGGCATCTCCGACGTCTACCGTTCGCAATGGCAAAGAAATAAGCCATGGGCGAGTCACCCTTTATGGTCCAGTTAATAGTGCCTCTTTGCTTCCAGTGTACTTCCTCCTGACGATGAATATACAAAAGAGCCTCTTCAAGGCCGTATCGGAACTGCCATTCGGCCACGGAGAGCCCATGACTATCCGCACGAGCATCAAGCACCTCAATTTGAGAAACCAGCCTAGCTTTGTCCCGCCTTGACTCAGCATAATGGTTTTTAGACCAACCTCAAAGGAATCTACGGAGGAAATAGGAGCATCGATGCCAATCGTCCATCGGGCCAAAAGATCGGCGGTGAGAAGACAGGAAAACCGAAATCTTTTGCGCAATCAAGTCGGCGAAACCCTCCACTTGGAGCCACGAAGCATCGAACTGAAACCTCAGGAAGGCAACCGAGCGAGTACCATCATCAAGAATCAGGGGGAGTGATCAGATCCCACTATAGCTAGGGCTCTAAGGCTGACACGGGGAAACAGCGAGTCCCAAGTAGGGCACACGAAAACACGATCAAGTACAGAACGTATGGGAGAGGTTTGGCGATTCGTCCAGGTGAAACGGGCCTCAACCCTAGGGATTTCGCGGATAGCCATGTCCCTAATGAAAGCATTGAAAGCATCGGCCAGAGGCCACGAAAAATGAGATGAGCTCTTATCCGACGAGTATCGCATCAAGTTGAAATCGCCTCCAATCAAGAGTGGCAGCTGACAGGAATCAATTTTATTACTAAGATCATCCAGAAAGATATAAGACATAGAATGATCAGTCGGACCATAATCCACCATGATTTCAAGTAAAGAGTTAAGGAATTGAAGAGAAACCATTGTGCTAGCCAAAAAATGCCATGATCAAACACGACAAAATCAAAAACATCTTTTTTGGTGCCAAGAAGAAGACCACCCGAGTGACCGTGAGGGGCAACAAAATTCTAACTAAATCTGTCTATCCCAGCAACGGCCGAGAGTTCACTAGGGGAGAAGGAGGGTTTTAGAGTCTCGACAAGGCCAATAAAATCAACATTTTCAGAACGAACCAAGTCTTTAAGCTGGTCCCTGCGCCCCCTAGCGCCGAAACCTCTTATGTTCCAAAAAAGAGCCTTCATCGGAAGGAAAGGTTTTTGATTTTAAGACTCGACCTGCTCGGAGCCTTGCAGGATTTAGCACGTTTCCCAGCCCCGCATTTAGATACAGCCGGGGAAGCCTGACTCCTGTCATCTCCCCCCTCATCCCCACTGGCCACAACAAGTGGGGCACTCAGACCCCCCCCCAGCCTCCTTGGCTTTTGTAATGTCAGCCTGAGCTAATTCGTTAGCCCTAATAACACCAAGTAGAGAAGCGGGAGAGCCCAAACTAGCATCTAAGAAAATACCCACATCATCTAATATACCAAGCAAATGATCATCAGATTGAGACGGAAGCACTAAACGAACAGGAGAATGAACATTGTGGGGAGAGGAGGAGGGGTCTAAGCGAACCTGAAGGAGGCAGATCCCGAGCCGCAGCGCACCGAGCAGCCCGATCGGCCTCCCTCTCACCGATGTTAGAGACGCGGCCACTTTTACGAGCCGTGGAAGCGGGCGAGCGCACTGGCTCCGGGCGAACACGCCTGGGAGACGCCGCAGCAGAAGACAGGCCCGAGGCCGTACCCAAGTCTGCATCGAGCCTGCAACAGAGCCCAGCCACAGACTGCTTTGAGTCCCCAGACGCCCTGCTCTTAGCAGAGAATTTCTTGACCGACGACTTCTTCTTCTTCTTGAAGGGAAAGGGGCCAGCCGGGGGCAGATCTTAAAGGCCAGAGAGAGAAGGGGAGGCAGGACGGGCAGGAAGATTAGAGCACACCGTCGAGAAAGGTGTACCCTTGGACCCACCGAAAGCAGCATCCCCTCCAACCAAGTCCTCCTGCGCGCCATTTGCCCCCCGACCGACCGGAGCATTCTCCTTCAGCATATCCTGGTCTTCAGGAGAGAGCCCGTCCCACTCCGACTGGGTAAAGCGGTGATTAGTGCCATCCATAGAATCGTCCGGGCAGCCATCCCCATCTTTGCTCTTGTCATCATTGCCAGAGGCCGGGGGTGGGGGAGGGGTGGGGGCGACGCCGGGCCCGAAACACCGTCCACCCGAACCCTGAGACGAAAGCCACCAGCCGAAGGGAAGACATCAATGGAACCACGAATACACAGGGGGTCCACACACCATACCCGCAGACGGACCGGCCCGACGATAGCCGATGAGCACCCCGAACGCCATCAGAAACATCGTGGTACACATTGTAGGAGGGACATCTTCAACTAGAACCCATACATCAGACAGGGAGGAGATAGCCTTAGAGCCATTAGAAGCAGCCTTAACCAAAATAACCATTTGATTCAGAGGGAGCGTGAAGCTAGTACAGGACGAAATCATGCGGAGACTTTCTTTGGAAGGGAAGGTCACATCAAACTCGAAATCAGAAAGCTGGCGGATTTGCCAATCCCACCCTCCCTCGTCCCACAGCCGGAGATCATCAAGAAGGACCTAGGATGTAATGCGTTTGGACTGGACAGAGATGATGCCGACGTTGGAAAGCGCAGGGATGGGAGCAGCAGCAGGGACCTCCCTGTCTAAGGCAAAAAATGAGCACCCAGGAAGGCCAAGGCCATAGTGAACGAAGGCAGGAGGTTTGGATCGATTCTGACAATCCACCGTAAGGTGGCCATCTTCCCTACAGATGAGGCAGAAGGAGGGGTTTTGGCACCGGGGCTGAAAATGACCAGGACGATGGCATGCGAAGCAGGTGAGAGTGGGATTGGCGACCTGAGATTGAGGAGGAATGCGACCAGGACCACGAGGGGGAGGAGGGAGAATACCAGCACCAGCCGCGCCAGGCCCAGAGCCGACGCCCCGCCCATTAGCAGAGCCAACGGGGCGGCGAACCGGGGCCCCCGACGCACCATGCAGAACGAAACGAGACGGACCCCCAGCAGCCACCGCCGGAGCCCGCACCGACCCGCCACCCAGGGGAGCAGCACCATGCGGAGGAGGCTGTGGGACTGGCCGCGACGAGCCAGCTTGACTCCCCGCAGCCGCCAACTCCCACAGATCGACATCAGCCGGCGGAGCACCATGCAAGGGCAGTGCAGGATCCGACGGCCCAGAACCGGAGGCGCGCGGGGACGAACCGGCCGCCGCCGCCGCCGACCCCGCCTCTGGAGCGAGCGACGCCTGGAGCTTAGCGCGCAGCGCAGCTTCATACTCAAGATCGACTGCCGCCTCGCCAGATCCGTCGCGCCCCCACTTCTGGCAGGAGACAACCTCGCAGGAGGACCCGTGCGAGCGATCCATCGCGACCACCTCCGCAAACGAACGGGAGAGGGGAGGAGGAGGAGCAGATCTGATGAAGGAGCGAATGGGGAGGCGGCACCGACGCAGATCTGAGGAGGAGGCAGGGAACCCTAGAAATGGGGGAGCCGAACCCTTTCGGACCCATATATACCCGGTCCGAGCCAGGCCCAGTTCGACAGAGAAGTAGAGGTGACCATAGATAAGAAGCACATGCTCCCTCACACGTCCAATAAATAATAGTATGTGGCCATTATTCAAAAGATTAAAAAAACGTGTGGACCCGCCTACATCTGCACCTAGCCAATGCCAAACCATGTATAGAAAAGGTAGATGCACCAGCGTGAGCATAGTACTACCACCAGCAATAGTTGCAAAGTTTGACAGAGGAAGCAAGAGAGAGATAGCAAGTTGTTTGCCATGGTTTTGATCTAGCCATCAGATAGAAGCCAAATACCAACCCATGGGGTTGAGAGACGTGGGGAACTGGTTGTGTGCTCCCTAGTCGGCCGAATCTTATCCTAGGGCATTGTTATTCTGAGCTAGAAATCCCACGGGCTGAGATTTGAGTTGCAATTCAGCTTTTCTTCCCTGTCCACGATTGTCTTCCCTACGACCTTTAGCAGGGGTACTGCAAGACATCACGTGCATCTTGGTTTCAATTACTTGCCACAGAGGTGGCATGGCTGATGACCTAATATCCACTGCACTATGTTGTGTTTGGGTGTTGACCGACCTTGAGGCTCAAAAATGAGCTATATTGCTGTTTCAAAGCAAAATTGTTGTAGAAGCATAAAACAAATGGGAATCATCTATACCGGAAGGAGTCAGGATGCCCATCCAGAACGATCTTTTGTCTGTTCATTGCTATCACTTCTAGACTTCTAGCGCAAGCACAAGCACAGGAAGCCGAGCTTTTCTATGTACAATGACCTCAAGCGTACTCCATGAACATGATTCCAACTGACCAATCACGCCACCTTTGAGCAATTTGTGTCTACAGTATATTTATAGACGAAATTCCCATGAAGCTCATTGATCTCCTTGATTAATTACCAAGGAGCCGAAACAGGATTAATGTTGACATATACTACCTCCTTTCCAAAAAATATGTCGTTCTGATGGACTTGTTTAGCCTATCAAAATGACATATATTTTGGAATCGATGATGTATAAACCATGATGGACAAAGCACGGCGTTCACAAAACATGAGCCGGCCGCTGCTATTTGGTCACAATTTTATTCAAGAAAGGCTCCGGGTTAGACTTAGCGATGGCATCTTTGAACTAGAACAGAAACATTCCAAAAATGTTATATTACCTTCATCTTAAATTACTTGTTTTGGATTTGGCTACATACGGATCTATCTAACACTAAACCGTGTATAGATACAGCTCGTTGGGTTGAGAGACATGGGGAACTAGTTGTGTGATTGCTAGTCCACGGAACACTGTCTTTGGCCATTGTTGTTCTGAGCAGACAAAGTGTAGCCTGTGGTTTGGGCTTCTTAGTTTTCTTCCTTAATTTCCGCTCAGCATTTTTGTTGCCACGAGCAATTGTGAGCTAATGAAGAAGAACGTGAGATTTACGTAGCCCCAGGTGTCAAATGGTCGTTCCATGGACCAGGGACACAAAATGGTGACTAGCGCATGGATACCATTGGTTGGAGATCTCGTGGTCCAAGGTGGCCAGCATCCGCTGGGTGCCCACGCCTACCATCTGGTCGAGCTGGATGAGAAAGATCTGACCCTCCCTAGTCTGGTGAAATCTTTCGATACCGAAGTCGGAACCCTTATTACTCTCTCCATTCCCTTATACAAGGTCACAAACTCAAATTATAGGTACCAAGGTAAAATTTAATGACTTCTTTGAAAGTCTACTTTTGTTTTCGATAACTAGGATCATTAATACACCCACATGCATGCAAGAAAGGAATTAGAAGAAAGTAGCACAGCGTCATTTTCACTACATGCATGCAAATGTTAAAATAGTTGGTAGTACGAGAAAACATCAGTAATTTTTGTCTCGATTACAGTTAGTGGCCTTGTATAGATGTAAATTGTATTTTTCATAGTGGCCTTGCAAAAAGAATTTTAGACGGCGGCGCGCTGGAGCGAGCGATCTATCCAAAGCGGAGAGGTCAGCCGACACCTTTATCCATTGGGGCCCACAACGTGGATGTGGTCATGTCCGCAGCTCACGGCTGATTAAAACATGCATGCATGCCGGCCCTTCCAATTTAACCCATTGCTAATCTCTCTGGGCCCTGATTTTCAGGAGGGTGGGGTGGCGGGGCAGCCTCAATTGCAAAACCCTCTAACTTAATGCTTTAAGTGAACTTTCCAAATCTGGCTGTCCGAAAGCAAGCGCTAGCGCAGCAGCGCGTGGATTAGCATCGTCCGTGGCCTTGTATCAGAGAATGAAGGGAGTACTAAAATGGCAACCACTGCTGATGCGGCCAGCAAGGTGGGAGAAGCAGCTAATGGCACTTGAGAAGTTCGACAACGAGTTGGATACTATGGGAAGGCGGTGGCCACTTTTTTGTCTCTTTTAAAGTGATCTAAAGCGTCTTATATTTTTTTACAAACGGAGTACATACTTATTAATACATAATTTACAGTAGGACATTTTCCTTATGTTTCCTCTATCAAAGAAAAAAGAGATTACCTGTGTGGATGCATATAGCGGTAACACTTGCATCAGGTGGATCGTCTCTGGCCGATTCTCGCCATCGCTGCCCAGGACTGCCAAAAAATAGGTTTCCCCTCGCTTTGAATTTCAAAGCTGCCAACACCGTACACATAGCATTCATGAGGCGAGCAGCACATCAAGGCCAAAAGAAAAAAGAAGAAGAAACAAATGCCCACAACGGCAGCTCGATAAAGCGCGGATGACCCGCCAGCGCAACACACTCCAGAGACAAACCACCACAATCCGAGGCTCTGATCAGCGGCGTACCAAGCAACACGTTCAAGAAGGGACGCAACACCAATGACACTGCTGCCCGGATAAGTCCTAGGGTTTTCCCTGGCATGCGGAGGGAAGTGGGGGATGGCTACCATCGACGGCCTCCAAAAAGGAATGGTGGCACCCGTCGGAGTCACAGCATCGGAGCCGGACGAACCGGCAAGGTTTCTCCCGCACTCCAAACAACACTTCACAACTGGACTTGAACAGCCAAACCATCGCCTAACACGATGCGCCATCACGGTTGCGCCGCCACCCATGCTGTCTCACTGCGAGTACCAACACGAGACCAAGAAGACCGGGGAGAAGTGCCAAGCGACGGGAGCAGCAGCACAAGGCCGAGCGGGACGGAACCACCTCCACCACCGTCGTGCGAGAGGCCCGCGCCTCAGGCACCGTCGCGGTCGCCGTCTAGACACAGCAGCGGGGCATACCAGGCTACCCTAGCCCGGCCAGTCCTGAAACAGGCCCGCTAAGCCAGCACGCCAGCACCCAGCCGCTCATCGCCGATCCCCCATGTCCCGGAAGTCACGCTGTAGACCCGCCCCGCCGCAGGCCCACCCAAGCCTAGATGGGGCCCGTAGGACCTAGATCTGGGCCAAGCGCCGCTGACAGGTCGTGCCGCTGCGTCACCCTGCTGCCAACGATGACACCGCCGTGGAGCGGCCAGCTCGCGCCATGCCGGGGAATCCCACTGCCACCCGGTCCGTCGCCGCCTAGGAGCACCACCCGGTGCAGCTCCGCCCTGCGCCGGAGAGCCACCGGAGGGGAAGGTCAGGGAGCTGCCACCACCAGCGTCCCCGGGGCCAGGACTTAACTTGACTCGGCATACTTGTTCAGTTTACATACCACCAACGCATAGCAGGGTTAAGCTACTGCAGATGCTGATCCTATGTAGCCACTCCTGATTTTCCAGAGTATGATTTGAAGTGAGCTGCAGTCTTGTTCATTACATCTAAATGTTCTCATTATGCTTCCAGCAGTCCTGTGATGGTTGCGAATTTGTGTTCCCACTAGAATTATCCGTACATCTTCAGAAGAAACATTATGTGTGGGGATATCAACTCCACCGCCCAAGCAAGCATGCCAATAATCCCTCACCTGTATGAAACAAACACCGATCCCAGCAAAATGGTCCAGAGTGAGAAGATAGTGTGTACTGCGGCAGATATACAAAGCCTGCGTAACGAATATGTGAATGGACAAGGAAGGGATAAATATATATATGGAGAAAAAGGAACGAATAGGGGAGAAACGTCCTCCACTGCCACCCAGGGTTACACAAGGGGACATATGAGCTTCCATGCTTACCCGTCCTCATCCTCGCATCGTCTGCAACCTAGCGATGGTCTCAAAATCTTGACGTAATTTTTATTATGTTTGAGATGCTTTCTACTTTCGTGAACTTCTATTATTATAGATCTGTTCAAGCGCACACTCACCCACGCCAGTTCTAGGCCGAAGCCTCCATTCTGTTCCGGACCTAATCTTCACGGGTATCTCCCACTTGTATCACTAGTGGAAGGTTTAGCTTCTAAGAAAGGCCGAGGCAAAGATTGGCGGCCCATTGTTTTTTCTTTGACGAAAATTGGTGGCCCATTGTCCAGCTCAAGCTGGGGCTAGCGTGGGGCGATGACTAAGCATTAATTCATATGGAAAGAATAGGAAAATCCTCTGAAATAAAGGATTTTTACTACGTTACCATCAAAAAGAAGAGGGGTGAAATTCAATATGCTTTCTAAGATCGGAGGAGAAAAAGAATGAAGGTGTGGGCGGGAACGAGGAGGCAAGGCGCCCTCAATGTGTATTTGAGTACTCATTACGGAAGCACCGATTGATCCGATTAGACTTTCCGTGGGGTATCACGGGGAACTTGCCGAATCAACTCCTTGGAATCGGAGGCCCATAGGGCTTAATGTGGCTGCTTTGAGGCTCCGAACAGAGCCATACAACGGAAGCATGGCGGTGAAGACAGTGTCAATTGCATCTTTCGGTGCAAAAGAAGCATCTCTTCAACATAGATTTTTTTCCTGCTGACCAGAATTCCTTAGAAGAAACTGGAAGAAGACCGTAGCGAAATGGTTGAACCTTAGTGAAATATTTTGGTAAATCAATGTGAATACGGGTACGCCTGGTTGAAGCAGCCCCTGCAATTCTATGGGTTGTTCCAGCCTCTGCTAGTGGGTGGTTTTTCATTTCTACAACAAGTGCTTGGTTCAAAAAAATCTTATGAGTTGAGTTCGTCCTCAGTTACGGATTGAGGGCAGCATTCTCAGATTACCCATAATCTCATTTCCCGTTGCTTTCATCGCATACAGCCAGATGCCACATCCACATGCCTATTTAGTAAGTGGGTGTATTGTTGGGGACACTTGAGTAATAATCTTATACTTTCAACAACCCACTACTTCCTCCACGGATGGTAGCCAGTTACTACTCCACCCAGTTAGACATGGAATTTATGAAGCTATTTGAGGCGCCACAATAGAATTTCTCAGGGGTACAATGGCCGATGCGTGCTTGGTGAAACCAATATCATGGTTCTCCTAGCTTGAGCTTGATCAGGTGTTGCCAAAAAAGTTACCAATACCTTCCATTTCTACGAGTAATTTACCAAAACTAATAAACATACAAAGACAATATGTAGCATCTGTTTGGCTGGGAAGACGAAACACTAGGTTAGTGGCACGCGAGCAGGAACAATATATATGGGAGCTAATGGTACGTACATCGTAAAAGTAGGTGAGCGGGCAATCTAACTGAAACAAAATGTTGCCGAATCCTGAAATTATAATCATTAATTGGGCTAGATAAGGAAATAATTATCTTTTGGCAAAAAAACTTATTTAATTACCACACAAATATTAAAATACATTTCTCTTTTTGTTGCCAAATATCCAAGTTATATAGTTGTATTTTAGTTCAATTCAGGTATCATTTATGATCCATTGGCACAAAGCCACAGGAAAACTGCAGTGATTAATCACTCTGAATTTATGATGTTCGAAGAAGAGAGATTTATCGGCATATTTGATTCACGCTAAATAAATCAACGTAATATACAAAGTTGGTCCTTCATATGTGTGCCATCTAACATGCCAGGAAAGGAAGATTTTCGGTGCACCCACCCTTGCCGTGGTACAGGTGCACCGGTGATCGAAAACACATCTATCTATTTATATATAAAAAGTAAATGATGGATTAACTAGAAGCAAGGGAATTAGTCTAAAAAATTCCACGTTAATAAAAAATACTATCCCTTGATATGGTGGGTCTTTAAAACTATAATAATGTAACCGTTAGATATCCGTAACATATATACATCGTCTTAACAGGCCATGAGTCCTTCATGTGTCCTACCTTTATTTAATTTACATACATGCTAACGTGACATACCTGGTCTCTCACAAAAAAAACTTTTTCTTTACCTGGTGGAAAAAAAACTCACGTATTATCCATCACGTAAGCACACATCCCATGCCCTTTTTTAGGTACCCATCCCACGTTTTTAATGCAGGGAAGAAAAAAAAAGAATGTCTTCTTTTGCTAATTATAAGAAGGACATGCCCTCATCTAAAAGAACGTGGGCTGAACATTATAAAAAGGGACAACGCTAACGCCCGCACGTGTAGTTAGAGCCAAACCCACCGACACGCCCTATAACATATAGACTACGCCATGTCACCGCATGCATGCATGTGAAATTTTTTTGGATTTTCAGTTTTTAAAATGTTTTATCTCTTAAATGAAAAATCTGATTGAAGATTCGTTTTCACCATTAAATCCCTCGCGACGAAATCTTCAAAACTAGATCTCATATAAATATGTTTCGACGAATTTTTTTTTGGTTAAAAGTTGCCATGTCTATTTCACATGAATTGCCATGATATTTACACTAAAGTTGCCATGTTATGCTTCAGCTATTTTCTTCTATATTAAAAAGTAAATTTTGACATATTATAAAATGGAGAATTAAAAAACTAAACTTGCCATGCACCATAAACTAAAATTTCCATGGTTCATGCAAACTAAAAATTGCCATGGTTCATGCAAAAAAATATTTTTATGGTCAAAATACTGGAATTGCCATCATGAAAAACAAAAATTGCCATGATCTACAAACTAAAATTGCCACATGGCAACCTTAGTTTAAGCACCATGGCAACTACAGTCTAAACATCATGGCAACTTTTGGGCAAAAAAAAATTTCGTCGAAACATATCAACATGGGATCTAGTTTTGAAGATCCCGTCGAGATGGATTTAATGGTGAAAACGGATTTTTAATTCGCTTTTTTAATTAGGAGATAAAACATTTTTAAGCCAAAAACCAAAAAGATTTCTACTGATGTCATCTGTTCATACGTGGCAAAATGAGTGGTGATGAAGGCGTGTGGGCGATGTGCAAACGCCCACACATGTGGGCGTTAGTTTTTCAGAAGAAGAAACGTCCTGATAACTAGCTTGCTATCTATGCGCATGCATGCATATAGCTGGAACGTGAATGCGTCACCTTCATACATGTAAGCATGTGCCCCTCATTATATATATGCCCCAAAGATTTTCATGCTAAATCTAGCCCCAAACTTTCCTCTTCACCCGATTGCGGTGATCCTGCCACTCTGTCTATTTGCTCGCCCGTCCTGATAGGAGATTTTAGATGTTGGTATCAGTGCCGTAGTAGCAAAGAGCTCGCATGGACATGATGAAATATTGTAGCTCCTCACCTCTTGGAGGAGCAGGTCATTTGCGGCCTCAGGATCGGCATAGAGTTGCATGAAGACGGAAATTTCGCAAACTACTTGCTTCGCGGACGAGAAGCCCTTAGTATCTACTCCCTCCATTTCTAAATATAAGCCCTTCTAAAGGTTTCACTATAAACTACAAACAAAGTAAAATGAGTGCACCTATACTGTAAAAGAAGTCTATATACATCCGAATGTAGTTTTCATAGTGGAATCTCAAAAAAGACTTACATTTAGGAACAGAAGGAGTAAAAATATTCATGGTTGCAAGAGTGAGGTTAGTCATCCTCACTACTACCTCTCTCTCAGTTTACAGGGCATGCGCGTACCCCTAGATCGTCAATTTGACCAACCTAATACAAGTCATATATTACAAAAAATATACCAATATAAACTTCAGATGTTCTACTTTCAAAAGATATAATTTTTGTGTTATATAGTTTATATTAGGGTGATTAAATTGACAACCTAGGTATACGCGTAGGACTTGTAAACTGAGACGGAGGAAGTATCAAATACCGCTACTTGTTTTTCCCAATTTTAATGAGATTCTTGCCTTGTGGATGAGCAGTTCATTTGGAAACCAAGTAGTAATTTGTATAGAACATGCCGGCCCCTCAACTTCGTAATGAGTACTGGACAGTAATCAATCAACATGAAGTTACGGGATGGGAAGGCTGATTTTGGCGAGATAGACCGAACAAGCAAGTTGAGATTTCAATTAGTGGCGTATGTATTGAAGATGATGAATGAGTGAGCCGGAATCCTTGAGCTGTAAACTAACTTCTTATTTATTGTTTCTTTCTCATTCATCTTTGACTTTTAACCGGTACCATTAATCTCAAATATGTAGGCAAGGTAATGTTGGACACTAGACTTAGTGGGGCTGTAGTGGGCGGCTCAAGTTGATAGACATGTGCAAGTGGCCTGGCTTGCTCCAAGTTGCTCTTAGCTGCCATTCGGCCTTCGTAAGCTACACCATTTCATCCGTGTTCGACATTGTTTCTTCAGATCATGGATGGTAGCTAATACTGAACTTGGCCACACCTAAAGAACGCTTTGAATTATAAGTCCTGATCTTATTTTCATGATAATAAGTTTAAGCTATATGTGTGATGGCTAATGGTCATATAATAGGTGGTGTCATAAAATGGAATCTATTATTAGACCGGAATAGTCAAACATTTTGAGTAAAAGAATGTAAAAATCAAATAATTGGTTGGCTCAAATATATACTCATAAGTCATAACATAAATATCTATTGTATACAGAAGACACCTCTTTTTCTTAAACACTTATTTCTGTAACCAGGAATCAGTGGCCGATCTAAAAGATCACACAAACCCCACAATGTAAACTTTGATGTCGTGATTTGTTAACATTGCACGGGAAATGCTGACTAGCTCATGGTCTAAGCATTAGCTTAATGTATTGATCAATTATCATGTACAAATGATGCATATGGTCATTACTCCGATAGCTAAAGCTTACTAAAGATTAAAAAAATCCTATTTAGAGGTAAACCACGTTATTTGCTGCCACATGGTACCTAGAATTAGGATGAACCAAAAATATAGGTTCCTCCCAGAGTAATGGACCTACCAGCCCATAGACTTGATTGGTTCCACTAATACTCCCTCCGTCCCTCAATATAAGACGTTTTTGCAAGTTATGTTAGCTTGCAAAAACATCTAATATTATGGGACGGCGGGAATATATATTATGATATTATGATTAACATATTTGGCTTTATCCCATTGCAGATGGTGGTCAACTATGGTGGCTTATGCTATTGAGCGGGATCAAGGCACACGGGAGGATTAAGTAAAACAGGAAGTAATCATGAAGGAAGCCAGTATATCCCATATTTCCTGTACGACCATCTTACTTGATCAAGAAATTTCCACCTTATTGCTTCATGATTGCAACCATGGTGTGATGCTACCAATAAAGTAGTCCGCACGCACTTTTCTTTCTCTTTTTAGCCACTCCTTCCATAAACATAGGTCACATTAGTTTATAATTGGTGAATAGTGCAGGCACATCTACAACTAACAGATTAATATGTCTATCGTACACAACATTAGAAATATATACACACACCCATATTTGTTTATAAAAATCTTAAACCAGACCAACATGGTATAAAGACTAGAAAATGGTGAAGTATAATTGCAAAATACGACTGATTATAAAAGTAACCGAGCGCATCTAAGATGAAACTATGTTTGCAAAACGACTATATTTCGGAATGCTATATTGTGTTCCAATTTTTTCTTTAAATAAATGAAAAGGATATGTTCTAATTTAAAATCTTTATTAAATTCTAGCCCGCGCATCGAGCGGGCCACTTTGCTAGTTCAACAAATAGCAGAAATAATGAAAATATAATAATTTAGGAAGTTGAAATATTAATATATAATATATATCTACCATATTATAGTAACTCAAAAATAAAATTGAATCACTACTTGAGATGTTAGAATAAATCCGAGGCACTCCGTCGATCATCCGAGGACCAAGCAATAAGACAAGCGCGACACCGAGATTTGTTAACGAGGTTCACTGACATGGCTTCATCCTCGGGGCCTGACTATGAGCGCTCCTCCCCATGACACCGCTACAATACCGCACCCGGTCGCCCGGACACTGGCACATGCCGCCGGGTTCCCCTTCGTTCCGGTGCTATTATGTTGGCATATGTTACATCGTGTGTCTACCATCGCTATATATGAGAGGCCTAGGATACAAATGTTCTACTAGGACACGACTCCACATTCTATGTAAACACAATACAACTCATATTCCAAGTGTAACCTACCTTGTACACAATATTTGACACAACTCCAACAAACTCCACCTTGGCGAATATTCTTCACCACCTTGAGTTCGTCAATGCATCAAACTTCCATTTACATTGGACTTGAGTATATCCCACGAGCACCGCTGCTACTCCAAGACTCCATGTGACTCCACCTGCAACTTGTAGTCCCTTCTTTTCTTCACAGTAAACACTCGAGCGAAATTAAATTCCACATTACTCTAGTTTGGGCTCCCAACTTCCAGAGTATCAGTCCAACGCCATCACACACTGATCACTGACCTGCGTGAAAGTGAACAAGTCACATACTGGGTGTCACACATAAGAGTTACCTGAACTCAACATCACCGCTCCTTTCTTGACCACCTATCTGAAACTTGAAAGAATTTCACCATTGCTTGTAGTCATCCCGAGTCAAATTCGCAGTTGTCTCACCACATGTCTGACACTTGAGTAATAATCTTATACTTTCAACAACCCCCTACTTCCTCCACGGATGGTAGCCAGTTACTACTCCACCCAGTTAGACATGGAATTTATGAAGCTATTTGAGGCGCCACAATAGAATTTCTCACGGGTACAATGGCCGATGCGTGCTTGGTGAAACCAATATCATGGTTCTCCTAGCTTGAGCTTGATCAGGTGTTGCCAAAAAAGTTACCAATACCTTCCATTTCTACGAGTAATTTACCAAAACTAATAAACATACAAAGACAATATGTAGCATCTGTTTGGCTGGGAAGACGAAACACTAGGTTAGTGGCACGCGAGCAGGAACAATATATATGGGAGCTAATGGTACGTAGCACGTAAAAGTAGGTGAGCGGGCAATCTAACTGAAACAAAATGTTGCCGAATACTGAAATTATAATCATTACTTGGGCTAGATACAGAAATAGTTATCTTTTGGCAAAAAAACTTATTTCGTTACCACACAAATATTAAAAATACATTTCTCTTTTTGTTGCCAAAAATCCAAGTTATATAATTGTATTTTAGTTCAATTAAGGTATCATTTATGATCCATTGGCACAAAGCCATAGGAAAGCCTGCAGTAATTAATCACTCTGAAGTTATGATGTTCGAAGAAGAGAGATTTATCGGCATATTTGATTCACGCTAAATAAATCAACGTAATATACAAAGTTGGTCCTTTGTATATGTGCCATCTAACATGCCAGGTGAGGAAGATTTTCGGTGCACCCACCCTTGCCATGGAACAGGTGCACCGGTGATCGAAAACACATCTATTTATATATAAAAAGTAAATGATGGATTAACTAGAAGCAAGAGAATTAGTCTAAAAAATTCCACGTTAATCAGAAAATACTATCCGTTGATGTGGTGGGTCTTTTAAAATTATAATAATGTAACCGTTAGATATGTGTAACATATATACATCGTCTTAACAGACCATGAGTCCTTCATGTGTCCTACCTTTATTTAATTTACATACATGCTAACGTGCCATACCTGGTCTCTCACAAAAAAACTTTTTTTTACCTGGTGGAAAAAAAAAACTCACGTATTATCCATCACGTAAGCACACATCCCATGTCTTTAATGCAGGGAAGAAAAAAATAGAACGTTTTTTTTTCCTAATGAAGAAGGATGTGCCCTCATCTAAAAGAACGTGAGCTGAACATTAGAAAAAGGGACGTGCGCTGAAGGTAAAAAGAAAATACATACGCTGATCAGCCAAGAAAAAGACGTCACTGATTAGTTTAAAAAAAGAAACGTCCTGATAACTAGCTTGCTACTAGCTATGCCCGTGCGCGGCGGCACGCCGCGCCTCGTCGATACGTTATGTGTATCATATTATTTTCATTTCTTGTGAGAATTTAGACCTAAAATATTGCACTTCTATGAACTATGAACGTAAGTTTGTACCCACGAAAAGGCAAGTCATACACATAAGCAATTTGAAAAGGTATATTTATTATCACCATGAATGATACATATTGCAAGATGAAAAGTACACATTGTCATGCTAGTCCATGTGCCACGATGAAACGTGATACATAATAGTAATGTTGGATTTTCATTCTGTATTTGATTAATTTGAATTTAGGCTACATGATAGTAATGTTGGATTGTCATTCTGTTTCATCTGATTAACTCGAATGTAGGACGAAAACTGTATGTGATGACCCCCGCTTTGTTGATAAGTTTTGGTGCTATTTTATGCACACATTGAATAAATTTTGCATGCTGGTCTTTAATTTAGTCTACTTTTGTTCTATTGTTCGGTACTTAATGATATGCATGTTGTTAATGTAAGTCTTGCAATTAAAATGAATGATTTAGTTTTGTTTGTTTGTTTTATTTTTTATTTTTCCATAAGCATATACATGTATTAATACTTGGATTGGAAACACAGGAAATACTTTACTTATAATTTACACACATGACTGCGTACATGGATAGATAAGAAATACATGAAATGGAAGAGATCTATGGCAACTGCCTTGGTGCTGCGATCCAGCGAGCCGTGGCGAATGCATCGGCATTGAGATTTATGGTGCATCATCATGTTGCCGGAGATGGCGCGCATCATCGGCGCCCTTGACCTTCTAGTCATCCTCGGTCATTTTGTCGAAGTCGTTGGCCATGTCGGTATACTCCACAACAGGTGCCGCCACCGCCTTTGACACGCCGATGACCGCAGCGGCGCCAGGGCCGCTGCCACACCATTGATCTACTACTGCAAAGGCATGACCTTCGAGCAGGGCACCAAGGAGGAATCGTCTTGTACACCGGCCCTCGGCTGCGTCAGGTTCTCTAGTGCGGACACGCCCGACCAATAATGATACACGAATTCCAGGAGGTCGACCCACGCAACTGGCACCCCCATGACGGAAATCATTACGAACCATAATCAAGTAACCTGTTGATGCATATCAAGACGCATGCACCCATATTTATAGAGGAAGAAACACTCCAGAAATTTCAGAAGAAGCGGTATCGAGAAACAACCACACCTTACAATTTAGCGGCCAGACGCAACTGCATACATGGGAACGCGTGGTCATATCATGCGTCGTGTCAGTTATGGATCACCCATCAACAAACAATTGGTAATCCACACTAGAAAACGTTCCCAACCAAATCCCCAAATTATGCACGTGACAGCCACAGATTAGCCCAACGCCAAAAAGAATTCCAAGAAATTCACACACAAAAACTACTTCAAAAATAGAAAATCAAAGATAACACAGATTCATCACATGGTAAAATGAATTATAAACAGATTAATATCAAATTTAAATAATAATAAAATTGGGAAAATCATGTAGTACAAATAAAATATTTGGTATATGACTTCAGTAAAAAAAAGTTTGTAAAACATTTTTAACTATCTAAATGAAGCAATTGTATAATCAACTAATTAAATAGAGAGTCAAAGATAGACAGATTCATCAAGTGGTAGAAGATTCATCGAAGTGGTAGAATAAAGTTTAGACAGATAATTAAATAGCATTTTTAAATAATAGAAAAATGGGAAAATCATGCAGCACAAGTAAAACAAATTAACTGGTTATGATTTTAGTATAAAAATGTTTGTAGAAGTTATTCACTAACTAAATGAAGCAATTGTATAATCAGTTAAGTACAAATATGCATTGAACAATCACTAGTATCAAATAGTAATACAATCCTATTATGTGAGAAATTAATACTTAGTCGAAGAGATCCATCATCCATCAATGCTGAGAAACTGGAGATCAGTTCCAGATTTGGGGAAAAACTGTGTTGAAAAACTAAATCTTATACCAATTTCTGTAACGAAGACCATATGTGTCCAAGATTGTCTATTTATCTAAGCACTAGAAAAGAATTTTCATCTTTGTTCTACAGCTAAAACACGTTCATAATTCTGAAGTTTATCATGATTAATGAAGAACTACTTGTGAAATCACATAATTCATTGCAATATCATGGCATACATGCGCGCTGCAGAACACAAAACCAATAGAAAAACATAAGTATATTCAAATGAGCAGCTACAAGTGAAAATCTTATATGTAAACCTGAGAGAGAAAGGCCCCACGCAATGCTTATGAGTACCATCTTGTGGAAGAAACAAACAAAAAGCCTTCATACTGCTAATGATACAATGCTAGCAATCTGCATACGGTCACTATTAGTGGTAAAATCTTTTATGTAAGCAAAAAAACACCCCCGAAGAGAAAGGCCCCATTTAAGAGGACACTGCATTTGCCTATCATGTGCGTACTCACATTGGCAAAAAAAAGAACAATCTTAGCTGATGGGATTTGTTAAAGTAGTACATGAAACATCTCCATTGTGGTCTAGCAAATCGTGCTAAATACTCCCTCCAGTGCCAGGGTGCTAGCATCGCGTGGATGTTCACGTCTCGGAGGCTCGCAAGCATGCGCTCAGGCGGCTGCGTGCAGCTGGCGTTGTTCGTGGCTTCTCCAGTCCCCGTCGTCGAGGCGGGCCACCCTAAGGCGCCGTCACGGCGAGCTATCGTTGCCGAGCTGCTGGCAGTTTCTCGGCGTCCAGTACATCTGCATGCTCCGGCAGCCACTACACAAGAGAATGAGATTGACCATGTGATCAGAAAAGGCACGTTTCATGCTCTGCTGCGGAGACAAGAAAGCACACGGTGCGGTATTAAGAATTTATTCCCTCCGTACCTGGAACATGATGATTAGATGCTCGTCGAGCGCTAGCGCTGACACCTCATGCAGCGGCGAGGAATCGATGGAGAGCGGTCCCATCCGCCGACGTGCTGCTCGTGCGTGCCTACGATCCAGCGCACACACACGGAATAGCTTCTTCGGGAGGCATCACACAAGGACACAAGACACACAGCCAAGAACGTCGTCCAGGCAGGGCTTCATGGTGCTGGCCGCGAGCTCTCCACGCACTGGACGCTCCGTTCCACTACGCGATAGGCGATGCCAGAAAAGGCGGGGGCCGGGCGCCGAACTGCCTCGCCGGGTAGGGAGAGCGCCAGGAGCTGGGCGCGGGACTGCCTCGCCAGGCGGGGAGAGCACCGAGGCGCCACTCTCGGCGGGGTTGGGACGGGGCATCCCGAAGGCCGAAGTTGTGCCGCCTGCCGTCCAGCATGCAGCAGGACACAAGGCGGACGGCGCGCCGGGCCGCTGGCCGGCGATGTGGCGGCAAGCCTAGCAATACGGTGGGGCGTCCCGAAGCTGTCGTCCAACATGCCGCGGAACACAAGGCGGGCGGTGAGTCGGAGCCGTGCGATGGGAGGTGCTGCTACTTGTGCATGTGCGCTGGGAGGAAGGCCGGGCAGAGGCTGAGCCTTTATAGGACCGCACGGCGGTGGAACGATTCGACGGGAGTTTTCCAGAGAATACAACATAGGCGGTTTAGCAACACACGTGGACATGTTACCTGCCAAACTCATCGAACAGCGGCGTCCAGAACCAACAAGGCCTTCCAGCTGAAGACACGCACAGAAGACGTAGTCAAATCCACTAGATGCATGCACCATGCACAAACCTATAAGACTGCAAAAGGAATGTCCTAAATCTCAGGCAAAATTGCTGCATCCACACAGAAGTACACCCGGCTAGCTCCCCCAATAATTTGCGTGGCAACCTCCCATTGACCTGCTTTTCACTGTTAGAAAAAAGTCAAAAAATCCAGGTAAATCAAACCTGGTCAGATTTAGTATATTTAGAATTTATGCGCATGCATGCATATAGCTGAAACGTGAATGCGTCACCTTCATATATGTATGCATGTGCCCCACAATATATATATGCCCCAAACATTTTTATGCTAAATCTAGCCCCAAACTTTCCTCTTCACCCGATTGCGGTGATCCTGCCACTCTGTCTATTTGCTCGCCCATCCTGATAGGAGATTTTAGATGTTGGTATCAGTGGCGTAGTAGCAAAGAGCTCGCATGGACATGATGAAATATTGTAGCTCCTCACCTCGTGGACGAGCAGGTCATTTGCGGCCTCATGATCAGCATAGAGTTGCATGAAGACGGAAATTTCGCAAACTCCTTGCTTCGCGGACGAGAAGCCCTTAGTATCTACTCCCTCCATTCCTAAATATAAGCCCTTTTAAAGATTCCACTATAAACTACAAACAGAGTAAAATGAGTGAACCTATACTGTAAAAGAAGTCTATATACATCCGAATGTAGTCTTCATAGTGGAATCTCTAAAAAGACTTACATTTAGGAACAGAAGGAGTAAAAAATATTCATGGTTGCAAGAGTGAGGTTAGTCATCCTCACTATCAAATACCGCTACCTGCTTTTCCCAATTTTAATGAGATTCTTGCCTTGTGGATGAGCAGTTCATTTGGAAACCAAGCAGTAATTTATATAGAACATGCCGGCCCCTCAACTTCGTAATGAATACTGGACAATAATCAATCAACGTGAAGTTAAGGGATGGGAAGGCTGATTTTGGCGAGATAGACCGAACAAGCAAGTTGAGATTTCAATTAGTGGCGTATGTATTCAAGATGATGAATGAGTGAGCCGGAATCCTTGAGCTGTAAACTAACTTCTTATTTATTCTTTCTTTCTCATTCGTCTTTGACTTTTAACCGGTACCATTAATCTCACATATGTAGGCAAGGTAATGTTGGACACTAGACTTAGTGGAGCTGTAGTGGGCGGCTCAAGTTGATAGACATGTGCAAGTGGCCTGGCTTGCTCCAAGTTGCTCTTAGCTGCCATTCGGCCTTCGTAAGCTACACCATTTCATCCGTGTTTGACATTCTTTCTTCAGATCATGGATGGTAGCTAATACTGAACTTGGCCACACCTAAAGAACGCTTTGAATTATATGTCCTTATCTTATTTTCATGATAATAAGTTTAAGCTATATGTGTAATGGCTAATGGTCATATAATAGGTGGTGTCATAAAATGGAATCTATTATTAGACCGGAATAGTCAAACATTTTGAGTAAAAAAATGTAAAAATCAAATAATTGGTTGGCTCAAATATATACTCATAAGTCATAACATAAATATATATTGTATACAGAAGACACCTCTTTTTCTTAAACACTCATTTCTGTAACCAGGAATCAGTGGCCGATCTAAAAGATCTCACAAACCCCACAATGTAAACTTTGATGTCGTGTTTTGTTAACATTGCACGGGAAATGCTGACTAGCTCATGGTCTAAGCATTATCTTAATGTATTGATCAATTATCATGTACAAACGATGCATATGGTCATTACTCCGATAGCTAAAGCTTACTAAAGATAAAAAAATTCCTATTTAGAGGTAAACCACGTTATTTGCTGCCACATGGTACCTAGAATTAGGATGAACCAAAAATATAGGTTCCTCCCAGAGTAATGGACCTACCAGCCCATAGACTTGATTGATTCCACTAATACCCTCCGTCCCTCAATATAAGACGTTTTTGCAAGTTATGTTAGCTTGCAAAAACGTCTAATATTATGGGACGGCAGGAGTATATATTATGATATTATGATTAACATATTTGGCTTTGTCGCGTTGCAGATGGTGGTCAACTATGATGGCTTATGCTATTGAGCGGGATCAAGGGACACGGGAGGATTAAGTAAAACAGGAAGTAATCATGAAGGAAGCCAGTATATCCCATATTTCATGTACGACCATCTTACTTGATCAAGAAATTTCCACCTTATTGCTTCATGATTGCAACCATGGTGTGATGCTACCAATAAAGTAGTCCGCACGCACTTTTCTTTCTCTTTTTAGCCACTCCTTCCATAAACATAGGTCACATTGTTTATAATTGGTGAATAGTGCAGGCACATCTACAACTAACAGGTTAATATGTCTATCGTTCACAACATTAGAAATATATACATACACCCATATTTGTTTAAAAAAAATCTTAAACCAGACCAACATGGTATAAAGGCCAGAAAATGGTAAAGTATAATTGCAAAATACGACTGATTATAAAAGTATCCGAGCGATTCTAAGATGAAACTATGTTTTCAAAAGGACTATATTTTGGAATGCTACATTTTGTTCCAATTTTATCTTTAAATAAATGAAAAGTATATGTTCTAATTGAAAATCTTTATTAAATTTCTAGCCCGCGCATCGAGCGGGCCACTTTGCTAGTTCAACAAATAGCAGAAATAATGAAAATATAATAATTTAGCAAGTTGAAATATTAATATATAATATATATCTACCATATTATAATAACTCAAAAGTAAAATTGAATCACTGCTTGAGATGTTAGAATAAATCCGTGGCACTCCGTCGATCATCCGAGGAACAAGCAATAAGACAAGCACGACACCGAGATTTGTTAACGAGGTTCACTGACATGGCTTCATCCTCGGGGCCTGACTATGAGCGCTCCTCCCCATGACACCGGTACAATACCGCACCCGGTCGCCTGGACACCGGCACATGCCGCCTGGTGCCCCTGCATTCCGATGCTATTATGTTGGCATATGTTACATCGTGTGTCTACCATCGCTATATATGAGAGGCCTAGGATACAAATGTTCTACTAGGACACGACTCCACATTCTATGTAAATACAATACAACTCATAGTCCAACTGTAACCTACCTTGTACACAATATTCGACACAACTCCAACATACTCCACCTTGGCGAATATTCTCCGCCACCTTGAGTTCGTCAATGCATCAAACTTCCATTTACATTGGACTTGAGCATATCCTACTAGCACCGCTGCTACTCCAAGACTCCATGTGACTCCACGTGCAACTTGTAGTCCCTTCTTTTCTTCACAGTCAACACTCGAGCGAAATTAAATTTCATATTACTCTAGTTTGCGTTCCCAACTTCCAGAGTATCAGTCCAACGCCATCACACACTGATCACTGACCTGCGTGAAAGTGAACAACTCACATACTGGGTGTCACACATAAGAGTTAACTGAACTCAACATCAACGCTCCTTTCTTGACCGCCTATCTGAAACTTGAAGGAATTTAACCATTGCTTGTAGTCATTCCGAGTCAAATTCGCAGTTGTCTCACCACATGTATGACCACCAGAGCCCTAGCCCTTCTCCATGCCTCCGTGCTAACCGCACGCCTTGCCGCTATTACCGCGTCGAGCCTCTGCTGTCCCGGTCGAGTCTCAAGGGCCGCAAACCCACACCACTCAACCCCCACTGCAGAGTACCACCGATTATCACCGACTGATGACGAGTTTCACGCTTCCATCAAACCACTGGGCTCCAGTCCGAACTGCATGTCACTCGCTTTTCCCACGGAATAGGCTTCGACTCTCCGTCGACTTACGCCGTAGCCCCTCAATCGGCATCGAGTGAAGTCTTCAAGACTCCAGCTCCACCTTCAACATGACACCATGGTGGTTGTACTTGCCACCCCGCGCCTCGTTGACTCCAAGCTCTCATGTGCACCGTCTTGAATCAACCCCGCGCCATAGTCTTGTCGAAGCCACACAAACCCATGGGGCCTGCGCCACATGTTTTCACGTCCAGAAGTCAGTCACCATCAGCATCACGCTCCTATGGCGTTGTCGCCGATCTCACCACTGTCTTCTGTACCAACCGACTTGTGTAGATCTGTTAGACTGTCCAGTCCGACCGAGCTGAACATATTCGACTGCAACGACACGCTTCAAGGCTCCCAAATCATCTTCCCTGAATTTCCATCCATCACATAATTATTTCATCTTAGCTGGCATGACTTCCCGCAACGCCTTCAAGCATCCCTGTTGTGCCAGCAAAACTTTCACCCTTGTCTGCCATAACCCAAGGTTTTCAGTTTCGTGAACTTCTCCACCACAAACCTAGTACCCGTTGGCGCCACGATTCTTCGTATGGCTGACCGTGTGAAAAATATCCTTAGCTCAATTCCCGATGCCGGATATTGCTTTGCATGTGCCCATGCTCTCCTGGTTAATTTTGCTCTGATACCAGTTGTTAGAATAAATCCGAGGCACTCCGTCGATCATCCGAGGACCAAGCAATAAGACAAGCACGATACCGAGATTTGTTAACGAGGTTCACTGACATGGCTTCATCCTCGGGGCCTGACTATGAGCGCTCCTCCCCATGACACCGCTACAATACCGCACCCGGTCGCCCGGACACTAGCACATGCCGCCGGGTTCCCCTGCGTTCCGGTGCTATTATGTTGGCATATGTTACATCGTGTGTCTACCATCACTATATATGAGAGGCCTAGGATACAAATGTTCTACTAGGACACGACTCCACATTCTATGTAAACACAATACAACTCATATTCCAAGTGTAACCTACCTTGTACACAATATTCGACACAAGTCCAACATACTCCACCTTGGCGAATATTCTCCGCCACCTTGAGTTCGTCAATGCATCAAACTTCCATTTACATTGGACTTGAGCATATCCTACTAGCACCGCTGCTACTCCAAGACTCCATGTGACTCCACGTGCAACTTGTAGTCCCTTCTTTTCTTCACAGTCAACACTCGAGCGAAATTAAATTCCATATTACTCTAGTTTGCGCTCCCAACTTCCAGAGTATCAGTCCAACGCCATCACACACTGATCACTGACCTGCGTGAAAGTGAACAACTCACATACTGGGTGTCACACATAAGAGTTAACTGAACTCAACATCACCGCTCCTTTCTTGACCGCCTATCTGAAACTTGAAGGAATTTCACCATTGCTTGTAGTCATTCCGAGTCAAATTCGCAGTTGTCTCACCACATGTATGACCACTAGTGCCCTGGTCCTTCTCCATGCCTCCGTGCTAACCGCACGCCTTGCCGCTATTACCGCGCCGAGCCTCTGCTGTCCCGGTCGAGTCTCAAGGGCCGCAAACCCACACCACTCAACCCCCACTGCAGAGTACCTCCGATCATCACCGACCGATGACGAGTTTCACGCTTCCATCAGACCACTGGGCTCCAGTCCGAACTGCATGTCACTCGCTTTTCCCACTGAATAGGCTTCGACTCTCTGTCGACTTATGTTGTAGCCCCTCAATCAGCATCGAGTGAAGTCTTCCAGACACCAGCTCCACCTTCAACATGACACCATGGTGGTTGTACTTGCCACCCCGCGCCTCGTTGACTCCAAGCTCTCATGTGCACCATCTTGAATCAACCCCGCGCCATAGTCTTGTCGAAGCCACACAAACCCTTGGGGCCTGCGCCACATGTTTCCATGTCCAGAAGTCAGTCACCATCAGCATCACACTCCTATGGCGTCGTCGCCGATCTCACCACCGTCTTCTGTACCAACCGACTTGTGTAGATCCTTTAGACTGTCCAGTCCGACCGAGCTGAACATGTTCGACTGCAACGACACGCATCAAGGCTCCCAAATCATCTTCCCTGAATTTCCATCCATCACATAATTATTTCATCTTAGCTAGCATGACTTCCCGCAACGCCTTCAAGCATTCCTGTTGTGCCAGCAAAACTTTCACCCTTGTCTGCCATAACCCAAGGTTTTCAGTTCCGTGAACTTCTCCACCTCAAACCTAGTACCCGTTGGCGCCATGATTCTTCGTATGGCTGACCGTGTGAAAAATATCCTTAGCCCAATTCTCGATGCTGGATATTGCTTTGCATGTGCCCATGCTCTCCTGGTTAATTTTGCTCTGATACCAGTTGTTAGAATAAATCCGAGGCACTCCGTCGATCATCCGAGGACCAAGCAATCACACAAGCACGACACCGAGATTTGTTAACGAGGTTCACCGATATGGCTACATCCCCGGGGCCTGACTATGGGCGCTCCTCCCCGTGACACCGCTACAATACCGCACCCGGTCGCCCTGGACACCGGCACATGCCGCCGGCTTTCCCTGCGTTTCGGGCTATTATGTTGGCATATGTTACATCGTGTGTCGACCTTCGCTATATATGAGAGGCCTAGGATACAAGTGTCCTTCTAGGACACGAGTCCACATCCTATGTAAACACAATAAAACTCATAGTCCAACTGTAACCTACTTTGTACAAATATTCGACACAACTCCAACATGAGAAAGAATAACAGTAGACCAAAATTTTGGCGCATTTTGAAATACCTACCATTCTCTCAAACTAAGCGTTTGATCTGATTTATATATAAAGCAACTATAAAACAAACTACACGGCCAAATGATACAAGGTGATGAAGTAGATCTCATACAACACCGATCCCGGATGATCGGATCACGCAGGACACACATGACTACAGTACCAAAAATAGAGGACAGAAAAAACTAAGTACAATGCCACAGTATAACCTATGGTATCCACAGCACACCAAAATTCAAGTCTTAATCATGACACTGCTGCTCGGATTTATTTCAAACCGTAGGATGATGTACATTTAGGGGACGGGTTCTCGTCGTCTACACAAATGACGGTGACGGACAGGCTCACCGGCACGCCTCATAAGGAGGTGGCGGCAGCTTGGCCGTTGGTCGAGGCGGCAGCGTCTGTCCTCGGTTGCGGGTAGCTTACGGCTCCAGCGATGGGGTGGTCGGCTTGTGGCGTCCTAGGTGCTGATCTGGTGCTCCTCGGCTTGGATCTGGCGCTTGGCGGCCCCGTGGGTGCTCCCGTCGGTGGCACTGCTGTGGTGGCTGCGTGGGCAGCGACACGGCAATGGCAGTGGTCTGGAGTGGTGGAGATGGGCCTTCCATGCCCCGATCTACATTGATAGGGCTGCAGTGCAGCGAGGTGTGTTGCTGTGGTTTATGCAGCCGGTGGTGGTTGGCGGCGGCAATCTGTCTAGCGTGCCTGGTCATGTGGCTTGGGCAAAGACGGTTGGCATGTCAAATGACGGTTTGCTGGGCAGGCTGCTGTGAGAATGGACTTGGTGAGCTCCTGGCGATGGCTTAGCTCGACCTTGGTCATTGCCGGCGTCGATGACGTCCTAGGATGTCGTTCCATCCTTGAAGTGTGTCTGGATGTTTTTGTTCCCGTGAAAATTAAAGGATAGTTGACATGTCTGGAGGAATTGACAGTGTTGTTCCTTTGAACCCAAGATGCTCGAAGGCAAATTTTCCACAGTAATCCTATACCTGTAATGTTCGTTTGAAAATTCCTTTGGCGAGAAAGGGTTTCCCCCACTTCATATTATAAAGCAACCAACACACACATCAAAGCAACCGATACAAATGCATGCCACACACATCCAAGGCAAGATACACGAATGCCGAGCACCGACACACAACCTTGAAGACTACCAAGCACCTACAACATGAGCAAAATACTCCGCTTTGAGCCGACGGAGACCACCACCATGAGCGATCCTCCGGGAAGATGTGCGACGAACACGCCGGACCGAGTACTCCAAGACGACGCCTGCAAGAAGGGCAGGACCACGAACATCGCCACCGACCGATCAGTAGATCAATTTTTTATCAGAAGCAAGACAAAAGGAGTGGGAGTACCACGACGGAGCCTGCAAGGAGGAACACCATGTCCACATACGATGTCACCATCGACTAGTGCACGGACTGGGTAGGTGATGTATCCCGGTGCTTCAACCCCTCCACCACAACCCCGGTCCGCCAACCACCCGCAGCCATGACGCCCGAGCGGTCGTGGTTGCCTGCCCGCATCCGGGCCGCGGAATCCTCCCATCACCAATGTGACCCCCACCTCCGGGGTCGCCGCCCCACCACCAGACCACCTCGAGAGCCACCAAAGACACGACTTTGCCCAGAGCCAGGACAGCAACCACCTCCAGAACCGCCGGCGGCTAACCTGCCTCAAGAGGGGCCGCGAGCATACGTCAACCAAGGGAAGGGGGAGGCGAACGAATGGCACATGGCCACGGCCGGCGACGGTGCACCCATCCCTCTTTGCCAGCTACCCCCTAAAACCATATTTCTCCCCGCACCGAAGGCCCAAAAAACAAGGAGGGCACTGGCGGCCGCCCGATGGCTGAGAGGAAAGATGGCAGAGCTGCCTCCACCACCTAGAGGCGCCACCAGGGGTTCCTCCCCCGCCGAGCGCCGCCACCCAGCCACTGCTGTCGTGCCGCCCTCCCGGCTGCCGTGCCGCCCTCCCACTAGATATCCACGGTGAGAGGGCAGCCCGCAACCCACCATGCAAGAAGCAGCTCCGAGGCGCTGGGATGACCCAGAAATATATGGGATCGGCCATAGTTCTTTCGATAAGTAAGAGTGTCGAACCCAGCAAGGAGCTGAAGGAAATGACAAATAGTTTTCAAAAGGTATTTTTTGCAGGCACTTATATTGCCAGTAACAGATAGCATGATAGCAAGGTATTGTAACGTGCTAGTAATAGTAACGGTAACAAAAGTGCAGCAAGGTTTCCCAATCCTTTTTGTGTCAAAGGACAGGCTGGAGCGGTCTCTTATAATAAGAAACGAGTTCTTAAGAAGACACCGGAATTTCATCTAATCACTTTCATCATGTTTATTTGATTCGTGTTTGCTACTTTGATAATTTGATATGTTGGTGCACCAGTGCTTCGGTGTTGTTTTTACTTGAACAAGCCTCTCACTTGAAGGATCTTATTCAATCCATAGGTAGGTATAGTGGACTCTCATCACATGAAATTGGGTCTAAGGTTTTTGGATGCACAACTAGTATCTCTACTTGGTGTACATTTTTGGCTAGCAAAGATATTGGAAAAGCACCTCATTTTGGAGGATCTATGAAAATATAACTTCTATGTGAATATGAACAAACATAAATCATTAAGTTGTCTTACTTGTCCAATGTGAGCAATATGACATAAAATACTTAATGGGGGCTCACAATCATAAAAGATGTCCAAGATAGTATATTTGCATATCAATCTTCTCTTCCCTTATTAATTCTTTCATGAATTGCATCACTGACCAATCCTATGTTTTTCAACTTTCAATAAATTTTACAACTTATACTCTTCCTAATGTAATGTCATTACTTTCTTTACTTGATTGAAACATAAAAGTTAAGAAGCAAAAACTCGAACTAAACTTTATTATATAACTCTCAACTTGATTACATAGATAGATAGATCACGAAACTAGCACTTGAAAATAGATCATACTAAACTTTTATTGAACTAAATCACAAAATAACTAAGGATCGAACTAAAAACTGGTGAAGATAATAGAGGTGGTGGTGATACGATACCGGGGCACCTCCCCCAAGCTTGGCACAAGCCAAGCGGAATGTAAAGGAAATATGCCCTAGAGGCAATGATAAAGTTGTTATTTTATATTTCCTTATTCATGATAAATGTTTATTATTCATGCTAGAATTGTGTTAACCGGAAATGGATACATAGACAAAACATCGTGTCCCTAGTATGCCTCTACTAGACTAGCTCATTAATCAAAGATGGTTAAGTTTCCTAACCATAGGCATGTGTTGTCATTTGATGAACTAGATCACATCATTAGGAGAATGATGTGATGGGCAAGACCCATCCGTTAGCTTAGCATAATGATCATTCAGTTTTATTGCTATTGCTTTCTTCATGTCAAATACATATTCCTCCGACTATGAGATTATGCAACTCCCGGATGGCGGAGGAATGCCTTGTGTGCTATCAAACATCATGACATAACTGGGTGATTATGAAAATGCTCTACAGGTATCTCCGAAGGTGATTGTTGGGTTGGCATAGATCGAGATTAGGATTTGTTACTCTGAGTATCGGAGAGGTATCTCTGGGCCATCTCGGTAATGCACATCATAAGAAGCCTTGCAAGCAAAGTGACTAATGAGTTAGTTGCAGGATGCTGCATTACAGAACGAGTAAAGAGACTTGCCGGTAACGAGATTGAACTAGGTATGAAGATACCGACGACTGAATCTCGGGCAAGTAACATACCGATGACAAAGGGAATAACGTATGTTGTCATAACAGTTCGACCGATAAAGATCTTCGTAGAATATGTGGGAGCCTGTATGAGCATCCAGGTTCCGCTATTGGTTATTGATCGGAGAGGTGTCTCGTTCATGTCTACATAGTTCTCGAGCCCGTATAGTCCGCATGCTTATGTTCGATGATGATTTTGTATTATATGAGTTATGTGATTTGGTGACCGAATGTGGTTCAGAGTCCCGGATGAGATCACAGACATGACGAGGAGTCTCAAAATGGTCGAGAGGTAAAGATTGATATATAGGACGATAGTATTCGGACACTGGAAGTGTTCGAGGGTACCGGGTACGTATCGGGTCAAAGGAAAGGGGTTCCAGGCACCCCCGGCAAAGATATGGGCCTAATGGGCCAAGATGGGAAACGCGGCAGCCAGCATGGGCTACAGTGCCTCCCATATAGGCCGAACCTAGAGGGGAAGGAAAGATGGGAAGAGAGAAGGGAAGGGGACGGACTCGGCCTCCCCCTTCCTTCCCTCCTCCCTCCTCCTTCCTTCCCCCTCCGATAATTATGGTAAGGGGAGGGGGGCGAATAGGACATGGCCTCGGAACACTGGAGACCGAAAGGTCGAACGTGAACCATATAGTAGATATGATCAACGTAGTCATGTTCACCATTGATGACTACTCCATCTCGCGTGATGATCGGACATGCTTTAGTTGATTTGGATCACGTATCATTTAGATGACTTGAGGGATGTCTATCTAAGTGGGAATTCTTAAGTAATCTATCTATCTATCATCAATCAATCAATCAATCAATACCTATACTAATTAGGCACTTCCTAAAAATTCCCATGTTAATTAGATTTTACGAGCCGTTAATCTAGTGGGACCAGATTATTACGGTGTAGATCGACTCATAGAACAAAAAAAAACCGTTTGGCACTCCCTTAAAAAACAACGTAAATCAAAATTTACGAACCGCTCATCTGGTGGGTCCAAACTATTACGGTCTAGATCAACTGCTAAAATCCTGTGCGGAAAAAAAACTTTTCTTATAGCTGTAAAATCAAAAGAGAAAAGATAACTCCCATCTCGATCTGTTTTGCGTTTCTTTTTGAAGAAAGGATCTGTTCTGGGTTGAATAGCTAATAAGAATCAACACATCCAGCACGTAACATATCTTTAGGTTAAAAAGCTATTCAAAACTAGAGGGCTCACGTGATACATATCTCCCAAAGGCCTTTTTTTTCCTCCCAAAGCCCTTTGATCTCTCTTGATGACTTCTCCTCCACTACGCCACGATGGCCACCACCACTCGATCAGGATCTATCGACGTTGTCTTCCCTTGCCTGAGCTACAGCGCCTAGCAGGAGTGCCTTCTCGGCTGTTGTCACTCTAATTTAATGGTGCGTGCTTGATTCGTTCTCAAAATCTATCATGTTCCTGTTGTATACGTAAGAAACATGGTTTCTTCTTCGCAAGGTAAACCCTAGCTCCTTCCATAAGTGGTCAATCGCTTATCCTGTTCAGGGCCACGTCCTTCGATATAGAAAGAATCGTTCTTCTCTCCTTTTGCATAGTCCCTAGGTCGTCTTACACTTCCAGGTTTTGTGGTGCAGCTATCTCTTACTAACTTCCGGCTTCCCCTACGCCCTTTCTGCCTATTCCAAGACTAGAGTCAACTGGTCCTCCTTAGTGTTCCCCTTGATGAGGAGGAGCAGCAGTGATCTGAGACTTCCAATCCACATCAGTTGGGCCTCCACTTTATCATTGTTGTCGACCCCAGACAGTTGGGCGCATGTCCACGTGAGAACTAGACGTCTAGCCTAAAGATGGTGACACAACATACATGTTGGTTCATTGCTAGCTTGATGGTGATGTTTGATTTGTTTTCCAGAAATAAAAATCGCTATCCACAGTGGTTCTAAAATCTGTGTAAACATTGTGATTTTCTTCGGACCAGTGAGCTCAATTCATTCAGTGATTCAAATCTGTTCCGTGATGGTCCTATGCACTAGAGTTCAAAGTGACAAAGTATTACTTAAATCTATGTGGATTTCTAGGAGATAGGCTGCAAAGGCGAGCAGGTGAGAGTTGCTGATTTCAGCAGCTACAGGTTGTTTTCTTGAGTTTGTCAGCTGCAGATGAAACATCTACCATATTACTTTAATGTATTTTTATAATTAATGAATTTCAAAACTTATATTGAGATGCTGATACTTGAGACGAGATAGAAAATTTTGAATGTATATGAATGGGTAATATAAATTTGGTTAACAATAGACACTGATGGATGTAGAAACAAAGGGGAAAGGTAGTTTGTTTTTCAATGTTAGTCTTGGAAGCAGGTTTTCATGCAGAACGAGCTGAGGACATGCTCTCTTTTCTAAGGTCGTAATCTTTTTAGGTAGTGCTCTTCATAAGGTCAATGCCTTGCATATTGTTTTTATAGCCCTTTCTTGCAGAATGAACTTTGCACTTTGGTCTGTTCCCTAA
Source organism: Triticum aestivum (assembly GCF_018294505.1). Classification (NCBI taxonomy): domain Eukaryota; kingdom Viridiplantae; phylum Streptophyta; class Magnoliopsida; order Poales; family Poaceae; genus Triticum; species Triticum aestivum. Next base: position 641,877,754 of record NC_057803.1, on the reverse strand, counting down.
GGTCATAATGCGTTCATATGTAACTTCTCTTGGTATTCTTTCTTTTTCTCAGTCCAAGGTGTAAAACAATGGCATGCTATATTGCGATGCAGATAACCTCAGTGGAGAAGAATACATGGAAAGTGAAGGCCAATATAATTAGGATAATGAGAAGGATTCATAGAAACGGAAGGTCAGAGTAATTAGGCAATAGGATGTCAATAACCTCGACAACACTGGACTTATTTGCCTTGACATCACGCTAGATTAAGACGTCAGTTTAATGGTAAAAGTATATGATTTGACAACAAAAACATGCTACTATGAGTTATAGTCGTTACTATAAATATAAAGGCATCTTCTCGCTGCATTATATAGCTGAATGTCTATCTCTATGATGTTATTATAATCCATCTCTATGATGTTATTATAATCCGTGCAAGGATGAGTCAGTCAATTCCCTTGACTGGCATTGCAGCTGGCCAACGTCGTGATGGCGGGCTAATCATGCTGATATTCTTGAGTGGAACGTCGTTGCTGCAAGGCCAGGCGACATGTAGCACCAACGCAAATGCGCGTGCACTCGCTACACTACAGGAAATAGAAGATTTGCCGTCTGTACCGCTCTTTGCCGTCAGCATTTCGCTCGGGCAGACGGCAAAGACCTACTTCGCCGACAGCTGCAGACGGCAAAGAATGGCTGTCAGCAAAGATACTTTGCCGTCTACAATTTATTTTACAGACGGCAAAGAGGACACTTTGCCGTGTGTAAAAACAAACACAAACGACAAAATATCTTTGTCGTTTGCATTTTTCTTACAGACGGCAAAGAGCTTACTTTGCCGTCTATAAAAAAATGCAAACGGCAAAGCAAAGTAAGCTTTTTGCCGTCTGTAGAAAAAACCATAGACGGCAAAGAGAAAACAAAGCCCGCAGATAACTGTATTGACTTTTGATTTTTTGAAAATGTAAACAAGGTCTAAAGAATATAAATGTTGGTGTGGTACAACTTTACAAGTCCTAAAAGGCGTGGAAATTTTTTGAGAAAAAATACTATATTTTAACATGTTTATTTGGTAAACATTAATAGGCTAAACAAACACAAATGTTTTGTTGTGCTCCTATTGGCTGTAACCAATGTCCCCTGGATCGATGACGTGGCGGGGCACCAACCCCCACCACGCATCGCACGCACCAGCTAGCCCCAACCCGACCCCACCACTCTCTCCCTTATCCTCCACCATCTCTCTCTCAACGACGAACTGCTCGATCCCCCTCCTCTCTTTCTCGCATCACAGGCCGGCGCCGCTCGCCCCACCGGGCGCCGGCACTGCCCGGCCCACTGGCCGCCGCAGCAACTCACCGCACCAGCCGCTGCCTCAGCATCCCCCCCCCCCCTTTCTATTTCTAGTAGTACAGGAGGCCCGCGCCGCTCGCCCCACCGGCCGGCACCGCCGCTCCCCGCACAGGTTGCCGCCGCCGCTCGCCGTACAGGCCGCCACCGCCGCTCCGCCACAGGCCACCGCTCCGGCCACCCCCTCTCTCGCGTATCTTCTCTCCCTCCCCCTGGTCTCTATCTTCCTTGCATGTACACGAGGCTAACCATGGCCGCCCCTCATCAGATCCACGCCGCCCTTGCCATTTGCTTTGCCGCCGGCTGCTCCAACTCCGTTTTCGTCCGGATCCGGAGGCTCTCGCCGTCCTCTGCCCGTTCCAATTACGCGTCATCATCGATCCCTGTTCCAGCCACGACCAGATGACGGCCTCATCGTCACCTCGCCCTGTTCCAGCTTCAAGCAGAAGAGGATGCCGCCCTCTGCCACGCGCGTGTTCGTGCCTCGGAGACAAATGCGGTGGTCCAACCCCGAACTCGCTGCCTTCTCAGCTGCTACTCCAACGAACGAACAAGAACGAATGAAAACTTCGAACGAACAGGAACATGAACGAACAACAATGTTTTTTTTGTTTTAGAAAAATGTTTGCCGTATGTGGATTTGAGAGGAGACGGCAAAGAGAGGGCATTGCTGACGGCAAAGATGCCGATTTTGCCTTCAGTTAACAAATTGGCTGACGGCAAAGAAAAGTAGTTTCGCTGACGGCAAAATCTTTGCCGTCTGTCCGATGAAAAGCTAACGGCGAAGTACTCTTTGCCGACTTATCTTTGCCGTCTGAGTTTGCCGTCAGCCGGCTGACGGCAAACTCTTTGCCGTCTATATTTGCTTCTTTGCCGTCTGTACATGCCTGACGGCAAACTAGCTGTTTCCCGTAGTGCGCGTGCACACATACACAAATGCGCGTGCACTCGCTACCTTATTCCCGTGCTTCCCGCCGCAGGTGCAGCCTGCCCATGAAGTTTTGGACCAAGGCGTATGTGTGATGGATTTCTAGAGCATCACATGCAAATAGTTTCCAGTGTGTTATTATGATTGTTTGGTTTTAATTTTCGTGTTTTCCCATTGTACGGTTTTGAGTTTATTTCTTATGAATTAATTAAAGGTTATTTTAGGTGAACATAATTTTTGGTTGGGGTTTTTACTAGGTAAACTAAAACCCGTTTTGAGTACATCTTCACCCTGATTGTCTCATACATTCTACTTATATGTGGATTGTGTTTCACATGTTCTAGCCTAGGCCTGAATCTTTCATAATTTTGTGCATTAAAAGATTTCCAACAGATTCATTTTTCTTTTCACGTTAACCTTCAATATCCGGTTTTTTTATTCTTTCCGGGGTTTATAATTTCAATTCTGTATGTTCCCCATATTTCCAGTTCTTTCTTTCCATAGCGACCAGTTGGTGAGGCCGCCAATGGCTGTCCATGGTAGTCTCCAGGTAAAAAAAACCTGGGCTAGCATCATTCTTGGACAAAGGTTATTGTTCTGTTCTGCAACTACTCATGTTTCAGGCAATAGACTGCATGCCGACAATAAATGTTCTGAAGTTACGGACATTGTTCAGACGGAGCTGTAAAATTTATGTCTAAGGAACTTATTAACAGAAGGATACCAATTAACTTTTTTTGGCAGTTGGAGACTGAGTTGGAGCAGAAGTATGGCAACCACGTCATCCAAAAAGGGGCCATGAGTGACTAATATAATCAAAGTTGAGATGTTTACAGAGCATTACAGAACCGAAGGGATGCACAAAAGGGCAACCATCAAAGCATACACAGAAAGCTGGACATTTCGCTTTATGCATGCTTTTAAACTTTGTGCTGTAGGCTTTGGAGATTAGGCTTTTGTATTCTCTATGAAAAAAAGGAGGAACGAGAAAATAAGCAAATATAAAAAAATGGCCTCTGATGCCAACATCAGTATCTATTATCTTTTGTAAAATGATAAGTCTAATTGCTTTGGTTGTTGTTGATTCTGTGAGGCTCTCTCATTATCTATATATAGTAAATTGCTTATAACTTATTTAGAGACGGGTCGGAATAGTTGGTAGGTGAGCAGACAACAAGAAAAAAATCAATATTTTGCCGGCATTATATACCATGATCAGAAGTCATTAAGTAGTTCCATTTCTTTATCTAAAAAGAGAAAATACACATTTTTCATTCTAAGTACGATAAGACATGAATATTAAAGCAAATGGTAAAGCAAGTTGAAATCTATTATGGTACGAACAAGAATATATTATGGTACTTTTCAATGTCCTTACTCCCAGTAAATAAAAATAATATTAAAGTTGCATCCCATATTTCATAATGTAGGTTAAGATAAATAAGTACTTATAAACTAACCCGTGTGAATGCACGGGATGGCGACTAGTATGATTAATTGAACTCAATTTATCATGAACTTAGTCCTGATAGTTTTTGCATATCCATGTTGTAGATCAATGGCCCGTGCTACCGTTCCCTTAAATTTTAATGTGTTCCTAGAGAAAGCTAAGTTGAAAGATGATGGTAGCAACTACACAGACTGGGTCTGTAACTTGAGGATTATCCTGATTGCTACACAGAAGAATTATGTCCTTGATGCACCGCTAGGTGAAAGGCCTACTACAGGAGCAAATGCTTATGTTATGAACGTATGGCAAGCTCAATCTGATGACTACTCGATAGTTCAGTGTGCCATGCTTTATGGCTTAGAATCGGGACATAAAAGACGTTTTGAACGTCATGGACCATATGAGATGTTCCAGGGGTTGAAGTTAATATTTCAAGCAAATGCCCGAGTTGAGAGATATGACGTCTCCAACAAGTTCTATAGCTGCAACATGGAGGAGAACAGTTCTGTCAGTGAACACATACTCAGAATGTCCGGAAATCATAATCACTTGACTCAGCTAGGAATTAATCTTCCAGATGATTGTGTCATTCACAGAGTTCTTCAATCACTGCCACCAAGCTACAAAGGCTTCGTGATGAACTATAATATGCAAGGGATGAAAAAGACTATTCCCGAGCTCTTCGCAATGCTCAAAGCTGCGGAGGTAGAAATCAAGAAGGAGCATCAAGTGTTGATTGTTAATAGACCATTAGTTTCAAGAAAATGGGCAAGGGAAAGAAGGGGAACTTCAAGAAGAATGGCACGCAAGTTGCCACTCCCCGGAAGAAGCCCAAACCTGGACCCAAGCTTGAAACTGAGTGCTTCTACTGCAAAGGAACTGGTCACTGAAAGCAGAAGTGCCCCAAGTATTTGGCGGATAAGAAGGATGGCAAAGTGAACAAAGGTATACTTGATATAAATGTTATTGATGTGTACCTTACTAATGCTCGTCATAGTGCCTGGGTATTTGGTACCGGTTCCGTTGCTCATATTGGTAACTCGAAACAGGGACAACAGATTAAACAAAGATTAGCTAAGGATGAGGTGACGATGCACCTCGGGAACGGTTCCAAGGTCGATGTGATCGCCATCGGCAAGCTACCTCTACATCTACCTTCGAGGTTAGTTTTAGACCTGAATAATTGTTATTTGGTGCGAGCGTTGAGCATGAACATTATATTTGGATCTTTTTTAGTGCGAGACGGTTACATTTAAATCAGAGAATAATCGTTGTTCTATTTATACGAGTAATATCTTTTTTGGTCATGCACCCTTGAAGAGTGGTGTATTTCTACTGAATCTTGATTGTGGTGATACACATATTCATAACATTGATGCCAAAAGACGCAAAGTTGATAATGATAGTGCAACAAATTTGTGGCACTGCCATTTAGGTCATATTGGTATAAAGCGCATGAAGAAACTCCATGCAGATGGACTTTTGGAATCACTTGATTATGAATCATTTGATACTTGCGAACCATGCCTCACGGGCAAGATGACTAAAACTTCATTCTCCAGAACAATGCAGCGAGCCAATGACTTACTGGAAATAATACATACCGATCTATACGGTCCGATGAGTGTTGAGGCTTGCAGCGGGTATCGTTTCTTGATGACCCACAAGTATATGGGGTCAATTGTAGCCTTTTCGATAAGTAAGAGTGTCGAACCCAACGAGGAGCAGAAGGAAATGACAAGTGGTTTTCAGCAAGGTGATGTCTGCAAGTGCTAAAATTGTAAGTAACAGAATACTTTGATAGCAAGAAAATTTGTAATGAGCAAGTAACGATAGTAGTAACAAAAGTGCAGGAAGGTAGCCCAATCCTTTTAAGGTAAAGGACGGGCCAAAACGGTCTCTTATGATAAGCAAAGTGTTCTTGAGGGTACACGGAAATTTTCATCTAGTCACTTTCATTATGTTGGCTTAATACGTGTCCGTTACTTTGATAATTTGATATGTGGGTGGACCGGTGGTTAGGTGATGTTCTTACTTGAACAAGCCCCTACTTATGATTAACCCTCTCGCAAGCATCCTCTTGCAAGCATCCGCAACTACGAGAAAAGTATTAGGAATAAATTCTAACCATAGCATTAAACTTTTGGATCCAATCGGTCCCTTACGGAATCGCGCATAAACTGGGGTTTAAGCTTCTATCACTCTCGCAACCCACCATCTAATACCTACTCCACAATGCATTCCCTTAGGCCCAAATATGGTGAAGTGTTATGTAGTCGACGTTCACATGACACCACTAAGAGAATGACAACATACATATCATCAAAATATCAAACACATATCAAGTTCACATGATTACTTGCAACATGATTTCTCCCGTGACCTCAAGAACGAAAGTAACTACTCACAAATGATAAACATGCTCAAGATCAGAGGGGTATTAAATAGCATAATGGATCTGAACATATAATGTTCCACCAAATAAACCATATAGTAATCAACTACAAGATGTAATCAACACTACTACTCACCAACAATCACCAATCTATAGTTTTGATACAAAGATTGAACACAAAAGATGAACTAGGGTTTGAGAGGAGTTGGTTCTGTGAAGATGTTGATGAAGATAGCCCTCCCCAAGATGGGAGAGTTGTTGGTGATGATGATGACAATGATTTCCCCATCTAGGAGGGAAGTTCCCCCGGCGGAATTGCTCCGCCGGAGGGCAAAAGTGCTCCTGCCCCAAGTTCCGCCTCGAGGCGGAGGCGCTTCATCCCGAAAGTCCTCCTCTGATTTTTTCTAGGTCAAAATGACTTATATACCAGAAAATGGGCACCGGAGGTGGACCGAGGAGGGTAGCACCCCACCAGGGCGCGCCTGGGCCTCGTGGTGCGCCCAGGTGGGTTGTGCCCACCTGGTGGCCCCCCTCTGGTAATTATTTGCTCCAATAATTCTTAAATATTCCATAAAAAATCCTTAGGAAGTTTCAGCTCATTTGGACTTGTGCAGAATAGGTAGCTTGACGTAGCTTTCTCAGGTCTAGATTTCCAGCTGCCGGAATTCTCTCCCTTGGTGCATACCTTGCATATTATGAGAGAAAAGGCATTAGAATTACTCCAAAAAGCATTATTATACAATCAAACAACATAAACAACAGTACGAAAACATGATGCACAATGGACATATCAACTCCCCCAAGCTTAGACCTCGCTTGTCCTCAAGCGAAAACCAAAATCAAAAAACATGTCCACATGCTTAGAGAGAGAGGTGTCGATAAAAACAAAAATATCGACATAGAAGCATCATGTGACTTATTGTAACAGCAACAAACTTTAACATAAAAAAACTTTTATCATGGAACTTTTATTATAGACTTCTCATGAACAAGTAACAATTCATCACAACATCGAAGTATAAAGCATAAAATCTATTGGAAAAACAACAAACTATGTTCTCAGTCAACTTTGCAACTACAATTCATCATCTTTTTAGGAAGGGTCACGTATCGGAGCCTCTAGGCAAGTCCACATACTCAACCATCATTTTGTCTTCTATCATTGCTAACACTCATGGTGTACACATGAGCAAAACGTTTCAACTGGACACATAGAAAGATAGGGGCTTATAGTTTCGTCTCCCAACGCATTCACCTCAAGGGGGATGTCAAAAATAATAATTCATGCTACCCATATTCAACTGGATATACTAGTCATCAACCCGTGCATCTGCATGGTCTAGCTACATCGCAGACTACAATTTAATTAGGATGTGCAAAATTCATGTAAATATAATGATAGAAAAAACATAATCATGCCGCTCTAGAAAGTCGGAATCATAAAATATGATATTATACTTTAGAAATATTCATATTCAAACTATGTAAATGTTGGTGTACAGTTGGCTACCGCCTTGAGATCCATCAATGACGCATTGATTTAGATGCATTCAGAAATAGACCTTGATGAATCCACGAAATTTGCATATTTTGTCAATTCCAAGGATTCGTGTGGAGCCTGGTATGTTCAAATATTTTTAAACACAGTTAGATGTTTCAATAATATCCAAAACTGTTCGGTAAAAAAGATCGCTTTAGTGTGCATGTCACTTTGCTTAACCTGTATTGTATCAAGAAACTCCAACATCTTCTATTTCATATGATTTGCGCATATGGTGGTAACATCATGTAATGTTGATTCTAAGAATAATTACCCCTAATAAGAATATCGAAGACCCTTTCATGCCAATATATAAGTGAACATCGCAAGATGATGAATTGTCAGGTAAACTTCTGTAGAAGTAAATATGGATGGATCGAAGTAATGCATCTGAAGTCCTAAAGGTTATGATTTTTTTCTGTATGAAATGAGGAAATATATAATATAGCTAACCCTTGATGGACAAAATAAAATCTAATTGTGGATGGGTTCAACCACGGCTCATAGCTTATGCACACGGATAATGTCAGAAACATCTAATCATGTAAATTATTAGTCCAAAGAGTATTCAAAATAATTATTTACTTCCTGATGTTACAGATGGAATAGGACGTACTCTTTCTAAACTTGTAGATGGCATACACATTGTTAGTAGAAGTTTTTTTATCGCAGCAGCTGCGCTTCGCCAGTCCAATAATATGAGGTTGTCACTTGTTATAAAATCCATTGGGAGGAATATTCGTATAGAAAAGATGACTCGATATAGAAGATGGGAAAACATCACTCTGTTGCATGCTTGAAAAGGTAGTTCTCTAGAGAATATTGATCACAACAACTACTTGAGATAAGTTCAGAATCCATAATTCCGCTTACTATGTTGATCTTATAATGGTTCACAGCTATATAAAAAATTGATTGTGCACTTTATGGTTCACCATATTTGTAATTAGCACAACAAATGGATGTATAAAATCCTCACAAACATAATTCATACCAGTTTCCCTAAGTTCGTTTTCTCCCAGTAATTTCTTCTTATGTTGGCAAAGAATACAGCCGCAAAAATCCATAATTATACGGTTGTAGTACTGCTTTTACTTCATGTTGTGCTAATTTATAAAAATAAATTATCTAAAGTTGGACCATGTGCACTCTACGGAACGTCATAAAAAAGGCATTTCTTAGGCATCATTTCAAAATAACTGGACAGCAAATCCTTGTCAACATTCCTCCGACTGTATTTTTTTCGCTATCCATAAAGAAATAAAGTCACCTAAATCTATAAGTCCATGGTAGTAATTCTCCTATTAACATTTCTTGTGCTAATTAACCAAATAAAATATACATTACCACTGATCATTTGCTCCCAATTATATAGTGTCCGGTTTGCTGCCAAGCCCTCTATCAGAACAACAGTTACATTGTTGATGCCAACAACGACCCCTGAAATCTAAGTACATTAACCATAACTATTCAATGCATTTTATTGGTGCTTGTAGATCAATACATACCATATACTATTGGCAGCTCCCAGACATGATGATCATGTCCACCTCTGCTGACTGCCCACCCGTTCTTTGCCACAAACAAATTCATCATGAAACATCCATGGTAGTAATTCTCCAATTAACATTTCTTGTGCTAATTAATAAAATAAAATATACATTAACACTGATCCTTTGCTCCCTATTATATAGTGTCCGGTTTACCGCCAAGCCGTCTATCAGAACGACAGTTACATTGTTGATGCCAACAACGACCCCAGAAATCTAAGTACATTAACCATAAATATTCAGTGCGTTTTATTGGTGCTTGTAGATCAATACATACCATATACTATTGCCATCTCTGAGACATGATGATCATGTCTACCTATGCTGACTGCCCGCCGTTCTTTGCCACAAACAAATTCATCATGAAACGTGCATGAGGCCTGTGCACATTTTTTCCCCCAGCTTTATCTTGCATCTCTGGTAGTAAAGAAATTGTTTGCTCTAGCAGGGATTTTATCGCACCTAGCGAACAAATCAACAAATATATAGCCTGGAAACATAGTCTATTAGTTAACATATGCTTCTCAAAACATACTGTACAGGGAACTGAGATAAAACTGTAATATTATGTAAGAAAAATTGAACGCTGCAAGATGGACACATGAATCACAAATCCAGCAATAGACATATCCGTGACATAGAAATTAAGATACCGTAACCACATGATGTACAGGCAATATGCTTATTAGGTATCCAGGTGCTACAAAAAATTTAATGTGGCCACAACCAAAAGAATCAGTTGAGGAGGTGGGATTTCACCTAGGATTGTTGACTACATGGATCACCACCATGCGATCTTGTCATGGAGCTTATTAGCCCAAAATTATCTTGTGTTGTATATTGTTGGATGCAGGAGGAAAAGATAAGCCTGCACATGAGCTGATGGCAACATAGTTAGGTCAAGGTTTGACTTGACAACGGCGTGGTGGGGAGATGTCGCTGCAACTTACAGGATGGGATGAAGCGAGGGTGGGAGGGTTGAGGCATGCATGTAACATTGGTCCCAAATTTTATCGATATCCCACTATAGAGACAAATTGTCACATCCAAACTAAGGAGCAGTTAAGAGAGAGAGGCTGAGATAGATGACATGTTGACAACCACATCTTACATGCAGCAAGAGGGCATCGGTGCAAGGCTGCTAGCAACCATATGTGCTTTCTTCCATCTTCTCCCTCTGACAAAATTAGATTACGACCAGCAGTAGATGGCGTCTGATTCCCTGCAAAGAGAAGGAGGTCGGATAGGAGTCCTTTTTTTTAGATTAGGTCGGATAGGAGTCCTAGTCCCATAGAGATTGGCTGCAACCTGCAACAGCCTACGACAGTGGCCTGATGTGCCCTGCACATGGCGGTCCTGGTAGACGCTGGATCAGGTGGTTGATCAACGGAACGCATCGAAGAACAGAAGAGGAAGATTGCTCGTGATGTTGTGGAGAGATTGAGAGGATTCCTACTTTTGAGAGAGATTGTAGAATTCTAGAGAGGTTCAGAGGATTCGTACTTTTGAGGGAGTTTGAGGGAGATCGTGGACTTCTGGGGAGGTTCAGAGGAATCCTACTTTTGAGGGAGATTGATTACGGTGAAAGAAGCTATCTCAACAGTTCATTTATTATCCAACGGATGCTTACAGCTTAAACACAGGGATTAACATGGTAACTCTTATGGTGCCTCCAATTAGTAAATATAAGATAAGATGTGCCTAGATCTTTCCTCAACACATGATGCTTGCCAAAGGAGAAAAATGAAGGGAATAGAGAGAAAAACTTTGACTCTTGCATAAAGGTAAATACATGCATGTAAAAGATAGGTCGTTCGCAGAGGGAAGCAGAGGTTGCCAGGCGCTTTTTGTTTGTATGTTCAACCCCTTAGTGCAAGAGAATGTCACGTTATATTGCCCCTTGTGATGGCAACCTTTATTATGCAGTCTGTCGCTTTTATTATTCACCATCACAAGTTCGTACAATGCTCAATTTTCCTTTACACTAAATGATCTCACACTTCTAGAAGCAATTTTTATTTTCCTTTTTGCGCCGATGACAACTTACTTGAATGGTCTTACTCAATCCATAGGTAGGTATGGTCCACTCTCAAACAAGATAGGGTTTAAGGGTTTTGGATCCATAGGTAGTATCCCTACTTCTTGCGGAGTTTTTGGCTAGCAAAGATAGGGGCAAGCACCACATGTTGAAGGATCTATGACAATATAACTTCTATATGAATATGAACAAACATAAATCATTAAGTTTCTTCCTTGTCCAACGTCAACAATTTTGGCGTATAATATTTTGATGGGTTCTCACAATCATAAAATATTTCCATGATAGTATATTTATATGTGAATCTTCTCTTCCCTTATTAATTCTTTCATGAGTTGCATAATTGACCAATGTTATGTTTGCCAATCTACAATAAAATTTTCTATTTATAATTTTTCTTGTGTAATGTCATCACTTACCATAAGATTAGCATATGATCTTTCTCTTTTATTTCCTTTCTTTTGAAATCAGCAAGAAAGTAAAGAAGGCAAAACTCAAACTAAACTTTATTATATATCTCACACACGATTACAAGGATTGATCACTAAGCAAACTCACAAAAAGGAAGGATCGAACTAAACTTTTATTCATCTAATAGCGAAAGATAATCCTGGATCGAACTAAGAAAGCAAAGGCAAAAGATAGTGGAGGTGATACGATACCGGGGCACCTCCCCTAAGCTTGGCAAAAGCCAAAGGGAGTGCCAATACCCAATACTTAGTTTTCTTTTGGCGGTGAAGAAGGAGGTGGTGGTGATGAAGTAGAAGGTTTTTTGTCCTCGGGTTTCCACGGCAGAGGCTCGCCATCATAAGAGGAGTGAGTCTCCTGGATCCTGCAACTGGTAGCCAAACTCATACCTTTAAACCTCGCCTCATATGCAAAGACTTGGCTTTGAAGGTCTTGGATCTGGCTATGGAGGAAGTTGATTTGCTCGTTGAGGGAGAAGATGATGTCCTTTATGGACTTGCCATCCACCTTGAGATCACGGGTATAGTCTGCGATCAAGAGGTGATTGGCATTGAGTTCATGTTCCACCATCCCCTTGCACTTGAAGATGTCCTGCTCCATAGCTTCAAGCCTGGCCTCCATGGATCCAGTCCCCTTGGGTCCTTGCACGCCGCGGATGTGCAACACCCCATCGCGCATCTAGATAGCTTGAGGGTGCTGCATCACCTCCAGCAGATATGGGTTGATGACGTTGTTGAAGAACTTGTCCTTGGAGGAGCTTGAAGCGGCCATGATGGATTGGAACTGACAGAAAACAACAAGAAAAGAAAACAGGAGATTTCTCCACGGTATGGAGGTCAACAGGTTCGGGAGGTGGGCACAACACACCTGGGCGCGCCAAGCATGCCTGGCGCGCCCTGGTGTATCATGCCCACCAGGGTCACTTTCCTGGAAGTTTCTTATTTTCCTAATTTTATAAATATTCCAAAACTGACAAAAAATATTTTTGCGGAATTTTCAGAGTCCGTTTACTTACCGTATCACGTACCTCCCTTTTTTTCATTATTCTGGAGTGTTCCAAAAGGTTTCCTTTATGTGCTCTTCCGGTGTCAAAGTTTGAATAATGTTGCTTTCAACATTAATAGGCGTACCTGAGATACAGCGTTTTATTCATTGCCCATTGACAACCTTCGTGTTAGTACCTTTGACATTATTTATTTTGATAGCACCGGATCGATAGACCTCCTCGATGACATAGGGTCCTTCCAATTTGGAGAGGAGTTGCCTGCAAAGAATCTGAAACGGGAGTTGTACAAAAGATACTATTCTCCGACTTTGAACTCACGCTTTTGGATTCTTTTGTCATGCCATCTTTTTAACTTTTTCTTTGAATAACTTAGCATTTTCATAAGCCTAGGTTTTCCATTCATCTAATGAGCTAATATCAGATAACCTCTTTTCACCATCAATTTGAAATCATAATTGATTTCTTTAATTTCCCAAAATGGTTTGTGTTCTAACTCAAGAGGTAAATGACAAGCTTTTCCAAAAACCATTTTATATGGAGACATACGCATAGGATTTTTATAAGCTGTTCTATAAGCCCAAAGTGCATCATCTAATTTCTTAGACCAATTCTTCTGGGACCTATTAACAGTCTTTTGTAAGATTAGTTTTATTTCTCTATTGCTAAGTTCAACTTTGACCACTAGTCTGAGGATGATAAGCTGATGCAATTCTATGGTTAACATCATACTTAGCAAGCATTTTATGGAAAGCACCATGAATAAAGTGTCAACCACCATCAATCATTAAATGTCAAGGGACTCCAAACCTTGGGAAAATAACTTCCTTAAGCATTTTAATAGAGGTGTTGTGATCAGCACTACTGGTTGGAATAGCTTCTATTTAGTAAAATAATCAACAACAACCAAAATATGTGTATACCCATTAGAGGAAGGAAAAGGTCCCATGAAAACAAATCCCCAAATATCAAATGGTTCAACAGCAAGTGAAAAATTCATAGGCATTTATTGACGCTTATCGATATTACCTATTCTTTGGCATTCATCACAAGACGAGAAAAACTTATGGGCATCTTTGAAGAGAGTTGGCCAATAAAAACCAGATTGCAATACCTTATGAGCGGTTCTGTCTCCCACGTGATGCCCTCCATAAGCTTCAGAGTGACATTTCCATAGAATTTTTTCCTTTTCATGCTCAGGTACACAACGTGTAATAATATCATCTACTGCTTCTTTATAAAGATGTGGGTCATCCCAAAAGTAATGTCTTAAATCATACAACAATGTTTTCTTTTGTTGGTATATGAAGCTAGGTGGTATGCATTTAGAAACAATATAATTAGCATAGTCAGCATACGAAGGTGTGCTATGAGAAACATTTATTGCAGCTAGTTGTTCATCGGGAAAGCTATCATTAATAGGTTGTGGGTCATCAAGAATATTTTGAAGCCTAGACAAGTTATCAGCTACGGGGTTCTCTGCTCCTTTCCTGTCAGTGATATGCAAATCAAATTCTTGTAGCAGAAGAACCCACCTAATGAGTCTAGGTTTAGCATCTTTCTTTTCCATAAGATATTTTATAGCAGCATGATCGATGTGAACAATTACTTTAGAATTAACAATGTAAGATCTGAATTTATCACAAGCAAACACCACTGCTAAGAATTCTTTTTCAGTAGTAGCATAGTTTCATTGAGCACTGTCTAGAGTTTTACTAGCATAATGAATAACATTCAGTTTCTTATCAACTATTTGTCATAGAACAACACCAACAGCATAATCACTAGCATCACACATCTCAAAAGGCAAGTTCCAATCAGGTAGTTGAACAACAGGTGCACTAATTAATGCTTTATTTACTGTTTCAAAGGCTTCCAAACAATCATCATCAAACACAAAGGGAATATCCTTTTGCAAAAGATTCGTAAGAGCCCTAGATTAGAAAAGTCTTTCATAAACCTCCTATAGAAACCAGCGTGACCAAGGAAACAACGAATACCTTTAATATCTTTAGGACATGGCATTTTCTCAATTGCATCAACCTTGGCTTTATCCACCTCAATGCCCCTTTCAGAAATTTTATGGCCGAAGACAATACCTTTGTTAACCATAAAGTGGTACTTCTCCCAGTTCAAGACAAGATTTGTTTTTTCACATCTCTGCAAGACTCGGTCAAGATTGCTTAAACAATCATCAAAAGACTTCCCATAAATAGAAAAGTCATTCATGAAAACCTCAACAATCTTTTCACAAAAATCAGAGAAAATAGCAGTCATACATCTTTGAAAGGTAGCAGGTGCATTACATAAACCGAAAGGCCGAGGGTAATGATCTTTTCTAGTTGCTTTGTTTCATTTTCTATAATCAATTACCATTCTATAGCCTGTGACAATTCTTTGTGGAATGAGCTCATTCTTATCATTAGGAACAACGATAATACCTCCCTTCTTAGGGACACAAAATGAACAGGACTTACCCATCTACTATCAGCTATAGGCTAAATTATACCTGCTTCCAGAAGTTTCAATATTTCCGTTCATACCACTTCTTTCATCTTCGGATTTAACCGACGTTGGTGATCAACAACGGGTTTAGCATCAGGTTCCATATTAATCTTGTGCTGACATAGAGTGGGACTAATGCCCTTAAGATCATCAAGAGTATATCCAATAGCAGCCCTGTGCTTCCTTAGAACTTTCAATAATCTTTCTTCTTCATGTTCTGAAAGGTTAGCACTAATAATAACACGATATATCTTTTTCTCATCAAGATAAGCATATTTCAAAGTGTCTGGCAATTGTTTTAATTCAAACACAGGATCACCTTTAGGTAAAGGAGGACCTCGTTGAGTTTCAATAGGCAAATTGTGTTTAAGCAGAGGTTGTTGTTCAAAAAAGATTCTATCTATTTCATTTCTTTCATGCATATGCAAATCATTTTCATGGTCTAGCAAATATTGTTCCAGAGGATCAGTAGGAGGCACAACAATAGAAGCAAGACCAATAAATTTATCCTTACTAGGCAAATCTTTCTTATGAGGTTGTCTACTAAACCTGGAAAAATTAAACTCATGAGATTCATCACCAAAGCTAACACCGACAGTTTGTTTCTCACAATCAATTTTTGCATTGACGGTCTTCAAGAAAGGTCTACCAAAAATAATGGGACAAAAGTCATCTTGTGGGGAGCTAAGAACAAGAAAATCAGTAGTGTATTTTATTTTCCCACACAAGACATCGAAATCTCTGAGAATCCCAATTGGTGATATAGTATCTCTATTAGCAAGTTTAATCGTGACATCTATGCCTTCTATTTTAGCAGGTGCTATTTCATCTTTAATTTCTTGATATAAGGAAAAAGGAATAGCACTCAGACTAGCACCACTACACCACGACACTTTATTCCCTACTGATGTGTGTTGGCAAAACTCATTTTCGCCGACCGACGGTTAGTTGAAGAAACTTCTAAGTGATAGTTGGTTGGGAAAACATTTGTAAGCGATAGACGGTCGGTCGGGTATACAAAAGTCTCTGTTGTCGAACAGTCTGCCGGGAAAGATTGTATCCTCATCTAACGATCGGTCGGCAAATAATGCCGACCAACAGCAGGTGAGAAATGGGCCTGCACGCGAACGAAAACATTTAGCGCAGCCCAGCACGCATGTTTTTCCCTTTTCTCTCAATACCTAGAACTGCCCAGGGCGCCTCACTCTATCCCCTTTCTCCCTCATCTCAATCCACCCCTCTCTTGTACGGTGCCGCCTAGGGCCTAGGGTTGCGACTCACGCCGCCGCCAACGGCCATTGCAGGGGCCATCCCTCCTTCCACCACCAGCCACCCCATTCGTGAGCGTCCACCTCCCCCTCCCTCCCATGGAGCCACTGCCCCAACCCATGCCCAGCTCCCTCTTCCTACCTTTACATGGCAGCAGATCTAAGGGGGTGGGGGGAGGAGGGCAAAGGCCCTTCGCTCCCGGTGGTCTGAAGCGAGGCAGGCAGCCTTTGCTTCCTCCGTGTCCAGCAAACTAGGAACAGGGCGGCAGGTGGCCCCATCTCTCCCATCTACTTTCGTTGACCACGAGTAGCTGCCACCCATGGCGGCAACGACATGGGTAAGATCTTCCTCCCTCATATGGTCTCCCTCTTCTCCTCTCTGCCTGTAGTATACAGATTTCAACCCCGAGCGATGGACCCAGGCACCACATTGGCCCAACAATTTTATCTTAAGAAAACTAACTCTGCTTTGATTCATGGATTGGTTTTGCTATGAGCAGTAGCGTTTCCTTCTTTCAGCATGTTATCTATTCAATATCTATTTTACCGGTGTTTATCCTTTGTTTCAGACCTAAAATGTTTCCTCAGAATGAATAATTTGTGCCCTGTGAATCATTGCTACTATCCTCTGAATAATTCGAGATTGATCTGTTATTCAATGCCATTCAGTGGACGTGTGTCAGCTTATAAGATTACAAATACATGAAACATTTCTCCTCTTGTTATTATACTTAGCTTTCCACTGATGACAGGAAGAAGAAGGCCGTTCACAAGACCACGACCACTGATGAAAGGAGGCTTCAAAGGACCACCACGCTGCCCCAGCAGCCGTGGAGGCGCAGCCCGGCCGAAAAGCCCTGGAGCCGCCGCTCTAGCTTCCTATATCCGCCACCACGCTTGACGCCCAGGGTCGCCATCGCGCGCAGCCCGAGTCCACCCCCAGGAAGAAGGGCGAGCCCGCCACCGCCGTCCGCCGGACGAGCTTTGCTCGCCGGCTTCCTCCGGTGGCGGCGGGGGAGGGTAGGTCGGGGTGGGTTGGGGGCGGCGGCTAGGGTTCGCCCGAGCCGCCCCCCTGGGTGAAGCGCGAGCGCAAGATAGTTGTGTGTCTGTTTACTCTGTAGGCGTCCTGAACGGGACTTGTCTGCTGCCACCTTCCCCAGCGTGGTAGGAAGGGCCAATAGGGTGCAGGAGCTCCGAACCGATGTTTATGTCTTCCGGACATCCGATGGCTCCAGGCACACGTGTTGCTCATCAGCGACGGTGGCTAGCTGTTCTGGGCATACGACACCATGCCGGTTGGCCGACCCGGCACGCTCTCTTGGATTTCGGCCACTTCAGGCACAATCGTCTCTTCATTTCTAGTTGCCATCATCAGCCCATGATGCTGCTAAGGTTCATGCCATCATGGCACGGGTACAACTCCTTCATTTGTAGCGGCCACCGCCGCCGGCGCTGCTAAGGTTCCCATGGCTGAGCATTCTGACACCGTGCTTGTTTAGTTTTGGATCATAGCAGTGGCAGGTACGTCGACTAGGATAGCGCAACCACTGGAGCTGGTCTGTGCGGGAGTGTGGGAGAGTGGACGCGACTCGCGAGGATGTTGGCTGGGAGAAGGGGGCAATGGCAGGGTACAAGACGTTAGTGAGCCCAACTCCACACGTCAGTGAGCCAACGACATTGTGCAATACGTCAGAGGATCCTGCTAAGCAGGTGGAGACAGCTCCTTTGACATGTCGTTACCCCACTGACATGTGGGCCCGGCCCCACTCGTCTGTGAGCCAATGACAGGGTACGGTACGTTAGAGGATCCTGCTCCCAAGCAGATCAGTCGGCTGGAGTGTTGCGTAGAAAATAAAATCCATCGCCCTTAATTTTTAATACACATAATGTCTATCTACCCTTATAGAAAACCAATGACCATATTTTAATATAGTTCTCCCCCTCGTCAGGTGTACATGGTACCGTAAGAGCGGTCTGTTGTAAAGGGGTGAAGTCTCCACCAATGAAAAGAAGCGGGCTAGGTTCCGCAAGGGCCTGAATCTAACTGTCAAGCACGTTGTCAACATCTTTGAGTACACATCGTTCAAGGAACTCGTTGACAATGCTATAAAGGCCAGGCATAGTAATGTCGTGGTGGAAGAATGAAGCTAGCAGCAGCAGGCACAACCACAGACACAGGTTTCTCCTCACGAACAGTGCATTTAACCGGGCAACCTATGTTCCAAGGCCAACCTTCAATGCACCTTGCCCGTCTCCACCAACAATGCAGCACAGGAACTCCGAAGGGCAGTACAGCGATATGGATTCCCATCCTACTTTTGGTCCATGCTTCAACTGTGGACAGTTTGACAACCACTCCAAGCAAACAACGTGTCTGGTTCGTGGTCGGGTAATGTATCCAGCTCTGGTATTTGGAAGCTCCACTTTCGATTTGTTTCTACGGAATACGTGATTTCTTTGGTTGAGCGGCCGACTCCCGGTTTCCCAATCAGCTTCCATCCGGCTGTTCTCGATTATGTGAATCCGCGTATTGGAAGACGCCGATAGGGAATACACGGTAAGGATACGAAACGTTGGATATTATTTTTGGATAGTGGAGTAATCGGAAACCGGGACGATTCCTCCGAACCAAATGCGTCGAAAGTTTCTCCTGATGTCTCTAATTCCTACATGCTTGCCATCCACTCGCTGCTTCTCTTGTCCACTTCTCTTGTCTATTTCCGACTACGGATGAACTATTTGGCCCTGTTATAGCCTCTTGTGAAAATAGACTCACATATATAAGGAAATTATTATACACACACAAGTAAAGGTTGGTGGAGTATTTAATTTTTTGTTTGTTTTTCTATTTGCATCGTAATTCATTCATTTTTCGAATGCATGTGCGCTTTCCTAGCAAACAATAATGCATATGTTTATGCATTGATTGAATCTTTGAACTTTATCATACATTGACTATTCTTTTAATTATGTGTGGCCATATATACAATATTTTAAAGCCATGCATATTAATAGATAAACTCTGTTTAAAAAATATATAATGGCTAACTTGGTTGTACTTGAATAAACGAAGATGTATTAAAGGCCTTAGAGCGATACGCTTAAAAAAAGATATGTGTTTATCCAAGTGATTTCAAGCCCTGGCAAAGAAAGACAAAATAGATATTAATGCATGCCCCACAAAATATATTATTTGATTCATATTTGGATATTACTTTTTATATATAACTTATATTTTATTAGCTAAAAGAATGATCAAAATATGATCCAAAATAAAGGGGATTGATAAACTAGAACGTAACCGAGGTAGTACATTCCAAAACAAAGAAATGAATGCAATCACAGACACACACGTACTCCCTCCGTCCGGTGAAGAGTATACATCTAGCTTCAAAATTTGTCCACAAAAGAGTGTACTTCTATCTTCCGATTGGGGTTGTGCAATTAAAGAGGAGAGAGATAATCAAGACCAATAGGAAAAAATACTTATCTCTTATCACATGGTAATCAAGACCAATAGCAATCTACACATGGTCTTCTTAATTTCTACATGCACTTAGCTCATTGGGGTTGTGCAATTAAAGAGGAGAGAGATGGTGGCTTGCACCTTTCCAATGCATTTTTTACTCAACTCCATAATTTGTCCTAAAATTTTCTAGATGTACACTCTTCACCGGACGAAGGGAGTATGTTCCTAATAAATCAAGCAGAGAATGCTTGGAGCATGACGACGGTGTCGAAGCTGTGGAGGCCGTCAAACACGAGCTCAAACCCAGCATGCCATTGCGCCGTTCACTCGTCATACCCCTGCTTTTTCTAGGCATCCGCCTTGTTTGCCGCAGGCTTCGTCCCCTCGCAGGAGATCCTCTGCTTGTTCGCAGCGGTGGTGAGCACCGACGTGCCCTATATTGGGGCTGACACCCACAGGTGAATGCTGGCGGAGAATGCTGGCGGAGAATGTATTTATTTATTCACTGTTTTGGTTTTCATAGCATTTTTTTCACTTGGTAGAATCTTTTGACGCCACCCCACATTTTTGTCAAATGTATTAATGGATCAAACTTTGTGAAAAAGGTAAACTTAAGGCCAAACAAAGGGGGGAACCATCGTTTTTTGCAGGAAGCAAATGACTGCCACGCAAGCTCACGCAACAAAAAGAAAAGAGAAAATACATTTGCTTCCACGTGCTGCCCCCACTCCAGTTCTTTGTAGTGTGTCGCATTCAGAGTTTGGAGGAAGTGGGGTTTTTGTAAGGAGCTCGCCCTTTTTTATCTGACAAGACAAAGAATCATGGCTCAATCTAACCATAATCTATGATACGTAATTCATTGTCTTGGACTGTACATATTACATGTCTCTTCATCACCGATTAAGCAACCAAAAAAAGAAAACAACTACACAGAAACAACTGAAAAATCTGGCCCAAAACAGCCGGGGAGCCGGTCAGAATGAGATCATGGACTCGAAGCAGTTGACGCCGTCGAACTCCGGTGCGAAACGCAGCTCCTGCTTCATCTCTGGCCTAGACACATGGTCGACCTTCTCATCCTGCCGCTGCTTCTCCGTGGCTTTCTCCAGCTGCTGCCCGCTGCGGCTTCGCCAGGAAACGCACGTGTCGTACCCGGCACCCGCAATGTCCGCCGGGACGAGCTCAGGATCGAGAAAGCCGGGATCTTGTCCATGGTCAGCAGCGCCTGGCGATGATCTGTTTCTTTCTATGTGGGTGAGGTACCTGCGTTGATTTTCTTTTTTTTTTTAGAAAAAGAGGACGACCCCCGGCCTCTGCATCTGGACGATGCATACGGCCACTTTATTAATTATTGACACAAGACCGCACAGAGTCATACAACAATAAGTCTAAAGCCACCAAACTAAGCAACAACTGTCGCTATCCCTATCCAGTTGATGTAGGGGCGCCGAAAGTCTGGGCCTCATACCAAACAGACCACGCAGCCAAACCTAACCATCTAAAGACTTGAGGTCCCACCCAGGACGCCTGCCGGGAATGGGCACCCACCATTCCGGCGTGCTTCTCAACCAGGACCCCTGCCGGGTACGAGGCCGCCGCAGCCACCTGCCACGAACCCATCTTCAGAGCTGTACTGCTGCATCAACCTTGGCCGGTCCAACTGCCGCCGACGCCACCATGACGCCAGGCAGCATCACCCTCCTGCGCGAGTCCATCTCCGCTCATCAGGCGCCGAGTCTCCACTGCGCCACGCCGCCGAGATCCGCCGTCATCAATGGAGCAGATGAAACACCGCTCCTCCTCTTGTCCCCTCCAACCAGCACTCGCTTCAAAACGATGCCCCCAGGAGAGAGAATGGTACCGATAGCACCGTCATCGTCCGATCTGGTAGACCCAGATCTAGGGTTTCCCCCGGAACTTCCCGATCAGGTTGATGAGACCTGCAACGACGATGCCTCCAGAAGGAAACGACGTCTGAGACGCCGCCATCGTCTGCCAAGACCGCAGTCTGGCGCGATTTTCACCGGAAGCCACGTCTTCCCGATCTCGTGGCTGGCTGGAACCGAGCGGAACCTCGCCACGAAGACGTATGTTGTCGCCGGTACTCCGGCGAAGATCCGGCATCTCCTCACCGGTCCCTCCACGCGCCGCCGGTCGGCGAAAGGCCTCGCCGCGACGGATCCAAACGGGGCGTTGGATCCGCAGTAGCCGTCGTCACCATCACGAGCAGGACAGCCCACCTCGCCGGATGGGGCGCTGCCACCGCCGCCGTCCATGCAGGGCCGCCGCTCCGCCGTGATAGCCCCGGCGATGGTGCTCCAGCCCCCGCCGCTCAGCCCGGATTCTCCGTCCTAGCCGCCGCCGTTGGATCTCATGAGAAGGGCTGCCCCCGCCTCCTCAGATGCGATCCGCCGCAACCACCCGCCCGGGAGCTTTGGCACCGGGACCGCCGCCACCGCGGCCCACGCCGGCGGCCGCGGCGGCAGGAGGGGGTGGGAGGGAGGGGCTGGCGGCGCTAGGGTTGGGGCCCCTGGCGTCGCCCGGGGGGAGGCGGCGCGAGGGGGTGCGAGGGGCGTCGTACAGAGGTATAGCGAAACCTTCCACTGTTTTTCAGGTACCTGCGTTGATGGATGCTTGGTTTCCCATGGCTCTGCTCGTGCTATGTTTATATACAGGGGAAGACAGACAGGGGAGGGGAACGAGATCAGGGGAGATGGAGGCGTGTGACGCAGCTGGAAGCCTGGAAAGTTGACGCACGCGGGCTGGAGAGGCCGACAGCTTGTGGCATAATGCGAGACTCGACAGGTTAGGACAGATTCTCCGAGGTAATCTCCTACTTGTGTCTAGTGCCTACTGGACAACCTCGGAGGTTGACTCGGAGTATAAGTTGGAACATCTGATATGTCAGAACGTCCAACTGTGTTGGAACATCCGACTTTACCATGAGGGCTAAAACGGGCAGATTTTATGGCAGAGTATGAATAGACCTTCTTCCACTTTTGGATGTGGACAAACAAAACACTGCTCAAACCATTCATCCAAAAGCTTCAACGTTTGATTCCCCCCTCTCTAGGCAACCGATGCACTTCATACATTACAGAGAGCAAGAGGAGCAACCGATCTACACTTCCATCCAACCAAAACTCATGTTCGTAGATTCCTAGTGAAATCCTCACATGTCCTGTTATTCTTGGGTTTATAGGGAACCCTAGACAGTTGTGGTTTCCCGGGAGCTTCCATGCCATGTGGTTGTGCCGCGGGATCGTTTGTGAGGGTTTGCAGCTCGCACAAAGAGCTACCCCTACTGCAAGGGAACCAAGTCATACGTTGCTTATGCTTCTTGGAGGAGGCGAGACATTCATTGTCATGGGAGAATTCCTAGTTGCCCTTCTCCGATGGATATTAGCACACCTCCAAGTTTGTGAACTTCGTATTACATCATCGTCTCCACTGCTTTCAGTTTTCTATTTACCCTAGCTTTATTTGTTGTTTCTACTTCCTTGTGTAACTTACTATCTTCTTGTAACACATCAAATACGGTTCTATCACCTAGTTACATTTCTGAACTTTACTCTTAACTCAACTAAGAAAATAATTTAATTTAGTAGCCACCTATCCCCCCCCCCCCACCCAGCTAGTCCACGGTATCGATATCTTTGATCCTACACTTTTTATAGCCCTGCCTAAAAAGGACAGACTCGACAAATGCCCGTGTCTTTCACTACATTTATCTTTGTAACATAAATTCTATTTTCCACTATTTTATCATTATAGATTTGTATGTACCTCAAACAACATCTTGTAAGCTAGTGAATCTGAATGAGAAAAGCATGAGGGGAAAATAGTCTCTCGTTCTAGAGTAAAAGTAGCTGTGGTTTTCAAACATTCCTCCCTGTTATCGAAGTTCGATCACCAAATTGAGTTTGATCCCCAAATTGGGACGAATTCACAAACAAATTTCCCTAACCCGTGATAAGGCTCTCACAATGGTATCAGAGTGACCGACTCCATCACAAGTGGAGAATGTAAGAACGTGGCCACGTGGTTCGGTTCTATGTTGGAAGCCCAGCTTGCTATCTACAAGAGAGGCCACATATAAGTTTTTTTCCCAGTAGTGCAATCTCTTGTGAATGTTCATAACTAGGACTGTGACGTTGCCAAAGCTTAGAATATGGTGGCAAGCATGTCCATGTCCTCGTGTAGAGAGGTGCGATGGGAGGCACCACGGCCACATAATTTGTGTAGGTATCCAGTCTGCCACGTCCAAGATTTACTGAAGGGGGCCACATAGTTTCTACGGAGTAATTCTCATCCACTTGCTACTTAAATGTTTCGACAATATGACACCAAATATTCCGTTATTACTTGTCACATTCTTACATTAGAGTGTTATATTAAACTTTTTTCAAACAATAACAAATCATCTAGCTTCGTTATCGTTTTAATCAAATCAAACCCTAGCTAGTCGAGACTGTAAGCAAACAATTATCCGGTAAACTTCATCAAGATGCAATATGTGCATTCACGACCTTGCAGGAAATAATAAGAAAACTGTGCTCAGTTAATTGCATGCATTCACTATTGGCACTACGAGTATTTCCCTCTATAAGCTTGGTTTGTTTGGTTGTATTTAACGAGATCATCAACACAAAGTTATATGGAATGGGAGGCCACTGGCCACACACGGCGCGGCACCGGGTCACATCAGGTCGTTCCAACAAAAAGAAAATGAATAGATAGGCATGTTGCTCGTGCCATTGTTCATGGCGAGCAAATAGAATCTTGTTTGTGCTGGGTGAGGCGGCACTTCAACTAGGAGAGGAGGTGGCATATGTCGGGGATGGACGTACGGTTCGCGCAGGCTGCGGGGTCGGCATGGCACTGCTGGCTAGTTTGGCATTGCATGTATTGGATTACAGTTTCACTAAGTCTCAATCGACTGAGACTTCGTTATGTCTCAGTGGATTCTATAGTCCTCTGATCTTGCATGGAGATTAGTATAAAAATTTCCTTTTCAATTTTTACTTTTTTCTTCTTATACACTATATCACTTGACCGAGACTTGGTAAAATCTCGGTCTAGTGGGACCTAGCCACGCCCATTGGATTATGCATGTGCTATTCTTGTTTTATGTGCTTTCTTTTGATGGGCAAGAACGCTAGCTTGTCTGACTCTGTTTAGCGCTCGAGCCTATCAACTAGTCCGAGATTAATACCAAACAAACCACGCACCTGAGACTAACATCTAAAACCGATGTCCCTAGCCAAGCCATAAACCTAGTCTGGGGCACACACCAATCCAGCGCACTCTCAGATGCTGCCGCCGCTGTTTTCCACCGATCCATCTTCAAAGCAGATCCTGACGCCACGACCTTGACAGGTCTGCCATCGAAGCCACCACGACGCCATAGAGCACCATCATCCTATGCGAGTCCATGTACACACATCGAACGTCGAGGCTTCACTGCGCCACACCGCCGAGATCCACAATCGTCGATGCGTAAGATGAAACAGCGCTACATAGAAGATGCTGTCCACTGGCCCCACGAACCTGTGCACACCTCCAAGACTGACGCCCCCAAGGGGGAAATTACGCAAGAGCGCCGCCGTCATTCGATCTACCAATAGGGTTTCCCCCGGAGGTAGCAGATAGAGGTTGCAATTTCTCCGCGACGATGTCTTCAAGAAGAGAGCGACACAGAAGAGCGCATGGTTTTCACCCGGATCTGTTCGAAGAACCTCCGTCAAGTTTGGTGTACGGATCTCCGCCATCTCTACCCGCCTCTAGAAGAAAGCGTCCCGCACCGCCATCCTCGGGCAGGAGGAGAAGAAGGTCCCGCCTCCGAGCGGTCTTTGCCCGGCGACCTGCACCGGTAGCGGCGAGGATAGGCGGAGGAGGGAGGAGGGACGACGAGTGACAGATCTGGGCTCCCCCCGGCTCCCCGCAGGGACGACGCGATGAGAGGAGACGAGGGACGAGGGGCGGCAGATCACCGCCACCCCTGTGTCACGTGTTGTCTGAAAATAGTTTATAGGGTTCATGTACCACCAGGTTCAAAGGGGTATTTTTCAGAGAAAAAAATGCATTTGCTTCCACTTGCTGCCCCCACTACAGCTCTTTTTAGTGTGTCATATTCATAGTTGGGAGGAAGTGCGGTTTTCACAAGGAGCTGCAGGTCCTTTTTTATCTGACAAGACAAAGAATCACAGCTCAAATTAACGGCATAAAAAACCACCGTGATCTATGATGAGTGATTTATTGTCTTGCTCTGTACATATAACATGTCTCCTCATCACCGATTAAGCAACCAAAAAATAGCCAAAAGAACTGAAAAATCTCAACCAAGACAGAAGGAGATCATGGACTCAGAAGCAGTTGATGCCGTCGAACTCCGGTGCGAAACGCACCTCCCGCGTATCTCTGGCAGAGACACTTGGACGACCTTCTCCTCCTGTCCTTTCTTCTCCATGGCTTTCTCCGGCTTCTACCTGGTGCGGCTCCTACCCGGTGCGGCTCCGCCAGGAAAGGCGCATGGCGTACCCAGCACCCGCGATGTCCGCCGGCGATCGTGAATGCCAAGATGTTGTCCTTGGTCAGCGGCCCCTGGCAGTGATCGGTTTCTTCCTATGTGGGTGTGGTGCGTTGGTAGATGCTTGATTTCCCATGGCTCTGCTCGTGGTCTGATTAGACACACGGGAACACAGGGGAGGGGAAGCAGAGCAGGGGAGATGGAGGCGTGACGCGGCTGGAAGTTGATGTACGCGGACGGTCAAGGAGCACGCTCGGATGGTTGAAGGAGCCATGGCATGGCAGGATGGAACGTCGACGGACACGGACGGGGACGCCGCACTCCGACCGGCGCACGGCAGGAAGCAAGAACGACAAGAAAGAGTTTGACTGGCGCGCACGGGTCGGCCGGCCAGGCATGCTGATCGTCGATGTGCTGCCGTCTGCGTGTGGGCGGCACTGCTGTGCTTGAAGGATTTTGCCGGGTGGAACAGTCGGCGGCACTGCTGCGTGTACTGCTTTAGGGCCTGAATCTATTTCGTTGAGTACACAACTGCGAGGCCGTTGAGTACACAACTGCAAGGAACTCCTTAAGAAGGCTATAAAGGCCAGGCGTGGCAATGTCGTGTTGGAAGAATCAAGCTATAGTGGCTAGCACAACTGCGAGGCCGTTTCCTCCCACTACTCCAACCTGATGCCTCTTATTCCGTTGGGTGCTTCTCTCATCCATTTCTCCTCTCCAATTATGTGGTTTCTACTTTTTTAGCTTCTAACATTTCAAGCAGGAGAACAAGTAAATATGAAACTGCGGATGAACTATGGGGCACTGCTATACATTCATGTGAATATAGACTCGCATATATAACAAAAACTTTATACACACACAAGTAAAGGTTGGTGGAGTGTTTATTTATTTGCATTGCAATTCATTCATTAATCGAATGTTTGTGCACTTCTCTAGCAAACAAGGATGCATATTTCCGCGCATTGACTGACTCTTTGAACCCTATCATACATTGAGTATTTGTTATTATTGTGTGTGGCCATATATACAATAATATATGATACCCCGCGCGTTGCTGCGGGACTCGTTACGTGTTTATGAGGCTATGATAGGTATATGAATATATTTGTGTAATTAGGGGTCCATTAGGTTTGCCGGATAGATTTAGGTGGCTGCGGGTATCCCCATCCAGGGCTAGGAATGGCCATTTTTCAGTTTGTTGAGAAGATAAGAAGTGGTTATAGGAAGCCAACTTTGTATTGGGCTGCAAGGATAAAAGATGGATAATTTGTTGAGATGACCTCGCTATGAGACGATGGTCACCACCCCTTGTAATAAACTTTCTATTGCTATGAACTACTGAAATATTTTGCCACGGATTCTTATTATGCACTGGTTCATAACAATCACTTTGAGAGTGCCAAAAAATAGCTCAATTACATTGATTAGACGAAACTGTAGTATACGATCGTACATGTCCACTGAACCCGTTGCACACATTCAGAGTCTGGGATTCACGTTATGTTGATTCTTCATAGAGAATTAACAGAGAGTAAGTTAACCCAGAGGGCAGACATGGAAGTTTAGAGAGAGAGAGAGGGCATTAACACAGGGAAAATCTCCAGTCCGCCGCAGCTTAGCTCCTGGTCGTGGCCTCACTTTCGTCCACCTGTAATCAAATGAGAAGATCAGTACAGTGTTGGAGTAAACCACGTTAGGTGCACGCGTGGGTGCGTGCGTGGCGCAAGTCCATGACCAGGTTGTTAGCTAGCCCATGCATGCCCATGTGTTTGGCCGGGTCATGTGTGGATGGCCGGTGTGGTGTGCGTGCATGTAGGTCGTGAGTTAGTGGCAGTAGAAATAGGATCAGGTAGTTGCCTGTGTGTGCGCGTGAGTGCTAGGTGGTGTTAGTGGCTTACACACATGTCCTGGTTATATAAGGGACCAAAGTGCAGTGTCGTGAGAGGATCCAGAGTTGCCGTGATGTAGCCGCTGGAAAGAGGGAGAAGATTAGGGCGTGCGTGCGCGCACGGAGCCGTTTGTGCGCCGGCCGAAAAATCCTCGTGTCTGGTGTGTCTCCTTTTTCCTACCTTTGTCCGTGGGTGAGCTGAGAGAAAGAGAGCAGTCAGGCTTGACAACGACATACAGTTCCCTGCAATGAAAAAGAAGGGATTAATGGCTGAAGGAATCGATGGATCATGCACCACAGACCATTCATCGAGCTTTTCTCGTGCAGGACATGGAAGCCGGGGCGCTGCCACTGGGCATAGCTTTACTCCAAGGGAACCCGCCGGCATCGGCGCCGGCACCAAGGAACCCCATGTCGTCGTCCCCTCCCCCCCTCCCCCCCGATGCCTTCTCCGACAAGCCGGTGTACCTGTCCAGGCTTCGTGCCATCTCCGCCAGCCGCGGCATGTCCGTCACCACATCGCCGTGCACGACCCTCTCCACCCTGCTGGACCCGGCCAGCGCGTTGGCCACCACCACCACCACCTCGGCCGACGCGGCTAGCATGCCGACGCACGCGCGCCACCTGACCCCGCCCCAGCTCCAGCGCTCCTCCATGGATTTGGACTGGGCCAGCGGCACATACGCGTACGACAATGCCGTCTCGTCGGGACTAATGGCCTGGGACTTGATTGACGACAAACTTCGAGAAAAAATAGTATGAATCGATTCCGGCAGATCGATCGACGGGTAGATAGAGATGATAGGCATGGCTCGATCCCCCGGCGAGCGCGATTTTATAGTTGGAGACTCACCTGGATCCGGTGCTCCCGCTCTCTCCATCTGTTGTATAGCCGTCGCAAGTCTCGAGAGAGGAGGGAGGAAGAGAACACACTAAGTTTTTTGTGAGGTGAGGGAACCGCCTCCGCCAGCCGATGCCGTCCGGCACATCTCGATCTATGGAGGGGAGAAGCACGAGTTTGAAGCAGACTACAGAAGACGTCCGCGTTATAAAGCAGTATATAAGTACACCGGGGTGAGGATGTAAAGGGAGTTTTGGTGTCAAGACTTGAAGGCCAACTCAGTAGAGACATATTGATTCACGGAAGATGGAAGGAACCATAAGGATAGCGTACGGTACAATGTTTGTTTCAATAAAAAAAATAAGACGAAGAGGGAGACGGAAACAATCATCAATGACTTTTCATCTGTTGGTGTGGGTGGAATTGGAGGAGACGAAGAGAACTGAAGAGAGACGTACAATCAAGCCATAACAAATCGGGAAGGCAGCGGGGCACTACATGAAGAGAATTAAAGCGTGGGGTAGTAGAGCAAAAGAGGATGACCTGGAGGCACGAAAGGACAGAGGGCTAAAATTGTTTGGGATTATAGATGACGTGGCTGCATGAGAGTGGTTGCTAATGTGTATAGCCTGCATGTTAAAAGAAATAGGTTTGTGGGGATGAACTATTTAGGTATTATAGATTATAGATTTTAAAGCCATGCCTATTAATAGATAAAACTCCATTTAAACAGTAAAAACCTGGCTAATTTATTTGTACTTGCATAGAAATATAAAGATGAATAAGAGGCCTCAAAGCGATATGCAAAAGAAAAGGTAAATGTATTCATCGAAGTGATTTCAAACCCTCACAAAGAACAAAGAAAGACAAAAAGAGAACAATGCATTACAGTATTATGTGCATTCATTGACGAGGTGTGGATCGAGTGAGAGGGGTGAACCCTGCATGGGCAGCTTCGCCGCCACTGTCAGGGTTTGCGCGGGGGATGTTCCCGCTGCCTTGCCGGGCTGCACATTCCGAAATTAAGAAATAAATGGAATCATAGACACACACGTACGTTCCTAGTTACACTTGCACATTCAGAAATTAAGAAAAGAATGGAATCCTAGACACACACGTACGTTCGTAGTTAATCGACCAGAGCATGCTTAATTAGTGCATGACGACGGTGTCGAAGCAGTGGAGGCCGTCGAAGGCGAGCTCGAACCCAGCACGCCGCTCCGCCGTTGACTTGCCGGACAACCCCTGCCCCTTCTGTGCATCGGCCTTGTTTGGCGCAGGCTTCGTCGCCCCGCCGGAGACCAGCTGCTTGATCGCCCCGGTGGTGCCGCAGCCGTCGAGGGGCGCCTCGCAGAAGACGAGCGTCATCAGGAACCTCTCTATCGCCATGGACTCTGTAGGAGGCTGCTAGTCTGCTACTACGTCGACAGAACTCCGATGCGTTTCTTTGCTAGTTCCGCGCTTTGTTTTGCGCGTTGTGATCTAGTTGAGCGTCGGGGTGGTTATTTTATAGGGTCGATTGCTGACGGGACCGGGCTTACAGAGCCGATGCTTATGCAGCCGTGTTTTCCGTAGCGTAGGGTGCAAGCACACGGCGTACAGGACTAGGTCACAGGGAAGTATTCCCCCCGTGCGGAAATACTTATTATCAAAATGAATAAAAAGGGATGTATCTAGATGTATTTTAGTTCTAGATACACTTTTTTTGTTCATTTTGATGACAAGTTTTTCCGGACGGAGGGAGTATACGGTAGCTCACACGGAAGGTGCGAAAGAAAAAGTTTGGTCGCCGTCGCCGTTGTTGACTCGCTCGGGCGACGTCCTTGTCTTTGACTCGCACAGGAACCACCGATGAAGTGGTACATCCACAGCACTTTCTGAGTGCCTTGCTTCGGCATGCGGCTTTTCTATTATTTGCTTCTGTTTTTGCTTTGCTTCTACCGGTCCAGGAGAACCCGAGGACATCCTCACGTGTCCCTTCTCTTGCTGCGTGGAATAACCCACACATATATAATTTTGTTCTTCATTAATTTGAATCTCCATAAAGAAGCATTTGATTACGACATAGTTATATCTTGTCATGTTTGGTATCAAGATGAGAACCCAAATCTTAAATGACAAATACGTGGTTGGATGGTTAGAAGTACAGTGGAATCCCCAGTCATCAGAGTTCAAACCCTAAAGTTGACATTAGTGTTTGCATAATTCCTGGATATATCTCAGTCTTCCGGTGATGTTCGTTCCGACGTAGATGGCATTCTTGCCAACTGCGAGGCACTTTTGATGATTTTGTAAAACGTCAATATGCTATGCCGACTCAGTCTCTCGGATATGCTCGTACGTGGAGGGTATGCGTGCAGGCCCGTGTATGTGAGCGAACGATTGTACCGCGTTCAATTATTTTTGGTAAATCTCAACTTCTTTTTGAAAAAGATTTACTTCCTCCATTCCCATATACAAGGCCACAACTCAAATTACAGGTAGCAAAGTAAAATTTAATGACTTTTTTACAAGTCAACTTTTCTTTTCATTAACCGGGATCATTAATACGCTGCACGCCCGCATGCATGCAAGGAAGGAACGAGAAGGAACTAGCACAATTTCATTATGACTACGTGCATGCAAGTATTAACCAAATTGCTACTACGAGAAAACATCATTAATTTTTGCCTTGATTATAGTTATTGGCCTTGTATAGATGCAAAATATTTTTTTTTCATAGTGGACGTTTATAAGGGAATGAAGGGAGTACATCTGATATTAAAGATCATCAGAAGTATAAATCACCTCAAACATAACTAAAATTGCATCAAGGTCTCTATGCCAAGTGCCGTCAGCCGTGCAGTGGTACTGCTCTGATTTTCTCAAGGTAACATGCCTGCACCTGATTCTCTGATGATTGGGCGATCTCATCGTAGAATTGAGCCATCCTTTCCATACGAAGCGAAAGGTTTCATCTTCTTTTGAGATAAGAAAGAAGTGCTTTTGTTGACGATGAGTATTCTTGATGACCGTTGAACAGTCCGAGGAGTTGTTGTGGCACACGGTCAAATCAGCTCTCAGACCGTACCTATCAATCGCCGTTGCGGCAGTTGACGCATCACTGGTGGTGGATTATGAACTACACACACGTACTCGTTCTTATCTGCAAGGCTGAGACCGGGGCAGGGCACTTGTTGGGTGCTCTGCTTAGTACTTCCTCTGTATCAAAGTATAATAGCAAGCACAATAAAGCTGAGTCAGCGGGCTATAAGGAATAAACTAGTATATTTCTTCTTAGTTGGAGGAAATAGAAGAGGAGAGAGAAGGTAAGCGGCTCTTCGTGAAGAGCCAGCTCTAGCACGTGCTCCTAGGCACTTTCTAAGAATGAAAGATGGGCCACATAATAAAAAAAAGTACTAGTACACTCTTTTTATCTATTATTGTACATGTTAGCTATAAGATGGGTTGTAGATGACATGGCACAGGCTTATAGCCAGCAGCTGGCTATACTATTAACCATGCTCTAAGACGTAGGTACCGTCTAAGATGTTTTTGTACTTTAAAGACGTAGGAGGTACTACATTTATTGTGTCATTTCCTCACCTCTGCTTCTCCTAATCAACCATTAGGCGTATGTCATTGTTTTCCTCACCTAGTGACAACTAGTTATGTGACTGGAATCTAAAATTCGAATTGGCTCGAGCATATATTTACTGAATTACATCCAGTCCATTCTATTATCTGTCCAATATTTCCAAAGCAAGGTTGGATTATTCTTTTGCCAAGTGGCAAGTCTGGCATGTAAACTTGAACTCATACCACAAGTCCACGATTCTGCACACATGCAGAGACTCTAGTTTTGTTGTCTCCACACTGCCATTCTCTTCTTCGCGTACTTTTCAGGCAAAGACTGAATGTGCACTGGAAAGCAACGCCGGAGGAAGATTTCCCAACCTCTCGATTGCATTGTTACTATGAAAAACGCGTGCCACAGACTGTCACACAGCACTAACTGAACGATCTACATATACTTTGACGCGAATTAGCCATAAACTGATAATTATATATATCCACTTTCAATTCATATCATCTCTATTATTGAGGAAGATTATGCACTGGTGTCTACAATGGAATGAAGAAATCATCACAAGTCGACGTACGTGTCAAAACACTCTAGTTGATCCAAGTTCTATGCAAATCAGAATCGAGAAAGCGACATGCTCAGTGCATGACGACGGTGTCGAAGCAGTTGACCCCGTCGAACGCGAGCTCGACAGCAGGGCTCCGATGCGCCGTCGGCTTGCCGTTGAAGAGTCCCTGCTCCTTCTGAGCGTCCGCCTTGCTAGCCACCGACGGCTTGGTCGCGCCGCCACCGCCAACGACCAGCCTGTTGCTCGCGCCGGCGGTGAGCACCGATGTGCCGTAGCCCTCCAGCAACGCCTCGCAGAAGACGAGCGCCGTAAAGAACCTCTCCATGGCCATGGATCCTCTGACGGATGCTTCGATCGAGCAGTCCGGCACCAACGTTTCCTTGCTGCTGCTCGTCGAACGAAAGGAGAGATTCTTGTTTGTTGATACACTAGTAGAAAAGGGGGCAATGTCCAGGCCAGTTCAGCCCATTAGTCCCGGTTCAATTCAGAACCGGGACCAATGAAGCTATTTGCCCCGGTTCGTGAGTCTAGGGGGCCGGCCGGGCCACGTGGGCCATTGGTTTCGGTTCGTTCGGACCTATTGGTCCCGGTTGGTGGGACGAACCGGGACCAATCCCTTTAGTCCCGGTTCATGCCACGAACCGGGACCAATAGTGCTGCCTATATATACCCCTCGCTCGCGAGCAGAGCACTCCAGTGCTCTGTTTTTCTTGCCGGCGAGGGGGGGCTTTGTGGTGCTCTAGCTCACCACCTATGCACATGAGGTATTCGATGAAATGCCCGAGCCACACTACTTAAGCTTTCTCCTCTCCAAGCTCGACCTCCAACCTCCATTTTCCTCAATATTTGTCTAGATTTAGCGGTCCGTCACGTCCCGTCCCCGTCTTCACCGCCGTCGATCACCCGCGCCGATCTCATCGCCAGCACCACCGTGGTGAGCCTCTTGTTCTTATCTTCTTTCTGAAAGGAAAAATATTCTTACTTGTATTATTTTCTTACTTTTATTATTGCATCTTATATAGTACGATGGTTTTGTTATCCGCCCCCGTCGGCCCTCGTCCTGTCTATGATTCGGATGTGGTATATATTATCTTTTCATAACTATTGGTTCATTTATTGTTTATGAAAATTATGCCGACCAACGTGACATAGATTTTATTTATCTAGGAGGTTGTTGAACCGGAAATTCCGACCCTATTGTCGAGAGGTTAAATTTAGTTGAAGAAGAAAACAATTTCTTGAAGAAAAAAATAAAAAAACTTGAAGAGGAGAAGATGATATTGGAGTTGCATGTTGCGGATGTCGTCGATGATCACAAGATCAAGATGGATGCAATGCGCTTGAAGATGAGAAAGATTAGAAAATATGCCATTCATACCGAGGCTTGGTATCATTATGCCGTTGGATCAGTTGTTACCTAGGTTGCGATTATGATTGCATTTGTTTTCGCATTGAAATGTTTTACATAGTTTCAATGTATGGTTTAATTAATTTAGATGCTCTGCAGAGCTTTATGTTGTTAGATAAGAACTATGTATGTACTGTGGTTTTTATGTGATGATGAACTTCTATTAATTTGATCACTTAATTATCTATTCATGATGTTCTGTAATGATTTTAGACACACTTAATTATATATAATGCACGCAGATGAACCGGCAATGGATGTACGGTGACAGACACACCTCCGATTACATTAAGGGCGTGCATGATTTTCTCGAAGTGGCTGAGGCAAACAAGCAGAATGGTTTTATGTGTTGTCCATGCCCTATATGTGGGAATACGAAGTCTTACTCTGACCGAAAAATCCTTCACACCCACCTGCTTTACAAGGGTTTCATGCCACACTATAATGTTTGAACGAGGCACGCATAAATAGGGTTATGATGGAAGACGGCGAGGAAGAAGAGTACGATGACAACTATGTGCCCCCTGAATACGATGATGCTACTGAACATCAAGATGCACCAGACGATGTGCACGATGGTGCTGCAACGGGCGAAGCTGCTGAAGATCAAGAGGAACCAGACAATGTGCCCGATGATGATGATCTCTGCCGGGTCATTGTCGATGCAAGGACACAATGCGAAAGTCAAAAGGAGAAGCTGAAGTTCGATCGCATGTTAGAGGATCACAAAAAAGGGTTGTACCCCAATTGCGAAGATGGCAACACAAAGCTCGGTACCGTACTCGAATTGCTGCAGTGGAAGGCAGAGAATGTTGTGCCTGATAAAGGATTTGAGAAGCTACTGAAAATAATGAAGAAGAAGCTTCCAAAGGATAACGAATTGCCCGACAGTACATACGCAACAAAGAAGGTCGTATGCCCTCTAGGATTGGAGGTGGAGAAGATACATGCATGCCCTAATGACTGCATCCTCTACCGTGGTGCCTACAAGGATCTGAACGCCTGCCCGGTATGCGGTGCATTGCGGTATAAGATCAGACGAGATGACCCTGGTGATGTTGACGGCGAGCCTCCCAGGAAGAGGGTTCCTGCGAAGGTGATGTGGTATGCTCCTATAATACCACGGTTGAAACGTCTGTTCAGAAACGGTGAGCATGCCAAGTTGATGCGATGGCACAGTGAGGACCGTAAGAAAGACGAGAAGTTGAGAGCACCCGCTGACGGGTCGCAGTGGAGAAAAATCGCGAGAAAGTACTGGGATGAGTTTGCAAAGGACCCAAGGAACGTATGGTTTGCTTTAAGCGCGGATGGCATTAATCCTTTCGGGGAGCAGAGCAGCAATCACAACACCTGACCCGTGACTCTATGTATGTACAACGTTCCTCCTTGGATGTGCATGAAGCGAAAGTTCATTATGATGCCAGTTCTCATCCAAGGCCCTAAGCAACCCGGGAACGACATTGATGTGTACCTAAGGCCATTAGTTGAAGAACTTTTATAGCTGTGGAATGGAAACGGTGTACGTACGTGGGATGAGCACAAAAAGGAGGAATTTGACCTAAAGGCGTTGCTGTTCGTGACCATCAACGATTGGCCCGCTCTCAGTAACCTTTCAGGACAGACAAACAAGGGATACCACGCATGCACGCACTGTTTACTTGACACCGATAGTATATACCTGGGAAGCTGCAGGAAGAATGTGTACCTGGGCCATCGTCGATTTCTTCCGACCAACCATCAATGTAGAAAGAAAGGCAAGCATTTCAAAGGCGAGGCAGATCACCGGAAGAAGCCCGCCATGCGTACCGGTGATCACGTACTTGCTATGGTCAATGATTTACACGTAATCTTTGGAAAGGGTCCCGGCGGACTAGCTGTTCCGAATGACGCTGAGAATCACGAAAAAGAGGGCATTGCCTCCGAAGCAGTATAAAGGTCCTGCCAGCTACGCTCTTACGAAAGAAGAGAAAGAAATATTCTTTCAATGCCATGCGTACTGGCTTCTCGTCGAATATAAAGGGAATAATAAATATGACAGAGAAAAAGTTCCAGAACCTAAAGTCTCATGACTGCCACGTGATTATGACACAACTGCTTCCGGTTGCATTGAGGGGGCTTCTACCGGAAAACGTCCGATTAGCCATTGTGAAGCTATGTGCATTTCTCAATGCAATATCTCAGAAGGTGATCGATCCAGAAATCGTACCAACGCTAAGGAGTGATGTGGCGCAATGTCTTGTCAGTTTCGAGCTGGTGTTTCCACCATCCTTCTTCAATATCATGACGCACGTCCTAATTCATCTAGTCGATGAGATTGTCATTCTGGGGCCCGTATTTCTACACAATATGTACCCCTTTGAGTGGTTCATGGGAGTCCTAAAGAAATATGTTCGTAACCGCGCTAGGCCAAAAGGAAGCATCTCCATGCGCCATCAAACAGAGATGTCATCGGGTTTTGTGTTGACTTCATTCCTGGCCTTAAGAAGATAGGTCTCCCTAAATCGCGGTATGAGGGGAGACTGACTGGAAAAGGCACGCTTGGAAGGGACTCAATAATATGCAGGGGCGGATATTCTTGGTCTCAAGCACACTACACAGTTCTACAGAACTCTACCTTGGTGACCCCGTATGTCGATGAACACAAGAACAGTCTACGCTCCAAACACCCGGAGCAGTGCGACGACTGGATTACATGTGAACACATCAGGACTTTCAGCAGTTGGTTGGAAACATGTCTCAGAGGTGACATCACTGTTTGTGATGAGCTGTACTTGTTGTCCAGGGGACCATCTTCGACTGTAATGATTTGGAAAGGATACGAGATAAATGGGAATACATTTTACACG
This sequence comes from Triticum aestivum, assembly GCF_018294505.1. Lineage (NCBI taxonomy): Eukaryota > Viridiplantae > Streptophyta > Magnoliopsida > Poales > Poaceae > Triticum > Triticum aestivum. The sequence continues at coordinate 641,840,159 of NC_057803.1, read as the reverse complement.
ATTGACCAAGATGAAAAGAGCACCAACCAAAACAGCGATGTCCGCTTTGATGCAGCAACCGACAAGGGAAATGACACATATTATGGTTACATAGTAGACATATGGGAACTTGACTACGGAGTAGATTTTAAGGTCCCTTTGTTTAAGTGCAAGTGGGTCAATCTGTCAGGAGGCGGGGTACAGGTAGACCCACAGTACAGAATGACAACAGTGGATCTGAAAAAACTTGGGTACACTGACGAACCGTTCGTCCTAGCCAATGATGTGGCACAGGTTATCTATGTGAAGGACATGTCTACCAGACCGAGGAAAAGAAAAGATAAGGAAGCGAATACATCATACAATGAGCCAAAGTGCCACATAGTTCTTTCAGGAAAAATGGACATCCTGGTAGTGGAGGGCAAGACAGACATGTCTGAAGAGTATGAAAAGTTTCATGAAATTCCCCCCTTCAAAGTCAAGGCTGACCCAAGCATCCTGATAAATGATGAAGATTATCCATGGTTACGGCGCAATAAGCAAACGACACAAGCGAAGAAAAAGTGAAGACTTTCTCCCGCAACTATTATGATGATACCATGCCAACTTTGTAACAGACGAGTATGATACCATTGTCCGTTTTGTACATGCACATGCTATGCCAACTTTTTCAGAGTTCATTTGAAAACTATGAATTTGAAAACCTCGCCAATCGAAGGGCGCTCACACCGGTTTATAAGCCCGTCCCTCTACACGCCTTGTTGAGCTCACAAACTTATGATTCACACAAATTTCAAAGAATTCAAATTTGAAAACTAATGGCACAAACAGAAAGTTTATAATTTTGCTGACCTAAAAGCAAAAAGAATTAAAAAATAAAGCAAAAAACCAAAAGAAAATAAATAATGCAGAAAACAAAAAAAACTTGAAAAAAAATAAAAATAGCAACAATAAGTATTTTTTGTAAGTAGAAACAAAATAAAATAAATAAAGCAACAAAGAAAACAAAAAAAGTGTTTTCAAATTTGAAAACTAATGGCAGTAACAGAAAGTTTATAATTTTTCTAAAACTAAAAGCAAAAAGAATTAAAAAATAAAGCAAAAAACAACAAAAAATAAATAATGCAGAAAACAGAATAAAAAAACTGAAAAATAATAAAAATAGCAACAATAAGTATTTTGTTGTAAGTACAAACAAAATAAAATATATAAAGCAACAAAGAAAACAAAAAAAGTATTTTTAAATTTAAAAACTAATGGCACTAACAGAAAGTTTATAATTTTTCTAAAACTAAAAGCAAAAAGAATTAAAAAATAAAGCAAAAAACAACAAAAGATAAATAATGCAGAAAACAGAACAAAAAAACTGAAAAGTAATAAAAATAGCAACAATAAGTATTTTGTTGTAAGTACAAACAAAAATAAAATAAATAAAGCAACAAAGAAAACAAAAAAAATATTTTTAAATTTAAAAACTAATGGCACTAACAGAAAGTTTATAATTTTTCTAAAACTAAAAGCAAAAAGAATTAAAAAATAAAGCAAAAAACAACAAAAGATAAATAATGCAGAAAACAGAACAAAAAAACTGAAAAATAATAAAAATAGCAACAATAAGTATTTTGTTGTAAGTACAAACAAAATAAAATAAATAAAGCAACAAAGAAAACAAAAAAAGTGTTTTCAAATTTGAAAACTAATGGCACTAACAGAAAGTTTATAATTTTTCTAAAACTAAATGCAAAAAGAATTAAAAAATAAAGCAAAAAACAACAAAAAATTAATAATGCAGAAAGCAAAACAAAAAAACTGGAGAAAAATGAAAATAGCAACAATATGTATTTTGTTGTAAGTAGAAACAAAATAAAATAAATAAAGCAACAAAGAAAACAAAAAACAAAAAAAAGTGCCACCAACTGGGCCCCCACGGCATGAATACGACTAGAAACCCTACCATGGGCCAGGATTCAGGCCCGCGGGAGGCCCAGTAGACCCACAGGCATAGATTGCAGGTTTAGGCCCGAAAGCCTACTTTAGAGAGGAGTTCGAGAGGGAAGGCGCACCGCACCTTATAAACAGGTGCGCCTCCCTCTCAACTAGCGAGGTGGGACTAAATATTTGGGTTCGGGGCAGCACAGGCCTTTGGTCCCGGTTGGTGGCACCAACCGGGGCTAAAGGGGTGCATTAGTCCCGGTTGGTTCTACGACCCGGGACTAATGGCCCCCTTTAGTCCCGGTTGGTGCCACCAATCGGGACCAAAGGCCTCTTTTCAGCAGGAAGCGGCGGCCTTTGGTCCCGGTTGGTGGCACCAACCGGGACTAAAGGGGGGAATTAGTCCCGGTTCGTGGCACTAACCGGGACTAATTCACTTGCTATATAAGCAAAGACTTAGCGTTTTTCATTTCATCTCTGCAGTTGCCCGCACGGCCGCCGCCGCCAGGCTGCCCAATTCACAGCCCACCGACACTGTCGCCGCCTGCGCCCCGCGCCATCACCACCCCGCGCCGCCCCGACGCCGTCGCCGCGCCACCCCGCGCCGTCGCGGTCACCTCCCCGCGCCGCCTCGACGCTGTCGCCGCCCCGCGTCGCACCCCGACGCCGTCGCCGCCCCGCCGACGCCGTCGCAGCCACTCGCCGCGCCCCTGCTCACCCCGCACCGCCCGCCGCTCGCCCCTGCCCGCCCCGACGCCGCCCTTGTGAGCACCGCGCGCCGCTGCCGGCCGGGACTATATGCTATTTTTTTACATGTTTTTAGATGTTTTTATATTTTTAGATATATGTATTTCTTATGTATGTTCATATATGTATTTTTTTAGATATATGTATTTCTTATGTATGTTCATATATGTATTTATGTATTTTTTGTATGTTCATATATGTATTTTTTTGTATGAATGTATGTATTTTTTCAATTGTAATATGCATGGTGTTTTAAAAATACATTAATTTTAGTACATTAATGTTCTCTAATTTAGTACATTAATTTTAGGTTAGTTTCATTTTTAGAAAAGTTTTATATATTTAGGAAGAAGGAAGAGAAGGAAGAAGGAAGAAGAAGAAAACGTTTTATATATGCAAAAGTTACATTTTTAGAAAAGTTTTATATATCTAGCTAGAAAGAAGGAAGAAGAAGAAAAAGAAGGAGAGGAAAAAGGAAAATAAGAAGAGGAAGAAAGGAGAAGAAGAGGAGAGGAAGAAGAGGAGAAATAAATAAGAAGTGGAAAAAAGAAGAAAAAGAAGAGGAGAAGAAGAAAGAAATAGAGGAGAAGAAGAAAAAATAGAAAATATTCTATTTTTTCTTCTTCTCCTCTATTCCTTTCTTCTTCTCCTCTCTTTTTTTCTTCTTTTTTTTCATCGATCTTCTCCTCTGTCATTGTCGATATACCCCTCCCGATAACTTCAACACGAGGGGGGGTCCATATACCCCCTCCCGATAACTTCAATACGTGGGGGGGGGGGTCGATATACCCCCTCCCCGATAACATTAATTTCCCGTGTATGTATCTCGTCGTTGTCGATATTACCCCCTTGAAGCGTTGTCGATATTATCCCGGGTCGAGGGTTCTAGGGTCGAGGGATCGAGGGTTCCAGGGTCGTCTAGGGGTCGAGGGTTCCAAGGTCGTCGAGGGTTCAAGGGGTCGAGGATCGCCGAGGGGTCGAGAGGGTTCCTAGTGTCAAAGTATTGAAGAAATCCATGGCTTCATCATTAGCCAGAAGTAACCATGGCATGATGGTACGAAGTCCTCCAAAGTTATTCTGGAATGGAGTCCCGGATAGGATAATTTGCCTTTTTGTACGAATTTCAGCAAAGGCCTTCCAAATAACGATATTCGGAAGGTTCTTGCTGAACTTTGTACCAAAAAGCGAATTATCCTATCTAGGACTCCGTTCCAAAATAACTTTGGAGAGTTTCGTACCATCATGCACCTGTTACTTTCGCCTAATGATGAAGACATGGTTTTGTTGAATCCTTTGACACTAGGCAACCTCCCGACCCCTCGGCGATCCTCGACCCCTTGACCCTCGACCGCTCAGCGATCCACGACCCTCTACCCTACCGCGGGCGTCGATGCCCACGTCACTTGTGTGACATAAATGTAGTGTTCAACGCCGACCCCCTCCCAATAGCTTCAACACGTGGGGGGGGGGTCGATATTACCCCCTCCTTGAAGCATTCTCAAGGCCACCCCCTAACCCTTGAAGCGTTGTCGAGGCCACCCCAAACCCTAGAGAAGCAGCGTCAAGGCCACTAATAGATTCCTTATTGTGATGAGCTAGCTAGTTCTACGTTTGCCACTAATATATCCATATCTGTCATGTTTGAATAATAATTGCCATGTTGTAAATATTTTTAGAAACTATGGACACCCCCCGAGACGAAGCACAAGAAGCGTTGTTGAGGGACATAATCGCACAAGGAAGTGATGCCGTCTGCTCGTTGATGTTTCTCGACGACAATGATGGTCTGGAAGGAGAGGGTGAAGAAGCAGCTGGCTATGATTTACATGGCTCCGATGACCCAATGCCGGTGCAAGAAGGAGAGGGTGAAGAAGTATACCTTGAGGACGGCTCCGGTGATCACCAAACCGAGTCCGGCCAGGTATATATATTAGTTAAGCCTGTGCTGACTAGCTAATTGATGCATTCATTGTTTTAGTATGTACACATATTAATTAACTCTCGTCTTTGTTCTTTTTTCTAGCCCTCCGGATCGAGCACAACTTCGGTAAAGAGACGAGGCCCGAAGAAAAAGTTGAGCTCGGATGAAAAGTTTGAGATCATACCAATCGCGCGCGACGGCCAACCGATTAAACCCTACCAGACAAAGAAGGCATTTGTTGCTCAGTGCGGGGTTCTGGTTAGGGACAAGATCCCGATCAGCATCCACCAATGGTATAAGCCTAAGAACGAAGACCCTAAGGTGTCTTATGTCAATGATATGCAGAAAAATGATCTTTGGAGTGAGCCGAAGTCAAATTTCACCCTACCGCCAGAGGATGATCCGGAGAAGCCAGTTATAGAGCCATTAAGCAAGTCTTTTGCTCTGAAGAAGATGGAAGACCTATTCAGGAATTGGAAGAAAGACCTCAATAGGTATGTCGAAAAAAATGAGACACCAGAATTCAAGGGCAAATATGAGAAGATCAGAGATGACTGGCCCGCATTTGTGGCCCACAAGACATCGGAAAAGAGTAAAAAGATGTCGGTGACAAACAAGAGAAATGCTGCAAAGAAGAAGCTTCACCATCGCACGGGGTCAGGTGGCTACCTCGTAGCCCGGCCTAAGTGGGCCAAGGCTGAGAATGATCTGCTTGATAAAGGGATCGAACCAGAGACAATGAACTGGCTAGACCGTTGCCGGACTTGGTTCTTTGGGGCCGGCGGATCCTTGGACCCTATAACAGGGAAGTGCATTTGCACGGACGAACAATTGGACATACCAGTCAAGAGGCTTCAGCAATATATCAAAGCAGCGTAGCAAGGGACGTTCGTTCCAGACAGGGAGAAGGACGAGCTCACAATGGCCCTCGGGAATCCTGAGCACCCTGGACGGACACGAGGCACGCCAGGCTCCGTTTCGTGAAAGGCTGGATTTCCGGACACAGAGGGTTACAAAACCCAGGAGAGGAGGAAGAAACTGGAGCAGAGCCAACTGCAGGCGCTGCACGAAAGGGTAATGGGGCTAGAGGAACGAGAAGCAGATCGCAGCAAACGACCTGCCGAAGCTTCCCCCGAAGCTACCCTGCCATCTCAGCGGAGAAGCAGCGTGGCTTTCACCGAGCTGCTTCAGCCAGAGCATGCCTTGACGGCTCCTTCCAGCTATCCCGTGGATGCTATCACAGATGTTGAAAATTGCCACCTTATGGCGCAATGGATGAATTTGAAGGTCAAGGCGGCTGTTGGCTCTGTTTATCCTACTAAACCCGACCCAACTTTTCACTGCCGGCCGATTCCAGAAGGATATGCTAAGGTGATGGTCGATGAAATAACGGAGGGATTTGAGGACCTCCGGCTTGACCACCCTACCGGTGAAGGGGAGTATCGGCTGGGTTCTGCTCTGAAGACTCCATGCCTATGGCGGAAGGATCTCATCAACCTTCCGAACTGGACGCCTCCGCCTCCTCCTCCTCCTCTGGCGAGTCAGGGCACTCCGCCTCCTCCTCCGGCGAGTGACGATCAGGGCACTCGGCCGGCTCCTTCTTCGGCGCGTGGCGGCACTCCGCCTCCTTCTCCGCCTGCGCCGGCGCGCCCGAGCAGCCAGCCTCCTCCTTCTCCGCCTCGTCAGCAAGGGCGGAAGAGACCCGCCGCCGCTCCGGCTGCTCTGGCGCGTCGTAGTCCTTCTCCTCCACCTCGTAAGCAAGGAAAGAAGACATCCGCTCCGTCTGCTCTGCCGGCGTCTAGTAGTACAGCCAAAGGCGGGAGGAGATACAGATTCGGTCCTTCTCTGAAGACTCCAGAGAATTTACCGTACGAGAGGAGCGAGGAGGAAAACACGAAGATCGCGCAGACCGAAGTGGATGACTGGTTTCAAGGGTTGAAAGCAAAGAGACATCCACCTCCGAAGGAGAAGGTAGATCTGGTGAAAGCGAAGCGCACTTTGGCTGCCCTGACAAAACCACCCAAGTCTCCGCCGAAAGGAAACTATGAGCGCATTATTGGAAAGGCATTTGCCGTAGCGGAGAGGTCGGGAAGTACTAAAAGTGATCAAAGGATGAAAGAACGACGAGTTGGGAAACAAATTGCCCAGCTCGGCGAACAAGCGAAGCAATCGTGCCCCCCGCTCAAGGTGCCTGCTAGCGACATCGTCGATCCGAGGATGGTGCCCGGTTATGGCAATCCTGCAGATTACCTGCCCAACGATGTACATTATGATTTCTTGGAGGTGTAGATACAAAGATACGAGTACGGGAAGCCTCTCGTCAAAGATGAAAGTTCTCTATCAACGATGATGCGAAGATTGCATGATTGGTACATGAAAACCTGCAAAGAGTCTGAGGGGAGGAGTACTTTGTATGTGAGAGTTAAAAAGGAGCATGACCTCCTTGGAATTGAACTGTTGCCTATTCCATTTGAGGAGTTCTATCAGTTTTTCAATCAATTGGCCATTGATAAAGCAACGGTCACCTGCTACTGTCTGTAAGTAGTACTACTTCTGTCATTAAGTCTCTCTATGTAACTCAGCCCTTTCATTGCATGTATTTATAATTATCTTCACTATATTATGCAGATTGAAGATCGCCGAATTGAAGAAAAGACAAGTGGGTGATATTGGGTTCATTAACACATATCTCATAGATAAAACTGAGGTTGAATTTTGTAAAGAAAATACTGAGGCCAACTTGCTACAATCGTTGGTAATAAATGAACACAAAGATATAATACTCTTTCCTTACAACTTCAAGTGAGTGTTACTATCTTGTGGCATATTCGGTTTCCTTATTAGTCCAGGTTATAGTAATGTAATATTGATGAGTTATGCATGTGTGCGCAGCTATCACTATATTCTCCTAGAGATTAAGCTTGAGAAGGGAGTAGTAACTGTCTTAGACTCCAAGCGAAAAGATCCCAAGGAGTATGCGGACATGACTGAAATGCTCGAGAAGTAAGTTAAATCGATCATTATCCACCATATCAGCAACTTTGTTCATTTCTGATATCAAGTAATTGTTTTCTTTGTATGGCAGGGCTTGGAGAAAATTCACCAAAAAAGCTCCGGGACTACCGAAGAAGCTGCAATTTAGACACCCGAAAGTAAGTACTATATAGTAGCATATTCCACGCATCTCCTAGTGATTCAAGCGCTAGTTTCATCAATACCATTTAGCATGCTTACTAATTATCAGTTTGATTGACCTCTATTTCTTGTAAAGTGGTTGTGGCAGGAATAAGGGAATGATTTCTGTGGATACTACATTTGCGAGTCCATCTGCCACACGACCTGTGAGCGGGGCTACTCCGACAAACAATATGAAGTGCGTAAATAAAAATATTCACAATTTTATTTTATTACCATCATTTGTGTTGAGTTTCATTCATTCATATATATATATATATATATATATATATTGACCCCCTTCTTAAAATTAGATGTTTCGGATACGAGATGAACTCCTAGCACCACATCGCATGAGAGCAATTCAAGAGGAATTGGCGGCATTCTTTCTTGACCACGTGATCGCTGAAGACGGAGAATACTATGTGGACCACGCGTCCGTATGTTAGGAGATTATATATTTGTAAAAGATAATTATTGTATATATGTAGCCGGTACTGTCGGATAGATATACGAGAATTTGTTGTTCGACCAATCTCTCGGAGAAGGAGAGGTGGTCGATATCACTTCTCTCTGTATGCATATATGTTCATGACGATCTTCTGTTTGCTTAATTACTAGCTAGCTAGCATGTCTAGCTAGTCCTCTCTATACGTATGTATAGTACGTAGCGTCGACCAAGCACGGATAAAAGAGATGACACTTTTCTCTATTAATTAGCTAGCTCTAACACAATATATGAAACACCTAAATTAACCCCCTAAAACCCCCCACCCCCCCTTTTCAAAAAAAAAAACCACAGCCATAGAAATGCTGACGCGTGAATGCCTATTGGTCCCGGTTGGTGCCACCAACCGAAACCAAAAACCCTCCTGCCTGGACTCAGCGGACAGGCCACGTGGAGGCCCATCTGTCCCGGTTCTGGATTGAACCGGGACTAAAGGGTCAGGGCATTAGTACCGACCCTTTAGTCCCGGTTCATGAACCGGGACTAAAGGCCCTCACCAACCGGGACTATAGACCTTTTTTCTATACTTGATGCCGGAGGTGGGGATTTTATAGGGGCCGCAGCGTGGCCCTGTGCGTGCGGGCCGGTCCCCGGTTCGAATTGGGAGGCCACGCGGAAGCTGAGTAGACACGTGCAGGACGGGATTGCAGAGGATTGTGACCATGCCGTGTGGGTCAGAGGATGGAGTCTACTTGGTCAGCGGGTGCGGATGCGGAACCCACGAGGACCAGCCCGGGTTGATCCGATCCCATTCGTTGCGTGACGTGAGGTTGAAATGCACGCCGCCGTCGGATTTGATTATCCTTTGACTTGTGTACTGATTTGTCGGTCAAATATTTTTTTTTTGCAGAAGGACATCAGACTATATTGAACGAGAAAGCAAAAATCCAGATGACCGGAAGTTAACAACAGGTCCGAACGACAAGATGACCCGCTCGATCCGGTTCTCCCGCGCGACAATCGCTCGATCCATGTTTTATTGAAGTCTCACGCGTGAAAAGGAAAAAAGAAAGGCGCTACTAAGAATCAAACACAAATCCTGCTGGTTGTTCCCCGCAAAAAAAAGACCCTTTGTTAATTGGCTGTCGTAAAATCCATAAAAGAAGGGCAGTACTAGGCGCCGGTCACCTGCCCAACGTCGGATACAAGTATGCGGAGCTGCTCAATTTTCACACATCAACTTATTTTCTTTGTCTTCAACCTTTCTCTCCCACCACAAACAGCTGCGCCTCCGCGTCCGCAACACCATACACCGAGTTCGTCGCCCCCTGTATCTTGCTGCAGCCAGCTCGGCGCCCCGACCTCCCCCCAAGACTCATACCTGGCGACACCGGTTGCAGCACGCCATCACTGCCAAACGCTCACAGCCTCTAGCCCTAGCGCCCCATGCGCCCCCGCCGTCTTGCAACCTCCCCTTGCAGCTCCATGGGTGCCGGTCCACCGCCCCTTGCGCCCCGCCGTCTTGCAGCCTCCCCGTGCAGCTCCATGGGCATCATCCCGCGACCTCGCCGTGGTCTCTAAAGTCATTGATTTCGCCCATACACCAATGCAGGAAAAACAAATGCTAGATGTAGCTTTTCCATGTGCTAGTTGCAGCCCGCTGCGGCACCTCCCCCGTCATCGCGCCGCCACTTCCATCTGGTTGAAGCAAAAAAAACTGCCGGATCCAGCTTCACCGGCAAACGCTTCTAGCAACCTGCATCACCGGTTGCAGCTCCTGTGTTACCCCGTTGCAGCCAAAAATTCAGAACCTCGTGCAGCTCTGGTAATTACCCGTTCCAGCAAATTCACATGCTGGTTCCAGCATTCGTCGCTCACCCTGGAGCCTTGAGCATCATGGCACGTCGTTCCTGCACCGGCACTCGCCTTCGATTGCAGGTTTAGTCGCCGCCGGTTGTAGCTTCCCTAATGCACGGGTGAAGCTCTCCGCAACCAGTCGCCCACAGATACAGCTCCGCCGACAGTTGGTTGCAGCACCCACCGCCACCGGTGGAGGCATCTCCTATGGGTGGTTGAAACTCTAGCGCCTAGCGGTTGTAGCACCTTTGTGCCCAATCCGCCGGCGGCCACCATGCTTGTAGCACCGGCCGTGAGATCGCTCGCCAGCTCCATCGTCTTTTGCAGCGAGAGATCGCAGGACATGGCCGCCAGGACCTGTGAGCTTGCAAGCCATGGCCGCCCCTAACCACCGTGAGCTTGCAGGTCATGGACAAACCTTGCATCAACACCATGGTGTCTTCGTCGGAGAGCCCGTGGAGCTTATGCAGGAGAGGGCGGGGACGATGGCCGAGGAGATTGGGCGGCGACGAGGTTGAAAAGTGAGAGAAGAGAGGATTTGGTTCTGGTGCGGGGAAAGGATAAGCTAAGGAGACACCGAGCGGTGTGTGGGCCATCAGAGCGACCGGCTGAAATTTCAGCTGGTCCGCCGTTCCTAAACATTTACCTAAAAAAACTGGTTGTCGTATATTGCAATGCTATCTTAGGTCTCCGACAGATTTCTTTTAATAGGAGACAATCCATATCGGTTCCAATGCTAGTTTGCTGCACGTACATGTTTTTTTTGTAATGCTACATATATCAATGTTTAATTATTCACCATTGATAAATCTAAGTTCTTATTGTCAAATCACCACCGTTCATTTTCTATCGTTTTCAGTATATAATAGATAGATAAATTATTGTCTAGAAGATTCAGACTTCAACCTTGACAACAAGCTCAAGGAGATTCATACTTCCATGGACAAATCACTATGAATTATTTTGGCCTCAATAAACCCATGGACTCCAAGCTCCATTTCAATGTGAGAAAGCTTTTTTCGCAAATTTTTATATTTTTATATTCCTTTGTTTTGTCGACTGATTATTCGGTCAAACACTTTTTTTAGTCTTAAAATTTTCAATAGAAGATTCATATTTCAACCTTGGAGGGTGTTGATGTCAGGACCGGAACCGAACCCATCACTATCCAATCCCTGCAAACACTTCTTCAGTCATTCGGCGTCTCAGAGTGCACGGAACGGTTCGGATTGAGTTATGGTTGGGGTTAACTTCTATTACAGTTACACCTGAACTCTACATTTTACTTATTATCCTTCTCGATTTTCCAGCAACTCAAACAACACATTGTAAGCCGGCGAATCTTAAGAAGAAAAGCAAGAAGGGGAACCCAGTCTCTCATTCAAGAGTAAAAGTAAGCTCAGGATTTCAAGCGTCCTTCATCAATCCCTAGTTCATCGAAATTGATCCCCATATTAGGGACGAACTCCAAACCAAATTTCCCTACCCTAAGGTCGGATCCTAAGAAGGGTATCAGAGCGACTGACTCGTTATTTGGTGGTGAATCGAACAACATCAGCTGGGTGGTTCGGTTCTCCTGCGAAATTCCAGCCTCGCCTCCCGGTTGTAGTGGTGTAGCTATCAGATCATCGGCCACAGCTTGGCGACAAAGACACCACTACACTAACGTGCAAATCAGTTGTGCAAGCGTGGCTGATGAAGCACACACGCTTCAGAGTGGTACATTTCCGGGGTATCTCCATCTGATTTTATTGCACATAGACGATGAAATGGACTACAAGAGCACCTTCGCTAGCTTCTTGTATTCCCTCAAACTGCGGTGATACAGGCACAAGTGTATGTGATGGGGTCGAGACAATGCACAAGTGTAAGTGATTCCAGGCTAGGCTGAACGTGTGAATCTGGGCTTCCTAATTAATGTGTCCAAACTTTATGTTCCCTAGCTATCTATGGCCAGTAGTAGTATTATTGCAGGTCTGTGGTGACGGACAAAGAGCAGCCCATGAGGCCTATTAATTGCGCCTTCACCGATGGCCCATGTACATATCTGGACTAGAAAACAGCAAAGCATGGCATGTTGTTTAGTTCCAACTCACGTAGGCAAGGAGGTGAGAGACCAATTTATAAGCTCATGTTGTGTCCTAAATATTAGAAACATACTGCGTGTGCTTGCAATAGTATGCCAGACTTAACTGAAGCGGATTTTAAATAGATGTCCAACAACAAGTGTAGGTACAAATTACATGCACGACTTAAGACTGATGCGAATTTTAAATTTGTACTGGATGTCCAACAACAAAGAGGTGCCACGTGGCTGAACGCTGAACGCTGACCGTCGCAGATTTGAGACGGTAAAGATCATTTTTTTCACGTCATGGTCAACTTCGCTTATTTCAAGAAAATAAAAAGGTCACCAAAGCTGGCAAGACGAGATGTTTGGACACATTTTCATGTTGATGGATGGAACGACATACTGCTCCTAAAGATAGATACGGATGTACAACCAAGAATCGATGGGGCAATCTTATCCCAAAGTTCATACCAGTTTTGCGCAGGATGGACAGAGTTCTCACGAGTGTTGAGTGGGAACAAAAATTTCCCTTCGTGACGGTGCAAGCGTTACAAAGAGGAATTTCTGAGCATACAACCATGCTTGTGAACTCTGGTGAGGCCAGTCATCAAGGAAACAACTATACTTTCTCTATTGAAACTGCGTGGTTCGAGAGATATGAGTTCCTTGAGTTGATAGCAAAGGAATGGGCCTCAGAGCAAAGGGGTGAGTGGAATGTCGCTAGATGGCAATATAAGATTAGACACCTCCGACAGATTTAGTGGTATTTATAAGCAGCGGGAAGAGAGGCTGTTGAATATCATGAAAGATCTTGGTATAAAACTTGAGTGTCACTCGTTCAACATTAATGAGCGAGTGGCTAAAAGAGAAGCTGAGGCCAGCTTGGCAAAGTGTTTTCGAGAATAAGAGATCAAATGGGCGCTTAGAGCTATGGTGCGTTGGGTGGTTCAAGGGGATAATAATAGTTTTCTATATGATTGCCAATGGGAAACATAGGAAATAAAATCATACAACTTGAACTAGACGAGGGCACAATTGTTGGTCATGAGGACCTTAAGATGTATATTACGAACTTCCATAAAAAACTGTTCGGGCCCCCATTGAGAATTATGTCTCAATTAATGGGAGTGTAGTGGACGACATACCACAACTGGGAGATGCTGAGAATGAGGTGCTTATGGCCCCGTTCTCTGAGAAAGAAGTGGCTGAGGCTATTTCACAAATGAAAAATAACAAAGCACCTGGTCCAGATGGCTTCCCAGTTGAGTTCTATAAGAGATGTTGGATTTTATTAAGGTCGACTTGATGCCTATGCTCCATGATCTGTTTAATGGCCACTTGCAACTATTTAAATTGAACTTTGGAACAATCACACTATTACCAAAAAAGGAAGAAGTGGTTTGCATAGAGTAGTTCTGATTAATATGTCTGCTTAATATCAGCTTCAAGATTCTTACTAAAGTGGGTACAAACTATTTGACACAGACAACTCAGTCTGTGGTTCAGCCAACTCAAATAACATTCAAGCTTGGACATCACATCCTCGATAGTGTGGTCATGCTACATGAAAACTTACATGAAATCCATTCAAAGAAACTTGATGGAGTGGTCTTCAAAGTGGATTTCAAAAAGAATTATGATTAAGTGAAGTGGCCATTCTTGCAGCAAGCCTTGCATATGAAAGGGTTCGATGCGGCCTGCCCGAAGTAGGTCGAATCCTTTATACAGGAAGGTAACGCTTGAATCAATGTTCATGCTGATATAGGTCATTAGTTCCAAACATAGAAAGGATTGAGATAGGGAGATCTGATGTCTCCTATCCTTTCTAATATTGTCATTGATATGTTGGTCACTCTTATCAATAGAGCGAAAGAAGACGGCCAGGTAGGTGGTCTTATCTTACATCTGGTGAAAGGTGGGGTATCCATTCTATAATACGCAGATGCCACCATTATCTTCATGGAACATGATCTAGCTATGTTAAGGAATATGAAGTTATATTTATGCCATTTTGAACAAATGTCCTGGATCAAAATTAATTTCAACAAGAGTGAATTATTCTGTTTTGGTCGCAACAAAGATGAGCAGAATAACTATAAACAGTTGTTCGGCTGCGAGCTAGGTTTTTTACCTTTTACATATCTGGGAATCCCAATACACCATCGCAAACTCCCTAATAAAGAGTCGATATATTGAAGATCGATTGGAAAAGAATTTGAGATGTTGGAAGGGCAAGCTCTTATCTTATGGGGGACGGTTGGTCATTATCAGCTCGGTACTCACGAGCATGCCGATGTTTCTCCTATCCTTCTTTGAGGTACCCGTAGGGGTGCGACAAAGATAGGATTTTTATCGATCTCGGTTTTTCTAGCAGATTGATGAGTACAAAACCAAATATAGGTTGGCCAAACGGGATATTATTTGTAGACCAAAGGACCAAGGAGGCATGGGCATAAAAGATCTCGAAGTTAAAATAAGTGCCTGGTTAGCAAATGGCTCTATAGGCTGTCGGTAGAGATGGAAGGGGTTTGGATACAGATCTTGCAAAATAAGTATTTACACTCCAAAACGCTGGCACAAGTTCCGGTATAAGCATCGGGTGTGGATCCCGATCAGCGCATTTAGTCAGGCCACCTATGTTCCCTGGACAACCTTCAATGCACCATGCCCGCCACCACCTACAATGCAGCACAGGAACTGCAAAGGGTAGTACATCGCTATGGCGCCCCGTCTTACGTTCGGTCCGTACTTTAACAGTGCACAGTCTGGCCACCACTGCAAGCAAAGTTTCTCTTGATGTCTCTAATTCCTACAAGCTTGCCATCCATTCAATGCTTCACTCTTCCACTTCTCTTCTCTATTTTTGTGGTTCCTACTTATTTATCTTCTAACATTTCAAACAGGAGAATAAGTAAATATGAAACTGCCGATGAACTATTGGGCCATGCTATACACTCATGTGAAAATAGGCTCACATATATAAGGAAAGCATCATACACACCCAAGTAAAGGTTGGTGGAGTATTTATTTGTTCGTTTGTTTTTTTATTTGCATGGCAATTCATTCATTTATCGAATGCATGTGTGCTTTTATAGTAAACAGGAATGCATATGTTCATGCATTGATTGAATCTCTATTATTCATTTAGTACTTTTTTATCATGTGTGCCCATATATACAATATTTTAAAGCCATGCATATTAATAGATTAAACTATGTTTAAACAGTAAAAAATGGCTCATTTGGTTCTACTTTCATAAAACAGAAAGATGAATTTGAGGCCTTAGAGTACGCTAAAAAAGGTAAATGTGTTCATCAAAGAGATTTCAAGTCTGCACAAGGAAAGAAAAAAAAGAACAACACATTACATTGTTGTGTGTATTCAATGACTATGCGGGGGGGGGGGGGGGGGGGGAGGAGGGTGGGTCCACTAAGAGGGGTGAGATCCAGTGTCGGGTATTTTCACCATCATCGTCATCAGGGTTTGGGTGGGGACGTTCTAGCTCTTCTCGCTGGCGGAACAGTAGTGGGTGGGTGATGTAGTGGAGTAGGATATAGCGATGGGGTGAGTGTCACAGCTCGAATCCCGTCTTGCGAGGGAAACCATTCGCACCGCTGCCAGCAACCGGCTAGTTGTTCCTTTTTTTTTTTCACAGGCCGGCTGGCTTTTCCGATGATATGTGGCGATGGCGTGAATGATGTAAATGGCGGAGGAGGGGCCTAATATTTTCTTTTCATTTCTATTGAAGCTTATGCACTCATCAAATAGTACTACAATTCAAATCATCGCGAGCACATGTACAGAAGTGTCAACGGTCTACCTAGCCCAAGTGCTTCTAGAAAAGGGTGATTACCCCCGGCCTCTGCATCAATTGATGCTTACAGCCATATTTTATGCAAAGTCTTCACAAAGTACGTAATCCAACGCAAAATCGAATATAAAAGATTAAGCTGCCACAACCGGCAAGAATAGAACAAGATGACTGGACACCTATTCCACTCTTGGACCCTATCCAAACCGGTTTTACGTATCCCATGCTACAGTCTCCTAACGGTTGCACCCATATGCCATGATCGGTCAGTGTTTATTAATCTCTATAATATTTTCGGTCAAAATTTGACCATGTATTTATAAGCAAAATGTTAATGCATGTACCAAAAAAATATGTTGTTGATTCATATTTCGATATTATTTCTATTATGTGTAACTTATATTTTTTTTCAGTTCAAATCATGGTGAAAATATGACTAAAATACAAAGGGGATTGGTAAACTAAAACGGAGGAAGTACATTTCAAAATTAATAAATGATGCAATCATAGACACACACGTACGTTCTACTTAATCAGCCACAACATGCTTAGTGCATGACTACGGTGTCGAAGCAATGGAGGTCGCCGAACGCGAGCTCGAACCCAGCACGTACTGTGCTGCACCATCGACTTGCCAGCCAACCCCTACTCCTTCTTGGCGTCCGCCTTAGTTGCCGCAGGCTTCATCGCCCCCACCGGAGCCCAGCTGCTTGATCACACCGGTGTTGAGCACCGAGGTGCCATAGCCGTCGAAGGGCGCCTCGCAGAAGACCAACGCCGTCAGGAACCTCTCTCCATGGCCATGGACCTGCTAGTTTCAGGCTCTCGACTACCCAGGACTCCCAAGGCGGCTGTTGCTGCTGCCGCCGCCGCCGCTTGACGATGGAACTCGGCTGGTTCTCCGGTAGTTCCGCGCTTTGTTTGCTTGTTGTGACCGCGCTGAGCGTTGGGGTGGTGAATTTATAGGGCCCTAAGGTGCTCTCTGCGTCGAACTCAGAGTACGCGTGCGCCTGCTACCCGCTTGTTGACCACTGACCCGACGGGGCTCACGGAGCTGAGGCAAAATTCACTTTTCGGACCTGTGGACGAAATAATATTAAAAAAAAGTTGTTGAAAAGATTTCACCTGGCTGACACTTCTATATAGCTCCCGACAGTTAGGCGCCACACTATGTTGTGCAACGCCCGACGGACAGGCGCTACAAGTTGCCAAATTTGTCATTTTTTGTCCCGAGCTAGTTCTTATTCCGCAGTCTTTTTCGTAGCGTTGGAAGCAAGTACACGGCGTACTGGACTACTAGAGTATTCCCGAATGAAAAGTATGCGGCTGCTCAAAGGGAAATCGCGAAGGAAAATCACGATCAGAGCTCTCACTCCGTACTGGTCGCCGTTACCGCTGTTGACTCGCTCCGGCAACGTCCCTTGTCTTTTGACTAAACGGAACGGATGGATCGATGGATCGAGAATGGCAGGTACTCGACGGAGACCGCAGAACGTTCTGAGTGCTTCGACTAAGGCATGCGACTTTTCTACATTTTGCTTTTGGTTTTTGCTTTGCTTCTACCGATACATAAGAAATGGAGGCCATTGTCATGTGTCTCTTCCCTTGGTGCAAGGAACAACCCACAAATATATAAGGACATTTTTTAATGATGTTCTCCCTAGAAAAACATTTAATAACAATGTATAGTGGTATGTAGTCATGTTCCATTTTAAAAGGAGAACCCGAATCTCAAACGGCAAGTCCCAACCTATATTAAAGATTAATTAAATTTTCACTCGTGGTAAGTTTTAGTTGTGACATCCAATTTAACATATGTTTCTTCATTTTGTCCAATTTTTAAAAATTGCTATCACTTTTTATCCCTTCTAAAAAATGGAAGTCCTGATTGGTTGGCCTCACATTTCGGTGCCAACTTGACTGCGACATCACATGGTTTATTTGCCCTTTAGAATTATTAGGTTATCGTTGTAATTGCTTTCATCCAATTTCCCTCGAATGAAATGAACATCGTGCCTTTTTGGACCATTTTCATTACAATGTACTATATACCAACCCTTCTGTCATTCTTAAAAAGATTGTGACGTGGCAATAAACCCCACAACTTTTACTATGACACAGTCAAGAATTATGTCTCGATTAAACATCACCCATCCAACATAACAAATCAATAGAACACATGATTGTCACTCACTTGATCTCTTCGTAAGAAAAAACATCCATTTTTTGGACACCGCAAACTCATCCACCTGCTGTGCAAATTCCAATTGCAAGTTGTCCATCACTATGCAAACCAAAGGACAGGCTGGCAGACAATTTCCCTCCAAAAAATATAGAACAAGCGAAGAACCGGAGAAGTGAGAAAACTCTCTTATGAACGGTTTGCGAGCCGCTCAGGAGAACGTGTGTGCCGGTGGACGTCCACCATATAACGCTGCTATACAGACGACACTGCACGCACGATTGTTGCACGATGCCTCACATCCAGTCGATAAAGCATAGCATGAAGTGCAGCTATCCATTTGAGTGTGAATCGTGTATGATTCGTCCATGAAGTGCCGGGTGTGAAGTAGTTTCACTACCATACGATCTGGGCCACCAACGCGCACTGTTCCCTGCTATATAGGCGTTATATCGTGCTTATCCGCTGGTTTCACGCAGATGCGCCAGTCCATATTGTCCAAATCACAAGAGAGGAATCAAGGCCAATGATTTTGGCAATATATGAGCTCAACCACTGAATCGCTATTTCCACCATTTAGTACATTTTCAGCTGATTGGACATTCCTCCAGGATTATGCAGCGAGCTGAACAAATGAGAAGAGGTCGCCTGATCCATCGACGAATGCTTGCAACTCTCCCGATGACTCATATTCTCATTTGTACTTTTTTAATATGTATATGGATCTTTGCTCACCGTATTCTTTAGTTTGCATATAGAATGCATGGCCATATCAACAACAAATATGGTGATGAAGATATATAGTGTGGAGCACTGGAGCTTCGTATCTACCATGGTGATGAAGACATATAGTGTGGTATATAGTTAATCTTGTTTGGCCAATAAAAGTTGGTGGAATATTTATTCACAGGTGAATATCATAGGTTGGTTGTACAACTGTACAAGGCTTAAGCTGTTGTGCTCGTAATAAAAATTATTCAATATAGTACTTTAGGATTACCCTAAGAGGATCATAAGCCTAGCATTAGAGCACCTAATTTACATATGACAGAAGGGGATTTGCGATTTCTTACTTGTACTTAGCTAGGGAACCCTTGTTTCTGCTTGATGTGCACCTTGTGTAGTCCATGGCTACACCTTGCGTTGTCCAGCAACATGGAGGTGGTCCGGGAGACCATAAAAGTTATCATTGTACACCCTAGCTTTGCCGGAGGTGTCTTAAGGTCCGCATGACTTTCCTTACCCTCAGCGTCCCTACAGAAACACCAAATATCTGCATGATCTTCCGGTTCCATAACACTCGTAGGAGCAAGATCCTCGCACAAGCAGTCAAGTCACCTGAATCCCCACTCGGCTAACAGCACCATCGTCAATCCGTTTAGTAGCTACAGTTGTTTTTAGCATTGTCCATGACGATTAGCATCCAGAGAAACCTCAATATTTGCAGCTTTATGGAGAATGTCCTCCTCAGAAAATTTAAGAAAAAAAATATTCTCATTAACAAACATATATGTAGTGGGCTCAATGTCAAGAAGCTTTCTTGCCCGCATAGCGTGCCCCATGTCCAGCACATCGACATCTGGGCGTGCTTGAATCCGTTGACTCACACACGTATCTGTCGAGCTAGGACCAGGAATCCCACCTAAAGCCACCAAGTCTGCATCAGACAAACAAACAGGAGCAGAACCATCAACCACCGCTGGCCTGAGCGTGTATATGAGCGCTTGCGTCTGTACTGTATCTAAAAAAACATGCTCACAAACTGAGGGCAACATGGGCCACTACAGACCTAGACACTGAGCCCAGAAGTCAATGCGGGCCCATGCTATATATCTGGCTAGGGGAGTGTGGTGGCGAGGCCTGGCCGATGCCGATTGCTAATAAGAATCGCCTACAGGCGGCGACAAGTGGACCAGCCCATTAGTGTACGTGGTTTGTTGAATTTGGCCTGATCCAGATTTTTTTTCTTACTTCCTCTATTCCACAATGTAGTGCGTCCGCGCTTCTTGATATCTAAATTTGACCATAAATTTAACCAACGAGACCGACTACGGCAGAAGCAAAAATTAGATCACTGATATGAATTCAGTGGTATAATTGTTGCTCCCGCCACAGTCCGTCTCGTTGGTTAAATATATGGTCAAACTTGAATCTCGGGAAGCACGGGCGCACTACATTGTGGAATGGGAGGAGTATATTTTTTGTTGCTTTTTCACCGGCTTTCATTGTTTTCCTTTTTTTTGTTATACTAGGCTTTTGATTTTTGTTTTTCCACTGTTTTTTTGTTCTATTTCTTTGCTATACTTTGGACTTCTTTGTTATTTTTTTATTTGTTTCTCGGGTTTTTACCGGTTTTCTTGGTGTTTATTCTTTCTTTGTTTTCCATCGAGTTTTTGATTTTTTTAACACATGTCTACATATTTCATAAGCATTGTACATTTTTCGTGTATGGACCGACAATTTTGTTATACCAAACAGGCGTATAATTATCAGTTCATCCTTTCACTCGCTTTGTACAAATGATGAGTCTGTTCTTCTTTAGTGAGCAACAAAAAAGTACTCCCTTCTTTAGCTCTTGCTCTGTTTCTATGGCTTGACTTTGTGTGTGAGCTCAGGTCTGGATCTTCTACTTCCCCACCCATGCTGACTGATACTCTATAGACACGGGAGCTTGGAGCTGGAAGAGGGGAGGCAAGACGCAAGCGGGGTAAAGAATCCGCGACGCGTCAGGAATGTCCACGGGCGAGACCGGAGACGCCGACTCTGACCGGCACATCGCGGGAAGCAAGAATGAAACGAGAGACTGACGGAGCCGGAGAGGTGGCGCGCAGGCGGATCGGAGCCAGGTCTTTAACAAAATAGAAATTAAATCGAAAGTATAGCCATAAAACTTATTTTGGTTCTCTAATGTTTGCTTGGTTCCTCGGGTATAGAAAAAACATGGCGGCTCAACCAAGGCATTTACCCAATCCACATAGGGAAGGCAAGCAGAAACTGGGTTGATGCGACAAACTTGTAGTCACAAACTCCTTCCTGATGACCTTTAAGATCAGCACCTATTCAAAACTCGGGCCAACTATCACAAGCTAGCGGTGCGAACGACTTCTCATTAGTCTTCAGAATCATGTCTAGTAGACCCCATAGAGCTAATGCTTATATTCAATCACGTTGGATCCGCAAAGGATGTATTGCTTTTCTCCTGATTCTCTAATTCCTACTTGTTTGCGTATATATTTTGCTTCTCTCTGCCTCTTCTCATCTCTATTTCCATGCTTGGTACTTATTTATCTTCTATCATGTCAAACAGGAAGAACGAGTATAAATATGAAAGTGTGGATGAACTATTGGGACCTGGTATATGCTCACGTGAATATTGACTCACATATATATGAAGGGAACCCCTATATATACACATATAGGTAAAGATAGGTGGATTATTTATTTGGTTTTGTTATTTGTGTCTCAATTCATTCATTTATTGAATGCATGTGTGCTTTTTTTTGCAAAAAAGAAGGCATGCTTTCATGTAAGACTGAGACTGCAGCACGTGTATTGCTGGTTCTCCTAATGAAGAAGGTGTATTGCTGGTTCTCGCGTATTTCCTCACCTACTTTAAGGAACAACCATTCTGACAGACACAGTGATACTACTTGACATCAAAATGGAATTAGCTCAAGTCTACACTCTGTTTCTGTGCAACATTGCTAAGCAATACACGTGCACGTGCAACATTGGTTAGTCTACGCTTTTGCCAAGTTGCAAGTTTGGTATGTCAAATCGAGCTCTTACTACAATTCCGCGCACGTGCAGATGCTCTGGTTTTGTTCTCCGCTCACTGTAATTCACTTCCTCTTCCTTTTGAGGCAGAGGGTGAACACGCATTAGAGAGCAAGTTTTTGTGCCGCATGGTGAGAGGAACCTGCCAATTTTTGGCGCAAGAATTACGGTTCAAATTACAACATAAACATCACCAAAACAGACGTATAATTTATTATCAGTTCACTCGCATTGTACAAATGATGAGTCTCTTCTTCTTCTTCTTCAGTAAGCAACTACTCCCTCCGTTCCTAAATATTTGTCTTTCTAATGATTTCAACAAATGACTACATACGAAGCAAAAGAAAAGAAAAGACACCCCGTCCAGCTGCTCAAAAGTCGTAAGAAATTACACTCTCGAAGCAGTTGAGGCCGTGGAACTCGGGCGCGAATCGGGTCGGCCTGGTCTCCGGCTTCCTCTCTGGCCGCGTGCTCTGCTCCACCTTCTCATCCTGCTGCGTCTTCTTCTCCGTCACCTGTTTCCCGCCGCCGCTCCGCCAGGACAAGCGTGTGCCGTACCCTGCACCAGCGATATCTGCCGGCGACGAGCTGAGGATTGAAAAAGCCAGCATCTTGTCCATGATCGATCAGCCGAGTGGCCTCAACAGAAATTCCTAGCAAGCTTGCTCTGCCTTGTGTAGCAGCACGATTCTTCCGTTCAGCTTTGCTCTGTTTCTCTGTTTTTGACTCTGTATGTGAGCTCAGGTTTAGATGTTCTTCTTTCCGAGACACATCGTTTGATATTTACACAGCGGAGCTTGGAGCTGGCAAGGGGAAGGCAAGCGGGGTGGGTGAAGGACGCGGCAGGGATGTCCATGGACGCCGACGGGAGACGCCGGCTCTGACTGCCACACGGCGGGACGCAAAAGCGAAACAACGGTGTGACGACTGGGTTTGATTGTTTACGGAGGGAGACCCAGAGTCGGTCAAGCTTAGGATAGTTTATGGTGGGAGGAGATGGAATGGCTGCGAGATGCAACACTTGGAGTCAGCGATGGGGTGCCGTGTCTGGTGATGGGAAGGCGGCGTGGCATGGCTTTGACTGTTGGGCAATTCCCCATGACACCGCCTGGTGCAGTATTTTTCTAAAGAGGCGCGCATGGTCTTCTTTTTCCCTTAGAATTTTGAGAGTTTTATTCGACGAAAGCATTTGCCGAGCAGTCTGTCTGCCACGAGGTTGCTGATCAGAAAATAGGAAGTCCTTCAATCCAACTTTCAGTTGTTTTCACTGGGAATATGAATATGCAGGACCGTTAGCCGATTTATGCAGTCTGGTTGAAGAAGTTTTTTTTTAGAAAAGGATGAAGACCCCGGCCTCTGCATCTAGGCGATGTATGCAGCCAGATTATTAATCTCTATCTATATCTATATCCATACCTACTAATAAAGTAAGGTACGTTTCTTTAATTTTTTTCATCCGTTCATCGTCGAAAAGATTTTTTTCTATCCTAGGTGGTACTAAACTTTTGTGCGTCTATCCACCGGAAAAGAATAAAAAGTTTGTCCAGAATCCCCTAGTGGGCCCGCGCAGGCTTCGGCCCAACAAAGCCAGCCCACTTATTATTGCCCACGTAGTTGAGAAGATCTTATTTGGCGCATGGAGCGATAAATAGTTGAAGTTGCCCACAGGGCGCCTATGACTGGACCGGCTCGTTTCGTCCTTTTCAATGTTCTATTTCTATTTTTCTTTTTCCATTCCTTTCCTCTTTCTATTTTATATTTGGTTTTTCTTTTTTTTATCCTTTTTTGGTTTTATTTTCTCCGTCAAGTAAAAATTCAAAAAATATTCAGCATTTCAAGTTTTGTTCAAATACTAAAAAATGGTCAGAACTCATAAAAAAACTGATTCAAAAAATGTATGAGACTTTTAAAAATTTCCTCTTTCAAAATTTTCTCTTTTTGAAAAAAGTATTTTGTTTTTCTAAAATTCTTCTTCATTTGTTTTCTCAAAATTTCATTACATAAAATGTTCCACATTATAAAATATTCTTGTTTTAGTGAAATGTTCACAAATACAAAATAATGTTTTCGTCTAAGAAACATTTTTATAAAATTGTTTTGAATGTTCGCCTTATAAAAAAATCAAAAATACAATTTTTTTTTTGTTTTTATAATATTTTCGTGTTTTCAAAATATTTTTTTTGTGAATTTCCAACACTATTAATGTTTATAATTTTGTTCGTATTTTTCTAAAAATATTGGAATTAAAAAAAATCAATTCATATTTTTTGAAAATTAATCGGGATTTAAAAAATTGTTCTCGTTTCCAAGAATATTTGCCAATACATATTTTGAATGTTCAAAAAAAATTAAAAATATTTTATCTGACACAATAGTATTTTCTTAAATATTTTGTGCTGGCCGTTGGTTAGCCGTGCGCGTTCGTTCTATGCTGGTTGACCATAAATAAAAAAAATGTGGGCACGTGCCAATAAAATAGAATATGTTGCTTGGCTTTAATTACAAAAAAATTATGGGCACTTGATCACTATAATAATCAAAGAGAATAAACCCTCAAAAAGAAGGGACAATCATGCTTGACTATGCTAATGAAACGGGATTTATGTGTTGCAATTAATAATCCACCTGGTTACGTCGTCGTAGGATAGAGCGATTGAAGCAACCATGTCTCGAAGGTCGCCGTGCAACCACCAAATGAGGAGGCAGGCACAACCCTAAGATGGAGGCAGACCCGGAGGAAAAAAAAGGCATGAGTCAGGTGCTCACCACCACGCCAACCAACCGCACCACTATCAAGATTTTCTGTGTCAAACATGTCCAGCGAGAAAATCATAACTCCTTGCTTTGTCGCCAACCATTGTGGAGACCCTTTTTGGATGACACATATATTATCTTTTCCGTTGCTTCTCGCAAAAAAAAAAATTTCTCCCGTTGCAACGCACGAGCATATGTGCTAGTTATTAACAAAAGACTTTAGAAAAAAAATACAGCAGTATGTCTGAAGCCACCGTCTAGGCAACATCTGTCGCTACTCCTATCCAGTTGATAAAGGGGTGCTGATAATCTGGGCTTAATACCAAACAGATCTTGCAGCCAAGGTTAACATCTAATACCGGAGGCCCCAACCAAGCAACTTGCCGAGTATGGGGCACACACCGGTCCAGCACACACACAGTGACCGCCACCGCCAACTGCCATCAATTCATCTTCAGAGCTGTACTGACGCATTAACCTTGCCCGGTCTAGCTGCTGTCGACACAACCACGACGCCAGACAACGCCACCATATTGCGCTCGTCCATCAACACATGCCCAGCAGTGAGACCCCGCTGCTCCATGCTGCTGAGGCCCAGCGTGTCAGATGCAACGCCGCTCCTCCGTCGCGAACGCCACCTGCAGCTGATACGTCTCCAACGTATCTATAATTTTTGATTGTTCCATGCTATTATATTACCCTTTTGGATGTTTATGAGCTTTATTTTACACATTTATATCATTTTTTGGGACTAACCTACTAACCGGAGGCCCAACCCATATTGTTGTTTTATTGCCTGTTTCAGTATTTCGAAGAAAATGAATATCAAACGGAGTCCAAACAAAATGAAACTTTCGGCGGCGTTATTTTTGAAAAGATTATGACCCAGGAGACTTGGAGTGCAAGCTAGGGGAGTATCGAGGGAGCCACGAGATAGGGGGGAGCGCCCACCCCCCTGGGCGTGCCCTACCCTCTCGTGGGCCCCTCGAGGCTCCCCCGACCGACTTCTTTCGCCTATATAAGCCTACGTACCCTAAAAACATCAGAACAGAAGATAGATCGGGAGTTCCGCCGCCGTAAGCCTCTGTAGCCACCAAAAACCTCTCGGGAGCCCGTTCCGGCACCCTGCCGGAGGGGGAAGCCATCACCGGTGGCCATCTTCATCATCCCGGTGCTCTCCATGATGAGGAGGGAGTAGTTCACCCTCGGGGCTGAGGGTATGTACCAGTAGCTATGTGTTTGATCTCTCTCTCACTCTCTCTCTCTCTCTCTCTCTCTCTCTCTCTCTCTCTCTCTCTCTTGTGTTCTCTCTATGGCACGATCTTGATGTATCGCGAGCTTTCCTATTATAGTTGGATCTTATGATGTCCCCCCCCCCCCTTTACTCTCTTGTGATGAATTGAGTTTTCCCTTTGAAGTTGTCTTATCGGATTGAGTCTTTAATGATTTGAGAACACTTGATGTATGTCTTGTCGTGTTTATCTGTGGTGACAATGGGATATCACGTGCCACTTGATGTATGTTTTGGTGACCAACTTGCGGGTTCCGCCCATGAACCTACGCATAGGGGTTGGCACACGTTTTCTTGACTCTCCGGTAGAAACTTTGTGGCACTCTTTGAAGTACTTTGTTTTGGTTGGATGAATCTGAGATTGTGTGATGCATATCATATAATCATGCCCACGGATACTTGAGGTGACAATGGAGTATCTAGGTGACATTAGGGTTTTGGTTGATTTGTGTCTTAAGGTGTTAATTCTAGTACGAACTCTTGAATAGATCGATCCGAAAGAGTAACTTTGAGGTGGTTTCGTACCCTACCATAATATCTTAGTTTGTTCTCCGCTATTAGTGGCTTTGGAGTGACTCTTTGTTGCATGTTGAGGGATTGTTATATGATCTATCTCTGTTATTATTGTTGAGAGAACTTGCACCAGTGAAAGTATGAACCATATGCCTTGTTTCCTACCATTGCAATACCATTTACGCTCACTTTTATCATTAGTTACCTTGCTGTTTTTATATTTTCAGATTACAAAAACCTTTATCTACTATCCATATTGCACTTGTATCACCATCTCTTCGCCGAACTAGTGCACCTATACAATTTACCATTGTATTGGGTGTGGTGGGGACACAAGAGACTCTTTGTTATTTGGTTGCAGGGTTGCTTGAGAGAGACCATCTTCATCCTACGCCTCCTACGGATTGATAAACCTTAGGTCATCCACTTGAGGGAAATTTGCTACTGTCCTACAAACCTCTGCACTTGGAGGCCCAACAACGTCTACAAGAAGAAGGTTGTGTAGTAGACATCAAGCTCTTTTCTGGCACCGTTGCCGGGGAGGTGAATGCTTGAAGGTATATCTTTAGATCTTTCAATCGAATCTTTTTGTTTCTTGTTTTATCACTAGTTTAGTTTATAAAAAAAACTACAAAAAAATGGATTTGAGTTTGTCTCATACGCTTCATCTTTTTAATATCTTTCGTGAGTATGATGGAAAGGAAATTTGTGCTCAAGTGCTAGAAGAAGAAGTCTATAAAATGCTTGGTACTAAATCTTTGTATGATGAGCATGATTGCAATGTTGTTAGTATGAATTCATTGAATATCGATGATGCTAATGATATGCAAAGCCACAAGCTTGGGGAAGCTATGTTTGACGAAGATGATATTTTTTGTCCCCCAAGTTTTGATGAGAATATTTATTATGATGAAAGCATGCCTCCTATTTATGATGATTATATTGATGAAAGTGGATTTGGAGAGGTCATGACTTTATTTAGTGATGAATCCACTATTTCGGAAGAGGTTCCAATTGATTACGGGAACAAAGTTGCTATCTATGATGATTATTGTGATGACTTGTATGCTATTAAGAATAATGAAAACCATGAAACTTGTCATCATGATTTTAGTTTTCAATTGGATTATGCCTCACATGATAATTATTTTGTTGAGTTTGCTCCCACTACTATTCATGAGAAGAAGTTTGCTTATGTGGAGAGTAGTAAATTTTCTATGCAAGTAGATCATGAAAAGAATGCTTTAGGTGCTGGTTATATTGTTGAATTCATCCATGATGCTACTGAAAATTATTATGAGAGAGGAACATATGCTTGTAGGAATTGCAATAATATGAAGTTTCCTCTCTATGTGCTTAAAATCTTGAAGCTATGCTTGTTTTACCTTCCTATGATAGTTGATTATTGTTCCCATAAGTTGTTTGCTCACAAAATCCCTATGCATAGAAAGTGGGTTAGACTTAAATGTGCTATTCATATGCTTCATGATGCTCCCGTTTGTTGGGGAACGTAGCAGAAATTCAAAATTTTCCTACGTGTCACCAAGATCTATCTATGGAGAAACCAGCAACGAGGGGAAGGAGAGTGCATCTACATACCCTTGTAGATCGCTAAGCGGAAGCGTTCAAGAGAACGGGGTTGAAGGAGTCGTACTCGTCGTGATCCAAATCACCGGAGATCCTAGTGCCGAACGGACGGCACCTCCGCGTTCAACACACATACAGCCCGGTCACGTCTCCCATGCCTTGATCCAGCAAGGAGAGAGGGAGAGGTTGGGGAAGACTCCGTCCAGCAGCAGCACAATGGCGTGGTGGTGGTGGAGGAGCGTGGCAATCCTGCAGGGCTTCGCCAAGCACCGCGAGATATGAGGAGAAAGAGATGTAGGGCTGCGCCAACAGGAGAAGAACTTCGTGTGTTGGGCTGCTCCTTTACCTCCAATATGTATAGGGGGAGAGGGGGGCTGCGCCCCCACCTAAGGTTCCAACCTAGGGGCGGCGGCCAGCCCAAGATCCCATCTGGGGGGCGGCCAAGGGGGGGAGAGGGGAAACTTGCCCCCCAAGTTAGGTGGGTGCTCCCCCTCCCCAAACCCTAGGCGCCTTGGGCCCTTGTGGCGGGGCGCACCAGCCCACCTGGGGCTGGTCCCCTCCCACACTTGGCCCATGCAGCCCTCCGGGGATGGTGGCCCCACTTGGTGGACCCCCGGGACCCTCCCGGTGGTCCCGGTACGTTACCGATAAAACCCGAAACTTTTCCGGTGACCAAAACAGGACTTCCCATATATAAATCTTTACCTTCGGACCATTTCGGAACTCCTCGTGACGTCCGGGATCTCATCCGGGACTCCTAACAACATTTGGTAACCACATACAAACTTCCTTTATAACCCTAGCGTCATCGAACCTTAAGTGTGTAGACCCTACGGGTTCGGGAGACACGTAGACATGACCGAGACAACTCTCCGGCCAATAACTAACAGCGGGATCTAGATACCCATGTTGGCTCCCACATGTTCCACGATGATCTCATCGAATGAACCACGATGTCGAGGATTCAATCAATCCCGTATTCAATTCCCTTTGTCTAGCGGTATAGTACTTGCCCGAGATTCGATCGTCGGTATCCCGATACCTTGTTCAATCTCGTTACCGGCAAGTCTCTTTACTCGTTCCCTAACACATCATCCTGTGATCAACCCCTTGGTCACATTGTGCACATTATGATGATGTCCTACTGAGTGGGCCCAGAGATACCTCTCCGTTTACACGGAGTGACAAATCCCAGTCTCGATTCATGCCAACCCAACAGACACTTTCGGAGATACCCGTAGTGCACCTTTATAGCCACCCAGTTACGTTGTGACGTTTGGTACACCCAAAGCATTCCTACGGTATCCGGGAGTTGCACAATCTCATGGTCTAAGGAAATGATACTTGACATTACAAAAACTTTAGCATACGAACTACACGATCTTTGTGCTAGGCTTAGGATTGGGTCTTGTCCATCACATCATTCTCCTAATGATGTGATCCCGTTATCAACGACATCCAATGTCCATGGTCAGGAAACCGTAACCATTTATTGATCAACGAGCTAGTCAACTAGAGGCTTACTAGGGACATGGTGTTGTCTATGTATCCACACATGTATCTGAGTTTCCTATCAATACAATTATAGCATGGATAATAAACGATTATCATGAACAAGGAAATATAATAATAATAACTAATTTATTATTGCCTCTAGGGCATATTTCCAACAGTCTCCCACTTGCACTAGAGTCAATAATCTAGTTCACATCGCCATGTGATTAACATTGACAGGTCACATCACCATGTGACCAACATCCAAAGAGTTTACTAGTGTCACTAAACTAGTTCACATCATCATGTGATTAAGACTCAATGAGTTCTGGGGTTTGATCATGTTTTTCTTGTGAGAGAGGTTTTAGTCAACGGGTCTGCAACAATCAGATCCATTTGTACTTCGCAAATCTCCAGGTCATATTGTAAATGCTGCTACCACGCTCCACTTGGAGCTATTCCAAATGGTTGCTCCACTATACGTATCCGGTTTGCTACTCAGAGTCACTCGGATAGGTGTTAAAGCTTGCATCGGCGTAACCCTTTACGCCGAACTCTTTATCACCTCCATAATCGAGAAACATGTCCTTATTTACTCCAAGGACAATTTTTGACCGCTGTCCAATGATCCATTCCTGGATCATTCTTGTACCCCTTGACTGACTCATGGCAAGTCACACTTCCGGTGCGGTACACAGCATAGCATACTATAGAGCCTACGTCTGAAACATAGGGGACGGCCTTCGTCCTTTAAATCGCTTCTGCCGTGGTCGAGCTTTAACTCTTAACTTCATACCTTACAACTCAGGCAAGAACTCCTTCTTGACTGATCCATCTTGAACACCTTCAAGATCATGTCAAGGTATGTGCTCATTTGAAAGTGCCATTTAGCATTTTTTTGATCTATCCTCATAGATCTTGATGCTCAATGTTCAAGCAGCTTTATTCCAGGTTTTCTATTGAAAAACACCTTTCAAATAACCCTATATGCTTTCCAGAAATTCTACATCATTTCTGATCAACAATATGTCAACAACATATACTCATCAGAAATTCTATAGTGCTCCCAGTCACTTCTTTGGAAATACAAGTTTCTCATAAACTTTGCATAAACCCAAAATCTTTGATCATCTCATCAAAGCGTACATTCCAACTCCGAGATGCTTACTCCAGTCCTTAGAAGGATTGCTGGAGCCAGCATACCTTTTAGCATCCTTAGGATCGACAAAACCTTTCTGATTGTATCACATACAACCTTTCCTTATGAAGACTGGTAAGGAAACTCGTTTTGACATCCATCTGCCAGATTTCATAAATGCAACTAATGCTAACATGATTCCGACGGACTTAAGCATCGCTACGGATGAGAAAATCTCATCGTAGTCAACTCCTTGAACTTGCGAAAAACTCTACGCCACAAGTCGAGCTTCATAGACGGTGACATTACCGTCCACGTCCGTCTTCTTCTTAAAGATCCATTTATCTCAATGGCTTGCTGATCATCGGGCAAGTCCACCAAAGTCCATGCTTTGTTCTAATACATGGATCCTATCTCGGATTTCATGGCTTCTAACCATTTGTTGGAATATGGGCCCACCATTGCTTCTCCATAGCTCGTAGGTTCATTGTTGTCTAGCAACATGACCTTCATGACAGGATTACTGTACCACTCTGAAGTAGTACGCATCCTTGTCACCCTACGAGGTACGGTAGTGACTTGATCCGAAGCTTCATGATCACTATCATAAGCTTCTACTTCCATTGGTGCAGACGCCAGAGGAACAACTTCCTGTGCACTGCTACACACTAGTTGAAGAGACGGTTCAATAACCTCATCAAGTCTCCACCATCCTCCCACTCAATTCTTTCGAAAGAAACTTTTCTTAGAGAAAGGACCTGATTCTAGAAACAATTCCTTTTGCTTCCAGAACTGAGACTGGAGGTATACCCAACTGTTTTAGGTGTCCTATGAAGATGCATTTTATCCGCTTTGGGTTCGAGCTTATCAACCTGAAACTTTTTCACATAAGCGTCGCAGCCCCAAACTTTTAAGAAACGACAACTTAGGTTTCTCCAAACCATAGTTCAAACGGTATCGTCTCAGCGGAATTACGTGGTGCCCTATTAAAGTGAGTGCAGTTGTCTCTAATGCCTAATCCATGAACGATAGTGGTAATTCGATAAGAGACATCATGGTACACACCATATCCAATAGGGTGCAACTATGATATTCGGACACACCATCACACTATGGTGTTCCAGGCAGTATTAATTGTGAAACAATTTCCACAATGTCTTAATTGCGTGCCAAAGCTCATAACTCAGATACTCATCTCTATGATCATATCATAGACATTTTATCCTCTTGTCATGATGATCTTCAACTTCACTCTGAAATTACTTGAACCATTCAATAATTCAGACCTATGTTTCATCAAGTAAACATACTCAGTTATCTACTCAAATCATCCGTGAAGTAAGAACATAACGATATCCACTGCGTGCCTCAACACTCATTGGACTGCACACATCAAAATGTATTACTTCCAACAAGTTGCTCTCTTGTTCCATTTTACTGAAAACAAGGCTTTCAGTCATCTTGCCCATGTGGTATGATTTGCATATCTCAACTGATTCAAAATCAAGTGAGTCCAAACGATCCATCTGCATGGAGTTTCTTCATGCGTATACACCAATAGACATGGTTCGCATGTCTCAAACTTTTCAAAAACGAGTGATTCCAAAGATCCATCAACATGGAGCTTCTTCATGCGTTTTATACCAATATGACTTACATGGCAGTGCCACATGTAAGTGGTACTATCATTACTATCTTATATCTTTTGGCATGAAAATGTGTATTACTACGATCGAGATTCAATAAACCATTCTTTTAGGTGCAAGACCATTGAAGGTATTATTCAAATAAATAGAGTAACCATTATTCTCCTTAAGTGAATAACCGTATTGCGATAGACATAATCCAATCATGTCTATGCTCAACGCAATCACCAAATGACAATTATTTAGGTTTAATACTAATCTTCATGGTAGAGGGAGCGTGCGATGTTTGATCACATCAACCTTGCATACACTTCAAAAACATATCGTCAGCTCACCTTTAGCTAGTCTCCGTTTATTCCGTAGCTTTTATTTCGAGTTACTAACACTTAGCAACCGAACCGGTATCTAATACCCTGGTGCTACTAGGAGTATTAGTAAAGTACACATTAACATAATGTATATCCAATATACTTCCGTCGACCTTGCCTGCCTTCTTATCTACCAAGTATCTAGGGTGGTTCTGCTTTAGTGTCCGTTCCTCTCATTACAGAAGCACTTAGTCTCGGGTTTGGGTTCAACCTTGGGTTTTCACTAGAGCAGCAACTGTTTTGCCGTTTCATGAAGTATCCCTTCTTGCCCTTGCCCTTCTTGAAACTAGTGGTTTTACTAACCATCAACAATTGATGCTCCTTCTTGATTTCTACATTCGCAGTGTCGAACATGGCGAATAGCTCAAGGATCATCATATCTATCCCTGTTATGTTATAGTTCATCACGAAGCTCTAGTAGCTTGGTGGCAATGTCTTTGGAGAAACATCACTGTCTCATCTGGAAGATTAACTCCCAGTCGATTCAAGTGATTGTTGTACCCAGACAATCTGAGTACAAGCTCAACGATTGAGATCTTCTCCCTTAGTTTGTAGGCTAGAAAACTCGTCGAAGGTCTCATACCTCTTGACGTGGGCATGAGCCTGAAATCCCAATTTCAGCCCTTGAAACATCTCATATGTTCCGCTACGCTTCGAAATCGTCTTTGGTGCCTCAACTCTAAACCATTTAACATTACCGAACTATCATGTAGTCATCAAAACGTGTATGTCAGATGTTCGCAACATCCACAGACCATGTTCGAGGTCCAGCACACCGAGCGGTGCATTAAGGACATAAGCCTTCTACTGTCCGCATAATTGCTACTGTCAACTTCAAACTATATTTTCTCTAGGAACATATCTAAAATAGTAGAACTAAGTGCGAGCTATGACATAATTTGCAAAGGGCTTTTGACTATGTTCAGGATAATTAAGTTCATCTAATGAACTCCCACTCAGATAGACATCCCTCTAGTTGTCTAAGTGATTACAGGATCCGAGTCAACTAGGCCGTGTCCGATCATCACGTGAGACGGGCTAGTCATCATCGGTGAACATCTTCAGGTTGATCGTATCCACCATACGACTCATGATCGACCTTTCGGTCTCTTGTGTTCCGAGGCCATGTCTGTACATGCTAGGCTCGTCAAGTTAACCTAAGTGTTTTGCGTGTGTAAATCTGGCTTACACCCGTTGTATGTGAATGTTAGAATCTATCACACCCGATCATCACGTGGTGCTTCAAAACGATGAACTTTCGCAACGGTGCATAGTTAGGGGGAACACTTTCTTGAAATTTTAATGAGGGATCATCTTATTTACTACCGTCGTTCTAAGCAAATAAGATGCATAAACATGATAAACATCACATGCAATCAAAAAGTGACATGATATGGCCAATATCATTTTGCTCCTTTTGATCTCCATCTTCGGGGCTCCATGATCATCATCATCACCGGCATGACACCATGATCTCCATCATCGTGTCTCCATGAAGTTGTCTCGCCAACTTATTACTTCTACTACTATGGCTACCGGTTAGCAATAAAGTAAAGTAATTACATGGCGTTGTTCAATGACACGCAGGTCATACAATAAATAAAGACAACTCCTATGGCTCCTGCCGGTTGTCATACTCATGGACATACAAGTCGTGATTCCTATTAAAAGAACATGATCAATCTCATACATCACATATCATTCATCACATTCTTCTTGGCCATATCACATCACATAGCATACCCTGCAAAAACAAGTTAGACGTCCTCTAATTGTTGTTTGCATGTTTTACGTGGCTGCTATGGGTTTCTAGCAAGAACGTTTCTTACCTACGCAAAAACCACAATGTGATATGTCAATTGCTATTTACCCTTCATAAGGACCCTTTTCATCGAATCCGATCCGACTAAAGTGGGAGAGACTGGCACTCGCTAGACACCTTATGAAACAAGTGCATGTCAGTCGGTGGAACCTGTCTCACGTAAGTGTACGTGTAAGGTCAGTCCGGGCCGCTTCATCCCACAATGCCGCCGAATCATGATTGGACTAGTAACGGTAAGCATATTGAACAAAATCAACGCCCACAACTACTTTGTGTTCTACTCGTGCAAAGAATCTACACAATAGACCTAGCTCTGATACCACTGTTGGGGAACGTAGCAGAAATTCAAAATTTTCCTACGTGTCACCAAGATCTATCTATGGAGAAACCAGCAACGAGGGGAAGGAGAGTGCATCTACATACCCTTGTAGATCGCTAAGCGGAAGCGTTCAAGAGAACGGGGTTGAAGGAGTCGTACTCGTCGTGATCCAAATCACCGGAGATCCTAGTGCCGAACGGACGGCACCTCCGCGTTCAACACACGTACAGCCCGGTGACGTCTCCCATGCCTTGATCCGGCAAGGAGAGAGGGAGAGATTGGGGAAGACTCCGTCCAGCAATAGCACAACGGTGGGGTGGTGGTGGAGGAGCGTGGCAATCCTGCAGGGCTTCGCCAAGCACCGCGAGATATGAGGAGAAAGAGAGGTACGGTTGCGCCAACAGGAGAAGAACTTCGTGTGTTGGGCTGCTCCTTTGCCTCCAATATATATAGGGGGGAGGGGGGCTGCGCCCCCACCTAGGGTTCCACCCTAGGGGCGGCGGCCAGCCCAAGATCCCATCTGGGGGGCGGCCAAGGGGGGGGAGAGGGGAAACTTGCCCCCCAAGTTAGGTGGGTGCGCCCCCTCCCCAAACCCTAGGCGCCTTGGGCCCTTGTGGGGGGGGGGCGCACCAGCCCACCTGGGGCTGGTCCCCTCCCACACTTGGCCCATGCAGCCCTCCGGGGATGGTGGCCCCACTTGGCGGACCCCCGGACCCTCCCGGTGGTCCCGGTACGTTACCGATAAAACCCGAAACTTTTCCGGTGACCAAAACAGGACTTCCCATATATAAATCTTTACCTCCGGACCATTCCGGAACTCCTCGTGACGTCCGAGATCTCATCCAGGACTCCTAACAACATTCGGTAACCACATACAAACTTCCTTTATAACCCTAGCGTCATCAAACCTTAAGTGTGTAGACCCTACGGGTTCGGGAGACACGTAGACATGACCGAGACAACTCTCCGGCCAATAACTAACAGCGGGATCTGGATACCCATGTTGGCTCCCACATGTTCCACAATGATCTCATCGGATGAACCACGATGTCGAGGATTCAATCAATCCCGTATTCAATTCCCTTTGTCTAGCGGTATAGTACTTGCCCGAGATTCGATCGTCGGTATCCCAATACCTTGTTCAATCTCGTTACCGGCAAGTCTCTTTACTCGTTCCGTAACACATCATCCCGTGATCAACCCCTTGGTCACATTGTGCACATTATGATGATGTCCTACCGAGTGGGCCCAGAGATACCTGTCCGTTTACACGGAGTGACAAATCCCAGTCTCGATTCATGCCAACCCAACAGACACTTCCGGAGATACCCGTAGTGCACCTTTATAGCCACCCAGTTACGTTGTGACGTTTGGTACACCCAAAGCATTCCTACGGTATCCGGGAGTTGCACAATCTCATGGTCTAAGGAAATGATACTTGACATTATAAAAGCTTTAGCATACGAACTACACGATCTTTGTGCTAGGGTTAGGATTGGGTCTTATCCATCACATCATTCTCGTAATGATGTGATCCCGTTATCAACGACATCCAATGTCCATGGTCAGGAAACCGTAACCATCTATTTATCAACGAGCTAGTCAACTAGAGGCTTACTAGGGACATGGTGTTGTCTATGTATCCACACATGTATCTGAGTTTCCTATCAATACAATTATAGCATGGATAATAAACGATTATCATGAACAAGGAAACGTAATAATAATAACTAATTTATTATTGCCTCTAGGGCATATTTCCAACACCGTTATGTTTCAATTCTTATCTTTTATGTGAGCATCATTGTCATCATCATGCCTAGCTAGAAAGGCATTAAAGAAAAGCGCTTGTTGGGAGACAACCCAATATTTACCCTTACTGTTTTTGTGTGTCCACGTGATTATGCTACTGTAGTAATCATGTTTTATATCGTTTTTTTTGTATAAAGTTCCAAGTAAGACCTTTAGGATAGCTTACGGTGATAGTTGTGTTGATCCTGCTGAAAATCAGAAACTTTTGCACCCAATAAATTAGTTTTTTTAATTCACAGAAACGTGCTCTTGATATGATTCTTTTTGCTCTGGATTGGTACACAAATTGCTTAGGACTTCCTAATTTTGTAGGATTTTTGGAGTTCCAGAAATATACGTTTGATACAGATTACTACAGACTGTTCTGTTTTTGACAGATTCTGTTTTCTATGTGTTGTTTGCTTATTTTGATGAATCTATGAGTAGTATCGGACGGTGTGAACCATAGATAAGTTGGGATACAGTAGATATTACACCAATATGAATTTAGAATGAGTTCATTACATTACCAAGTGTTGGATTTATTTTCTTATACTAACGGAGCTTACGAGTTTTCTGTTGAGTTTTGTGTTGTGAAGTTTTCAAGTTTTGGGTAAAGATTCGATGGACTATGGAATAAGGAGTGGCAAGAACCTAAGCTTGGGGATGCCCAAGGCACCCCAAGGTAATATTCAAGGATAACCAAGAGCCTAAGCTTGGGGATGCCCCAGATGGCATCCCCACTTTCGTCTTCGTTCATCGGTAAACTTTACTTGGAGTTATATTTTTATTCACCACATGATATGTGTTTTGCTTGGAGCGTCATTTTCCTTCATTAGTTTTTTGCTTTCTGTTACTTATAATAATGTTTTGCATCTTTAGTTTCAATAAAAATGTCAAGGATAGCCTTTACCTTGCTTATTTTGCTAGTATACATGTTGCTGTTTGAAAACAGAATGTTTACCGCTGTTGCAAAAATTCCCTAGAAAAGTCAGGGAATGATATAATGATGAAACCTTTTGCATAATGAGATCTGATAAATTTAATACAGTGTGAATTTTCTCTCATAATTTTTGGAGTTAGGGAGGTATGATGAATCTTGCATTCTTTACAGACTATACTGTTTTGACAGATTGCTGTTATGGTTGCATTGTTTGCATGTTTGCTTGTTTAATGATTCTATTTGAGGATAGGAGTTTTAAATATGCAGAGACATTTAGTATGAAATGTTGAATAATAATTTTAGTGATTTATTACAGTATAAAATGATAAGGTTTTGCATTGGTTTATACTAACCTATCTCACGAGTTCTTGTTGAGTTTGTTGTGGATGAAGCTTTTGAGAAATAGAGAAACCATGATATGAGAGGAATTAAGGAGACACAAAAGATCAAGCTTGGGGGTGCCCAAGGCACCCCAAGATAATATTTCAAGAAGTCTCAAGCATCTAAGCTTGGGGAGGCCCCGGTAGGCATCCCACCTTTCTTCTTCAACAACTATCGGTTAGTATCGGTTGAGCCTAAGTTTTTGCTTCTTCACATGAGTTGTGCTATCCTTGCAATGTCATTTTATTTTGTTTTGCTTGCTGTTTGAATACAATACCAAGATCTGAAATTCCTTAATGTTAGATAGTCTTCAATTAGTTGCACAATTATTCGACTACTCATTGATCTTCACTTATATCTTTCGGAGTAGTTTGTCATTTGCTCTAGTGCATCACTTATATCTTTTAGAGCACGGCGGTGGTTATATTTTGTAGAAATTTCTAGTATATCATGCTTCACTTATATTATTTTGAGAGTATTTTAGAACAGCATGGTATTTTATATGGTTACAAATTTGGTCCTAGAATGATGAGCATCCAAGTTGGGTATAATAAAAACTATCATAGAAAGTGAATTGGATGCTATGATCAATTTGATACTTGATAATTGTTTTGAGATATGGAGGTAGTGATATTAAAATCATGCTAGTTGGGTGATTATGAATTTAAAGAATGCTTGTGTTGAGGTTTGTGATTCCCATAGCATGCACGTATGGTGAACCGCTTTGTGATGAAGTTGGAGCACAATTTTATTTATTGATTGTCTTCCTTATGAGTGGCGGCCGGGGACGAGCGATGGCCTTTTCCTACAAATCTATCCCCCTAGGAGCATGCGTGTAGTGCTTTGTTTTTGATGACTTGTAGATTTTTGCAATAAGTATATGAGTTCTTTTGACTAATGTTGAGTCCATGGATTATACGCACCCTCACCCCTCCACCATTGCTAGCCTCTCTTGTGCCGCGCAACTTTCGCCGGTACCATACACCCACCATATACCTTCCTCAGAACAGCCACCATACCTACCTATTATGGCATTTCCATAGCCATTCCGAGATATATTGCCGTGCAACTTTCCACTGTTCCGTTCATATGACACGCATTACTTTTGTCATATTGCTCTTTGCATGATCATGTAGTTGACATTGTATTTGTGGCAAGGCCACCTTCATAATTTTCATACATGCCGCTCTTGATTCATTGCATATTCCGGTACACCGCCGGAGGCATTCATATAGAGCCATATCTTGTTCTAGCTTTGAGTTGTAATTCTTGAGTTGTAAATCCATAAAAGTGTGATGATCTTCATTATTAGAGCATTGTCCCAGTGAGGAAAGGATGATGGAGACTATGATTCCCCAACAAGTCGGGATGAGACTTCGGACTTTACAAAAAAAAGGCCAAAGAAAAAAAAGAAAAATAAAAAAAGGAAAAAAAAAAGAAATGAGAGAAAAAGAGAGAAGGGACAATGCCACTATCTCTTTTTCCACACTTGTGCTTTAAAGTAGCACCATGATCTTCATGATAGAGAGTCTCCTATGTTGTCACTTTCATATACTAGTGGGAATTTTTCATTATAGAACTTGGATTGTATATTCCAATGATGGGCTTCCTCAAAATGCCCTAGGTCTTCGTGAGCAAGCAAGTTGGATGCACACCCACTTAGTTTCTTTTGTCGAGCTTTCATATATTTATAGCTCTATTGCATCCGTTGCATGGCAATCCCTACTCACTCACATTGATATCTATTAATGGGCATCTCCATAGCCCGTTGATATGCCTAGTTGATGTGAGACTATCTTCTCCTTTTATCTTCTCCACAACCACCATTCTACTCCACATATAGTGCTATGTCCATGGCTCACGCTCATGTATTGCGTGAAAGTTGAAACAGTTTGAGATTACTAAAGTATGAAACAATTGCTTGGCTTGTCACCGGGGTTGTGTATGATTAAATACTTTGTGTGATGAAGATAGAGCAACAGCCAGACTATATGATTTTGTAGGGATAACTTATTTGGCCATGTTATTTTGAGAAGACATGATTACTTTGATTAGTATGCTTGAAGTATCACTATTTATTATGTCAATATGAAATTTTATTTTGAATCATTTGGATCTGAACATTCATGCCCCAATAAATAAAATTACATTGAGATTTATGCTAGGTAGCATTCCACATCAAAAATTCTGTTTTTATCATTTACCTACTCGAGGACGAGTAGGAATTAAGCTTGGGGATGCTTGATACGTCTCCAACCTATCTATAATTTTTGATCGTTCCATGCTATTATATTACCCCTTTTGGATGTTTATGGGCTTTATTTTACACATTTATATCATTTTTGGGGACTAACCTACTAACCAGAGGCCCAGCCCATATTGCTGTTTTATTGCGTGTTTCAGTATTTCGAAGAAAAGGAATATCAAACGGAGTCCAAACGGAATGAAACCTTCGGCGGCGTTATTTTTGGAAAGATTATGATCCAGGAGACTTGGAGTGCAAGCCAGGGGAGTATCGAGGGAGCCACGAGACAGGGGGCGCACCCTACCCTCGATGTTGGGGAACGTTGCAGAAAATTAAAAATTTCCTACGGTTTCACCAAGATCCTTCTATGAGTTCATCTAGCAACGAGTGATAGGAGTGCATCTATATACCTTTGTAGATCGCGTGCAGAAGCGTTCAAGAGAACGGGGTTGAGGGAGTCGTTCTCGTCGTGATCCAAATCACCGGAGATCCTAGCGCCGAACGGACGGCACCTCCGCGTTCAACACACGTACGGTCAGCGTGACGTCTCCTCCTTCTTGATCCAGCAAGGGGGAAGGAGAGGTTGATGAAAATCCAGCAGCACGACGGCGTGGTGGTGGATGCAGCAGGGCTCCGGCAGGGCTTCGCCAAGCAACTACGGGAGGGAGAGGTGTAGCAGGGAGGGGAGGGAGGCGCCAGGTGTTGGGTGCGGCTGCCTTCCCACCCCCCTCTTTATATAGGGACCCCAGGGGGGCGCCGGCCCTAGGAGATGGGATCTCCTAGGGGGGGCGGCGCCCAAGGGGGTGGAGTGCCCCCCAAGGCAAGTGGAAGCGCCCCCTCCCCTAGGGTTCCCAACCCTAGGCGCATGAGGGGGGCCCAAGGGGGGGCGCACCAGCCCACCAGGGGGTGGTTCCCCTCCCACTTCAGCCCATGGGGCCCTCCGGGATAGGTGGCCCCACCCGGTGGACCCCCGGGACCCTTCCGGTGGTCCCGGTACAATACCGGTGGACCCCGAAACTTTCCCGATGGCCGAAACTTGACTTCCCATATATAATTGTTTACCTCCGGACCATTCCGGAACTCCTCGTGACGTCCGGGATCTCATCCGGGACTCCGAACAACTTTCGGTTTGCTGCATACTCATATTCATACAACCCTAGCGTCACCAAACCTTAAGTGTGTAAACCCTACGGGTTCGGGAGACATGTAGACATGACCGGGACGGCTCTCGGTCAATAACCAACAGCGGGATCTGGATACCCATGTTGGCTCCCGCAAGCTCCTCGATGATCTCATCGGATGAACCACGATGTCGAGGATTCAAGCAACCCCGTATACAATTCCCTTTGTCAATCGGTACGTTACTTGCCCGAGATACGATCGTCGATATCCTAATACTTCGTTCAATCTCGTTACCGGCAAGTCACTTTACTCGTACCGTAATGCATGATCCCGTGACTAAACACTTGGTCACTTTGAGCTCATTATGATGATGCATTACATAGTGGGCCCAGAGATACCTCTCCGTCATACGGAGTGACAAATCCCAGTCTCGATCCGTGTCAACCCAACAGACACTTTCAGAGGTACCTGTAGTGCACCTTTATAGTCACCCAGTTACGTTGTGATGTTTGGTACACCCAAAGGACTCCTACGGTATCCGGGAGTTACACGATCTCATGGTCTAAGGAAAAGATACTTGACATTGGAAAAAGCTCTAGCAAACGAACTACGCGATCTTGTGCTATGGTTAGGATTGGGTCTTGTCCATCACATCATTCTCCTAATGATGTGATCCCGTTATCAATGACATCCAATGTCCATAGTCAGGAAACCATGACTATCTGTTGAACAACGAGCTAGTCAACTAGAGGCTCACTAGGGACATATTATGGTCTATGTATTCACACGTGTATTACGATTTCCGGATAATACAATTATAGCATGAATAAAAGACAATTATCATGAACAAGGAAATATAATAATAATCCTTTTATTATTACCTCTAGGGCATATTTCCAATAGTCTCCCACTTGCACTAGAGTCAATAATCTAGTTACATTGTGATGAATCGCACACCCATAGAGTTCTGGTGTTGATCATGTTTTGCTCGCGGAAGAGGTTTATTCAACGGATCTGCGACATTCAGATCCGTATGCACTTTGCAAATTTCTATGTCTCCATCTTGAACATTTTCACGAATGGAGTTGAAGCGACGCTTGATGTGCCTGGTCTTCTTGTGAAACC
Organism: Triticum aestivum; assembly: GCF_018294505.1. Lineage (NCBI taxonomy): Eukaryota > Viridiplantae > Streptophyta > Magnoliopsida > Poales > Poaceae > Triticum > Triticum aestivum. Next base: position 641,797,721 of record NC_057803.1, on the reverse strand, counting down.
TGGGCTCCTTGGCAAGTGCAATAGCTCCAGTGTTGTTACAGAAGAGTTTGATCGGCCCCGACGCATTGGGTATGACTCCTAGGTCGGTGATGAACTCCTTCACCCAAATTGCTTCATGCGCTGCCTCCGTGGCTGCCATGTACTCCACTTCACATGTAGATCCCGCTACGACGCTCTGCTTGCAGCTGCACCAACTTACTGCTCCACCATTCAACATATACACGTATCCGGTTTGTGACTTAGAGTCATCCAGATTGTCGAAGCTGGCGTCCACGTAACCCTTTACGACGAGCTCTTCGTCACCTCCATAAACGAGAAACATGTTCTTAGTCCTTTTCAGGTACTTCAGGATATTCTTGACCGCTGTCCAGTGTTCCTTCCCGGGATTACTTTGGTACCTTCCTACCAAACTTACGGCAAGGTTTACATCAGGTCTGGTACACAGCATGGCATACATAATAGACCCTATGGCTGAGGCATAGGGGATGACACTCATCTCTTCTATATCTTCTGCCGTGGTCGGACATTGAGCCGAGCTCAATTTCACACCTTGTAATACATGCAAGAACCCTTTCTTGGACTGATCCATTTTGAACTTCTTCAATATCTTATCAAGGTATGTGCTTTGTGAAAGACCTATGAGGCGTCTCGATCTATCCCTATAGATCTTGATGCCTAATATGTAAGCAGCTTCTCCAAGGTCCTTCATTGAAAAACTCTTATTCAAGTAGGCCTTAATGCTGTCCAATAGTTCTATATCATTTCCCATCAAAAGTATGTCATCTACATATAATATGAGAAATGCTACAGAGCTCCCACTCACTTTCTTGTAAACGCTGGCTTCTCCATAAGTCTGCGTAAACCCAAACGCTTTGATCATCTCATCAAAGCGAATGTTCCAACTCCGAGATGCTTGCACCAGCCCATAAATGGGTCGCTGGAGCTTGCATACCTTGTTAGCATTCTTAGGGTCGACAAAACCTTCCGGCTGCATCATATACAGTTATTCCTTAAGATAGCCGTTAAGGAATGCCATTTTGACGTCCATTTGCCATATCTCATAATCATAGTATGCGGAAATTGCTAACATGATTTGGACGGACTTCAGCTTTGCTACGGGAGAGAAAGTCTCATCGTAGTCAACCCCTTGAACTTGCCGATAACCCTTAGCGACAAGTCGAGCTTTATAGATGGTAACATTACCATCCGCGTCCGTCTTCTTCTTAAAGATCCATTTGTTTTCTATCGCTCGCCGATCATCGGGCAAGTCTGTCAAAGTCCATACTTTGTTTTCATACATGGATCCTATCTCGGATTCCATGGCTTCAAGCCATTTGTTGGAACCTGAACCCGTCATCGCTTCTTCATAGTTCGAAGGTTCACCGTTGTCTAACAACATGATTTCCAGGACAGGGTTGCCATACCACTGAACGTGTCCTTGTGGACCTACGAAGTTCAGTAGCAACTTGATCCGAAGTACCTTGATCATCATCATTAATTTCCTCTCCAGTTGGTGTAGGCACCACAGGAACATTTTCCTGTGCTGCACTACTTTCCGGTTCAAGAGGTAGTACTTCATCGAGTTCTACTTTCCTCCCACTTACTCCTTTCATGAGAAACTCTTTTTCCAGAAAGGATCCGTTCTTGGCAACAAAGATCTTGCCTTCGGATCTAAGGTAGAAGGTATACCCAATGGTTTCCTTAAGGTATCCTATGAAGACGCATTTTTCCGACTTGGGTTCGAGCTTTTCAGGTTGAAGTTTCTTGACATAAGCATCGCATCCCCAAACTTTTAGAAACGACAGCTTAGGTTTCTTTCCAAACCATAATTCATACGGTGTCGTCTCAACGGATTTAGACGGTGCCCTATTTAAAGTGAATGTAGCTGTGTCTAGAGCGTATCCCCAAAATGATAGCGGTAAATCAGTAAGAGGCATCATAGATCGCACCATATCCAATAGAGTGCGATTACGACGTTCGGACACACCGTTACGCTGAGGTGTTCCAGGCGGCGTGAGTTGTGAAATGATTCCACATTTCCTTAAGTGTGTACCAAATTCGTGACTTAAATATTCTCCTCCACGATCTGATCGTAAGAACTTTATTTTTCGGTCACGTTGATTCTCTACCTCATTCTGAAATTCCTTGAACTTTTCAAAGGTCTCAGACTTGTGTTTCATCAAGTAGACATACCCATATCTATTTAAGTCGTCTGTGAGAGTGAGAACATAACGATATCCTCCGCGAGCCTCAACGCTCATTGGACCGCACACATTGGTATGTATGATTTCCAATAAGTTGGTTGCTCGCTCCATTGTTCCGGAGAACGGTGTCTTGGTCATTTTGCCCATGAGGCATGGTTCGCATGTGTCAAATGATTCATAATCGAGAGACTCTAAAAGTCCATCGGCATGGAGCTTCTTCATGCGCTTGACACCAATGTGACCAAGGCGGCAGTGCCACAAGTATGTGGGACTATCGTTATCAACTTTACATCTTTTGGTATTCACACTATGAATGTGTGTAACATCACGTTCGAGATTCATCAAGAATAAACCGTTGACCATCGGAGCATGACCATAAAACATATCTCTCATATAAATAGAACAACCATTATTCTCGGATTTAAATGAGTAGCCATCTCGCATTAAACGAGATCCTGACACAATGTTCATGCTCAAACTTGGCACTAAATAACAATTATTGAGGTTTAAAACTAATCCCATAGGTAAATGTAGATGTAGCGTGCCGACGGTGATCACATCGACCTTGGAACCATTCCCGACGTGCATCGTCAGCTCGTCCTTCGCCAGTCTCCGCTTATTCCACAGCTCATGCTGTGAGTTACAAATATGAGCAACGACACCGGTATCAAATACCCAGGAGTTACTACGAGTACTGGTAAGGTACACATCAATTACATGTATATCAAATATACCTTTAGTGTTGCCGGCCTTCTTGTCCGCTAAGTATTTGGGGCAGTTCCGCTTCCAGTGACCCTTCCCTTTGCAATAAAAGCACTCAGTCTCAGGCTTGGGTCCATTCTTTGACTTCTTCCCGGCAACTGGCTTACCGGGCGTGGCAACATCCTTGCCGTACTTCTTGAAGTTCTTCTTACCCTTGCCCTTCTTGAACTTAGTGGTTTTATTTACCATCAACACTTGACGTTCCTTCTTGATTTCTACCTCTGCTGACTTCAGCATTGAAAATACTTCAGGAATAGTTTTCACCATCCCCTGCATATTTTAGTTCATCACAAAGCTCTTGTAGCTCGGTGGGAGCGACTGAAGGATTCTGTCAATGACCGCCTCGTCCGGGAGGTTAATGTCCAGCTGGGATAGGCGGTTGTGCAACCCAGACATTTTGAGTATGTGCTCACTGACAGAACTAGTTTCCTCCATCATACAACTATAGAACTTGTCGGAGACTTCATATCTCTCGACCCGGGCATGAGCTTGGAAAACCATTTTCAGCTCCTCGAACATCTCATATGCTTCGTGTTGCTCAAAACGCTTTTGGAGCCCCGGTTCTAAGTTGTAAAGCATGCCGCACTGAACGAGGGAGTAATCATCAGCATGTGACTGCCAAGCGTTCATAATGTCTTGGTTCTCTGGGATGGGTGCTTCACCTAGCGGTGCTTCTAGGACATATTGTTTCTTGGTAGCTATGAGGATGATCCTCAGGTTCTGGACCCAGTCCGAATAGTTGCTGCCATCATCTTTCAGCTTGGTTTTCTCTAGGAACGCGTTGAAGTTCATGGTGACATGAGCATTGGCCATTTGATCTACAAGACATTTTGCAAAGATTTTAGACTAATGTTCATGATAATTAAGTTCATCTAATCAAATTATTTAATGAACTCCGACTCAGATTTGACATCCCTCTAGTCATCTAAGTGTTACATGATCCGAGTCGACTAGGCCGTGTCCGATCATCACGTGAGACGGACTAGTCATCGTCGGTGAACATCTCCATGTTGATCGTATCTTCCATACGACTCATGTTCGACCTTTCGGTCTCTTGTGTTCCGAGGCCATGTCTGTACATGCTAGGCTCGTCAAGTTAACCTAAGTGTTTTGCATGTGTAAAACTGTCTTACACCTGTTGTATGTGAACGTAGGAATCTATCACACCCGATCATCACGTGGTGCTTCGAAACGACGAACTTTAGCAACGGCGCACAGTTAGGGAGAACACTTTCTTGAAATTATTATAAGGGATCATCTTATTTACTACTGTCGTTCTAAGTAAACAAGATGCATAAACATAATAAACATCACATGCAATCAAATAATAGTGACATGATATGGCCAATATCATATAGCTCCTTTGATCTCCATCTTGGGGCTCCATGATCATCTTGTCACCGGCATGACACCATGATCTCCATCATCGTATCTCCATGAATTTGCTAGGCAACTATTACTTCTACTACTATAGCTAACGGTTTAGCAATAAAGTAAAGTAATTACATGGCGTTAAATCATTGACACGCAGGTCATACAATAATTAAGACAACTCCTATGGCTCCTGCCGGTTGTCATACTCATCGACATGCAAGTCGTGATTCCTATTACAAGAACATGATCTCATACATCACAATATATCATTCATCATTCATCACAACTTTTGGCCATATCACATCACAAGGCAATTGCTGCAAAAACAAGTTAGACGTCCTCTAATTGTTGTTGCATCTTTTACGTGGCTGCAATAGGGTTCTAGCAAGAACGTTTTCTTACCTACGAATAACCACAACGTGATTTGTCAACTTCTATTTACCCTTCATAAGGACCCTTTTCATCGAATCCGCTCCAACTAAAGTGGGAGAGACAGACACCCGCTAGCCACCTTATGCAACTACTGCATGTCAGTCGGTGGAACCTGTCTCACGTAAGCGTACGTGTAAGGTCGGTCCGGGCCGCTTCATCCCACAATACCGCTGAAGCAAAATAAGACTAGTAGCGGCAAGAAAGTTGACAACATCTACGCCCACAACAAATTGTGTTCTACTCGTGCAATAGAGAACTACGCATAGACCTAGCTCATGATGCCACTGTTGGGGAACGTTGCAGAAAATAAAATTTTTCCTACGGTTTCACCAAGATCCATCTATGAGTTCATCTAGCAACGAGTGATAGGAGTGCATCTACATACCTTTGTAGATCGCATGCGGAAGCTTTCAAGAGAACGGGGTTGAGGTAGTCGTTCTCGTCGTGATCCAAATCACCGGAGATCCTAGCGCTGAACGGACGGCACCTCCGCGTTCAACACACGTACGGTCAGCGTGACGTCTCCTCCTTCTTGATCCAGCAAGGGGAAGGAGAGGTTGATGAAGATCCAGCAGCACGACAGCGTGGTGGTGGATGCAGCAGGGCTCCGGCAGGGCTTCGCCAAGCAACTACGGGAGGGAGAGGTGTAGCAGGGAGCGGAGGGAGGCGCCTGGTGTTGGGTGCGGCGGCCCTCCCACCCCCACTCTTTATATAGGGACCCCAGGGGGGGCGCCGGCCCTAGGAGATGGGATCTCCTAGGGGGGGGGGGGCGGGGCGGCCAAGGGGGGTGGAGTGCCCCCCAAGGCAAGTGGAGGCGCCCCCTCCCCTAGGGTTCCCAACCCTAGGCGCATGAGGGGGGCCCAAGGGGGGCGCACCAGCCCACCAGGGGCTGGTTCCCCTCCCACTTCAGCCCATGGAGCCCTCCGGGATAGGTGGCCCCACCCGGTGGACCCCCGGGACCCTTCCGGTGGTCCCGGTACAATACCGGTGGACCCCGAAACTTTCCCGATGGCCGAAACTTGACTTCCCATATATAATTCTTTACCTCCGGACCACTCCGGAACTCCTTGTGACATCCGGGATCTCATTCGGGACTCCGAATAACTTTTGGTTTTCTGCATACTCATATTCATACAACCCTAGCGTCACAGAACCTTAAGTGTGTAGACCCTACGGGTTGGGGAGACATGTAGACATGACCGGGACGGCTATCGGTCAATAACCAACAGCGGGATCTGGATACCCATGTTGGCTCCCACAAGCTCCTCGATGATCTCATCGGATGAACCACGATGTTGAGGATTCAAGCAACCCCGTATACAATTCCCTTTGTCAATCGGTACGTTACTTGCCCGAGATTCGATCGTCGGTATCCCAATACTTCGTTCAATCTCGTTACCGGCAAGTCACTATACTCGTACCGTAATGCATGATCCCGTGACTAAACACTTGGTCACTTTGAGCTCATTATGATGATACCTCTCCGTCATACGGAGTGACAAATCCCAGTCTCGATCCGTGTCAACCCAACAGACACTTTCGGAGGTACCTGTAGTGCACCTTTATAGTCAACCAGTTACGTTGTGACGTTTGGTACACCCGAAGCACTCCTACGGTATCCGGGAGTTATACGAGCTCATGGTCTGAGGAAAAGATACTTGACATTGGAAAAAGCTCTAGCAAACGAACTACACGATCTTGTGCTATGCTTAGGATTGGGTCTTGTCCATCACATCATTCTCCTAATGATGTGATCCCGTTATCAATGACATCCACTGTCCATAGTCAGGAAACCATGACTATCTGTTGAACAACGAGCTAGTCAACTAGAGGCTCACTAGGGACATATTGTGGTCTATGTATTCACACGTGTATTACGATTTTCGGATAATACAATTATAGCATGAATAAAAGACAATTATCATGAACAAGGAAATATAATAATAATAATCCTTTAATTATTGCTTCTAGGGCATATTTCCAACACTGGAGGCTCCCCCGGCCGACTTCTTTCGCCTATATAAGCCTACGTACCCTAAAAACATCAGAACAGAAGATAGATCGGGAGTTCCGCCGCCGTAAGCCTCTGTAGCCACCAAAAACCTCTCGGGAGCCTGTTCCGGCACCCTGCCGGAGGGGGAAGCCATCACCGGTGGCCATCTTCATCATCCCGGCGCTCTCCATGACGAGGAGGGAGTAGTTCACCCTCGGGGCTGAGGGTATGTACCAGTAGCTATGTGTTTGATCTCTCTTTCTCGTGTTCTCTCTATGGCACGATCTTGATGTATCGCGAGCTTTGCTATTATAGTTGGATCTTATGATGTTTCTCCCCCCCTCTACTCTCTTGTGATGAATTGAGTTTTCCCTTTGAAGTTGTCTTATCGGATTGAGTCTTTAATGATTTGAGAACACTTGATGTATGTCTTGCCGTGTTTATCTGTGGTGACAATGGGATATCACGTGCCACTTGATGTATGTTTGGTGACCAACTTGCGGGTTCCGCCCATGAACCTATGCATAGGGGTTGGCACACGTTTTCTTGACTCTTCGGTAGAAACTTTGGGGCAATCTTTGAAGTACTTTGTTTTGGTTGGATGAATCTGAGATTGTGTGATGCATATCGTATAATCATGCCCACGGATACTTGAGGTGACAATGGAGTATCTAGGTGACATTAGTGTTTTGGTTGATTTGTGTCTTAAGGTGTTAATTCTAGTACGAACTCTTGAATAGATCGATCCGAATGAATAACTTTGATGTGGTTTCGTACCCTACCATAATCTCTTTGTTTGTTATCCGCTATTAGTGGCTTTGGAGTGACTCTTTGTTGCATGTTGAGTGATTGTTATATGATCTATCTATGTTATTATTGTTGAGAGAACTTGCACTAGTGAAAGTATGAACCCTATGCCTTGTTTCCTACCATTGCAGTACCGTTATGCTCACTTTTATCATTAGTTACCTTGCTGTTTTTATATTTTCAGATTACAAAAACCTTTATCTACTATCCATATTGCACTTGTATCACCATCTCTTCGCCGAACTAGTGCACCTATACAAGTTACCATTGTATTGGGTGTGTTGGGGACACAAGAGACTCTTTGTTATTTGGTTGCAGGGTTGCTTGAGAGAGACCATCTTCATCCTACGCCTCATACGAATTTTGATAAACCTTAGGTCATCCACTTGAGGGAAATTTGCTACTGTCCTACAAACCTCTGCACTTTGTAGGCCCAACAACGTCTACAAGAAGAAGGTTGTGTAGTAGACATCAGCAGCCACTGGTCCCATCCCCTCCACCTGCAGATCCTCCGTACTCCCAACCGAGCCCCAAGGCCCCTGACAACACCTCCAGAAAGGTCATGATGCGAACAGCGTCGTTGCCGCCAAATTCGAAGAGGATTGAAGATTTTCACCCGGCAGGAGATCGGGGTTGGTAGATTGGGCCCTCAGCTGCGCCTTCATGAAGGAAAGCGGCACCCATGGGCGACGCGACCGCCGGGCCAGCCAGGACGGCCAAGGTTTCCATCGAACCCAAGGTACACCACCAGGGCTCACCATCACCAGAGCCTGGAGCCGCAAACTATATGGACGACGAGAGAGGCAGCAGGAGAAAGTCGAACCTTCAGATGTAACGCCGCGGCACCAACCCGCCGGTGGATCAGTCGCCATCCAATCGCTGGCAGCACACACTGCCCCGCCGCGCCCGGACGATGAGGCAAACCCAGGGGCCACCGCCCCGGAGCCCGGACCCGTCGCCCCAACTCAGGGAGAGCAGAGCCAACCTGCTGCCACTGGGTCACCGCCGGCCGCCACGCCGTCGCGTTCCACATGGAGGCCGCCATGGGCTAGATCTGGGCCTCATCCTCGAGATAGGGGATCCTGCGCATCCCGGGCCCGGAGTTAGAGGGCGATGCCTCAGCAGCCGCCGTTGCACGCACGGGCTTGGCCCTGTGCTGACCACCGGCGGCGGTGGAAGGGAGAGCGCGCAGGAGGAGGGGGCCCGGCGGCGGAGGGTTGGATCCCCTCGGTCGCCCGGGCGGTGGGCGACGGAGGGGTCGGGGGGCGGTGGAGTCGATCCTCCATGAATTCATTCTTAAAAACATATATAACTGGTCTTCCCTGCTCATTCTCGGATTGGTTTCCATTAAAATGTAGTTCCTTTGTATCCTCTTATGATCATACTGAAATTCCATAGAGTTGTATGAAAATGGAGGATTTGGCTTAGTCCTGATTCTCCGTCTAAGCAACATATAGATTACTCAGCTCATTTCTCTATGTTGTATCTGGTCTTTGTGTCATGGGTGTCAGCCCAGAACTACTCGTTAGCACTCGAGTACACTGATACACGACCGGTGGAGGAGCTACGTGCTAGTGTTACTTGCGCTCAGCACACTAGCAAAGCACACACTGTCTAGTGCTGCTCATACACACACGCACATGGAAGAGAGAAGCTCACGGACACCCTGATTGTTGTGAAGCTCAAATGGATTGGAGTGGAATTATTTCCAACGGGAGGGTTCAGCCCCTTATATAGTACAAGATCAAACCGACTTACTATACTAGATGAAGTCACTGCTTACGTATCAGCTGAGCTTGCTAGAGAAGTCTAGCACTTCTTACTCGTGGCTGTCAGCCTACATGCAGTGAAGATTATCTTATGCAAACCGCCTTGCCGACCTGACCAGCAGCTACCATTTTCACTTCGAGGCTAAGTAACTACTGCTACTGCTGGTGCATGTCTCGGAGACAAGGTTTGACCCAACAATCTCCCCCTCAACCTTGTCGAAGGAGCTTGTTGTCGATGATCCCGACCTTCTCCTGCTTCTCGATCTCGGGTGCTACGATCGTCCCGCAGGCTCGCCGAGAAGGTCCTCCTAGGCACCGAAACCTGTGTGGAGCGCCAACGTTGTTGGTGTCAAATCGGTCCGACCGCGCTGTAGACGAAGACATGAACTGCCCGGGAACCACCTCGCTCGTGGGCGTCAGTGTTCCTGGGGTCGTAGTTCCTGATGTCACACTGCCCGGGAACTCCCTTCCCGGGGTCGTCGTGCCGGACGCCGCACTGCCCGGGAACTCCCTTCCCGGGGATGACTTGTCGGACATCGCACTACCCAGGAACTCCCTTCCTGGGGTCGTTGTGCCGGACGCCGCACTGCCCGGAGTGGCTCCTCTCAGGGTAGCGAAGTCCTTGGTGTTCTTCCCATCAGACTTGCTTGTCGGGTCTCCTCCGACATTTGTGAGTCGTGCCTTTCGCACGGACTCGATGGACCCCGAGCGCGTCAGGGTTGCTGCGTGGCTGACCATAGAGCACCGCGCCTCCTGCACAGCCTCGATGGTCGCCAGAGTCACGGTCGAGGCCTTGCCGCCCCATGACCGTCTCTTCATGGCCTCCCAGCTGTTGAGGCCCGTCGAAGAGTGCCGTGTTGCCCACACGGGCTTGCAGAACCCCGAGAACCTGGTTGTCGGGGTGTGGCCGACCTGAGAGTGTCGTGCCTCTTGCACGGTCTCACTGGTCACCAGCATCATGGTTGGGACGTGGCCCACCATATACCTCGTTGCCGTGCCTCCTGACACGGGCTTATTGGGTCCCGAGGATGTCGGGTACGCCTTTGCCGTGCCAACTTGCATGGGCTTGTCGGGTCCCGAGGATGTCGGGGCCGCGATTGCCATGCCAACTTGCACGGGCTTGACCAGCGTTGCAGGGAACGTGGTTGCCGGGGTGTGGCCCCCCCACACCCGGGTCTTCATCTCCTCCCAATCGTAGTCTCCCGAGAACGTTGTTGTCGGGGAGAGCGCTACCGATGTGGGGAGGGGATTAGTTGAAGAGCTCCGTGCCTCCCGCACGGACTTAACGATTGCCGGCACCGTGGTTGCCGGAGGTGCTGCGCCCTCCTGCACGGCTTCGATGCTTGTCGGGGCCATGGTCTCCGAAGGCGCTGGGCCCTCCTGCATGGTCTCGACGCAAGCCATCATCATTGCTGGCCCATCGTCCTCTTCAGCCTCGACGAGGTTCGCCGTGGCTGCGGCATCCTCGTCAGCCATCCTCTTGCGGCACTCACGGGCCCAGTGGCCCTTGATGCTGCAATATCGGCACTTGTCTCGGTCGTCGTTGCCGGCACCTCGTCCGGCTCCACCCTGGGTGCGACCGCCGCCTCTGCCGGTGCCACCTCCGCTGCTCTGGGCACCGCCACCACGTCCTTAACACTTCCTTGCCTCCCACTTCTTCGAGAATAGGAGTTGTCCGCCGCCGAAGCTCTCGCGGCCGTCATCAAGGCGGTCCTCGACCACCCGCAACCGGCCCGTGAGCTCCTCGATGGAGAGCTCGCTCAGGTCAAGCAAAGTCTCGATGGAGACCGCTACCTGAGCGAAACGAGGTGGAACGACGCGGAGAAATTTCCGCACGACTCTCGCGTCGTCCATGGTGTCGCCGAGCGCGCAGAGCTGTGACGCAAGGCTGGAGATCCGCATGGCGAAGTTGTCGACGAGCTCGCCCTCCTTGAAGGCGATGTTCTCGAAGTTCGCCCGCAGCTTCTGCGCGTTCGCCTCACGCACGCGGTTGCTGCCGAGGCGCTGGGTACGGATGGCTTCCCACGCCTCCTTGGCACTTGCCTTCGCCGCGAGCATGCCGTGCATCTCCGGCGGCGTGGCGCGCATGAGTGCCGCCACGGCTTTCCTGTCCTCCTTTCTCTCGACCAGGTTGTCCTCCATGGGAGCCCAGAGGCTCGCCGCATGAAGGTTGCACTCCATGATCAACGCCCACTCGCTGTAGTTCGAGCGCATGAGCATCGGGAAGGTGATGGGCACGCTACCGCTGATTGCGGTCTCGCGCACGATCTCCCTAACCACGACCTCACCGCGATGGCCGCGCCTGGAGCGGCTGCCCCCTCGCCGCTCCTCCGGAGCCGGCGACTGGGAACCACCCGAGGTGGTGCGTTGCTGCACTCCTTTACCACCAGCCATGGCTACCACAACCAGAGGCTCTGATACCAATTGTCAGCCCAGAACTACTCGCTAGCACTCGAGTACACTGATACACGACCGGTGGAGGAGCTACGTGCTAGTGTTACTTGCGCTCAGCACACTAGCAAAGCACACACTGTCTAGTGCTGCTCATACACACACGCACATGGAAGAGAGAAGCTCACGGACACCCTGATTGTTGTGAAGCTCAAATGGATTGGAGTGGAATTATTTCCAACGGGAGGGTTCAGCCCCTTATATAGTACAAGATCAAACCGACTTACTATACTAGATGAAGTCACTGCTTACGTATCAGCTGAGCTTGCTAGAGAAGTCTAGCACTTCTTACTCGTGGCTGTCAGCCTACATGCAGTGAAGATTATCTTATGCAAACCGCCTTGCCGACCTGACCAGCAGCTACCATTTTCACTTCGAGGCTAAGTAACTACTGCTACTGCTGGTGCATGTCTCGGAGACAAGGTTTGACCCAACAATGGGCACAGTTGGTCATATAGTTGTTGAACAAAGGCTCCCGGAGGCCATGGTGTTTATTGCAGGCCAATAGACTCACAGCGTAAACATTGCTTCTCTCTTGATGTCTCTAATTCCTACATGTCTTTAGCAAAACGATTCTTCTCCTTTAGCACTTGCTATGTTTCTTTGACTTGACTCTGTCTGTGAGCTCAGGTGTGGATGTTCTAGTTCCCTACCCATGCCGACTGATATACAAACACGGGACCTTGGAGCTGGAAGAGGGGACGCAAGCCACAAGCGCGGTGAAGAAGCCGTCACGCGTCAGGAAAGTCCAAGGGCCAAGACCGAAGACGCCGACTCCGACCGGCACGCCGCGGGAAGCAATAACGAAACGAGAGAGTGACGGAAGTGGAGAGGTGGCGGGGTACGACTCGACATGACATCGTCCCGAAAGCTGGAGGGGTTTTTGTAGAACAATGGAGCATGCTATCTACTCCCTCCGTTCCTAAATATAAGTCTTTTTAGTGGTTTCAGATGAACTACAACATATGGATGTATATAGACATATTTTAGAGTGTAGATTCACTCATTTTGCTTCATATGTAGTCCCTTGTTGAAATCTCTAAAAAGACTTATATTTAGGAATGGAGGGGGTACTCTAGTAAGGAATATCGATGGTTCGGTGTCAGTAAGCGGGGAAAACGTTAACTACTCGATCGCAAGTTGGTGGATCAATCTCCTTTCTTTCATGTGGCAATAGTCCATGATTTTCTCTACATCTGTATGTTGCCTCAGTTCATTGTTGCTGCTCAAAGAGTAATATTATGTGTGTCTGATGTGTAAAAAGGAAAAAAAATGTCTCCAGATAACAAGTGGTTTGTGGAAATGATGCTTACTTATGAGCCGTCCAAAAGGTTTGGAGACTCATTATCGATGCTTTCCTTTAATATTTTGTATGAAAAAAAAGATATAGCATGTAGAATGCACACCATTCAAGCATTGCCTCAAGACCATCGTGGTTACCAGGACAGTTTGTTGCCACGAATGTGTGGTGAACCTTGGTACTATGATGGATGTCGTTGCATGACATCATCACTTGTGGAGAACTCGAGAAAAGGTGAGCATTATGACATTTCAGTTTTCATGCATAGATGCTTCAAAAAACATAAGCTTGGATGGTCAGTTCCCTTTGAGTTAGCTCAAAGGTGTGAATCTTTGGTGGGATCAATTTCTTCTACAAAAATGCAAATTAGTAGATTATGTCTCTCATAGATCTAACATTTTTCAAAAACATAGTATGAAATCAGATTTGCTAACTCGGGGTGTACAATGGTTCTATCTTACGAGTGCCACATAGAATATAGGTCGAGGAGAGAAAAATTATAAGAGGCTTGCCTTCTCTTATTTAAGAGATGACCTCTGAGCAACAATCCTTTCACCACATATTTAGGGATTTCTAGTTTCTTGAGATAAGAGTAATAGATAATGCATTGTACACAATTTTGGATTGCCATCTATAGATGACGTGGCGGACCTAAAATAAAACTATCTTATCAATCAATGTACATACCCTCATACAGCTGCACACTTGGGTAGGCAAACACAAGTTCAGACGCTCAGTTTCCCCATGGAGGTAACCGTCCTTGTTGATCAGGAAGGTCGCCATGTGTGTTTATGGTTAGGCTTGATGGCCGTAGAAAATTCCAATGCTTCCTATGATAGAGGAAATCCCGCTAATATTATCTATCTCTCACTCAAATAAGAGGAAAACCCGCTAATATGACATATCTTGTGGATTCCATATACCCAAATCGAGTTAATGGATGGACGGAGTACCGGCTACCAAGGACGTGTGAATCATGTACTGCCTCCGATCCATATTAATTAAAGCAATACTAGAGGAGCGTCAATTAATATAGATCGGAGGGAGTACCAGGATTTTTTTTTGTTGAGAAATCTCGCCCACTTTATTGAATATCAAGAACATACAAGATAATGGTCATGTGTTAGACCCAACCAGACATGACGCGTAATACCTAGATTACAAGCGAATTTGGCGATATTATGAGCTTCGGAATTACAAGACCTATGTAAATGCAGCTGCCTCTAATTCATAACCCCAAAACGATAGTGGTAAATCGATAAGAGACATAATATATTGCACCATATCTAATAAAGTACGGTTACGACGTTCGGACACACCATTACGCTATGGTGTTTCCGGTGGCATGAGTTGTGAAACTATTTCACATTGTTTTAAATGAAGGCCAAACTCATAACTCAAATATTCTCCTCCGCGATCAAATCCTAGAAACTTTATTTTCTTGTTACGATGATTCTCCACTTCACTCTGAAATTCTTTGAACTTTTCAAATGTTTCAGACTTGTGTTTCATCAAGTAGATATACCCATATCTGCTCAAATCATCTGTGAAGGTCGGAAAATAATGATACCCGCCGTGAGCCTCAACACTCATCGGACCGCATACATCGGTATGTATTATTTCCAATAAGTCAGTGGCTTGCTCCATTGTTTCAGAGAACGGAGTTTTAGTCATCTTGCCCATGAGGCATGGTTCGCAAGCATCAAATGGCTCATAATCAAGTGATTCCAAAAGTCCATCCGAATGGAGTTTCTTCATGCGCTTTACACCAATATGACCTAAACAACAGTGCCACAAATATGTTGCACTATCATTATCAACTTTGCATCTTTTGGTATCAATATTATGAATATATGTATCACTACAATCGAGATTCAATAAAAATAGACCACTCTTCAAGGGTGCATGACCATAAAAGATATTACTCATATAAATAGAACGACAATTATTCTCTGATTTAAAAGAATAACCTTCTCTCATCAAACAAGATCCAGATATAATGTTCATGCTCAACGCTGGCACCAAATTACAATTATTCAGGTCTAAAACTAATCCCGAAGGTAGATGTAGAGGTAGCATGCCGATGACGATCACATCGACCTTGGAACCATTCCCGACGCGCATCGTCACCTCGTCCCTAGCCAATATTCGTTTAATTCGTAGCCCCTATTTCAAGTTACAAATATGAGCAACCGAACTAGTATCAAATACCCAGGCGCTACTACAAGCATTAGTAAGGTGCACATCAATAACATGTATATCACATATACCTTTGTTCACTTTGCCATCCTTCTTATCCGCCAAATACTTGGGGCAGTTCCGCTTCCAGTGACCAGTCCCTTTGAAGTAGAAGCACTCAGTTTCAGGCTTAGGTCCAGATTTGGGCTTCTTCCCGGGAGTGGCAACTTGATTGCCATTCTTCTTGAAGTTCCCCTTCTTTTCTTTGCCCTTTTTCTTGAAACTAGTGGTCTTGTTAACCATCAACACTTGATGCTCCTTATTGATTTCTATCTCCGCGGCTTTTAGCATTGCGAAGAGCTAGGGAATTGTCTTATCCATCCCTTGCATATTATAGTTCATCACGAAGCCTTTGTAGCTTGGTGGCAGTGATTGAAGAACTCTGTCAATAACACTATCATCTGGAAGATTAACTCCCAGCTGAGTCAAGTGGTTATGATACCCAGATATTGTGAGTATGTGTTCACTGTTCTCCTCCATCTTGCAGCTATAGGACTTGTTTGTGACTTCATATCTCTCAACTCGAGCATTTGCTTGAAATATTAACTTCAACTCCTGGAACATCTCATATGGTCCATGACGTTCAAAACGTCTGTGAAGTCCCGATTCTAAGCCATAAAGCATGGCACACTGAACTATCGAGTAGTCATCAGATCGAGCTTGTCAGACATGCATAACATCAGCATCTGCTCCTGCAGCAGGCCTTTCGCCTAGCGGTGCATCAAGTTCATAATTCTTCTCTGCACCAATGAGGATAATCCTCAAGTTATGGTAGTTGCTACCATCATATTTCAATTTACCTTTCTCTAGGAACGCATTAAAATTCAAGGGAACGGTAGCACGGGTCATTGATCTAAAACATAGATATGCAAAAGCTATCAGGACTAAGTTCATGATAAATCAAGTTCAATTAATCATATTCCTTAAGAACTCCCACTTACATAGACACCCCTCAGGTCATCTAAATGATATGTGATCCAAATCAACTAAACCATGTCCGATCATCACGTGAGATGGAGTAGTCTTCAATGGTGAACATCTCTATGTTGATCATATCTACTATATGATTCACATTCGACCTTTCGGTCTCCGGTGTTCCGAGGCCATGTCTGTACATGCTAGGCTCGTCAAGTTTAACCCGAGTATTCCGCATGTGAAAAACTATCTTGCACCCGTAGTATGTGAACATAGAGCTTATCACACTCGATCATCACGTGGTCTCTCGGCACGACGAACTGTCATAACGGTGCATACTCAGGGAGAACACTTAAACCTTGAAAATTTAGTAAGAGATCATCTTATAATGCTACCGTCATACTAAGCAAAATAATATGCATAAAAGATAAACATCACATCCAATCAAAATATGTGAGATGATATGGCCATCATCATCTTGTGCATTTGATCTCCATCTCCAAAGCACGTCATGATCTCCATCGTCACCGGCTTGATACCTTGATCTCCATCGTAGCGTCGTGGTCGTCTCGCCAACTATTGCTTCTGCAACTATCGCTAATGCATAGTGATAATGTAAAGCAATTACATGGCATTTGCATTTCATACAATAAAGCGACAACCATAAGGCTCCTGCTAGTTGCCGATAAGTTTTACAAAACATGATCATCTCATACAATAACGTATATCACATCATGTCTTGACCATATCAAATCACAACATGCCCTGCAAAAACAAATTAGACGCCCTCTACTTTGTTGTTGCAAGTTTTACGTGGCTGCTATGGACTTCTAGCAAGAACCGTTCTTACCTATGTATCAAAACCACAACGGTGATTTATCAAGTTTGCTATTTTAACCTTCAACAAGGACCGGCCGCATTCAAATTCAATTCAACTAAAGTTGGAGAAACAGCCACCTGCCAGCCACCTTTATGCAAAACTAGTTGCATGTCTGTGGGTGGAACCAGTCTCATGAACGTGGTCATGTAAGGTTGGTTCGGGCCGCTTCATCCCACAATACCGCATAATCAAAATAAGACGTTGGTGGTAAGCAGTATGACGATCGCCGCCCACAACTCTTTGTGTTCTACTCGTGCATATCATCTACGCATAGACCTGGCTCGGATGCCACTCTTGGGAAATGTAGCATGCAATTTCAAAAAGTTTCCTACCCTCATGCAAGATCTATCTAGGAGATGCATAGCAACGAGAGGGGGAGAGTGTGTCCACGTACCCTCATTGACTGAAAGCGGAAGCGTTCGACAATGTCGTTGATGTAGTGGAACTTCTTCTTGTTCCGACCACTAGGAGAGAAAGGACCTAATATGAGATACATTAGTGCCGGTTTGATTTTGAGCCGGCACTAATGTGTTCATTAGTGCTGGTTCCAACGGCTAGCCGGCCGTTCTCATTAGTACCGGTTCGTGGCGAACCTTTAGCACCGGTTCGTGCCACGAACCGGTACTAAAGAGAGTGGTGGCAGGGTGTTGTCAGTCTGGGGCCCCTCCAGCACCTTTAGTACCGGTTCGTGACACGAACCGGTACTAAAGGTCGACGTACATAAACCCTTCGTCCACCCGAGCCACTCTGTTCTTCACTTTCCCCTCACTTCCTCTGTTCTTCCCCTCTCTTCCTCGAGCTCCTCACAAATTTTGCCCAAAATTTGTCAAGATTCACTACTAGGAAAAGGGCTATAGATGGGATGGACACTAATGGCGCACCTATACTAATGGCGCACCATGTTTTGGTATGCCATTAGTATGGAAGACACTAATGGCGCACCAGGAACATGGTGCGCCACTAGAAACAATTTTTTTTTAATTTTTCCAAACATTCTAATGGTGCACCGTGGCACAGTGCACCATTACTAGTGCTAACTAGTAATGGCGCACTGGCCACACCGTGCGCCATTAGAATATATACTTTTTTTTGTTATTTTTTTGCAAAACTTCTAATGGCGCACCAGAAGCTGGTGCGACATTAGTAATCAGGGTCGACCCCCCGCTCCACCGGCCGCCGCCGCCGACCCCCGCACCCTCCCCCACTCCATCGCCGCCGACGTCCCACCGCACGCTCCCCCGCTCCACTGGCCGCCGCCGCCAACCCCCGGCCCGCACCCTTCCCCACTCCACCGCCGCCGCTGACCCCCCGCACCCTCGCCCACTCCACCGCCGCCGACGTCCCACCGCACCCTCCCCCGCTCCACCGGCCGCCGCCGCCGACCCCCGGCCCGCACCCTCCCCCACTCCACCGCCGCCGCCAACCCCCCGCACCCTCCCCCACTCCACCGCCGCCGACGTCCCACCGCACCCTCCCCCGCTCCACCGGCCGCCGCCGCCGACCCCCGGCCCGCACCCTCCCCCAGTCCACCGCCGCCGACGACCACCCGCACCCTCCCCCACTCCACCGCCGCCGACGTCCCACCGCACCCTCCCCCGCTCCACCGGCCGCCGCCGCCGACCCCCGGCCCGCACCCTCCCCCACTCCACCGCCGCCGCCGACCCCCCGCACCCTCCCCCACTCCACCGCCGCCGACGTCCCACCGCACCCTCCCCCGCTCCACCGGCCGCCGCCGCCGACCCCCGGCCCGCACCGTCCCCCACTCCACCGCCGCCGACGACCACCCGCACCCTCTCCCCCGCACCCTCCCCGGCCCGCTCCACCGTCACAAATGAATGCAACTAAAATTAAAAAAAACAAATTTGATTATATTTTCAAATAACAAATTTGATGATATTTTCAAATAATAAATTTAATGATATTTTTTCATATTCATAAATATTTTCAAATAACAAATTTGATGATATTTTTAAAAAAATTATTACTATTTTTATAAAAAAAAGTATTACTGTTATGATTTAAACAAGTTTGAACATATTTAAACACAAATAAATATCAAATAGCATTTTATATTCATAAATACAAAAAATGGGGAGCCTGGGAATCGAACCCAAGACCTCCTGGTGTGTGTGCTGCATGCTAACCAGTCGGGCTAGTGGGCTTGTTCTAATGGAGTGGGGGTTATGTGGAATATAACCTGACCAGTCGGGCTAGTAAATTCTAATGGCGCACCGGGGCGGGGTGCGCCATTAGAATGGTTGTACTTATAGCGCACTGGGGGTGCGGTGCGCCATTAGATCCCTCCCCCCGGTTCACCTGTTCCCCTCTCACTGTTGCCTCCCTCCCTCCCTCGCCAGATCCACTCGACCCAACCGTACGCTGCCGCCCCTTGCTCCGCCCCCTCCGTCCGCCGCGCCTGCACGCCGTCAGCGACGCCGCCGCCGCTGTGGTCTTGCGCTGCCCCGACGCTACTGCCCCGACCCCCGCGGGACTCCACCCCCGCCGCACCCGCGCCCCCCGAACGGGATCGGCCGAGCGCGCGCCGGCCGCTCCTCTCCTCTCCTCCTCCCTCCAACGAGCGAGGGCCTCCTCCGGCCCCTACAGCAGCCGGCGAGCGCGTCTCCAACGCGCCCACCCCGCCTGCCCCTGCCGTTCTCCGCCACCGGCCCCCGCTCTCCTTCGACCGCGGTGAGCGAGGACCCAGACGAGCTCGGACCCCGACCCCGACCCCTTCGCCGACCCCGACCCCGACCCCTCCGGCGACCAGGTACCTCTCCTCCTTCCTCTTTCCTCCCTCTCTCCACCATTCCCCATTCCTTCCAACCGATGCTCCAAAAGGAATTTCAAGACAGAAATCACATGCTCCAAAAGTTAGGGTTCACAATTCAAATTGCAATAGATTATCTGCAGTAGATCAAACTGCAGTAGATTACTCAATATTCTTGCCATTTGTTGATAGGTTATAAATATTGACCATAAATAAGAATGAATATTGACCATTTGTTGCTGCTAGCACATGTTGAAGTGTACATGATGATGCTTCTGTAGAAAATTCAATCTTCCTCCTCAGGCATGTGTTGTGTGACCTGAAAAAATATAAATGTGTTGTGTGCCATGTGTTGGTAATTCAGTAAAGTCAAACAAGCACTGGATTTAGGCATGTTGCTTGCTGAATTTTCGCACTGCATTTTTGTAACTAGGGTTTATCTTGGGTAGGACCAGGAGATGTCTAGGGACAATATTTTGGCCATATGGTTAACACACTGAATTTTTGTTTTTGTCTTCTGAGATAGCTAACGGTTCATTCCAGTCTTTTGAGATAGCTAACAAAAAGAAGAATACAACAGTGAGGCAAAACCTAGTTACACCAAAACTATACTGGAGTAGTATTTCTTAATGATACAAGTTGATGAATAATGTAGCAACGTGAGTGTATGATGTATTGCCATCCATTCACTGAATTTTTTTGACAGTGTGTTAACTGAATTTTTTTGACAGTGTGTTAACTGAAATTTTTTGATAGCGTGTTAATTGGCCACTTATCTTCATTTCAAAGCCCAAGTTGCAGCCCTTTAGATTGACAGCTGGACAGAAGGTATCTTCTACTACATTTGGAGTATGGTTCTGGCTCACACTATAGTTGTAATTCTACTATAAATTTGCACTATAAATCTATTGAAATTATACTGTTAATACACTGCAATTACATGTCTACTGTATTTACCTCCTCTTCTATACCTTGTACTAGAAGTCAGCAAAAGAATATCAGTTCTACTTTGCCCCTAGTAGATCTGGTAGAGTAAGAAACTCCCCTTATAATGATGCTTTTCTCTAGAAAAAATGATCCTGGATTTTTTTATGTAATTCTTTGTGGTATTAAGATGGAAACCTGGGATACTATTTCTGTTAGGAGATGGTGTTATATTAAGATGCATATATTGTTATGTTACGCAAATTGTATCATCTTGCCACTTAAGTCAGCCTTCCCTTTAAGCAGAAAATTCAGTTAGGAGCTACTGTCATAAACTTGACTAAAGTCAAAAAATTCAGTTATGGCATCTAGAATTATGTCAGTTTTGTTTTGTAACTAGAAGACCAAAGTGTTAGGAATTCTGTCCAAACTGTAGTTTTCAGTATTCTGTCCAAACTGAAAACTGTTAAAAAGCATGATGTTTCTTGGATTTCTATAATGATGATGATGATGGAACACATGGTCTTGGATTTCTGTAATGATGATGGAACATTATAAAGCATTGTACTCCAGTGTGTATGAAGGATACAAAAAATTTAGCAACTTCTCTGATTTTATAAAGTTGTTCTTATATTGGTGAAACTTCACTTGTTTTTAGGCTAGTGCAGGGTGTTGCTTTATTGTGATGCCTCTGAATTACTTGTGATCACATTGAGAAAGACTTGCAAAGATGATGATCATCTTTTACAGAAAACAATTTCTGTAAACACGTCAATAACTTTGCTAGTTTGCTGGGTTTTGTCTCCGACCATTGTGTCGTGATGAATTTGCAGGTACCCCGAGAGGCCCTTGAGTTTGTCGGAATGTCGATTAACTTCTGTTCCGGCAAATTCGGGCACTCCATATGTCCTATTTTCAGCAAAAGGTCATGCTGGAATTTTTCGTGAATTTTAGCATGACTTTGCTAAAAATAGGACATATGGGGTACTTGCGACTAATGCATGTTTTATGATCTGTTGTAAGGGTACTAATTGGTCTCTTCTGCTGCTTATCAGAGATGGGGGGAAGCAGCCACCGCCGCTCTGCCACACCGCAGTACGAGTTGGATGCTTCCGAGTTCTTCAGTATCATACTTGGGACTTCAGTATCATCCATGACGCAGGTATATAAAATGAGAGATCTCCCCTTCACCCATCTCATTATGATATCTGTTGTTTGCTACATCACTCATTGTCCCAAACTGCAGAGGCTGCCTGACAGTTTTATGAACATGCTGGGTGAAGATCCGCCAAATAATGTGAAGCTACGACAGGCCGGCAGCGGGTTTCGCAGGCAGTGGGATGTGGAGTTGGTGATCAAGGAGGGCCACATGTACTTGTCTCGTGGGTGGGAGAAGTTCTACCGTGCCTACGACCTGCGGCCGGGGTACTTCCTTCTCTTCAGGTACGACGACGACGCCACCATGCTCATCGTGAAGGTGTTCAATGCGACTATGTGTCGCATGCGCTACGCTGACGATGATGATGCCAGTACGTTCTGCCTCTTCTTATTCCTCTACATTTGGCTTTGTCTCACATCGATTGTTAACGGTCATTGTTGCATTTGGACAGGTAATGGGAGCAGCAGCAGCGACACTGGCTACAGCCAAAGCAGTAGCGACTATGGCTGTAGCAAAAGCAACACCGGTTCTGGCTTTAGCGATAGCAGCAGCGATTCTGGCAGCAACATAGACAACAAGAAGGATGATCCGGACTGGAGTCCGGGAGAAGAGGAGCAGAGTGGGGATGAGGAGCTGCAGGATGACGATGGGCATTAGGCTGAGGATGACCTAGCGCTGGTGGTGGCTGACCAAGGGCAAGAGATGGTGGTGGCTGACCATGGGCAAGAGATGGTGGTGGCCGACCATGGGCAAGAGATGGTGGTGGCTGACCATGGGCAAGAGATGGAGGTGGCTGAGGATGACCTAGTGATGGTCGTGCCCGTCCTGCCTGAAGGTGGCCTCGCGATGGTGGTGGTGCCTGACAATGACCACGCACCGGTGGTGGCGCCGGCGATCCCACAGCTGGACGACATGACCACGCCAATTGTGGTAGAAGACTACATCCCATTGCCTCCACCACCTCGCCGCTCTTGGCGCATCAGACTGAGGAAGGAGAAGGAGAAAAACAATGAGAACTGAACTATGTCAGGTATGTCAGATCTCGAAAATGATATATATATATATATATACTTAGTTACCTTTGTTATCTCTAATATGCTTAGTTTCTTATAGGTTAGCTTCATTTTACCTAAGTTGGCTCTAATATGCTAACTTAGAGCTTATATGCTTAGTTTCCTATAGCTTAGCTCCAAAATAACTTATGTTAGCACAAAATGATCAAGTTTACATAATAAGCTTATAGTCTTTTTCTTATTCTTCTTCTTTTCCAGAATGACATAGGTTAGCTTAATTTTACCTAAGTTGGCTCTAATATGCTAACTTAGAGCTTATATGCTTATTTTCCTATAGGTTGGCTCCAAAATTACTTATGTTAGCACAAAATGACCAAGTTTACATAATAAGCTTATAGTCTTCTTCTTATTCTTCTTCTTTTCCAAAATGACATAGGTTAGCTTCATTTTACCTAAGTTGGCTCTAATATGCTAACTTAGAGCTTATATGCTTAGTTTCCTATAGGTTAGCTCCAAAATTACTTATGTTAGCACAAAATGATCAAGTTTAGATAATAAGCTTATAGTCTTCTTCTTATTCTTCTTCTTTTCCAAAATGACATAGGTTAGCTTCATTTTACCTAAGTTGGCTCTAATATGCTAACTTAGAGCTTATATGCTTAGTTTCCTATAGGTTAGCTCCAAAATTACTTATGTTAGCACAAAATGATCAAGTTTACATAATAAGCTTATAGTCTTCTTCTTATTCTTCTTATTCTTCTTCTAGTGTTCTTCTTCTTCTAGTATTCTTCTAGTCTTCTTCTTCTTCTTCTTCTTCTTCTAACTTCTTGTTTATCATTTTGCAGATTTGATTTAATTCACGGAAGCTTGCATGGATGGAGTGCTTCTTTTCCATTTGTGTTTTTATTTTGTATCAATGTGAAACTTTTGTGAATTGATGGATAACGGTGTTGGATGAACAATGAAACTTCTGTAATATGTAACGATGGAACTATGTGTTGGCTATGTATGTATATATGATGGAACTTGTGTGTTGGCTATGATTGTTATATGGATGCTTGTTGTATATATATGTGTTGGATATCTCATATGTGAAATAGTGACCTGAGATTAAGAAAAACAAAAAAATTAAAAAATTGTTGCTAATGGCGCACTACCATGTGGTGCGCCATTAGTATAGCAGACACTAGTGGCGCACTGTGGGCAAAACTAATGGCGCACTGCATGGTGCGCCATTAGTATACCAGATACTAATGGCGCACCAGTGGTGCGCCATTAGTAAAAAATACTAGTGGCGTGATACTAATGGCGCACCAGTAGTGCGCCATTAGTAGGCAAAACCGGTGCGCCATAAGTAGGCCTTTTCCTAGTAGTGATTTGAAGGCCCCCATCCATTCAAATGATCACAAAGGTTAGCAACTTTGTCCTTTCAACTCTCATTGCTAGATTAGCTCTTGCAATGCTTTGTATAGTGATTAATTTGGGAGGAATTATATTTGCTAGTATTTGATTTATATGCAATTTGAGGTCAAAAATAACACTTAGTTTGCATATGTAGGTGTGGTTTACTTAGTGCCTTCTAAATCTCCGTCGTAACCACCGTCGATCGCCCACACCGTCCCGTCGCCGGCACCACCTTGAGGTGAGGCTCTTGTTCATGAATGTTTTACATTACCAAATTGATGTTTATGTGATTTGGATATATAGTTACTCGTATAATTATCTTACCCGTACGTTGTTTGTTATACATAGTGCCATGGTTTTGATATCCGTCCCCGTCGGCCCTCGTCCTTGTTATGATTCGGATGTGGTATATTCTCTTTTAAAACTAGTTGTTGCATTTCGTGTTTATGACAAATTATGCCCATCAAGTTGACATAGATATTTTTATCTAGGAGGTATGTGAATCGGAAATTCCAACCGACCCTATTGTCGAGAGGTTAAATTTAGTTGAAAGAGAAAACGAGTATTTGAAAGAAAAATTGAAAAGAATTGAGGGGGAGAAGATGGAATTGGAGTTGCATGTTGCCGATGTTGTCGATGATCACAAGATCAAGATGGAGAAAATGAGGTTGATTAGAAAGATTAGAAAATATGCCATTGATAGTGTGGCTTGGTATCATTATGCTGTTGGATCAATTGTTACCTTAGTCGCGATCTTCATCGCATTTGTTGTTGCATTTAAATTCTTTAGCTAGAGAGTTATTTGTATGTTGCATTTAATTAAGTGTTGTATATGAACTTTATGTATGAACTTGTATTAATTTGGTCTATTCGGTGTTGTGTAATGAAGATGAGCCGACAATGGATGTATGATGACCGATGCTCTCCCGAGTTCATTAATGGCGTGCATACTTGTCACATCCTAGCTAGTCCATGCATTAGAATGTTGCATCATGTTTACCTTTCATCAGAAAGTTGAAATGGGGAAGACAGAACCCCAGGACCCCTCTGAATTCAACTAGGGTTTCCTAAAAATATTTTCAATGAACCTGAAATGCCCTTCTAAAATGTTCATCCCTTTTGCCTTGGTCCTAAACCACTGTCAGAAGTGATGCACAAATTTCTAGGTCACTCTAAGGTCACTGGATTAAATCTTTAGCTATTTGAATTTGGGCATTTAAATTATATAAAATATTTCAAATGCTCAAATAATCCCAAACTAAAATGTTCCATGCTGGAAATATTCCAACTAAGGACCAGGTGCAGTTTGGTGAATTTTGGAGTTGCCTAGGTATTTTTAGAAAAGCCCAACACTTACAGAAAAATAGAAAACAGAAATTAAAAAATGGAGAAGGACTTACCTGGCCGCAGCCCACCAGACAGCCCAACTGGCCGGCCCAGCACTGTGCTAGCCCATGCCAGCCAGCTGCTTCGCCGTTGCCACGCAGGCACAGAGGTGACGCCGGCGAGCGCGAGCTCGCCACGGCGTCAGCTGCTTGCCGCCCGCGCCACCGAGCACCTGGCTGAGCTCCACGTCACTGCCCCGACCCCGTGGACACCTCATTCGCCCCCTGCCTCTCTCCCTCGCTCTCCCGCACCATGGCCGACGCACCCGCCGCCGCACCACCGCCGTAGTCGCGTCCTCCGTCGTCCCCGTGCTGCACCACCGTGTCCATTCACCTCTCCGTCGTCGTCTACATTGAGCAGGCCGAGCCTCGAGCGCTCGCACGCTCTACAACACCTCCGCCGACCTCGTCTTCACCGAGCATCGCCGGAGATCCCCTTCGATGTCGCCACCGCATCAGCTCGTCTCCAACCGCACCGACCGTTTCTCCGTGACCGCCGTGAGCTCAGCAACCTCCACATCCTCGACTTTTGCTTTCTTGTGCACCGTAGCAACCGCACGAAGCTCACCCGCACGCGCCGCCGCGGAGCTCATCGCCGACGTGTCTCCGGCCAACCACTGGCCACACCATCGTGTCCAACACACTCACCGCACTCCCAGTAGCACAACGCACCACTTCCCGTGCCTCGTCGTGCCCCAAAGCCTCGGGTTCATCTTCACCCGACTCTGGCGACCGCCACGGTTGTCGCCGGTGATGTTTCCGACCACCTCGAGCTCAACCACCGCCACCAAACGCTGTGGCTTGTCCCCGGCTACACGTAGATGGCCTTCGCCGTCCATTTGGTTGCCGGAATGCTCAAACGCACTCTCGCCGCCGTGTCTGGCCTCGCCGGCGGCTAAACGCCGGTGTGGTTGACCTTGACTTGGACCAGGGTGGGCCCTGGTTGACTCCCCAGAGTCTATGACAGGTGGGGCCCCCCTTTACTAATTATCCAGATTAGTTTTAACTAATTTAATTAGTCTAATTAGCTACTGACATGCGGGACCCACTGGTCAGGTTGACCTGGACGACCCCTTTGACCACTGACATCACCCTGACGCACTGCTGACGTAATAACTAATTTCTGGATTTATTTTTATATAGGAAATTCCAGAAATTGTTGCAAACTTCAAAAATTCATAGAAATTAATCTGTAACTCCAAATGCAAAGATTTATATATGAATTTTGATCAGAAAAATTCAATCTATCCATTGGTACTGGTTTCATGCATGTCGGAACAAGTTAACCTTGCTGTTTAATCAAAACAAGATAATGCACTAACATGGCTATGTTAAATGAGCTAGCATTTGAATCTTTGATTCAAATGAGTTCATTCCTCTCTGTTCTAGCTTGCATTAGGCCAACACACATTCATGTTGCCATGTCATTGCATGCATCATATTGTTGCATATTGTCATGTGTTGTTCATGTTCGGTGTGTCTTTCGTGATAGGTTCTGCCTCCGAGGATAACCCCGAATATCCATCTGAAGGGCAGTATCCTACCACCATTACATCAGGCAAGCAACCCATTGATCATTCCGATACAAACCCATGTTCTCGCTTCTGCTCTTGTTTACTGCATTAAGACAACGCGAATCAAACTGTTGTGTGTTGCGGTAGTTGAACCCACTTCCTTTGCATGACCTGTCATTGCCACAGTAACTAGATGAAACCCACTAGTATGTGTAGGAGTTGATTGAGCCATGTTTGTGATTCCTACCATGCTATGCTTGCTATGCTTAGAGTTGTGTCAGGTCTCGCTCATCGGGATGATGAACTAGAGTGAAAGGTTGTGTCGGGTTCGAGAGTAAAAGTGTTGAACACGATTTGGTAAAGGTATCGATGAGAGGCCATGTAGGAGTACATGGTGGGTTGTTTCATTGGAACCGTCCTTAAGAACTGAGATCTGTGTGAGTGATTTAAGACTTAGCTACTACCATGCATTGGGATCCTTAATTGGCCCTCTCGACTTATTAACCACACTTGTCCTCTGTCCGGGAGTTGCAAGTAGTTTCTGGTGTTTGTAGCATGCTGGGGGCCGCACGCAGCGCTGACCTTAGGGGTGGGCTGTGTTGCGGTAGGCACATGGCCCGGTGTACCGATTCGCCCGTTTGGAGTCTCGGGAACCCTGCACACATCGTTCGGGGCCGTTAGTGGAAACCTCGGCCGGACTCCCTACGGATGGAACCTGAATAGGCGATAAACCTGGACTAGGGACTCGTGTGTTTAGTCAGGTCGTGGCCGACACCCTCGCTGGGCTTCCGCTTGAAGGTTGCCGAGTACATGTCGTGTAGCGGCGATAAGTGGTGAGAGCGTGTGTGAAGAAATACACCCCTGCAGGGTATAAAACTATTCGAATAGCCGCGTCCGCGGTAAAGGACTACTTGGTCACCTATACAGTTCATAGACAAGTAAATGGATACTACTAAAAGCCTCAAGATAAGTGTGAGTGCCGCGGATGGCCCTCTCGTAGGTTGATGAGAGAGGATCCACGGTGGAGTATTGTGTTGGTGATTAGTGGACTCGTGTGCGACAAATGCTTTTCAAGTGGTGTCATGTAGGATAGCTTAGCCAAGAGTCAAAGCTGGCTTGCTGCAATAACTCTACTACCTTCTTGAGAATGTGCATGTATGATAGGTACCTGTTGTAAGACTTACTGAGTACCCCCGTACTCATGTTTGCCTAATTAATGTTTTTAGACAACAACACCAACCCCTCCGATGGGTTCTACGTAGACCTCGACGTTGACGAGTGACTAGCCACCCAGGTGGTGATCCAAGGCTTGTGAAGGGCCACTGTAGATAGAAAGGCTTCATCAAGCTTCTTTCTTTTTAGAGTCTGTACTCAGACTAGTTTGCTTCCGCATGTGCTCGTATGTTGTATGACTTGAGTGTTGGGTCATGATACCCCTATCTGTATGGATATGTTATGTATGGCTCCTCGGATCCTCTTAAATAAAGTACTTTGAGTTGTAGAGTTTTGTTGTCATGCCATGTTGTATGTACTCATATTGGGCATATTGTGTGTATGATTGAAATGCTTGGTATGAGTGGGATCCGGCAATCTAGTTGTTTATCCTTGGCAGCCTCTCATATGGGGAAATGTAGTCTAGTGCTTCCTAAGCGATAGTAGTCCGCTACAGCCCGGTTCACCGGAGTCCTGTTAGCCCAGCACTACTACTTTGGACACTTGACTGGCCGCATGTGTTTCGCTTCGTTCATATGTCTGTCCCTTCAGGGAAATGTCACGCGGTGATATTCGGAGTCCTGCCTAGCCTGCTACAGCCCGGGATACCGGAGTCCTGTTAGCCCAGTGCTACAGCCCGAATTCATACGTTGATGACCGACATGCTCGATGTGAATCATGTATGCCTGTCCCCATGGGTTAGCGCCGCTTTGGGTTCACGACTAGCCATGTCGGCCCGGGTTCTCTGTCATGTGGATGCTGGCGACATTATCATATACGTGAGCCAAAATACGCAAACGGTCCCGGGCCATGGTAAGGCGACACCCGTGGTGATACCGTGCGTGAGGCCACAAAGTGATATGAGATGTTACCGGCTGGGTCTATGTGACTTGGAATCGGGGTCCTGACAATACTTTTCTGCGGGCCGCTGAGGCAAACAAGTGGTGGATGGTTTTATGCCTTGTCCATGTGCTAGCTGTAAGAATGGTCACAGTTACTCTACGTCAAAAACCATTCACGTCCACCTATTTAAGTCCGGTTTCATGCCCCACTATAGTGTTTGGACCAAGCACGGAGAAATAGGGGTTATGATGGAAGAAAGTGAAGAAGAAGAGGACGACGACGGCTATCCTGGCCATGGGTTCCCTGAATACGATGATACAACAATGGGGGAAGAAGCTGAGCCGGCAATGCGAGAAGAAGCTGAAGAAGAGGCATCAGATGAGCCCGCTGATGATCTAGGTCGGGCCATTGCCGATGCAAAGAGAAACTACGCAAGTGATCTGGAGAGGACGAAGTTGCAGTGCATGTTAGAGGATCACAAGAAATTGTTGTACCCGAATTGCAAAGCTGACAAAAAAATGTTGGGCACCACACTTCAATTGCTGCAATGGAAGGCAGAGAATGGTGTATCTGACAAGGGATTTGGAAAGTTGCTGGTAATGATAAAGAATATGCTTCCAAAGGACAACGAATTGCCCGAGAGTAAGTATGAAGCAAAGAAGGTTGTCTGCCCTCTAGGGTTAGAGGTGCAAAAGATACATGCATGCCCTAATGACTGCATCCTCTACCGTGGTGAGTACGAGGATTTGAATGCTTGCCCAGTATGCGGTGCATTGCGTTATAAGATCAGTCGCGATGACCCTGGTGATGTCGAGGGAGAGCGCCCCAAGAAGAAGATTCCTGCCAAGGTGATGTGGTATGCTCCTATAATACCACGGTTGAAACGTCTGTTCCAAAACAAAGAGCATGCGAAGGCGATGCGGTGGCACGCAGAAGACCGTAAGAAAGACGGAAAGTTGAGAGTACCCGCTGACGGTTCGCAGTGGAGAAAAATTGAGAGAAAGTATTGGGAGGAGTTTGCAGGTGACCCAAGGAACGTATGGTTTGGTCTAAGCGCAGATGGCATTAATCCTTTTGGAGAGCAGAGCAGCAACCATAGCACGTGGCCTGTGACTCTATGTTCGTATTACCTTCCTCCTTGGTTGTGCATGAAGCGGAAGTTCATTATGATGCCAGTGCTCATCCAAGGCCCTAAGCAACCCGGCAACGACATTGATGTGTACCTAAGGCCATTAGTTGAAGAACTATTACAGCTGTGGAATGGAACAGGTGTACGTGCGTGGGATGAGCACGGACAGGAAGAATTTGACCTAAAGGCGTTGCTGTTCGTGACCATCAATGATTGGCCTGCTCTCAGTAACCTTTCAGGACAGACAAATAAGGGATACCGCGGATGCACGCATTGTTTGGATGATACCGACAGTATATATTTGGATAGTTGTAGGAAGAATGTGTACCTGGGACATCGTTGATTTCTTCCGATAAGGCATCCCGTAAGAAAGAAAGGCAAGCATTTCAAAGGTGAGGCGGATCACCGGACGAAGCCTCGCCACCGTACTGGTGCTGATGTACATGATATGGTCAAGGATTTGAAGGTAATCTTTGGAAAGGGTCCTGGCGGACAACCTGTTCCGAAGGACGCTGACGGAGGCGCACCCATGTGGAAGAAGAAATCTATATTTTGGGACCTGCCATATTGGAAAGACCTAGAGCTCCGCTCCGCAATCGACGTGATGCACGTGACGAAGAATCTTTGCGTGACCCTGCTTGGCTTTTTGGGCGTGTATGGGAAGACAAAAGATACACCAGAGGCACGGGAGGACCAGCAACGTATGCACGGAAAAGACGGCATATATCAGGGTCAGGCCAGCTATGCTCTTACAGAAGGGAGAAGGAAATCTTCTTCGAATGCCTGCTCAGCATGAAGGTACCGTCTGGCTTCTCGTCGAATATAAAGGGAATAATAAATATGGCAGAGAAAAAGTTCCAGAACCTAAAGTCTCATGACTGCCACGTGATTATGATGCAACTCCTTCCGGTTGCATTGAGGGGGCTTCTACCGGAAAACGTTCGATTAGCCATTGTGAAGCTATGTGCATTCCTCAATGCAATCTCTCAGAAGGTAATCGATCCAGAAATCATACCAAGGTTACAGAATGATTTGGTGCAATGTCTTGTCAGTTTCGAGTTGGTGTTCCCACCATCCTTCTTCAACATCATGACGCACGTCCTAGTTCACCTTTGCGAAGAGATTAACATTTTGGGTCCTGTATTTCTACACAATATGTTCCCCTTTGAAAGGTTCATGGGAGTCTTGAAGAAATATGTTCATAACCGTGCTAGGCCAGAAGGAAGCATCTCGAAGGGCCATGAAAATGAGGAGGTCATTGAGTCTTGTATTGACTTTATTCCTGACCTTAAGCCGATTGGTGTTCCTGAATCGCGGCATAAGGGCAGACTGAAAGGAAAAGGCACGCTAGGAGGGCATCAAATACTATGTATGGACAAGCATTCTCTCACTGAAAAAGAGAAGTCTGACGACTGGACTACACGCGAACAAACGAGGACTTTCGCCGGTTGGTTGCAGAAACGTGCCCTGAATGATGGCAAAATTCAAAATGACCTGTACTCGCTGTCCCAGTTACCATCTTCGAATATAATGACTTTCAAAGGGTACCAGATAAATGGGAATACATTTTACACGATCGCCCAAGATAAGAAGAGCACCAACCAAAACAGTGGTGTCCGCTTTGATGCAACAACCAACACGGGAAAGGAAACATATTATGGTTACATAGAGGACATATGGGAACTTAACTATGGATCAGGTGATTTGAAGGTCCCTTTTGTTTCGGTGCAAATGGGTCAATATGACACGAGGCGGGGTAACGGAAGACCCGCAGTACGGAATGACAACAGTGGATCTCAACAATCTTGCGTATGCAGACGAACCATTCGTCCTAGCCAATGATGTGGCGCCAGGTTTTTTATGTGAAAGACATGTCTACCTGGACGAGAAAAAGGAAAGATAAGGAAGCGAATGGATCATACGACAAGCCAAAGCGCCACATAGTTCTTTCAGGAAAAAGAAACATCGTGGGAGTGGGTGACAAGATAGACATGTCAGAAGATTATGAAAAGTTTGATGAAATTGCTCCATTCACAGTGAATATTGACCTGAGCATCCAGTTAAATGATGAAGATTTTCCATGGCTACGGCGCAAAGGGACACACGCGAAGAAAAAGTTTCACACCCAAAGATCTGGGATGTGATCGGCTTCACTATCATCACTTTTTTCTGTGTTTCACACCCAGGAGGGAATGTCTGTAATAGTTAGGATAGTTATGTGTTTTGGCATTTGAAACGCGAAGAAATTTTATGTGCAAACAAATTCTTTTCATGCATTTACTGATTTTTTCCAGCTAAATGACCCTGAAATTGAAAAGCATTTCAAATGAACTCAGAAAAGGTTGAAAGTTGGCATGGTATCATAATTTCATACAAATAGCATGTGCAAAAAAGTAGAGAGGGTTACGGCAAAAACTGGATGCACTTCGTGTACAAAATGGACAATCTCTTTCGAAGTATCAGGGTTTCCGACGAAAACTGAACTGCTACAAAGGCATTTCATTTTTTAAATAACCTAAGCATTACCAAATTGAATATAATGATAAAACACACTAATATTAAACATAAGAAAAAAGAATCACTGAAAAAACTTTTTTCAAAGTTAAGTTATTCACAAACTAGTGATTCACACAAATTTTAAATAATTCAAAATTTAAACTATTCAAATTTGAAAACTACCGGCACTAACAGAAAGTTTGTAATTTTTTATACCTAAAGCAAAAATATTCACAAAGAAACTCTAAATACAGCAAAAAAACAACTAAAAATAAATAAAACAAAAATAAATAAAGCGAAAAAAATTAAGAAAATAAAAAAGCCCGCCTACTGGGACAAAGCGGCCTGCATACGACTAGGAACACAACCTTTTGTTGGGCCAGGATGCAGGCCCGCAAAGGCCCACTGGGCAGAAGAGGACAGGTAGGCCCAGTAGGCCTGCTTAGGAGAGGAGCTCGAGAGAGCTACCGCACTGGGGCTTATAAACCAGTGCGGTAGCCCCTCGGATAGCGAGGTGGGACTAAACTTGCGCACCGCCTGGAGCCAGCGCACCCCCTTTAGTATCGGGTCGTGGCTCCAACCGGTACTAAAGACCCCCCCCCCTTAGTACCGGTTGGAGCCACAACCCGGTACTAAAGGGGGTGCGCTTCCCGCCACTTGGCCTGGCCAAAACAGACCTTTAGTACAGGTTGGTGGCTCCAACCGGTACTAAAGGTCCATCCTACATATACACCAGTTGGAAAAAATTCACTTTCCCTCTGTTTCTTCCCTCTGTTTCCTCCCTCCATCGCGCCGCCCTGCCCCGATCGACGCCGTCCCCGTCGACGTCGCCACCCCCGCCCCTCGTCGCCGACCCCGGCCGTCCCCGCCCCTCGTCGCCGCCCCCGTCGACGTCGCCGCGCTCCGGCCACCCCGTCGCCGCGCCCCGCCCCGCCCCGTCGTCGCCACCCCGTCCCGTCGCCCCGTCGTCGCCTCGCCGGTGAGCTCGCCCCGGCCGCCATGTCCACACACAAACACTACACACACACACACACACACACACATTAGTTTGTTTGTTATAAATTTTTCTGTTTTTTAGTTATAGAAATGTTAGAAATTATTCTGTTTTTTAGTTATATAAATATTACAAATGTTAGTTATATAGAAATGTTATAAATTTTTTCTGTTATTTAGTTATATAAATATTTATAGAAATGTTAGCAATTTTTCTGTTTTTTATTAATATAAATATTAGAAATGTTAGTTATATAGAAATGTTGTAAATGTTTTCTGTTTTTTAGTTATAGAAATATTTATAGAAATGTTAGCAATTTTTCTGTTTTTTAGTTATATAAATATTAGAATTGTTATAGAAATGTTAGTTATATAATCAGGAAATTTTAGAATTAGTTTTAGTTAGATGAATTAGATTAATGTCAAATCGTTAGAATTTGCATATATATAGAATTTTAGTTATAATAATCCAATCATTTAAAAAATGTTACTTTTTGCGGGCATATAGTATTTGTTCTCGACGATATGCCCGGCCCGCATCCTCGCCGTCGACCCGTTCGCGACGACGTCCTGCTTCAGAGGACCCATGTTCGGGACTGGGCTCCGCCGGGCTGGGACTGGGAGGTGCTACCTGGAGGGGCGCGCCGCTTGGTGAGGAACCCGACCTCGGGTCCCGTCGTCGACCCTGATCTTCTTTGGTGGCGTTCGTGTGGGCCACATTTGGTGCAGAGGCAGCCGGCCCCGCCGGAGGTGGTGCGTCGCCGTGTCAGGGAGGACGATGAGCACGTCCATCGCTACATGGCTGCTATGGACGACGTCAGGTTCTCCACTACTTGGCGGGTTCTTTGGGCAGATGACCGGAGATATGATCCTGTGATGGTTCCTTCTCTTTGGGTGTGCACCGTCCGCGCCCCAAGAACTGCGAGTGACGCCCTAGATTCTTCTGTAGTACTCGATCTTTATTAGGACGCAGAACGCCTTCAAGGCCTAGAAGCAAGGCACGCGGACCTGGCACTCAAATCCTAGCAGCAGCAGTAGCAGATCGACTCACTTAGCCAGGAAAGGGGGTCTCAGTAGCGGCAGCGGCAAGCGGATGATCGTCCAGCATTGGATAGCACCGTCCCATCCATGCCGAAACAGCGTTGGTTCTGCCCCGGGCGACACACTGCTGGATACATACCCTGTGGATGACATCATAGAGAACACTAACTGTGAGCTACACTCCAAAATGAAGAACATATCCATGAAGGTGGCGGACGGCGTTGCTTTTCCAGTTACCCCAGAAGCAACCTACCATTGCATCCCGATTCCAGAGGGCTATGCTCGTGTCATGGTAGATGAAGTGGTGGACCCATATTTGGGGCTAACGCTTGACATTCCTGGAGGTGAAGACAAGCGCACACTGGGAGAGGCCATACATCGTATCATCCTATGGAGAAAGGATTGCATCATCTTTCGAAGTCCACCGACACCGCGTCGTCTGCCGACTCCTCCTCGAAGTCTGCCACCGAGTCAGCAGACTCCCGCTCCTCCAAGTCCACGAACGCGTGAGACGACTCCTCCATGAAGTCCGCCACCTCCTCCAAGTCCCCGAACGCGTGATCTGACTCCTCCGGTTTCAAGTCCGGCACAGCGTCATGCCACTTCTCCGGTTTCAAGTCCGGCACCGTGTCAGGCCACACCTCCTGCTTCAAGTCCGACACATCGTCAGGCCACTTCTCCTGGTCCAACTCAGCCACGTTAGCTATCTCTGCCGTCTCATCAATCGCAGAAGAGACATGCCGCATCTTTGGTGCGTAGCGGTACGAGTCGAGGTAGTTCAGGAAGTACAGGCGGAGACAAGCGATATAAATATGGTCCAAGCCTCGCTCCTCTTCCTCAGAGGCCTTACGACATGACTAAGGAGCAAAACGCAGCCACAGTGCAAGCCCAAGTGGACGCCCATTTTGGACCGAAACCGGCACCGCCGCCAAAGGAGAAAGTGCCTGAGAAAGTAATTGACCACTTCATTCGTATGGCTAGAGAACCAGCTCCCAAGCCTGTTGACTCGGACTATGAGCGCCAAATCAGGAAACTAAATCGAGAACGGCTAAAGAAGGAAGCGAGCTCGAGCTCGAGCCAACAAGCAGCTGGCAAAAAATGCGGGAAAACCGTTCCCCGGTTGGGGGAACAGGCGGCGCAAGCGACCCCCCCCCCCCCCCCCGCTTGTTGTGCCAACAACACATGAGAGGAGTACGTGCGCCAAATATTATTGTGGGCAAACCATTAGCCTTCCCCAGCATGGCGATGTGGTAATAACGGAGGATCATATAATGCAGGCTCAAATGCTCAATATCTCTGTTGGACAACTCCTCGAAATCGAGCCCATGCCTCTGCTTAGAGAATCGGAAATAGCATGGAAATATGTCCGGGGCCAACCTTTGGTCCATCCAGACAAGGTCAGGGACCTCCCAACGAGGATGTATCAATTGCATCAATGGTACATGAACATTACCAAGATTTCCAATCGAGAGTCCCTCATGGTGAATGTCAAGCATGAGTATTATTACCATGAGAAAGCTCTGGCCATTCAGTATACAGAACTATTTCAGTTATACAATCAAGACGCACTCGAAAAGTCTATCGTCAGTTGCTATTGTCTGTAAGTGATTTCTTTCTGTAATTTAAGTCTCAAGCTAGTTATGTAGTGATAATTTTGATCAATCATTACATGTAATTATCCTCACTATATTCTTTTTCTGTGGTATTATATGCAGGATGAAGATGTATGAAATGAAAAAATCTGGACGCTATGGCGTTGGGTTCATTGACCCAAATACCATTGATGAGGACATATGGCAGATTGAATATTGTCAAGATGGTGTAGAGGAAAGCATGCTAGAATTCTTAAAGCGCCTCAATACCAATGAAGATATACTACTTCCTTCAACTTCCGGTGAGTCACACTGTCTTGTACTACAAATTCTGTTTTTGCTTACTAGCTAGCTAGATGTTAATAATTAAGTGTATATGGTTTACGGTAGTTGATTAATTTTATGCACATGCCCGCTTAATTAAGACATGCAAACGTGTGCGCATGCAGTTGGCACTGGGTCTTGATAGACATTAAAGTTGAGGAAGGAAAAGTTGAATTACTGGACTCACTAACTAAAGCAGATAAAGACTTCACCATCGTGAAGGGGATAGTCAACAGGTAATTTCAATCATTATTAACTATATCTCGACCTATTATTAGTTCGTCATTTCCTGATATGAACTATTTAATAACCCCTTTATTAATTTTTTTTGCCGGCGGGCAGGGCATGGGAAAAGTTCATCAAGGTGACTCCAGGCAAGTGGGCAAAAAAGTTATTTTGGCATCGACCAAAGGTAAGTAATTAAGTAGTACTAGCTAGCTACCATCTCTTTAATTCTTGTTTCAATATCATTAATTAATTATCATGCTTGATTAATCATTATCTGATTCAATTCCATTCTCGTAAAGGCCCTGAAGCAGGCGCCGGGGAATAATCTATGTGCATTCTACGTTTGCGAGAACATTCGCATGATGACGTGCGAAAGGAGCAGATCTGATAGACAGGACTGGGTACGTTTGTCAGAACACTATTCACGCCATTATCGATATCTAGTCACACAACTAACACACATGCATATTGATCTCCTTCTTATTAGTTCAGATCGGTGCGGGATAAGCTCCTACCATCGGACCGCATACTAGCACTTCAAGAGGGAATAGACGGATTTTTGCTCGACCAGGTCATAGATCCCAAAGGAGAATACTATTACCCGCTACCGCCCCCATGAACCACTTGTCATCGTGCTCCGAAGGCACCAAAGGCAACATATGTAGGAGAAATTGTATATGTATATACATGTGTATGTGTGAATAATTAATGGTGTTGGTTGTGAGACATTCGATGATATATATATATATATATATATATATATATATATATATATATATGCGGTTCTACGTACGAGAAAATCTATTTATATATATGCATAACGTGTACAATTTGTAGTATCGTGAAATACCAGCAAACAAAAAAATTGAATGGAAAATAAAGCCAAACCCCCCCCCCCCCCCCGC
The DNA here is from genome assembly GCF_018294505.1 of Triticum aestivum. Classification (NCBI taxonomy): domain Eukaryota; kingdom Viridiplantae; phylum Streptophyta; class Magnoliopsida; order Poales; family Poaceae; genus Triticum; species Triticum aestivum. The sequence continues at coordinate 641,759,667 of NC_057803.1, read as the reverse complement.
CTCCCCAAACATTTAATTAGTAACCGGTACTAATGTCCTACGCGCACACGGGTCTGGCTCGTGCCATGTGGTGTCACTTTAGCACCGGTTTGTGACGAACCGGTACTAAAGGGGGGGGGGGCCTTTAGTCCCCACTCTTTAGTGCCGGTTGGCAAACCGACACTAAAGGCCGTTACGAACCGGCACTAAAGGCCGGTTCTGCACTAGTGGACCTATCAAACACCAAATGTCCGACACGTCCGAGTTCTGCACACGTTCATCTCGATGACGTCCCTCGCCTTCTTGATCCAACAAGGTGTCGAGGTAATAGACGAGTTCCGTCAGCACGACGGCATGATGATGATGATGGTGATGTGATCCGCACAGGGCTTTGACCGAAGCACCGCGAGAATATGACCGGGGGTGTAAACTGTGGAGAGGGATGCCGCACACGGCTAACAATTGATGTTGTGTGTTCTAGGCGCCCCCCTCCCCACATATATATAGGTGGGAGGGGAGGAGAGGCAGCCATGGGGGCACCCCAAGTAGCGCCCCCCTTGCCTTATTTTACCGGAGAAGAAAAGGGAAGGGGGAAGAGAGAAGGAAGGGGGGCAACCCCCTCTTTTCCATCTCCCACTCAGCCTCCTGCTTCAGGGGGGCGCGCCATGCCTTGTGGGCTGGTGTGCTCCCCTCTCATGGCCCAAATGGCCCATATCTTCCGTTCGGGGGTTCCGGTAACCCCTCCGGTACTCCGATAAATACCCAATACACTCCGGAACACTTCCAGTGTCCGAATACCATCGTCCTATATATCAACCTTTACCTCTCGACCATTTCGAGACTCCTCATCATGTCTGTGATGTCATTCGGGACTCCAAACAACATTCGGTCACCAAATCACATAAATCATATAATACAATATCGTCATCAAACGTTAAGCGTGCGGACCCTACAGGTTCGAGAAATATGTAGAATGAACGAGAAACTTCTCCGGTCAATAACCAATAGCGGAAACTGGATGCTCATATTGGCAACATATGTAATCCCCTTAGTTTGTCGGTATTGTTACTTGCTCGAGATTCAATCGTCGGTATCTACATACCTAGTTCAATCTCGTTACCGGCAAGTCTCTTTACTCGTTCCGTAATACATCACCTCATGACTAACTCCTTTGTCATTTTCTTGCAAGCTTATGATGTGTATTACCGAGAGGGCCTAGAGATACCTCTCCGATACTCGGAGTGACAAATGCTAATCTCGATCTATGCCAACTCAACGAACACCTTCAGAGATACCTGTAGAGCATCTATATGATCACCCAGTTATGTTGTGACGTTTGATAGCACACAAGGCATTCATCCGGTATCCGAGAGTTGCATAATCTCATAGTTGAAGGAATATGTATTTGACATGAAGAAAGCAATATCAATAAAACTGAACGATGATTATGCTAAGCTAACGGATTGGTCTTGTCCATCACATTATTCTCCTAATTATGTGATCCCGTTATCAAATGACAACACATGTCTATGGTTAGTTAACCTTAATCATCTTTGATCAACGAGCTAGTCTAGTAGAGGCATACTAGGGACATGGTATTTGTTTATGTATTCACACATGTATTTAAGTTCTGATTAATACAGTTCTAGAATGAGTAATAAACCTTTATCATGAATAAGGAAATATAAAATAACAACTTTATTATTGCCTCTAGGGCATATTTCCTTCAGTGTACACTGAACTCACCGAGAAGAGGCCTTTACTATCCGGATGCCATGCCCAGAAATCTCCTATATTTCTTGTGCACACAGGAATTTTTAAAATTGCTTCAACATCAATTGGTATAAAGATACTCCCGATATACTCCTCATTCGGGTTATTGCTGGCGGAAGTAACTTAGAGACTTTAGTGGGCGGGTCTGCAACATCGACACCGACTCCTCTGCTACCTCTCAAGCATGCTCTCGAAGTCCAGATGACGGTGATTCACGGTAGTAGATCGCCGAATATATATACGTGTGGGCGCCCTGCAAAGGATGGGGGGAATAAGGGCAAAATAAGGAGGCCTATATCTCTCGAGCATATTCTCGAACACAGCTGTTCGCAGGAGCTGATCGTCGACTACTTACGCGTGCCCTGTAGAGGATGAGAGAAAAGGAGTAGGAGAGGGAGGCATGTGCGCATAGACGATTGGGGGGTGGGGGAGGGTAAGGCTGTGGCCACGGCTCGTAGATGGGAAGGGAGCATCAAGCGAGATGAGGGCACATGTGATCATGCATCCATTGTTAATTGTGCATGTAAGAGTATACAGTGTAGCACATGTATCTCAACCTCCTAGCCAATCCGCCCATGGTTTAAACAATATATATCTGTAGCTTACCTTAAACCATGGGATAGATTGTATAGTTCGTTACCCCTTGCATAATTATGTGTGTTATAGCTTATCTTAGCTTTAAACCATGTGTGTATTGTGTGTGTTTGGATCCATCATTGCACAATTATGTAGGGCACTAATATTATAGAATGTGTTTTCTTCACATTTATCTAGTTTAAAGTGCGCCTTCCACAAAGAGATTACACACTTATCGGCTATAGTACGTTGAGGGCCTCCTATAGGTATACCAACCGAATATCCATGGATATTTATATCATGAACACAATGAATATTCAACCAAAATAGTACTTCATCCTCACCAAAATGGATAGCAAGCTAAATTCGTATTCCCATAAACAAAGGGGAGGTGAGAAAAACATGGAGAGATTAGATGCAGTGATGTGCACATGGGATTTGGAGACATCAGATAATTAGCAAACTATCTTGTGTTGGGTACCTGGCAAGGCAATCATAAAAGTTCTACATAGGTCACGTGAAATGTGCCCCCAGGTGCTAATGGCCTGTCAACCTAGAGAGATACCCCAAGCTGACTAACATGACAGTGTATCAGTCCATTTGAGCTAGAAAGTTTGCTCACGGATGATAATCGCAACAACCAAATGTGTAGTTAGATGATCGACCATATCGGTATGCGAGCGACAACCCATTATTGAAGATGTTATTATAGTATTGTATTCTATCTCACGACCTTAGTATCAACTGTACATAAATCAGAGTAGAAACAAGCATATTGTTGGAGTTGGCAACATGTGTTGACATTCGATTGGGTTGTGTTGCAGCATCAACAGAGTGGAGCACTCGTAATCATGCTAGAAAAATGTTTGCGAGTCTGACATGCATCTTCTAATAAATCAGGATGTCTTTCTGGTTGTTTGCCCTAAACAACATCGCACAGCCCTTGTGTCTCACAAGTGATAACAAAGTAAAGTTTCGACGGGGTGAGACTTGGTTTGTCGTCCACAAGACCACACCTCCCTATTCCCTGCTCTCTCCTCCCGCTTCGCCACATCAGCTGAATATGTTCGTCTACAGTTGTTAAAGCTTAGACATGACATCAACATTCATTTAGACATTCCTTTCAACTTGAAATTACGGTAGTATTACTTTTTTTCTTGAAGATGTACGCTCGTGGGGCATACATTAGTTATTTGTATTTATAACGATACAGAGTTGATACACATACAAGCAATAGAAAATAAGAAGGATACAAACAATTGTACTGCTGCATACCGCTCTCGCCGCAACTACGAAGCACCAACGAGCTCCTCCGTCGCCATAGAAGAAGAGTACCATCAACTGGTCCACACCTTGGCTATGGAGAAATTCCTAGCTAGGAGGCATTAACGGGTCGTGATATAGTCCTTCCCTGGAAGGCTGGATCTAGCGCGATAAGGAAATTCTGCCAGAGGAGCCCTACGAGCCTCTTCAACGTCGGATCCGCGATCAACGCCAGCCCGCCTCCATCAAGCGATAGGACCCCCTACCATTTTCGACAAATCCGCAACAATCATCACCACCTCATTCCAAGAGCAACCCATCCCCGCCACCATGCCAAGTCGCAATGCCAAACCGAAAGCACACCAATAGCTTGGACTCCACAAGCCTTTTAATGACGCCATCAACACCTACGACAAGCAGGAGCACGGGTTGGAAGACCATCGACATCTGTCTCATCATGACGGTGACAAAGGAAACACGAAAACCTAGAAACCGAGATCCAAGACACACGCACAAACGAGAACCAACATCTCCCCTCCCCCTCACAGCTCCAAGATGGTGACCAGAGGGAAATGGAAGCGTTAGAATCGCCGGCAAGCAATCCTGAATCTGGAACCACCTTGTTCACCCTCATGCTTTCAGTAGTGGAGCCTCTGTGTTTATGCAAGTACTCCCCCGTTTCTAAATATAATCTTTTTAGAGATTTTAATATGGATTACATACGAACCAAAATGAGTGAATCAACACTCTAAAATGTACTATATACATCCGTATGTAGTCAATATTAAAAACTCTAAAAAGATTCATATTTAGAAACGATGGAAGTGTTACCTATTCTGGCATTCATCACGCCTCTTCTCTTTTTCATTTTTCCTTCTTCTCTTCTCAGATCAGATCGGACGGTGCTCCAACAGCCCAGCTGGCTACTGGAAATATGCATCGCAGTATCGTTGACTACTGACTTTTGTCTAAAAAAAGTTGACTACTACTTCGTGTACCTCCATCTCCAATCTCCAGCACCGGATCGAGCCGGCGGCGGCCGCCATGAGCGCCCACCCATACGCGCCGGCGGGGCTCGACCTCACGGGCTACGTGCCGCTGCGCCTCTCCCAGCTACCTCGGTGCCTCCCTCTTTTTCCTCCTCTCCGTCTGGCTCATCTCCGGTACAGTCCAGTCAAACCCCTCTCTTCCCAGCCCCATCCTTTCTCCCACCTCCCTCTCCAGATCCTGGTTCTCCTCGTGGCAGGGAGATACGGCCGGATATCCAAGGCCGACCACGTGCTCTTGTGCTGGTGGGCGTTCACCGGGCTCACCCACATCCTCATCGAGGGCCCCTTCGTCTTCACCCCCAATTTCTTCGCCAAGGGCAGCCCCAATTACTTCGATGAAGTCTGTAAGTCGCCGCCGACCTCTGCTGCATCGCTGTATTAGTATCCTAATTAGTTCAGCCCAAAATTAGTCCTGGTGGAGATTTGAGGTCGCACTGTCTGAATATGCTGCCATTGTTGTTCAAGGAAGGAGTACAGCAAAGGCGACTCCAGATACGTCGCCAGGGACACGGCCACCATCACCGTCGAAGGGGTCACGGCCGTGCTGGAAGGCCCTGCTTCGGTGCTTGCAGTGTATGTCTTGTCATCCTGCATATTCAGACAGTGCGACCTAATCGAGGGCCTTCTTATGCAGAATTGTGTTGTAGAGTCTGATTCCGTAGAGTGTCATGCGATGTACTGATATCTGGACTGCATATTTCTGATTCTGGGTCACTCTCTGTAGTTACCTTCTGCCTTCAAACTGGTAGTGAAGTTCAGTTGTCAAACATGGTTCTGCAATGGTGTTAAGGCTTACGCCCTTGCTTTCACTCTGCTTTCACTCAGATGAAAGACTGACCTCCACAACAGAGCATTAACTTCTAAATTGACATTCATGAATGTTTATAATTTGGTATTGAACATTACTGTTGTATTCACATGTTAAGAGGCTGGATCGATAACATAATGCAATGCGCACGTATTGCAAAATTCGTTAATAAATGAGGTGTTTTTCCATGTTGCTACCTTGTGGATACGTTTGCTAGCTTTGAATGAACACACATCATGATGTTTTGAGTGTTTTCGACTATATCTAAACAGGATACAAGCCCTGTCAACTTAGTATTCCTATTAATATAAGTATGTTCGTTTTACAGATTGATGTTCTTCCCAGACAATAGTTATATTCAATAAATCTAGAATAAATGTTTGGTAATTAACTGTGTAAACAGAGAATCTAGTTCCTTTTTAAAAAAATTTCTCACAAACTAAATCGATTCCACTACAAAGCATAGAAACACAACTACACAAGGCAGTAGCACTATTTGTAGTGAACTTTCCAGAGGTCTGGCGAATATCAGCTTGACGCCTGTAGTGAAATATTTCAGCAGGAACTTATTTCTAGTTAAGTATTCCAGTAGTAACTTAATTGTAAAAACGGCAAGCTCAGTTTCTTCGTGCCTAGTAGAAGTCCGTAGCCCACATAGGTAGTATGAAATTTTAGTCAACGGCTGTTATAAATTTTTTTATGTATCTTTTATCTTATCTTACCACAAGTTTGGTGCTTGTAGCTATGCTATCGCATCTCGGAGGTCCTACAACCATATCCTCCAGTTTGCTGTATGTCTGGGTCAGCTCTATGGATGCTCGGTCTACTTCATTACTGCCTACTTGGATGGCTTCAACTTCTGGGCCAGTTCATTCTAGTTCTGGGCATATTTCATCGGCGCGAACAGTTCATGGGTCGTGATACCAACACTCATCGCGACAAGGAGCTGGAAGAAGATCTGCACAGCAATTCATCAAAGCGAAAAGGTGAAAACTAAGTAAAGCCTGCCATAGTCAGGGTTTGATTGCAACCAGGACATGCTGCACTATGGCAAATATAGTTTGCTTGCAACACTGAAATTGTTGTTTTGTTACTAGAAATCTGGTTGTGCAACTCAATCTACTATGTAATACTTGATTGTGTTTCTCTATCAATTTTTTTTAGAAAAGTAGGAGGGCTAACGCCCCCCCGGTTCCATTATTAATAACGAAACCAGAGTTTGCAGGAAACAGCAGCTTGCGGGAGTGCAAGTTCAGCAAAGCAAGAAAGGCAAAAACAGGTGTACAAAATTACAGTCCCAGGCCAGCAAATGAGCTATTACAGTGGGCAATCCAGACTCAGGCTGGGATTCCCAGTGCGGCGCAGCTGTCTTGCTTGGCTTCCTCCAGTGGCTGTGAGATCTTCATCTCCCACACACCAGCAGTCGCAGCTCCAGGGCGCCTGATCTTTTTTGCTGGTTGGGCAGGGGAGCCCAGGAGGTCCAACGGCGTCACAGGGCTCTATTTGTTGCTACTTATTTGCATTAAATGAAAAGGTTGTGCCACCACGAAAGCCCTTCCTTTCATAGTGTGTATATAACATAATGTCTGTTTTCGTCTTTCAGCAAACAGAATTTTGAAGCCAATTCTGGTGTGATGAATGATAATACTTGTGAAGGTGATGATTACATTGATTATTTTGTATATACAGTTTATATTTCTCTCATGAACCCTGTACCCTTGTTTTTTTATTGTTATTGGGTTCTCTGATTTAGCGATTCCTGTTAATCCGGTTGGGCACCACCCTTGATGTGATAACAAGTTGAAATACCAAAATCTTATGTATGGTTAGTTCAAAAATAGAAAGTTTTGGTTGGGAAAGCAGGAAAAGCCAAGTCGTAGCCCATGGAACGTCACGAGCTGCTGATGCCAAGATCATCTCCAATGGTGACGACACCACTCTGTGCCTCCTGTGCTGGAGTCAAAACATGCAGACACAACTATGAGAAGCACACCATTTCGAAACACTTGCTACAAATGGATGAAGAGGATCATCGGTGAAGTCCTACAAATCCACCGCTGCAGACTACAGAATTGAGAGGGAATTCTTTCATGTAGAATATTTGGATCCTTCATCATAACTTTGATTGTCATCGCTTCATTAATCTCTTGTTAATTCCGCTAACTAACCAGAGTAATGAGACAAACATAACACATCTCATGTTTAATCTCTTAACAACTCTCTCCTCTAGACATTTATTTCGTTTTTCCACTAATGGCCTAACGCTTTGTTGAGAAAATTGACCATTTTTAGTGGGGATTGACCATTTTCTAGTGATTGCATAGAATGACACGAGTCGTCGATGCTAACAAGTGTGTGCATTATATACTGAGATGCAGGGCTTAGCAAAGGTTCAAGCCAGGTTTGATGGGAACACAAACAAACATTTAATGATACTACCAAGTTGCCAGGTTTGATAAGAAAGTACACTTGCATTTTACTCTATCTCTGGCACTGCCCATTTGCATTTTACTCTAATCTCTTTTCATGCATTTAATGTTACTACCAAGTTGGAAAGTAAAGTCACGTTAAAGTCAGTGGTTTTATGAAGTTTACAAGCCCAAACTCACATAGACTCCACACTGAATTCGCACATGCTTTGTTCCAAGTGTTGGTATCAGACATGAAACTCTTAACCACTCCCATAATAATTACTCAATTTCTAACATCTTCGTATTAACATAGGAAAATTACACGCACATACTTGGAAAAAAGGGTCTCTGATCCATTCTTATTTGTTTTTTCGTGTTATTGCCGCCCTGCCCTACAAAATGTAGACGTCATTATTTACTTTTCCTTGCATTTGTTGCCAATCCTCCACAACTGGGTCATGATATAATACTACTTAGTTAATGTTTGTTCTGCTACTTGTGCTTTTTGATGCTTAGCTCATGTTGGTACTAATCTGCGTGTAGTGGTTTCAAATAAATAGATGACAAAAGAATATATAGCTTGCATCACTACAATACATATCCAGTAGTTATATGAATAAACTACAGGAACAGCACTACTTGTATATACGGATACAACAACGGGAGGAAAAATAGCTTACAGTGATCTGTTTATCATTCTTGCTTGCAGTTCTAATTCGAAAAGATCTAAAAAAGGTAAAATTTTGAAAAAGACTGATGTATGGTAGATCATGCAAATATTAGTGTTGGTCGCCCCCTTGTTGCAAACTAACTAAGTTATAATATGTTCCCGAGGAACCCTTTGACATGAGGGACGAGTGTGTGCCCTTTTCCACAATAATTCCTTTGTCAAGCACGGCAATAAGGTCACAGTTTTGGATTGTGCTGAGCCTGTGTGCCACGACCAAACTTGTCCTGCTGACCATCACTCTCTCAAGTGCTTCCTGTACAACCTTTTCGGACTGGCTGTCCAATGCACTTGTAGCCTCATCCAGTAGCAAGATTACTGGGTTCTTCAAGATGGCACGGGCCACTGCAATGCGTTGCTTCTGCCCTCCTGAGAGCTGAACACCTCTCTCGCCACACCATGTACCATATCCATCCGCGAGGTTGCTGATGAATTCGTGTGCATTCGCAGACCTTGCGGCATTCTCAATTTCGTCCTCACTTGTCGTTTCTATGCCATACACAATGTTCTCCCGGATTGTTCCTGCAAATAGTGTTGGCTCCTGGCTGACCAGGCCAATGTGCCGCCGCAGGGCTTGAAGATTATATGTTTTGATGTCCCTGCCATCAATTTTCACCATTCCCCTTAGAGGGTCATAGAATCGCTCTATAAGTGCAATGATGGTTGACTTTCCAGAGCCACTTTGCCCAACCAGTGCTGTTGACTTGCCTGGTTGGATGCTTAATGAGAATCCTTTGAAGATGATCACATTTGGCCTTGAAGGGTATGCAAAGTCGACTTCTGTGATGTCCACCTCACCTTTGAGCTTCTCCGGCTTGTATCCCTCGGGGTTGTCTGGGTCAATGGTTGTTACCCGGTCAAGGATAGCAAATACTGAAGCAACTGCATCAGCACCCTTAGCTAGGTCTGTTGTCATGCTACCTGCATCAGCAATCACACGCCCTGTGCTTATCAGAATCATGTAGGTCTGAAGGAGTTCGTTGGTGGCAATGCGGTGCTCAGCCATGAGCCTGCCACCATACCAGAAGGCTAGGGCCCATGTGCATGTCATCAGGCCCATGGAAGTGCCAAGGCCGAGTCCGGCAATCCATGATTGACGGATGCTTTCCTTCCGCGGTCCATTCTGTGCATGGTTGAAGAGGCCTAAGATGCGCTCTTGGGATGAGAAGGCCGTTATGGTACGGAGGTTGGAGACGGACTCAGCAGCTAGCTTGCTACTTTCGGATTGTGCCTGTATTGACTTCTTGGACATTCTCTTCAATAAGACACTACGAGCATAGAAGCAGACGATGATGAGAGGCTGCGCTGCTATCATGACAAGGGCCAGACGCCAGGCAATGACCAGACCCAGGGTGCAAGCGATAAGCACAGAAGATATTGTCTGGGTCACCAGCGCCATCCGGTCACCCACTAGAGACCTCACCTATGCAAAAAAGAGCATATTATGCTAGGTTAGCTGGATAAATTTCCTTTCATGTATCAACATGCTTAATTTTGTTGTCTTCTACTTACAACGTTGGCATCCTTGGCAAGCTGTGAGCATATGGCACCACTGGAGTTCTCATCGCGGTCGAACCATCCGATCTCGAAAGTGAGGATTTTCCTGAGCATCTGTTCCCTGACCCTCTTGGTGAGGTATTCTCCCATGGCACAGAAGTTGTAATGTTGTCCAATATTGAGCAAGAACGAGAGCACCGCAAGAGCGATGAAGGTGAGTGCATACTTTCTTGTTTTGTCCTTGATCTCGTCGTGATCTGTCAAGAAATAGACCGATATCATGTTTCCCATGGCGTATGCATAAGCAGGTTGGATGCCTCCATACACAACTGCACTCAAGCTTCCCATAAGCGCCTGCCTCCACTCTGGTGCGTTAAGCATGAGCAGCCTTCTGAAGGATGGCGGAGGAAGCTTTGGCTCCTCAATGCTGTCAGCATTACCTACTGACCCGTCTGAACTGGACCTGCTAGCCAAGGAGAATCTCCTGCTGATGTCGTGGCTGCTGGACTGCCTCACAACGGAAGTACTGCCAGCTCCACTAACCTCATCAACCTCATTTGAGTCTCTAGTCTGCTGAAGGCGAACAAGCGATGAGTAGAGGCCATTCTCATCAGCAATGAGCTCGTCGTGGGAGCCTAGCTCCTTGACCTCACCATGCTGCATGACAGCAATCATGCCAGCATTGCGGATAGTGGAGAGGCGATGGGCAATGACGAAAGTTGTCCGACCCAAGGAGGCCAGGTCGAGTGCCTCCTGTACGACACGCTCTGACTCTGTATCCAACGCACTGGTGGCTTCATCAAGGAGGAGGATCTTGGGTGACTTTAGGATTGCTCTGGCTATAGCAATCCTCTGCTTCTGCCCTCCAGACATTTGGACACCACGCTCACCCACCTGTTTTCATTTCGTATATGGTTAATATCAAACGATCGGAGTATGAACCACAACTTAGTTCACAACTTCACAGAATAAGGATGTTTTGGGGAAAAAATGAATAGCTTAAGATGAACTAGTTTCTTCATGAGCTAACACTATTTTAGAAGATATGTCTACCAGTCTGTGTGATAGTCATGCAGAACAATAGTAAAATATATTGATGCAGAAGTGACATGTGTGCTCTAGTCTGTTAATTGTTGCCATGCGGCTATGGCGTATCCTTGATTGACTATAAACATCCATCGTTGCCACTTCTTAGTTTATCTTTACCATTTAGCTCATTGTAGTCATATGGGTTATCCTATTCATCCATCCATGTAAAATTACCCTCCCTACATACTTTGCCTAGAAAATGGAACACAAAACTGCAAATGGCAGTTAAAAGTAATATGTGGCAAGGAATAAGCCAACAACTTGTGTTGATAAATATAAAAGGTATTGGCAGCAAATCTTTATTCTCATACTGGAAACCGAGTCATTTCAAGTATGAAATCAGGTTTGTTTTATCAATTTTTTGGCTGATTATTTGTTTTTCTGAAGCAATTATTCTACCATGTGGTGTCAAATGGTAATATATTTCCTCATATGTGCATGAGCTTTTCATAATCATTGTGTTGGGTCTGTATAAATAGTTAAAAACTGTTATGAACTGATCCTAGCAGGGGTTTTCCCATATTTTTTCTTTTTCTTCAAGAAAACACAAAAGACTTTTTCGTTTCTTTGCATTGAAAAGATAGAAGTTTGTTACAACCCTTCTAAGAGGCCTCCATTTGCCAAGTCAGAGGTAGTGCACTCTTCGCCATGTCTGGCAGGGCACCTGTAGGTAGCGCTCAAACTTGTACACAACTATTCTATCCAGAAATTAAATAATAATGCAAAAAAAGGCATGACTACGTATTGTGTGTCCCATTATGTCCCTTTTTTCTATGTTTCACATCTACTATCCGTGTGTGTTTCACCATAGTCTTAACATGTTATTAGGACGAAGCTCCACCAGGACGCACCATGAGGAGGAGATGGCTTGGAAGCCTAGATCTATAAAGCCAAAACCCTCTCACTTGGATGACCACCACACCAATGATCTTCTGTGCTGCGAAGCAACCTGCATCGAACTTCATGAGATTGTAAGGTACAAACCATCCCCGTAAAATTCAGCCCATCTAGTTTGATTTTTTCTCAAAAAAAATCACGTCTAGATCGAATCTCGTTATTGAACACATGGCCCACTGGATGTGAAATTCCCCCAGCCACCTTCCGCCAGATCCATGGCTGGTGGATGGCTAACCATGGGAGATATAGATGATTGTATGCCAAGGAAGTGGTGGACCGTGCATCATGTACACACTGTGGCAGTACATACACGGTTGATCTGTAAAATTGACCAGTGGATTGGTGCTGAAGGGACCGGCGTAAAACCCATACGTACCTAGATCAAACCGTATGTCTAAAAAACATCTAGGTCGAATAGCATCTGAGAAAAAAAAAACTCTCCAAGGGTCCACACCTGATGTGTATATTTTGTATCATGTTTCAGTAGTATTAATATTTTTGCACTGTGGTGATAAGATTTTTTTAGTATTTTACGGCTAGCTGTTGTTTTGCCCATTTCTCCGGATTTCAGTGTGAAATTTAAGAAGACTTGCAACATTTAAAGGAAAAACCCTTTTTCTTTGGAAAATATGAGGATTGGACGAATTGAGAACCTTCCAAAAGAAGACCAAAGCCAGCAGAGAAGAAAGCACAACCATCTGCACTAATAGAACATTTTTTCTTTTGTGCGAATTGGATCTGGAAATTTTATAGCCTGAACGCGAGGAAATAGTATAGTGAGACAACGGCCTGCAAAGATGAAATAACTATAGATTGTGATCAGTGCCCAGTAAATTATTTACCTGAGTGTCGTACCCTTGAGGCAGCTGGGAGATGAAGTTATGTGCATTGGCGGCCTTGGTGGCGGCGGTGACCTCCTCCGGCGTGGCGTCCTCTTTGCCAACTAGTATGTTCTCCATGATGGTCGTAGCGAAGAGCGCCGGCTCCTGGCTAACAAGCCCCATCTGCGCGCGCAGCCACTTGAGCCGCAGCCGCCGGATGTCCACGCCGTCCAGCGCCACCTCGCCGGCCGACGGGTCATAGAACCTCTCTAGCAGTGCCACCACTGTGGACTTGCCGGACCCGCTGCTGCCTACAAGCGCCGCCGTGCAACCTGCCGGCACGCGCAGGCTGAAGTTGGCGAAGATGGGGCTCTCTGGCCGCGATGGGTAGCAGAACTCCACGTTCTTGAACTCCACCTCACCGGCAACGTTGAGAAGTTCCTCCCCCGTGTCGCTGCCCGAGTCGATCTTGGGCACCCGCCTGATCACCTCCAGCACCCTCTCCCCCGCCGCGCTCGCCTCCGACAGGTACTTGAGGTTCGACAACCCCGACCCGAGTGCCCTGCTTCATTCTTGGTCGTTAACGGCGGCAGCAGCTACCATGGAGTCATGGACTTGGAAACAACGACTAATACTTAAGTAATTATTAGTGTTACGTACAGGCCACCGACGACGGCAGCGGCGGAGACCGCGGAGACGGTGCCGCCCTGGTAGCCATGGTACATGACGAGGCGGCTGCCGTACCAAACGCTGAAGGCCCAGATGGCAAAGGTGACGCCGTTGCTGCCGATGGTGATGCCCTTGGCGAGCCCTTGTTTGATCCCTAGTCGCGCCGACTCCCCGAGCGCCGCCGAGAACTGCACCATGGTGGCACGCTCCGCGGCGAAGGAGCACACGGTGCGCACGGACGAGATAGCCTGTTCGGCGATGGCACCCGGGCGCGTGTACTGCTCCCTGATCCGGCGTGCGAGGCCCATGAGGATGCGGCCGTACATGAACCCCGGGACGACGAGGAGCAGGATCGAAGGCAGCGTCACCAGGGTTAGCTGCCACACTAGCGCAAAGCCGGCAGCGTAGCTGCCAACGAAGGTGGCGGCGTTCATCACCAGGTTGGGCACCTTCTCGCTCAGCACATCCTGCACCACCAGGCTGTCGTTGGAGACGCTGGCAATCACGTCCGCTGTCGACCCCACCTTGAGGTCAAAGTACTCCACGTCCTGCCGGAGCACCGCTGCCAGGTAGCGTGCACGCATCCGCGACGCCTGCCGCTCCGCCGTCCGTGACCAGCAATACCCCTCTGCCGTGCACACACATCACATTCACATGTATAGTATAGTTACTGATTACTGATTTTGCTCCGCCAGCATCCAAATAAAATGAAATATTCTCAGTCTCACACTCACACTCTGTCACTCACCTAGGAACGCCATGACCCAGCTGCCCAACGCCAAGAAGACAAGGTTCCTCGCATTCTGTTCATTACTGGTCAAAGCTGCTACGGTTTAACAATGGGCACAGGTGTGTAGAATTTGTTTATGCGTACCTCGTCCATCTTGGAGCTCAACTCCTGGAGGTGTTCCGGGCCGCTGTTGCCGAGGTCGTTGATGATGAAGCCGGTGATGAGCAGCTTCACCGGTGTCGATAAGCCATCGCCGATGGCGCCCACCAGGCCCACCGCCATCAGCGCCATGTCCATGGCATCCGCGTGCATGAACACTGACATGACCGCCGCCTTCTTGGCGCCTGCTACGCCACCCATGCTGCGTGAACCTGCCAGCCCCTAGCTCGCTACCTAGTTTGGCTTGCTTTCTTTCTGTTGATCGAGCCGCAGCAGAGTTATTTACTTGATAGTTAGTACATCAAGAGCCGTCCAAATTATAAATTTGAAGCTTTGGTGAATGATTGCAATAGCACATTAGTTAGTAGTTAGTACAAAGTAAGCAGTCCACCTAACGACTTGCCGTCCGCATATATATAATGTCTGCATATAAATACTAGGACCATCATTATTACTCTAGTAGCCGTAGTAAATTTGAACTATTATTGGTGTTTCTATACTACGACCGAGGAGTTGTGATCGCTGTGGGAGGCACTAGGTGACTAAATTTTACTGTTTTTAATGTCACTCATTTTGTCAGTATACCGATAGTAACTGCAGGGCCAGTGGTTCAGCTTGGATGCCATCTCCTAAGAAACAAGAAAGAAACCCTGATGCTTTCCTTGGCTCCATCCACAAGCGGCAGCCGGCCAACCTGCCGCTTTCCATCCATGATATCCCGCATGCTCCAAGAAGATGATGATGCCTCAAATGCCACAGGAGGTAGTGCCTGTCCAAGGTAATGTGGTTTGGACTTCCAATCAAGATTCGCAGGCAGGGAGGCAAAACCACATGCAGCCATGGATTGGTGCAAACAGCGAGAGGATCCGAGGAAGGTTGACTATCATCCTGAGATTATTTGAGTACGATGTGTAGATGCGGTCGAGAGAATGCATGGATGACGCATCTCCAGTATCATGCGCTCTGTGGCTGCGGCGTCCTTGTATGTCCGCTAATTATGGAAACATGCTTGGACACTAAAACGTTCATCACGAGACACTATCCTTGGACCTCTCGTGATCAAAGCTTCAATTCATGTCTCTATTTATGCAATACGGAATAATTATTGTTATGGAATAATTTCTAGATGACAATGATTTTGCAACCGCAGATGCATTTTTTGTTCTGGCGAAGTTAGCTTTTGCATTCTTTGTATATCATCAAGGCACCATACTATTAATAGGAATTCATTCTCTCATGGGGATTCGTTTGCATTACACTGTTTTATTAGTTTGTTTGCATTATATTCTATATTTGTATGATACAAGGGTTGTGATTGTGTACCATATTTTGTTAATTGTACTACATGATAAGAAGGGCCAAGTGTGCCTTCTAATGCATGAACTGAATGCTCAAAACAGTGGTGTGCAGGCTGCTTTTTATCTGGAGTGTTAGCCTGTTAGAGGATGTGTGATATAGTTGCTCTCTAGCAACTACAGCAGTTCTTCAGCAGGTGTGTCAGTTTCCTCTTCAAACTCTTGCAGAATATGAGAAGACTTTCCAAGATTGCATCTATGTTGTCTGCTATTGGTTCTCTAGAGTATTAAGACTATCTAGTGGCTTGTTTCTGTCAATGTTTTGTTGGATACGACGTGCATGTTCAGGTGTTGCTGCAATATGCGAATAAGGTGTGTGTCTAAGTGTGTTCGAAGAGCCAGTACTCTAGCAGCTGCTGCTTTTGCATACATAAAATTTTGCATGCTACTCCCTCCATTTCAAAGTACTTGTCGTAGTGCTTGAACTAAAATCATGACAAGTTCCCTAAAAAAAAAGCACAACAAGTATTTTGAAACGGAGTGAGTAGTATGTTTCCATAGTTCTTGTTGCTTTCTATCTGTTAGAGAAGAAAGTTTTGGCAATGCAACTCGATGTATTGATCGGTGCATAACGCACGTATATATGGAGTACATAGTGGGCCTCGATATCAACTATACAAAGACTAGGAGGTGGGCCGAGATACCCAATATACATGCACAACCGTATATTCAAGACTATCCACAAATATCAGTTTGATACTCCCTCGTTTCACCTCACTTTATGATGTGTGCAAGTTTTTTGCCCATATTCTGAATGGTAGTGCCCACTTGCTTGTTTGGACAAAGACAGCCCTGTGGCTGGACATGGGCGTGAAACAGCCTCCTCTGCATGCGGGAGCCCTTTGCACATGGGTCTGGACAGAGTTGGTGGAGGGGTATAATGGTCCAAAGGACATGCGCCAGCGCATGCATTGGTATTGCAGCTCAACAAAGGGCGCACTACAATTAGGAATGAAGGGAGTATAATAATTTAGACCTCCAAGGAAACAACTCATGTGGAAATCGTCCTGTAGAAAAGGAGGGTGATCTCTTTTAACCAAAGAAACCCAATGTTCACACCTATTTGTGTATTCATCCACAGAAGAGGTTTATTGTACTGAATAGAAGTGTTTTACCTAACCTCTAGTATAGGCTATCCAGCACATAGAAGTCAATGTATATACATGAGCAAGTAGCACTGAAAATGAATTTGGCAAATACCAACAGACATCAATGCAAATTACACATAAAAATAGAAGAAGATTGAAAAATTATGAAGCCTAGAAAAATGAGTTCCACCCTCGCTGTTTTTTCTCTTTTTCTTCTTTGAGAAAAGGCTTATTTGGATTGTGGATGATGCTGGCTGATCCTTTCACCGGTCTGCGGAAGGTCGACGGGAGGCTAGAGCACAGCGTCGCCACGTCAGGTTTCGGTTGTTGGCTATGTTTGGTTAATTGAGGGCGATGCAGGCGAAGTGGGTGGGCGGCAGCATGCTAGCGTGCGACAATTCTGCAACCTGATGCACAACAATTAAGCATATTATTGATGCTATAATCGCTGGTGGGGGGAAATTCGATCCTGGTGCAGGCACAGACCCTCCATGCAGCTCTGAGCCATAGGATGATCGATGGATCCACGGATCTGAGCCGTTCCATGGACTTCGCGTCGTTCGCTCTGAGCCATAGGATGATCGACTGATTAGACACTAACGGATTCCGTCGCACCTACCCCCTTGGAGGTTCAAGTCCGAATCTTCTAACACCACAAAATTCAAAGCTGTGGAAATATGGTCTTACTGAAAAATCAGTATACAACAGCAAAGGAAAATCTAATCCAACGGTGATATGCTTCTCAACCTCACGTCGCCCTACCGATATGATTAGGTCAAACCCGGGTATCCTGGTCCGCACGCGCCATCTAACTCCACACGGCACGGTCGCAATCCTCTAGAACTCCGGCTCGTGCTTACTCACCTTCCGAGTTTGAACCGAAGACCATGCGACCCTGTAAAATCCCCAACCCCAACTTCCCACTCGATCACCAAACAAACAAGAATCCCTTCCTTCGTTTGACGAGCAGCAGCAATGAATCGTTCGTACCAGACTGCTTGATCAAAGCATCCGTCAGAGATCCATGGCGATGGAGAGGTTCTTCACGACGCTCGTCTTCTGTGAGGCGCCGCTAGACGGCTATGGCACATCGGTGCTCACCGCCGGCACGGTCAAAAGGCTGGTCTCTCGTGGCGGCGATGCGACCGAGCCGGCGGTGGCTAACAAGCCAGACGCTGAGAAGGAGCAGGGTTTCTTCTCTGGCAAGCCGACTTCCGAAAGGCGCGCTGCTTTCGAGCTTGCCTTCGACGGCGTCAATTGCTTCGACACCATGGTTATGCACTAAGCATGTTAGTTATCTTGATTGAATTTGAGCTGTATGTAAAAACTCGGATCAGTTAGAAATTACTAGAATGCTTGACGCGGACGTGGACTTGTGATTTTTTTTTGTTCATTCGATTGTATTGTACTGTTCGACTGGTCCATAAGCATCAGTACAAATGACAGGATCTTAAAGTGGATATCTAGTAGTATCAGTTTGTAGCTTGGGTTCAGAGTTTATGTAGATCACATCATATTCAGTCAGCCTGTGTTTCTGACTATATATCTTGCACACACTTGGCGGAGGAACAATGCAATTAAGAGGTGTGGCTCTGCTTAACACGATGTTGAATATCTTCTTCCGTCTCTTGCCTTCCGCCAGTCTCTACCTGAAAATTAGACACGCTCCCCCCTCCCCTCCTGCGTGGCTCTCGCGAATGACCGGGGGGAACCCTAGCCGCCCAACCCTGACCCCCTCTCCTCTTCCCTTCCTCCTCGCCGCCACCCAGCGACGCCGTCGGACGAAGCCCGGCCGGTGGTGGCAGCGGCGGGAGCCTCTTCTCCCCCATCGTGCACCATGGCTGGCGCGAGACGTCCGATCGAGCGGGGGCGCTGGGCTATGGCTGGGCCGGCGGCGTGCTCAGTGTTCGACGGCAGGGATGCCTGGTATGTTAGGAAATTGTGGGCTATGCGGTCTACCCTCTAATTCCTCTGCCTTTTCCGTGGTGCCGCTCACAATGCATATTGAGGCTAGAGGATAGGGACCTATTTATAGACTCCACTTCCAGGCGTTTTATTATTCCACCTGTTTCCGGAAAGATCCGTACAACTCCTGGGCAATGTTACCAACCACGATCAAACATGCCAGTTTTCTGAGTCTAAATATACGTCCCTAGCACACATGTGTGAGTCATGTGCCATGATTAGATTGTATATGTGAGATCAACTTCCAATATTAATCATGTGGGTCAACAGTCTGCAGAGCCGGTCCTGCAAAACAAACCCAGCTCTTCCACCCTGTGATGTCCCGTAAAAATGCGTACTTACATATAAATTCCAATAGAGTCGATCCCTATTAATTCCTCTATGGTATTCCATCACAGTCGTCCTCGGCACCTCGAATATTACTTCCTCGAGTGAAATTCCGTATCGGTTATTCCCCATCACAAACATCAATAATATGAATAATTCCAAGTTGATTTAAATAAATAATAATCACCTTGAATAAATGTTGAAAGCCACATAAATATCCAACATCTCCCACTTGGCTGAAACATATTAATCAATAAATGAAGTTCCATGTGCAAACATGTTTTGAAAAGAACTCCTGACTATTGTCAGTGAACCTGCACCGTATTAGTATTATTATACAATAAATGAAATATACGTACCTGAGTTTAATCATTTGACACCTTGTCTATACAATATATCTTCCTCAATTGTGTTTACTTTTAACCATAAACTTCAAAATAAGTGACAAGTTGTGATGCACATTCCACGATCATATATGATGTGTGGATTCCCTTAACGACACATATTTCCTTCCATCGCTTGAATGCGACAATAGATTCCGGTAGCTAAGGTTGATAGTATTATGAAAATATATACAAATTCCAATACCATTTAGTATCCCTTTTTTTCCAGGAGTTCGAAGATAATTCCTCACTGAGTATGATTCCCCTTATCAAGGTATTTCAACATGTTTTCAATTTTCCATAGAAAAATGTATCAAAACACTTCCTATGTATTTCCACTCCAAAAATTGGATGTTTCAAATATGCCTTTCATTTGAAAGTTAAAAGTTAACCAAGCTTTCACTTCCATCAATGTGAATTTGTCATTGCAAACAACAAGAACAGTGTTAGCATATACAAATAATGCAAAATACTTTACACTTACATTTGCAGATGACCGCTTTGCTTCATTTAGAAACCATGTGATATGTTATTCCATTGATGTAAGCTTGTTATAAGACCATCATTAATATATTGAATTAGAAAACCCTGCCTTATTTCCTCTTTCCCTAAATTCCAGAGAAAGAGTTTCCACAAAATATGTTTTCCATTGTGTAAAATTTGAATAACAACAGTGACATTACAATATTCCATTCAACAAAATTCCTTGTAAATTTGGGAAGAAAACTTACGAGCAATGGGCTTGCGGTTGTTTCGTGAGATAATAAGTTCCCACTCTGTATTCTTCCTCCTTGAGTTTCTTCCCGCATTTGTTCCACCCATAGTTGACACTCATGAAAAATGTAAGCCTCCTTTAAGAGACTTTAGTTATTCCTCTAATAAAAAAAATAGAGTAGCTTCCTCCAACAACACATAACAATTATCCAGACATGATATTCCAAGCTAATTCCTCCCACTTATCTTAAGCATGTTAGTGTTAGGAGTTCCACTTGTAGTTTCCTTTGGTGTCAAGATTATATTCCAGTATAATTGCCAATTATTCCACCATTATCCATAAAATATTGTGCTCCCACTTTCCACCAGTTTTCCTTTTCCAGATCACAAAACATACCCTTGATCCATTAGAATAAAAATTAATAAATTCCTGGTGTGTGCTTTGTAGTAGTTGAGAATTTCTTGCCACAATAAAATACTTCTTTCCAGTCTACAAACCATATGGAGTGACTCTGCTCGATGAAAAAAAATATGAACACAATATGTAATGCTTCCTCCAAAGAAAAATAAGGGACTATCAAGGATATTCAATTCCTCCTTTCAATTATGAAGTATAAGGGAGTATTAAAGATATATTCAATTCGTCCATTAAATTTTGAAGTATAAGGTACAATACAGTGGTGAATGAAGTTCCATGCTTGTTACGTATCCATATGATATATTTCCTGAAGTATAATCCCCCACCAATCAGTTGTTAAACCTTTGAAATCCTTTAATCAACAGATTTTCCACTTCGGTATTAGACTTGTATTTGAAAGATAAACATAACATACCAAGTGCGGTCAAGAGTCAAAGATGAATGAGATAAAATAAATGATCTGACCTCTGGTGGGAGTATCCAAAGAGATACTGTATGTATAATAAAAATGATGTGAAACTTTTTATCTCCTTCCACCTTAAGAAAAGGCGTGCAAGTCAAATACACATTATATATGTGCTTCATAAAACCAAATTCCTCCCACTAAAGTTTTGAATTATAGAATCAGTAAGCCATTCAAGCCATTCAATTTGGTTCCATGATATGTTACAAAGTCGTCCATGACAAAAATATTCCAAGCATGTGTTCCCATTATCAGCATTCCTCTCTATGAGTTTCCCCAAATAACAATTTGGGTTGCTAACTTCCAATGGACCATCAAGAAAGAATAGACCATTGTGTGAAATTCCGTAATGCACTAGTTTTATCCTTGAGCAATATTTCCACTCTTCCTTTTCCAAATAGTATTTCATAAATAATGTGTTCCAAGATAGAACCATAAGTTAAATCCCTTCGCACTGAAGTTGCATATAGAGTGTTCTATAACAATATTACTTTTCCTTCACCAGGGAGTTTCATGGAAAATTTTCCAATTCCAAATTGTATAAGATTTGGCAGTAATTAATGACAAAACACACAATATATATTATTTTCTTTGGTACTGTTAGCATGCCAATAAAATTGCTATTGTATTCCTTAAGTTTCCATGGAGTGGTTCCCATCTTCCTCCATAAATAAGTGATTGTCATAATAGACATTTTTTGAATTCTTTCTCATGCAAGGTTAGTATAATAGTGTATCCATCAAGATTAATTTTCCTCCACAACAGAGTTTGAGGGCATAATTTCCAATTCCAGGTTTATTAACTTTAGCATTTCCTTGGAATTGTTTGCATGGAAGTGAAACACTATATCATTGTAAACGATAACCAGAATGCACAACACGACTATTTTGAAAAATAGTGGTAAAATAAAAAAAAATCCATGCATACAAATTATAGACATACCTTCCTCTTTGCCAATTGCATTGATAAAATATTATACCTTCCTCTTCGAGGTGCAACCAATAATATTTGATCATATCCTTCCCTCAAAGAGTTTCTATCTTCCTCCATAGAGCAGATAATATTCCATATTGCATATTAAATGACCACTCAGGGTGAAAAAAAATTGATTATTCCAATCAATTTGGCATAGAGTTTAGAATAGCCATGACATACATTTAAATATATACATATATTTCCTCTGCGATCAACTTGTAGAACTTGACGTCTGGATTTGTATGCCAAGAATTAATTCCTCGCTTCCTTAGGGGAAAAGAGCCAAACAGGCCAGATGGAAAGTACCCTGTGAATTATGAGCTTGCTCAATTCGTCAAATTGACCACTGGTCGTGCAAGTAGTAACAATAGCAGCGACAGACAGCTTTCCTCGTTCCCCATGCCAAAAACTGTAGCAGTAGGCGTGGGCAAGCCCTGCAGTTTTCGTCTTCCCCGAGCAGCTAGCTCGTTCCACACAAGGCGCCTGTTCCGCGCGAGTTCGACGAGGGGCAACGCGCCAACTTTGACGCGTGTGGATATTCGTCGACGGGCTTCGTTCGTGGGCTCAATTCCGAAGCAAGGCGCCGGCAATGACGTACACGTAGTTAGAAGCTAACCTGATTGATTCCTTGTAGTACGTAGAACCCGATTGATTCTGGAGCAGATTCGACCGGAGCAGGCACATGTATACTTGATTTCCTCCGTCCTTGATCCATGTATAAACATGTACACATCCAACCGGAGCAGCTAAACAAGTTGTCATCTTTCCTGTTGTTCCTCGATCCGTACACAGAGGAAAAACAATCTGCACACGTGGACAGAGTTTAATATTGAATTCCTGATGACGGGAGACTCAGGAGTATATCTTCAATCCCAGATCCAATCTAAGACGAATCAGCAAACAATTTTGTGCAGCAATTCCTGCCATGTTTTCGATCGCACGGATGTATGAATCTGTTCCTACTCCACTCTTTCGAACTTGAATGATAGCAAGTACTAGTACTGGAACTCCTCAATCGAACCAAACCCTCACCAAAGGCCTACTACTAGTCTTCCTTCTCGATGTAGTGTTCCCCATAAGACAGGATTAAAGTACTAGTTTCCAGATCGGGTGAAATCTTGGCCGAATTGGTGCGTGCTTTCATGGGGCGCAATACAGCGCATCGGCTGATCCAGCGGCACATCAGCGCGCTACCGGACGAGCGTGGAAAAAACGGCGGCGAGAGGCTTGCGGTGGACGATGACAGAGTTGCAGTGGAATCAGAAGCTACCAACGGCGATACAGGCAGAGTTAGCAGCGGAACGGATCGGCGATGGCGTGGATTTGGCCGGTGATTAGGGTTAGGGTGACCGCAACCGAACCTTGCTCATGATGCCAATGTTAGGAAATTATGGGATATGCGGTCTACCCTCTAATTCCTCTGCCTTTTCCGTGGTGCCGCTCACAATGCATATTCAGGCTAGAGGGTAGGGACCTATTTATAGACTCCACTTCCAGGCGTTTTATTATTCCACCTGTTTCCGGAAAGATCCGTACGACTCCTGGGCAATGTTACCAACCACGATCAAACATGCCAGTTTTCTGGGTAAATATACGTCCCTAGCACACATGTGTGAGTCATGTGCCATGATTAGATTGTATATGTGAGATCAACTTCCAATATTAATCATGTGGGTCAACAGTCTGCAGAGCCGGTCCTGCAAAACAAACCCAGCTCTTCCACCCTGTGATGTCCCGGAAAAATACGTACTTACATATAAATTCCAATAGAGTCGATCCCTATTAATTCCTCTATGGTATTCCATCACAGTCGTCCTCGGCACCTCGAATATTACTTCCTCGAGTGAAATTCCGTATCGGTTATTCCCCATCACAAACATCAATAATATGAATAATTCCAAGTTGATTTAAATAAATAATAATCACCTTGAATAAATGTTGAAAGCCACATAAATATCCAACATGGTAGGGATGCCCCGGCGAGTGGAGGGCACGTCTGCAATGTGGCGGCAGTGGGAGATCATGATTTGGGCGGTGGCATGCTGGTGCGCGTCACGCCAAATCCACCCGGATCCGGCTCCTGGATGGCGGTGGGCGGCGTGGGGCGTTGGCAGAGGTCCGTCATAGTCTCTTTGTGGGGTAGTCTACAGCGCCGCTGCTGCAGCCACGGTGGTCATTCGGTCTGCACGTGGCAACGGCGGGTCTCTCCCGCGGTTGTTTGTCTGCCTCAGGGGTGAGCTCCCTCCCTCTTCTATGGATTCAGCGACGGGCTCGTCTGGCCGAGGTGGCTCCATGGTGTAGTGTGGGTGCGCGTGAGGCCAGCTGGAGGTGGCGGGGGACTCCGGGCAGGGGGCACGGTGCCCCCTCCGTTGCATCTGGCGGTTGCTTCGGGTGGCCGCCGGAGTTCGCCTAGCCCAGATCCAGCCGCCAAGGTCATTGACCCTGCCAAGGTGTTGGCTTTGGGGTGGAAGGGGGTCTTCTGCTCAGTTCCGATCGGCTGCATCAGGTTAGTGTGCCCTGGATGAGGGTGGGGCTCGGATGCCGTGGCGGCGGCCCGGTTGGTGGTAGACGGGGTGCTCATGGGCGATGCACGTGGCTCGGGCGCTGTCCGGTCACCATGGCCGTGTGGGCGGCATGTTGACTGGGGTGGGGTCGTTCAATGCTGGCGTTGCGGTTGTCCGTAACCCAATCCGGTGACGGTGAGTGTTGGCCGGGGTGAAAACCCGCTCTGCATTGCCAGGCCGACGGCGGCGGCGTTCTGACATCGTCCCCTTCTTGAAGGGGCCGTTGTGGCATCTCATTTGTCGTCGGGTGCTTCGCAGGAAACCCTATTCCTTGGATTGGGTGGTGATGACGCGATGGTGTCGTTCCCTTCCTCAAGGTGCTGCCTTGGAGCTTGTTGTTCGTCTTACACGGCGTCTCCTATTCGTGGTGGCGCGCGCACAGTTAGGGTCCCGATGACTTTGTAGTAGTGCTTAGCATTTTCATCATATGCTTGCTGCTAGGATTTTGGTGGGGTCGTTATGCTATTTTCAGCATCTTTGTATCCAGCCTTGGGCATGTGTGGTGTGTTGTGTGTGGGTATGTACCGGCAAGTTTCGGTTGGTTGCTTTCTTTGTAAAGCGGGGGAAACCCTTTTTCATCCGCCTGAAAATAAGTAGTATAAGAGGAAGAGAATTAAACCCATTAAGCTACGCGTGAAGGGCGGCCAACCAGCTATGACACGTAGCGCAAGCTGGTTGACCGCAGTGATAAATTTTTTGAAATTTTTTTAGATGATACGTGTGAAGGGCGGCCAACCAGCTATGACATGTGGCGCAAGTTGGTTGGCTGTGATGAGAAATTTTTTAGATGAAGGTGTGGATTACTTTTTAAATGTATTTTTCTTTTTAGATGGAGGTGAGGAACTCTGGTATTTTTTAAATGAAGGGTTATGCAAAATGGCACTCGCTGATAGGTTACGGTGGTAATTTTTTTCGAAACTGCTGTGCACACAACATATGTGGTGAACGACCCTTGCACGATGGTCTATCCAGCGGTTTGCAAACAGCTTTTGCCATGCATGGACGGCTTCAATGGCTTGTCGTTCATAAATCGTCTACTTATTGTCGTTTGTATAGCAGTGTTCAAATTTCTTTACTTCTTTTTTAGATGACAGTGAGGATTTTTTTTTCGAGATGACTTTTAAGCGAAGACGAAGACTCTATGTATTTTTTTTCTTAAATGAAAATATGCGCACAATTTCTTTTTAAGCGGCGCCAGAGGATGGCGCCCCAACCACTAGTAATAGTGAGGATAGAACAAAATTAGAGGCGGAGAATAGAAGCCCTTATTTTATATCCCACGCTTACCATTTGTCAAAAGAACAGCCCGCCCTTTGCTTTGCAATGTTGCACAGAAACAGAATGTGGATAACAACTAACTCAATCTTGAAGTCTGTAAGTCTGTAAGTCCGTAACTCAATCTTCGCCAAGGGCACGCGCAGCATCACATTCACATGTATAGTATAGTTACACATCACATTCACATGTATAGTATAGTTACTGATTACTGATTTTGCTCCGCCAGCATCCAAATAAAATGAAATATTCTCAGTCTCACACTCACACTCTGTCACTCACCTAGGAACGCCATGACCCAGCTGCCCAACGCCAAGAAGACAAGGTTCCTCGCATTCTGTTCATTACTGGTCAAAGCTGCTACGGTTTAACAATGGGCACAGGTGTGTAGAATTTGTTTATGCGTACCTCGTCCATCTTGGAGCTCAACTCCTGGAGGTGTTCCGGGCCGCTGTTGCCGAGGTCGTTGATGATGAAGCCGGTGATGAGCAGCTTCACCGGTGTCGATAAGCCATCGCCGATGGCGCCCACCAGGCCCACCGCCATCAGCGCCATGTCCATGGCATCCGCGTGCATGAACACTGACATGACCGCCGCCTTCTTGGCGCCTGCTACGCCACCCATGCTGCGTGAACCTGCCAGCCCCTAGCTCGCTACCTAGTTTGGCTTGCTTTCTTTCTGTTGATCGAGCCGCAGCAGAGTTATTTACTTGATAGTTAGTACATCAAGAGCCGTCCAAATTATAAATTTGAAGCTTTGGTGAATGATTGCAATAGCACATTAGTTAGTAGTTAGTACAAAGTAAGCAGTCCACCTAACGACTTGCCGTCCGCATATATATAATGTCTGCATATAAATACTAGGACCATCATTATTACTCTAGTAGCCGTAGTAAATTTGAACTATTATTGGTGTTTCTATACTACGACCGAGGAGTTGTGATCGCTGTGGGAGGCACTAGGTGACTAAATTTTACTGTTTTTAATGTCACTCATTTTGTCAGTATACCGATAGTAACTGCAGGGCCAGTGGTTCAGCTTGGATGCCATCTCCTAAGAAACAAGAAAGAAACCCTGATGCTTTCCTTGGCTCCATCCACAAGCGGCAGCCGGCCAACCTGCCGCTTTCCATCCATGATATCCCGCATGCTCCAAGAAGATGATGATGCCTCAAATGCCACAGGAGGTAGTGCCTGTCCAAGGTAATGTGGTTTGGACTTCCAATCAAGATTCGCAGGCAGGGAGGCAAAACCACATGCAGCCATGGATTGGTGCAAACAGCGAGAGGATCCGAGGAAGGTTGACTATCATCCTGAGATTATTTGAGTACGATGTGTAGATGCGGTCGAGAGAATGCATGGATGACGCATCTCCAGTATCATGCGCTCTGTGGCTGCGGCGTCCTTGTATGTCCGCTAATTATGGAAACATGCTTGGACACTAAAACGTTCATCACGAGACACTATCCTTGGACCTCTCGTGATCAAAGCTTCAATTCATGTCTCTATTTATGCAATACGGAATAATTATTGTTATGGAATAATTTCTAGATGACAATGATTTTGCAACCGCAGATGCATTTTTTGTTCTGGCGAAGTTAGCTTTTGCATTCTTTGTATATCATCAAGGCACCATACTATTAATAGGAATTCATTCTCTCATGGGGATTCGTTTGCATTACACTGTTTTATTAGTTTGTTTGCATTATATTCTATATTTGTATGATACAAGGGTTGTGATTGTGTACCATATTTTGTTAATTGTACTACATGATAAGAAGGGCCAAGTGTGCCTTCTAATGCATGAACTGAATGCTCAAAACAGTGGTGTGCAGGCTGCTTTTTATCTGGAGTGTTAGCCTGTTAGAGGATGTGTGATATAGTTGCTCTCTAGCAACTACAGCAGTTCTTCAGCAGGTGTGTCAGTTTCCTCTTCAAACTCTTGCAGAATATGAGAAGACTTTCCAAGATTGCATCTATGTTGTCTGCTATTGGTTCTCTAGAGTATTAAGACTATCTAGTGGCTTGTTTCTGTCAATGTTTTGTTGGATACGACGTGCATGTTCAGGTGTTGCTGCAATATGCGAATAAGGTGTGTGTCTAAGTGTGTTCGAAGAGCCAGTACTCTAGCAGCTGCTGCTTTTGCATACATAAAATTTTGCATGCTACTCCCTCCATTTCAAAGTACTTGTCGTAGTGCTTGAACTAAAATCATGACAAGTTCCCTAAAAAAAAAGCACAACAAGTATTTTGAAACGGAGTGAGTAGTATGTTTCCATAGTTCTTGTTGCTTTCTATCTGTTAGAGAAGAAAGTTTTGGCAATGCAACTCGATGTATTGATCGGTGCATAACGCACGTATATATGGAGTACATAGTGGGCCTCGATATCAACTATACAAAGACTAGGAGGTGGGCCGAGATACCCAATATACATGCACAACCGTATATTCAAGACTATCCACAAATATCAGTTTGATACTCCCTCGTTTCACCTCACTTTATGATGTGTGCAAGTTTTTTGCCCATATTCTGAATGGTAGTGCCCACTTGCTTGTTTGGACAAAGACAGCCCTGTGGCTGGACATGGGCGTGAAACAGCCTCCTCTGCATGCGGGAGCCCTTTGCACATGGGTCTGGACAGAGTTGGTGGAGGGGTATAATGGTCCAAAGGACATGCGCCAGCGCATGCATTGGTATTGCAGCTCAACAAAGGGCGCACTACAATTAGGAATGAAGGGAGTATAATAATTTAGACCTCCAAGGAAACAACTCATGTGGAAATCGTCCTGTAGAAAAGGAGGGTGATCTCTTTTAACCAAAGAAACCCAATGTTCACACCTATTTGTGTATTCATCCACAGAAGAGGTTTATTGTACTGAATAGAAGTGTTTTACCTAACCTCTAGTATAGGCTATCCAGCACATAGAAGTCAATGTATATACATGAGCAAGTAGCACTGAAAATGAATTTGGCAAATACCAACAGACATCAATGCAAATTACACATAAAAATAGAAGAAGATTGAAAAATTATGAAGCCTAGAAAAATGAGTTCCACCCTCGCTGTTTTTTCTCTTTTTCTTCTTTGAGAAAAGGCTTATTTGGATTGTGGATGATGCTGGCTGATCCTTTCACCGGTCTGCGGAAGGTCGACGGGAGGCTAGAGCACAGCGTCGCCACGTCAGGTTTCGGTTGTTGGCTATGTTTGGTTAATTGAGGGCGATGCAGGCGAAGTGGGTGGGCGGCAGCATGCTAGCGTGCGACAATTCTGCAACCTGATGCACAACAATTAAGCATATTATTGATGCTATAATCGCTGGTGGGGGGAAATTCGATCCTGGTGCAGGCACAGACCCTCCATGCAGCTCTGAGCCATAGGATGATCGATGGATCCACGGATCTGAGCCGTTCCATGGACTTCGCGTCGTTCGCTCTGAGCCATAGGATGATCGACTGATTAGACACTAACGGATTCCGTCGCACCTACCCCCTTGGAGGTTCAAGTCCGAATCTTCTAACACCACAAAATTCAAAGCTGTGGAAATATGGTCTTACTGAAAAATCAGTATACAACAGCAAAGGAAAATCTAATCCAACGGTGATATGCTTCTCAACCTCACGTCGCCCTACCGATATGATTAGGTCAAACCCGGGTATCCTGGTCCGCACGCGCCATCTAACTCCACACGGCACGGTCGCAATCCTCTAGAACTCCGGCTCGTGCTTACTCACCTTCCGAGTTTGAACCGAAGACCATGCGACCCTGTAAAATCCCCAACCCCAACTTCCCACTCGATCACCAAACAAACAAGAATCCCTTCCTTCGTTTGACGAGCAGCAGCAATGAATCGTTCGTACCAGACTGCTTGATCAAAGCATCCGTCAGAGATCCATGGCGATGGAGAGGTTCTTCACGACGCTCGTCTTCTGTGAGGCGCCGCTAGACGGCTATGGCACATCGGTGCTCACCGCCGGCACGGTCAAAAGGCTGGTCTCTCGTGGCGGCGATGCGACCGAGCCGGCGGTGGCTAACAAGCCAGACGCTGAGAAGGAGCAGGGTTTCTTCTCTGGCAAGCCGACTTCCGAAAGGCGCGCTGCTTTCGAGCTTGCCTTCGACGGCGTCAATTGCTTCGACACCATGGTTATGCACTAAGCATGTTAGTTATCTTGATTGAATTTGAGCTGTATGTAAAAACTCGGATCAGTTAGAAATTACTAGAATGCTTGACGCGGACGTGGACTTGTGATTTTTTTTTGTTCATTCGATTGTATTGTACTGTTCGACTGGTCCATAAGCATCAGTACAAATGACAGGATCTTAAAGTGGATATCTAGTAGTATCAGTTTGTAGCTTGGGTTCAGAGTTTATGTAGATCACATCATATTCAGTCAGCCTGTGTTTCTGACTATATATCTTGCACACACTTGGCGGAGGAACAATGCAATTAAGAGGTGTGGCTCTGCTTAACACGATGTTGAATATCTTCTTCCGTCTCTTGCCTTCCGCCAGTCTCTACCTGAAAATTAGACACGCTCCCCCCTCCCCTCCTGCGTGGCTCTCGCGAATGACCGGGGGGAACCCTAGCCGCCCAACCCTGACCCCCTCTCCTCTTCCCTTCCTCCTCGCCGCCACCCAGCGACGCCGTCGGACGAAGCCCGGCCGGTGGTGGCAGCGGCGGGAGCCTCTTCTCCCCCATCGTGCACCATGGCTGGCGCGAGACGTCCGATCGAGCGGGGGCGCTGGGCTATGGCTGGGCCGGCGGCGTGCTCAGTGTTCGACGGCAGGGATGCCTGGTATGTTAGGAAATTGTGGGCTATGCGGTCTACCCTCTAATTCCTCTGCCTTTTCCGTGGTGCCGCTCACAATGCATATTCAGGCTAGAGGATAGGGACCTATTTATAGACTCCACTTCCAGGCGTTTTATTATTCCACCTGTTTCCGGAAAGATCCGTACAACTCCTGGGCAATGTTACCAACCACGATCAAACATGCCAGTTTTCTGAGTCTAAATATACGTCCCTAGCACACATGTGTGAGTCATGTGCCATGATTAGATTGTATATGTGAGATCAACTTCCAATATTAATCATGTGGGTCAACAGTCTGCAGAGCCGGTCCTGCAAAACAAACCCAGCTCTTCCACCCTGTGATGTCCCGTAAAAATGCGTACTTACATATAAATTCCAATAGAGTCGATCCCTATTAATTCCTCTATGGTATTCCATCACAGTCGTCCTCGGCACCTCGAATATTACTTCCTCGAGTGAAATTCCGTATCGGTTATTCCCCATCACAAACATCAATAATATGAATAATTCCAAGTTGATTTAAATAAATAATAATCACCTTGAATAAATGTTGAAAGCCACATAAATATCCAACATCTCCCACTTGGCTGAAACATATTAATCAATAAATGAAGTTCCATGTGCAAACATGTTTTGAAAAGAACTCCTGACTATTGTCAGTGAACCTGCACCGTATTAGTATTATTATACAATAAATGAAATATACGTACCTGAGTTTAATCATTTGACACCTTGTCTATACAATATATCTTCCTCAATTGTGTTTACTTTTAACCATAAACTTCAAAATAAGTGACAAGTTGTGATGCACATTCCACGATCATATATGATGTGTGGATTCCCTTAACGACACATATTTCCTTCCATCGCTTGAATGCGACAATAGATTCCGGTAGCTAAGGTTGATAGTATTATGAAAATATATACAAATTCCAATACCATTTAGTATCCCTTTTTTTCCAGGAGTTCGAAGATAATTCCTCACTGAGTATGATTCCCCTTATCAAGGTATTTCAACATGTTTTCAATTTTCCATAGAAAAATGTATCAAAACACTTCCTATGTATTTCCACTCCAAAAATTGGATGTTTCAAATATGCCTTTCATTTGAAAGTTAAAAGTTAACCAAGCTTTCACTTCCATCAATGTGAATTTGTCATTGCAAACAACAAGAACAGTGTTAGCATATACAAATAATGCAAAATACTTTACACTTACATTTGCAGATGACCGCTTTGCTTCATTTAGAAACCATGTGATATGTTATTCCATTGATGTAAGCTTGTTATAAGACCATCATTAATATATTGAATTAGAAAACCCTGCCTTATTTCCTCTTTCCCTAAATTCCAGAGAAAGAGTTTCCACAAAATATGTTTTCCATTGTGTAAAATTTGAATAACAACAGTGACATTACAATATTCCATTCAACAAAATTCCTTGTAAATTTGGGAAGAAAACTTACGAGCAATGGGCTTGCGGTTGTTTCGTGAGATAATAAGTTCCCACTCTGTATTCTTCCTCCTTGAGTTTCTTCCCGCATTTGTTCCACCCATAGTTGACACTCATGAAAAATGTAAGCCTCCTTTAAGAGACTTTAGTTATTCCTCTAATAAAAAAAATAGAGTAGCTTCCTCCAACAACACATAACAATTATCCAGACATGATATTCCAAGCTAATTCCTCCCACTTATCTTAAGCATGTTAGTGTTAGGAGTTCCACTTGTAGTTTCCTTTGGTGTCAAGATTATATTCCAGTATAATTGCCAATTATTCCACCATTATCCATAAAATATTGTGCTCCCACTTTCCACCAGTTTTCCTTTTCCAGATCACAAAACATACCCTTGATCCATTAGAATAAAAATTAATAAATTCCTGGTGTGTGCTTTGTAGTAGTTGAGAATTTCTTGCCACAATAAAATACTTCTTTCCAGTCTACAAACCATATGGAGTGACTCTGCTCGATGAAAAAAAATATGAACACAATATGTAATGCTTCCTCCAAAGAAAAATAAGGGACTATCAAGGATATTCAATTCCTCCTTTCAATTATGAAGTATAAGGGAGTATTAAAGATATATTCAATTCGTCCATTAAATTTTGAAGTATAAGGTACAATACAGTGGTGAATGAAGTTCCATGCTTGTTACGTATCCATATGATATATTTCCTGAAGTATAATCCCCCACCAATCAGTTGTTAAACCTTTGAAATCCTTTAATCAACAGATTTTCCACTTCGGTATTAGACTTGTATTTGAAAGATAAACATAACATACCAAGTGCGGTCAAGAGTCAAAGATGAATGAGATAAAATAAATGATCTGACCTCTGGTGGGAGTATCCAAAGAGATACTGTATGTATAATAAAAAATGATGTGAAACTTTTTATCTCCTTCCACCTTAAGAAAAGGCGTGCAAGTCAAATACACATTATATATGTGCTTCATAAAACCAAATTCCTCCCACTAAAGTTTTGAATTATAGAATCAGTAAGCCATTCAAGCCATTCAATTTGGTTCCATGATATGTTACAAAGTCGTCCATGACAAAAATATTCCAAGCATGTGTTCCCATTATCAGCATTCCTCTCTATGAGTTTCCCCAAATAACAATTTGGGTTGCTAACTTCCAATGGACCATCAAGAAAGAATAGACCATTGTGTGAAATTCCGTAATGCACTAGTTTTATCCTTGAGCAATATTTCCACTCTTCCTTTTCCAAATAGTATTTCATAAATAATGTGTTCCAAGATAGAACCATAAGTTAAATCCCTTCGCACTGAAGTTGCATATAGAGTGTTCTATAACAATATTACTTTTCCTTCACCAGGGAGTTTCATGGAAAATTTTCCAATTCCAAATTGTATAAGATTTGGCAGTAATTAATGACAAAACACACAATATATATTATTTTCTTTGGTACTGTTAGCATGCCAATAAAATTGCTATTGTATTCCTTAAGTTTCCATGGAGTGGTTCCCATCTTCCTCCATAAATAAGTGATTGTCATAATAGACATTTTTTGAATTCTTTCTCATGCAAGGTTAGTAT
This sequence comes from Triticum aestivum, assembly GCF_018294505.1. Taxonomy (NCBI): domain Eukaryota; kingdom Viridiplantae; phylum Streptophyta; class Magnoliopsida; order Poales; family Poaceae; genus Triticum; species Triticum aestivum. The sequence goes on along the minus strand of NC_057803.1, from coordinate 641,725,829 downwards.
AATAGTGTATCCATCAAGGTTAATTTTCCTCCACAACAGAGTTTGAGGGCATAATTTCCAATTCCAGGTTTATTAACTTTAGCATTTCCTTGGAATTGTTTGCATGGAAGTGAAACACTATATCATTGTAAACGATAACCAGAATGCACAACACGACTATTTTGAAAAATAGTGGTAAAATAAAAAAAAATCCATGCATACAAATTATAGACATACCTTCCTCTTTGCCAATTGCATTGATAAAATATTATACCTTCCTCTTCGAGGTGCAACCAATAATATTTGATCATATCCTTCCCTCAAAGAGTTTCTATCTTCCTCCATAGAGCAGATAATATTCCATATTGCATATTAAATGACCACTCAGGGTGAAAAAAAATTGATTATTCCAATCAATTTGGCATAGAGTTTAGAATAGCCATGACATACATTTAAATATATACATATATTTCCTCTGCGATCAACTTGTAGAACTTGACGTCTGGATTTGTATGCCAAGAATTAATTCCTCGCTTCCTTAGGGGAAAAGAGCCAAACAGGCCAGATGGAAAGTACCCTGTGAATTATGAGCTTGCTCAATTCGTCAAATTGACCACTGGTCGTGCAAGTAGTAACAATAGCAGCGACAGACAGCTTTCCTCGTTCCCCATGCCAAAAACTGTAGCAGTAGGCGTGGGCAAGCCCTGCAGTTTTCGTCTTCCCCGAGCAGCTAGCTCGTTCCACACAAGGCGCCTGTTCCGCGCGAGTTCGACGAGGGGCAACGCGCCAACTTTGACGCGTGTGGATATTCGTCGACGGGCTTCGTTCGTGGGCTCAATTCCGAAGCAAGGCGCCGGCAATGACGTACACGTAGTTAGAAGCTAACCTGATTGATTCCTTGTAGTACGTAGAACCCGATTGATTCTGGAGCAGATTCGACCGGAGCAGGCACATGTATACTTGATTTCCTCCGTCCTTGATCCATGTATAAACATGTACACATCCAACCGGAGCAGCTAAACAAGTTGTCATCTTTCCTGTTGTTCCTCGATCCGTACACAGAGGAAAAACAATCTGCACACGTGGACAGAGTTTAATATTGAATTCCTGATGACGGGAGACTCAGGAGTATATCTTCAATCCCAGATCCAATCTAAGACGAATCAGCAAACAATTTTGTGCAGCAATTCCTGCCATGTTTTCGATCGCACGGATGTATGAATCTGTTCCTACTCCACTCTTTCGAACTTGAATGATAGCAAGTACTAGTACTGGAACTCCTCAATCGAACCAAACCCTCACCAAAGGCCTACTACTAGTCTTCCTTCTCGATGTAGTGTTCCCCATAAGACAGGATTAAAGTACTAGTTTCCAGATCGGGTGAAATCTTGGCCGAATTGGTGCGTGCTTTCATGGGGCGCAATACAGCGCATCGGCTGATCCAGCGGCACATCAGCGCGCTACCGGACGAGCGTGGAAAAAACGGCGGCGAGAGGCTTGCGGTGGACGATGACAGAGTTGCAGTGGAATCAGAAGCTACCAACGGCGATACAGGCAGAGTTAGCAGCGGAACGGATCGGCGATGGCGTGGATTTGGCCGGTGATTAGGGTTAGGGTGACCGCAACCGAACCTTGCTCATGATGCCAATGTTAGGAAATTATGGGATATGCGGTCTACCCTCTAATTCCTCTGCCTTTTCCGTGGTGCCGCTCACAATGCATATTCAGGCTAGAGGGTAGGGACCTATTTATAGACTCCACTTCCAGGCGTTTTATTATTCCACCTGTTTCCGGAAAGATCCGTACGACTCCTGGGCAATGTTACCAACCACGATCAAACATGCCAGTTTTCTGGGTAAATATACGTCCCTAGCACACATGTGTGAGTCATGTGCCATGATTAGATTGTATATGTGAGATCAACTTCCAATATTAATCATGTGGGTCAACAGTCTGCAGAGCCGGTCCTGCAAAACAAACCCAGCTCTTCCACCCTGTGATGTCCCGGAAAAATACGTACTTACATATAAATTCCAATAGAGTCGATCCCTATTAATTCCTCTATGGTATTCCATCACAGTCGTCCTCGGCACCTCGAATATTACTTCCTCGAGTGAAATTCCGTATCGGTTATTCCCCATCACAAACATCAATAATATGAATAATTCCAAGTTGATTTAAATAAATAATAATCACCTTGAATAAATGTTGAAAGCCACATAAATATCCAACATGGTAGGGATGCCCCGGCGAGTGGAGGGCACGTCTGCAATGTGGCGGCAGTGGGAGATCATGATTTGGGCGGTGGCATGCTGGTGCGCGTCACGCCAAATCCACCCGGATCCGGCTCCTGGATGGCGGTGGGCGGCGTGGGGCGTTGGCAGAGGTCCGTCATAGTCTCTTTGTGGGGTAGTCTACAGCGCCGCTGCTGCAGCCACGGTGGTCATTCGGTCTGCACGTGGCAACGGCGGGTCTCTCCCGCGGTTGTTTGTCTGCCTCAGGGGTGAGCTCCCTCCCTCTTCTATGGATTCAGCGACGGGCTTGTCTGGCCGAGGTGGCTCCATGGTGTAGTGTGGGTGCGCGTGAGGCCAGCTGGAGGTGGCGGGGGACTCCGGGCAGGGGGCACGGTGCCCCCTCCGTTGCATCTGGCGGTTGCTTCGGGTGGCCGCCGGAGTTCGCCTAGCCCAGATCCAGCCGCCAAGGTCATTGACCCTGCCAAGGTGTTGGCTTTGGGGTGGAAGGGGGTCTTCTGCTCAGTTCCGATCGGCTGCATCAGGTTAGTGTGCCCTGGATGAGGGTGGGGCTCGGATGCCGTGGCGGCGGCCCGGTTGGTGGTAGACGGGGTGCTCATGGGCGATGCACGTGGCTCGGGCGCTGTCCGGTCACCATGGCCGTGTGGGCGGCATGTTGACTGGGGTGGGGTCGTTCAATGCTGGCGTTGCGGTTGTCCGTAACCCAATCCGGTGACGGTGAGTGTTGGCCGGGGTGAAAACCCGCTCTGCATTGCCAGGCCGACGGCGGCGGCGTTCTGACATCGTCCCCTTCTTGAAGGGGCCGTTGTGGCATCTCATTTGTCGTCGGGTGCTTCGCAGGAAACCCTATTCCTTGGATTGGGTGGTGATGACGCGATGGTGTCGTTCCCTTCCTCAAGGTGCTGCCTTGGAGCTTGTTGTTCGTCTTACACGGCGTCTCCTATTTGTGGTGGCGCGCGCACAGTTAGGGTCCCGATGACTTTGTAGTAGTGCTTAGCATTTTCATCATATGCTTGCTGCTAGGATTTTGGTGGGGTCGTTATGCTATTTTCAGCATCTTTGTATCCAGCCTTGGGCATGTGTGGTGTGTTGTGTGTGGGTATGTACCGGCAAGTTTCGGTTGGTTGCTTTCTTTGTAAAGCGGGGGAAACCCTTTTTCATCCGCCTGAAAATAAGTAGTATAAGAGGAAGAGAATTAAACCCATTAAGCTACGCGTGAAGGGCGGCCAACCAGCTATGACACGTAGCGCAAGCTGGTTGACCGCAGTGATAAATTTTTTGAAATTTTTTTAGATGATACGTGTGAAGGGCGGCCAACCAGCTATGACATGTGGCGCAAGTTGGTTGGCTGTGATGAGAAATTTTTTAGATGAAGGTGTGGATTACTTTTTAAATGTATTTTTCTTTTTAGATGGAGGTGAGGAACTCTGGTATTTTTTAAATGAAGGGTTATGCAAAATGGCACTCGCTGATAGGTTACGGTGGTAATTTTTTTCGAAACTGCTGTGCACACAACATATGTGGTGAACGACCCTTGCACGATGGTCTATCCAGCGGTTTGCAAACAGCTTTTGCCATGCATGGACGGCTTCAATGGCTTGTCGTTCATAAATCGTCTACTTATTGTCGTTTGTATAGCAGTGTTCAAATTTCTTTACTTCTTTTTTAGATGACAGTGAGGATTTTTTTTTTCGAGATGACTTTTAAGCGAAGACGAAGACTCTATGTATTTTTTTTCTTAAATGAAAATATGCGCACAATTTCTTTTTAAGCGGCGCCAGAGGATGGCGCCCCAACCACTAGTAATAGTGAGGATAGAACAAAATTAGAGGCGGAGAATAGAAGCCCTTATTTTATATCCCACGCTTACCATTTGTCAAAAGAACAGCCCGCCCTTTGCTTTGCAATGTTGCACAGAAACAGAATGTGGATAACAACTAACTCAATCTTGATTACGAAAAAGGGTTTCCTCTGCTTTATATTATAAAGCATCCATCACCGATTACAACTGCGAGCCGATACAAACACACACCCAAGGCTACAACACACACTCAAGGCTAGATACAAGGGTGCCGGGCACCGACACACCACTCCAACGACTACAAAGCACCCAAAAGAGGAGCAAAGGAGTGTCGCCTTGAGCTGACGGAGATCACCAAGAGCAATCCACCGAGGAGAAATGAGACGGGCGATTGCGTAGCGAGGATTCCAAAACAATGCTTTCAATAAGGGAATGACCAAAGCCACCACCGTCCGATCCCGTGGATCAAGTTTTCACCCGGAGTAACCAAAGGGAGAGGGAGCACCGTGATGGAGCCTGCAGGGAGGAAACGACGTCCACGGACGCCGCCACCGTCGGCCAGTATAGAGACTGGGCAAGCGATGAACCCCGGTGCACCGATCCCTCCGACACAACCCCGCTCCGCCAACCACCCGCATCCATGCCCCCCGAGCGGCCATGTCTGCCCGCCCGCACCCGAGCCGTGCAATCTGCCCAAGATCAACACGCCTCCCGCCGCCAGGGCCGCCGCCCTGCATCCAGACCATCCATCGGAGGAAACCGCAACGACCGTCCTGCCTCAGACAACACCGAGTCAGCAACCAACAAGCACCAGGCTAGGGAAGTGGGAAGGGAGGGGCGGCACACGGCCCCAACCGACGACGGGCGGCTCGACCTCATCGAAGCTCCCGTCCTACCGGCCTGCCCACCCGAAGCACTCTGCTTCGCCCCACCATGGCCAATGGCACCGACCAGCGAGAGGCCACTGACGGCGCGCGTCCGTCGAAGAGGGGGAGGGAACCGCTGCCACCGCATCCAAAGAAGAGCCCATAAAGCGCCCGCCCACGCCGCACGCCGTCGCCCAATCAGGGAAGGAGGCTCTGCCGGACCCCAGGACTCACACGCCCAACCACCGCCATAGCCACGCCACCAGCACTACCACCCCTAAGCACGGCAACGCTGGCCGCCCGCGACTCCTGCTGGACCCAGCCCTCGCTGCCGGATCCTGAGCGGCAGATCCCGCAGGGTTCGAACGGGGCCAGCCCGCACGATCCGCCCGATGCCGCTGCCCCGTGGACGAGCAGCTCCTCCACGCCAGGGGCCAGCCCAGCCAAGCCGTCAGCCGCCCCAAGCCCACGTCGCCGTTGCCCTCGTCGCCGACTACCGGATCTGAAGAAGCAGCTAAGCCTGCTGCCCCGCCGGCCCCAACGCGCCAGCGCGCCCCGCCACCAGCTCCACCCAGTCGCCGCCGCGTCGTCGAACCGCTGCGTCCGACGCACAGCAGCCCGGGGCGCCACCGCGCCGCCCTGCGCAAGCGCCGCGCACCTTGCCTGACCTTGTGTCTCACGCCACATGGCACCAGGGGAGGCAGGAGAGAGACCCCGGCACCACCGACGCTAGCCGGGCTTCCCCCGGTGGCGTCATCCGGCGGTGGCGGGGAGGAGGGGAGGCAGGGAGGGAGAGCTGGCGGGCAGCAGCTAGGGTTTCACCATCCCGCCCGCCGGAGCGGACCGGGCGAGACATGCTGATTTCTGCGGTTCCGACACGTCGGCACCGGTCACCAGTCCTCGATCTTGATTTTGTTAGAGATAATCACGATTAGGAAAAAACTAGTCCGGGACGGACTTGTAGTCTTTTGCCGAGTCGGCTAGATGCTAGGTAGGATAGATACTATTTATACATGTACCCAGTCCCCCTGTAATCATCAGATTGAAAGCAATAATAGACATAGGTGCGACACGCACCTATTAGCCATCAAATCTCTTGTGTTTCGCCGAGTTGTGCTAGTCAAGATCGATTAAGTATCCAGCCGTTGCTACGTACTAAACTAGCTAGCTTCAACATCCATCAGCTAGTTTTGTACGTGCACATTGCCTCAGGAAAAATCGATCAAGCGTGTTTCGTACGTACGTGTTCGGTCGACGGAAAGTACTCGTCAAGGAGCCGACGTGCAACGTCTGATCGGGCCTGTACCAACAATTGGTATCTAGAGCTTTGGTATTGACGTGATTCTCGGAAAGCAATCGAAGGATCATGTCGACCACGGGCAAGGAGATCGTGACGGCGGCAGCAGGAGCACCAATGCCGATGGTGGGGGATCGCAATTTCCCCGTCTGGATCGAGAAGACTACGCACTATGGGCGATGAACATGGAGGTCGCGATGGAGGGAGCTGAGTTCTGGGAAGCCGTCGACCCGGGCGGTGCCGAGTACGCAAAGGGCGCGGCGAAGTACCGGAAGGATCGTCAGGCGTTAACAGCGATCTACTCCGCCATGCCGAAGGATGTGCTGCAACACCTCGTCGGAAAGAACTCGGCGAAGGAGGCATGGGAGACCATCAAGATCCTGCACCAGGGTCATGACCGTGTCAAGGAAGCACACCTTCAGTCCCTGATGAGAAGCTACGAGTGCCTGAAGATGGATGAAAGTGAGACGGTTGATCAGTTTGCCGCCCGTCTTAAGACCCTCGTCAACGGCATACGCAGCTATGGTTCAACCCTAGAAGAAGTTGCGATCGTCCGACGTTTTTTGCGCGCCGCGCCGGCACGCTACATCCAGATCGTCACGTCAATCGAACAATGTCTCGACCTAAAGACTCTCACGGTCGAGGATCTCGTCGGAAGGTTCAAGGCCCACGACGAGAGAATTCGTCTCAGCTTCGGCGATTCGAAGGAGAGTGAGCATCTCATGCTTACAATGGCTCAATGGATGGCCTTGATGAAAGAAAAGCAAGGTGGATCCTCGAGCGGCAGTAAAGCAAAGGAGAAGCAACGCCCGGCGAGAAAGGACTTCGCTGGACAGGAAGAAATGGCTAGAAAACCAAGGAGAAAATTTGACATAAAGAAAGTAAAGTGTCACAATTGTGGAATCCTCGGTCACTTCAAGTCTGATTGCAAGAATCCACCGAAGGAAAGAGCTCTCATGGCCAAGGGAGGCGATGATAGCGACATGATGCTCATGGCACTAGTAGAAAAAGGGTCATACGTGAAGCACATTAGTGCCGGTTTAAATTTGAGCCGATACTAATGTATACATTAGTGCCGGTTCGTGGGGGCGATCAATAGCACCGGTTCGTGGCGAACCTTTAGTACCGGTTCATGCCACGAACCGGTACTAAAGAGGCTGTGTCAGCCTGCGGTCAGGCTATGGCCCCACCATCACCATTTAGTGCCGGTTCGTACCACGAACCGGTACTAATGACGTTGTGGCAGGATGTTTTAATTAGTCCCACCTCGCTCCCCTAACAAGCCTTTTACCACCTTAAATATGTTATTTCTTAAACTATCATAAGCACTTGGTCTTTATTGAACTTTATGTGTAGAATTTGTGACCTCAATATATGAGTCTTCATCGGTTTATAAATCGTTGATGACTCATATTGACAATTCAGATTGTACACACAAAGATCATTGATATGATCAAAGTATTTTTATTTTTAATAACTTATTACAACTCCGGACTTCTTCTGTTATGGCAAAAACTAATTGCACGCCGGCATTTCTTTTTTTTTAACTTTGGTTATAACTCCAGACTTTGACCATCAAGTTTTGTAGAAAAGAAAAAATAGCAGAAAAGAAAAAAAACTATTGCTGAAAAGAAAAAAAAACTATATAAAAAAACTACTCAGAAGTAAATAGAACAAAATAAATATAGCAGACAAGAAAAAACTGCTCAGAAATAAATAGAAGAAAAAATAAAGCAGAAAAGAAAAAAATTATATTTGCTATTTTTCAATCGTTTACAAAATGACCGTGAAATTGAAAATCACTACAAAATGAACTCTGAAAATGTTGAATTTTGGCAAACTAGATGAAAAACTACTCACAAATAAATAGAAGAAAATAAATATAACAGAAAAGAAAAAACTATACAAAAAACTACACAGAAAGAAATAGAAGAAAAAATAGCAGAAAAGAAAAAAACTACAAAAAAATTGGGGCGCTGCCCTGTGGGCCTGCTAGGCCACAGGAGTGCAATTACAGGCCTTAAAGGCCCAGCAGACTCACAGGGCAGCGCGCAGAATTTAGGCCCACAAGCCTGCTATATAGAGGAGTTCGAAGGGGTAGCCGCTGCTGGGTTTATAAACCAGTGCGGCTGCCCTTCGCCCGGCGAGGTGGGACTAAAATTTGGGGTGGCAGCGCGAGGCCTTTAGTACCGGTTGGGGGCTCCAACCGGTACCGGTTGGGGGCTCCAACCGGTACCGGTTGGAGCCACCAACCGGTACTAAAGGCCTGCTCTTCCCGCCTCTTGGCCTGGCCTTTAGTACCGGTTGGTGGCTCCAACCGGTAGTAAAGGCTCACCCTATATATACAGCACTTACGAAATTTCAGTTACATCTCCCCACTTCTTTCGTCAACCTCTCTCGTGCGCCGCTCCCGTCGTCGCCGCCCGTCGCCCGTCGTCGTCGTCGTCGTCCCCGCCGCCGCCCCGAACGCCGCGCGCCGCCGTCCGTCGTCGTCCCGCGCCGCCGTCCGTACGTATCTCGCTCTCTCTCCTCGCGCGTACCCGGCCGCCGCCGCCGTCCGCCCCGAACGCCGCGCGCGCCGCCGTCCGTCCCCGCCGGCGCCCCGAACGCCGGCGCCCCCGCTCGTATGTACGGGGCGGCGGCGTACGGGCCGGGCCGCACACACACACACACACATATACCACACACGCATACACACACATACACACATACGTACTAGATTAATGTCGAATGTTAGATTAATGTCGAATGTTAGATGAATTAGCTAGCTAGATAGAAAAATTGTCGAACTAGAGATTAGAACTAGTTCAATAATTAATATAACTAGTTTATTTTTAGTAAGAAAATTTAGGTATATGAGATTTGAACTAGTTCAATAATTAATATAACTAGGTTAATGAGTTTTTTTGTTTATTTATTTTTTTATATATTTTGAGTTTATATAAATGTTAGATTAATGTGAATGTTAGATGAATTAGATAGAAAAGTTAAATATATAGTAATGTCAATTGAATATATAATTAGATATATTAATGTCAAATGTTAGATGAATATATATTTGGCTAGATATAGGTGTTTAATATATGTTTCACCTATATGAAATAGGAAATGTCATCTGACGACGAAAAAGATTTCATTAGTACTACTTAGAAAGTGTTTAATGGACTTAGTTAGAACTAGGGAAACTTGTTTATTTTTAGTAAGTACTACATTATTTTATTTATAGTAAGTGCTTAGTAGTTGAACTAGTTGATTTAATAAAACTGGTTCATTTTACTATAGAAGTAGTTTATTTTTAGCAAAAAAATTAATAGAACTAGTTTATTTTTATGCATATAATTAGTTGAATAATAATGATCTAATTTAGTCTTTGAATTATGAACGTATAGGAAATGTCATCATCGGAGGACGAAAGTCTCCCGGGGGAGTGCGACTGGTGCCACGATGATCGAGGTGAGTGCGACAGGCCTCACCTGGACGATGGTCGGCGCTTCAGCATTAAGCTCGAGGAGACCTTCGAAGTTGAAACGGTACGCAACGACGACAAGTGTTTTTTTTTTCATAATTAAGCATGACTTCAACTATTTCAACGTGTAATTTTCATCTTTTATAATTCGAGTATAGTTAATCCCATGCCATGCAAGGCGCTATGTCTTGGAGAGGATGGATTTTGAAGACCATGAAAATTTTGAAACAAAGAAAATTCACCTAAGGACCCATCATGATGTGGATTTTGAAGTAAAGTTGTATAATGCTGAGAGCGTAACCCATTTTAGTTGCAAAAATTGGGAAGCATTTTGCAAATTGTATGGTTTTGATGAGGGTATGCTTGTCACCATGGATCTTGGTGATCCTGAAATCGAGCAAGACAATATAGACATTTGGGTCCTTGTTGATACTCCTCCAGTTCTACCGCTATGTGAGTTTCTCAAACATAGTTAATTATTAATAGAACTTATATTGTTCATTTCAAAATAGTTGACAGCTTATTTCCATTGACAGCTTATTTTGAAGTATCAAAGAATGTGCAGAAGATGGTAGATAGAACTTACTACACCGATGGCTCTAAGTTAACTTACAAGGAGAAAACCCATCTGGTTGGATTTTGTAATGATATTGAGAATTACAATATCTACAATCGAACTCCTCAACATTATGGTCAATACGTGCCACTAGTGCACGTGTTGAAGTACGGTAACTACCATGGAGATACCCTGGTAAGTTTTATTACTATTACGACATCCGTGCATCTTTTTGCATACTTCTAAAACTAGTACATAATTTCTAACTACGAAGTTATTACTATGTTTTTCAACAGAGAATCCCAGAGGATTGTGTGCCTCATTTGATGTATCAGAATGGCGGTAGCCTTCATGTTTTGAACATATATCCAGGTCATCCTACGAATCTCAACTGGCCATACCGGATTTCTAAAACAAGTGGAGACATGACAATCAAAGGATGGAAAAAATGTATGGACAGTCGTAAGGAGCTTCTTGGAAGCAAAAGGAAGCGAGGCGCAAGAATTGGAGACAGGATGATCTCCATTCTTCATGATGGAGAGTCAGGATCTATATTGTTTTATGCTATTTTACCTTAAGTGTGTTTAGGTCCGATCCTACCTGATACTGATGATCATGTGCTAAGAACAATTATGTAGGGTTGGGTTCGATGACTATGAGGATGATGATCGTATAACTTACTATTAATAACGAGTAGAAGTTGTATGATGATGCTTGATTAATTAGCTAGTAGGACTTGTTATTATATATGATGATGTATGATGCGAGCATGCATGAGTTATTATATATATATATATATATATATATATATATATATATATATATATATATCTATCTGCGGGTGAAACGAAAAAGAATGAAAATGGAAAACACAAAATTAAATGAAAAAGAAATCATAAAACCAAAAAAACCCCAAACATTTTAGTACCGGTTGGTGTTACCAACCGGTACTAAAGGGCTCCCGGCCCTCGGAGCTGGCTCGTGCCACGTGGTTGCCCTTTAGCACCGGTTCGTGCTGAACCGGTACTAAAGGGGGGGGGCTTTAGTGACCACACTTTAGTGCCGGTTATGTAACCGGCACTAAAGGGCCTTACGAACCGGTGCTATTGCCCGGTTCTGCACTAGTGTGGTCGAAGTATGCGAGCTTATGGACGAGGAGGGTCCAGCTCCAAAGGCGCCGGCTACCGAGGTTGTCACGCTCAACGAAGAGAAGGTTTATCTTCATGACAAGCAGAGGACGAACACGGCGGGACATGTGTGGTACCTCGACACGGGAGCAAGCAACCACATGACCGGCGACAAGGACCAGTTTTCTGAGCTAAATCTCTCGGTGGGAGGCACGGTTCGGTTCGGTGACGGTCGAACCGTTGGCATCACAGGGCGAGGCACTGTCCTGTTTGAGCTGAAGAACGGCGGTCACATGGTACTCACAGATGTGTACTATATTCCCAAACTAAAGAGCAACATCATAAGTCTCGGCCAGCTTGAGGAGCGTGGTTGCAAGATTGTGCTCGAAGATGGCTATTTATGGGGGTATGACCGTCAAAGGATGTTGATCATGAAAGTGCAGAGGTCGCCGAACAGACTCTACATCCTCAACTTGGATCATGTGGATCCAGTATGTCTCTTGTCAAGCATGGAAGACTCGGCATGGAAGTGGCACACGCGCTACGGTCATCTAAATTTTCAAGCTCTTCGGCAACTTGGACAAAAGGAGATGGTACGTGGTCTACCGTGCATCGATCATGTTGAGCAAGTGTGCGACGGTTGCCTTGTTGGGAAACAAAGGCGGGCCTCGTTCCCCAGAGAGGGAAACTTTAGAGCAAGTAAAGCTCTTGAGTTGGTCCATGGAGATTTGTGCGGCCCTATTACTCCGGCTACCCCAGCTGGGAACAAATACTTCTTGCTCATCGTCGACGACTTCAGCAGATACATGTGGATTGTGTTGTTGAAGACTAAAGATCAAGCTTTGCAAGCCTTCAGGAAAGTAAAGATGGCGGCCGAAGTCGAGTCTGAAGCCAAGCTAAAGGCCCTCCGTACCGACCGGGGGGGGGGGGGGGGGGTGAGTTCAAGTCTCGTGAATTCACGGAATTTTGCGAAGCACATGGTATCAAGCGGTATCTTACGGCGCCATATTCACCGCAGCAAAACGGTGTTGTGGAACGGAGGAATCAAACTGTGGTGGCGATGGCACGAAGCATGATGAAGAGCAAAGGGATGCCGGGCATGTTTTGGGGTGAGGCGGTCAACACGGCCGTTTATTTGCTGAATCGGGCTCCAACCAAGAGTGTGGTTGGGATGACACCGTACGAAGCATGGTACGGACACAAGCTCGCGGTTGATCATCTTCGCACTTTTGGGTGCGTCGCGCATGTGAAGACGGTGGCCGGGCATACTAGCAAGTTGGCGGACCGGAGTACTCCAATGGTGTTGGTTGGCTATGAAGCGGGCACGAAGGCATACCGTGCGTGCAACCCCTCTAACAATAAGGTGGTTGTAACGCGTGACGTGGTCTTTGAAGAAGCAAAGTCATGGGATTGGAACTCCACCGAGCCGGTATACCCGATCGCTGATGAAATCTTTCACGTTTTTTGCAACGATTCTGAGCGTGCAGATAATATTGATCAACCGGACACTTCGGCTGCACGGAGCGATGCTCGAGACGACGACGCGCGGCGAGACGCGTTAGGGAGTTCACCTGTATCTGGTGGCATCCCAGGAAGAGACGCTGCGAGCGGCGCTACAGGCAGCAGCAGCAGTGGAGAGAGAGCCCCGTACCCTGCGCCCGGTAGCCCAGCCAGGTGCGCTGGAGGCAGCAGCGGCGGAGCACCAGGCTCTCCACCAGGGAGTTCTTCCCACGAGCCAGAAAGCCCAGCCACTACCAAATCTCCACAAGGCCACGTGACAGGAGGTCCAGAAGTGCATCATCGCGTGAAGCAACTTCAGATTTCGTGGCTGGTTCTTCTGGTGTACGTGCAGATAGCTCAGGAGAGCCCCAATCGCCAGAAAATGGAAGCTTGGCAACTTCAGATGAATTTTCTTCGTCTTCGACAGAACAGGAGAGGAGGGAACATCCGCCTACGCCAGTCCGTCTTCGACCAGTGTTAGATTTATATCCGAAGGAAGCGCTTCAGAAGGTAAATCCGGTGAAAATTAAAAGAAGAGGACGACAATGTTTGCTAAGCGTCGAGGAACCGACGAAATTTGAAGATGCAAACAAAGAGAAGTACTGGCGTCGTCCTATGGATGAAGAGTTCGGATCGATACGGGACAACAAAGTATGGGAGCTCACGGATCTTCCCAACGGCCATAAAGCCATAGGGCTCAAGTGGGTGTACAATGTCAAGAAGGATGCCGAAGGGAACTTGCTGAAGCATAAAGCTCGGCTTGTAGCTAAAGGATTCGTGCAAGAGCAAGGTGTGGACTTCGAGGAAGTGTTCGCTCCAGTCACAAGGATGGAACCGGTGAGGCTAGTTATAGCTCTCGCGGCTCAAGAATCTTGGAAGCTACATCACATGGATGTAAAATCCGCATTTTTGAACGGGGAGTTGAAAGAAGAAGTATACGTGAAGCAACCACCGGGGTACATCAAAGAAGGAGAGGAACACAAGGTGTTAAAGCTACACAAGGCATTGTACGGGCTACATCAAGCTCCTCGGGCGTGGAACATCAAGCTTGATCGTACATTGATTTCTCTTGGTTTTGAGAAAAGTCCACTCGAGCATGCTATGTACAAGCGAGGTAAAGGCAAGGATCGTCTCTTAGTGGGCATCTATGTTGATGATCTCTTGATAACTGGAGCAGACGAAGAGGAGATTGCGCGATTCAAGCTACAGATGAAGGAGCTATTCAAGATGAGTGATCTAGGGCTCTTGACTTACTACCTCGGGATCGAGGTACATCAAAAGCCGGAGGGGATCACACTATGCCAGGAGGCATATGCAAAGAAGATACTTGAAAGCTGTAGCATGGAGGATTGCAACCCAAGTTTTGTTCCAATGGAGCCTCGACTGAAACTTAGCAAAAGGAGTGAAGCCTCTGCGGTTGATGCAACGGAGTATAGAAGTGTGGTCGGAAGCCTAAGGTATCTTGTGAATACACGACCGGACTTGGCCTATTCCGTTGGCATAGTGAGTCGCTTCATGGAAGCACCCACGACTGAACATTGGGCAGCTGTCAAACATATACTCAGGTACATCAAAGGGACAACAAACTTCGGTTGTGTCTATTTGAGAGAGAAGAAGGAGATGGTGGAGCTACTTGGCTATAGTGATAGCGACCTGGCAGGAGATGTGGACGACCGTAAAAGTACCTCGGGAGTGGCATATTTCTTGGGCGGGAGCATAGTGACTTGGCTATCACAAAAGCAAAAGGTGGTCGCATTATCATCCTGCGAAGCGGAGTATATTGCAGCTGCGACCGCGGCGGGTCAAGGGGTGTGGCTAGGAAGGCTACTCGGTGACCTCACAGATAAGGAAGCAGAGAGTGTGGTGCTCAATGTTGATAACAAGTCTGCGATTGCCCTATGTAAGAATCCAGTGCATCATGATAGGACGAAGCACATCGACATACGGTATCACTACATACGGGAGTGCGTGGAAGAAAGCAAGATTGAAGTCAACTATGTTTGCACCGACGACCAGCTTGCAGATATCCTGACTAAGTCTTTGGGGCGGCAGAAGTTCACGGAGATGCGGGGAAGGATCGGCGTCCAAGCTGTGAAGTGAGGACAGCGCGCTTAGGGGGGTGATTGTTAGAGATAATCACGATTAGGAAAAAACTAGTCCGGGACGGACTTGTAGTCTTTTGCCGAGTCGGCTAGATGCTAGGTAGGATAGATACTATTTATACCTGTACCTAGTCCCCCTGTAATCATCAGATTGAAAGCAATAATAGACATAGGTGCGACACGCACCTATTAGCCATCAAATCTCTTGTGTTTCGCCGAGTTGTGCTAGTCAAGATCGATTAAGTATCCAGCCGTTGCTACGTACTAAACTAGCTAGCTTCAACATCCATCAGCTAGTTTTGTACGTGCACATTGCCTTTGGAAAAATCGATCAAGCGTGTTTCGTACGTACGTGTTCGGTTGACGGAAAGTACTCGTCAAGGAGCCGACGTGCAACGTCTGATCGGGCCTGTACCAACAGATTTCAGATATGACTATATCTGTCAGAATGATTGTTCCTTGCAGTACCAGTGGAAACACGTGAGAACTTTGTCTTCCTGATTAGGGGACTCAGTCTAGCAGATAATAAGCCTGAGTAGTTGAGTATGTCCAACGGCAGAAAGAAACACTTTTCTTTGATGTGGAGGCCGCGACCGTAAAAAATTCCGGGGCCTGACATGCTTGATGAAACAATAATCGAGTGGCCATGCAGAGATGGTTGATGAAACCACGAAGCTGATAGTCGTAGCTCGAGCTTAGTTTGATGTTGTCGAATTTGTTCCCAATACCTTCCATTTCCATGAGTATTTTCATGGAAGACATGCAAATCGAAATGCATGGTAATGGCTCACATGGTTAGCGGCACACGAGGAGGAAGGTATATATGGGTTTCTTCCATCAGATGGACTGATGGTTGCCAGCACGGTACGTGAGCAGTATATATGAAATAAAATGGCAGAATTGATGATCTAATGGTACGTAGCCACAAACTGGCTTACTATTAGAAATCGGGTGCCTGACATGCGGATGTTACAGGCAAAACTTGTTAAATTATGTGAAACAAAGAGTGCCAAGAAAATAGATGAATATATGTGTACTAGCAAAAATGCCCGTGCGTTGCAACAGAATAAAAATAAATGCATGCCGCTGTCACAACAATTATGGCTAAAGACCTCACACAGGTCGGCATCCTCTTTTTCAACACGATATCTCACCCGTTTCACCGCCTATCCTTCCCCTTGCCATCATCAACAGTGGCAACAATGTCACAATGTCACGGAGCAAAGTAGATGTTGCTAGATATTAGTAGCATGTGTTTGTCTACACAATTTCCTACCATTAATAGTGAATAGCACAGATGTACTTTATAGTACATAGCATCAAATTTTCCGAGCTTTTAATGTAACTGTTTTGGTTAGCATAGCAAACATGCACGTGCGCTGCAACAGGAGAAAAAAATATCACATGCGCGTCCATCACCCACCTAAAATATAAATAGAATTTAAAAAATGCATCATGATGGAATTCACTTCCGGAATCTGGTCACTCATGTTGTGACATCAAAGAAGCATTATTGTTAAGAGAGAGTTGACAACTGAGAATGATACTTCTCGTACATATATATGTTATTTAGAGCGTAAAGGCAATTGAGTCCAAAACATCTAACAATGTGATAACATGCAAAATGGGGTTCATGCTCCTTTACAAAAGAATAAATGCAAGAGTCTTAAAATTCTCACCTTCGTCCCAGTGAGAAATTCTTCATGTGTGTTCAACCACACACTCACCCACAACAAAAAATGTTTAGATAAAGTTTGATGCTATGTCCCCTGAAAAATTGGTCGCATTTGTTGAGCCAATTCAGGAGGTTGACCGTGCCGCCGTAGGTCGCGAACTCCAGCTTGGAGAATCTCGGCGGCGTCTGGACGTGGACGGCGGGCGGGTGCGCCTCGTCAGCACGGCGCAGCGAGGATGACGGGGCCGAGTAGGCGGGCATCAGGGTGCCGCCCTGGAACAGGGGCCCGTCGACGCTGGTGAAGGGCTCGGCATAGCCCGAGGACCCGCCAAACTGCATGGCCGGGTGCGTCGCCGGCGGAGGCAGCACGTGCGGCCCGACCGAGGCCGTCGTGTAGACCGGCGCAAGGGACCCAGCGAGCCAGGCCGGTAATGGAGACGGCCACGAGGGAAACCGGACCTGGTGGATGGGCACCCCCGGGCCCGTCGTCAGGATGCCCCACTACTAGAAAAGGGGGCAAAGGTCCAGGCCGGGTCATCCCATTAGTCCCGGTTCAGTCCAGAACCGGGACCCATGGGGGCATTGGACCCGGTTCGTGAGCCCCGGGGGCCAGCCGGGCCACGTGGGCCACTGGTCCCGGTTCGTCTGGACCTTTTGGTCCCAGTTGGTGGGACGAACCGGGACCAATGGGCCTCGCTCCTGCCCCACCACCATTGGTCCCGGTTGGTGGCTTGAACCGGGACCAAAGGCTGCCTTTGGTCCCGGTTCAAGCCACCAACTGGGACCAATGAGGTTCCTATATATACCCCCTCGCGTAAGAGCAGAGCACACTGCTCTGTTTTTTCTGGCCGCCGAGGGGAAAGGGCTTGGTGGTGCTCTAGCTCACCTCCTATGCACACAAGGTGTTCGATGGAATGCCCGAGCCACACTACTTAAGCTTTCTCCTCTCCAAGCTCGACCTCCAAGCTCCATTTTCCTCAATATTTGTCTAGGTTTAGCGGTCCGTCATGCCCCGTCCCCGTCTTCACCGCCGTTAATAACCCGCGCCGATCTCATCGCCGGGACCACCGTGCTGAGCCTCTTGTTCTTATCTTCTTTCTGAAAGGAAAAACATTCTTACTTGTATGTTTAGATAGATACTTGTATTATTTTCTTACTTTTATTATTGCATCTTATATAGTGTGATGGTTTTGGTATCCGCTCCCGTCGGCCCTCGTCCTGTCTATGATTCGGATGAGGTATATATTATCTTTTCATAACTATTGGTTCATTTATTGTTTATGACAATTATGCCGACCAACGTGACATATATTTTATTTATCTAGGAGGTTGTTGAACCGGAAATTCCAACCGACCCTATTGTTGAGAGGTTAAATTTAGTTGAAGAAGAAAAAAAATTCTTGAAGGAAAAAATAAGAAAAATTGAGGAGGAGAAGATGATATTGGAGTTGCATGTTGCGGATGTCGTCGATGATCACAAGATCAAGATGGATGCAATGCGCTTGAAGATTAGAAAGATTAGAAAATATGCCATTCATAACTAGGCTTGGCATCATTATGTCATTGGATCAGTTGTTACCTTGGTTGCGATTATGATCGCATTTGTTTTTGCATTGAAATGTTTTACATAGTTTCAATGTATGGTTTAATTAATTAGATGCTCTGGAGAGCTATAGGTTGTTAGATGAGAACTATGTATGTACTTTGGTTTTAGTGTGATGATGAACTTCTATTAATTTGGTCACTTATTTATCTATTCATGATGTTCTGTAATGGTTTTTGACACACTTAATTATATATAATGCACGCAGATGAACCGACAATGGATGTACGGTGACAGACACACCTCCGAGTACATTAAGGGCGTGCATGAGTTTCTCGAAGCGGCTGAGGCAAACAAGCAGAATGGTTTTATGTGTTGTCCATGCATTAAATGTGGGACTACAATGTCTTACTCTAACTGGAAAATCCTTCACACCCACCTGCTTTACAAGGGTTTCGTGCCACATTATAATGTTTGGACGAGGCACGGAGAAATAGGGGTTATGATGGAAGACGGCGAAGAAGAAGAGTATGATGACAACTATGTGCCCCCTGAATACGGTGATGCTGCAACGAGGGCAGCTGGTGAAGATCAAGAGGAACCAGACGATTTGCCCAATGATGCTGCAACTGGTGAAGCTGCTGAAGATCAACAGGAACCAGATAATGTGCCCGATGATGATGATCTCCGTCGGGTCATTGTCGATGCAAGGACGCAATGCGAAAGTCAAAAGGAGAAGCTGAAGTTCGATGGCATGTTAGAGGATCACAAAAAAGGGTTGTACCCCAATTGCAAAGATGGCAACACAAAGTTTGGTACCGTACTGAAATTGCTGCAGTGGAAGGCAGAGAATGTTGTGCCTGACAAAGGATTTGAGAAGCTACTGAAAATATTGAAGAAGAAGCTTCCAAAGGATAAAGAATTGCCCGACAGTACATACGCAGCAAAGAAGGTCGTATGCCCTCTAGGATTGGAGGTGCAGAAGATACGTGCATGCCCTAATGACTGCATCCTCTACTACGGTGCATACAAGGATCTGAACGCATGCCCGGTATGCGGTGCATTGCGGTATAAGATCAGACGAGATGACTCTGGTGATGTTGACGGCGAGCCCCCCAGGAAGAGGGTTCCTGCGAAGATGATGTGGTATGCTCCTATAATACCACGGTTGAAACGTCTGTTCAGAAACGGAGAGCATGACAAGTTGATGCGATGGCACAGTGAGGACCGTAAGAAGGACGGGAAGTTGAGAGCACCCGCTGACGGGTCACAGTGGAGAAAAATTGAGAGAAAGTACTGGGATGAGTTTGCAAGTGACCCAAGGAACGTATGGTTTGCTTTAAGCGCGGATGGCATTAATCCTTTCGGGGAGCAGAGCAGCAATCACAGCACCTGGCCCGTGACTCTATGTATGTATAACCTTCCTCCTTGGATGTGCATGAAGCGGAAGTTCATTATGATGCCAGTTCTCATCCAAGGCCCTAAGCAACCCGGCAACGACATTGATGTGTACCTAAGGCCATTAGTTGAAGAACTTTTACAGCTGTGAATGGAAACGGTGTACGTACGTGGGATGAGCACAGACAGGAGGAATTTGACCTAAAGGCGTTGCTGTTCATGACCATCAACGATTGGCCTGCTCTCAGTAACCTTTCAGGAGAGACAAACAAGGGATACCACGCATGCACGCACTGTTTAGATGACACTGAAAGTATATACCTGGACAAATGCAGGAAGAATGTGTACCTGGGCCATCGTCGATTTCTTTCGACCAACCATCAATGTCGAAAGAAAGGCAAGCATTTCAAAGGCGAGGCAGATCACCGGAAGAAGCCCGCCATGCGTACCGGTGATCACGTACTTGCTATAGTCAATGATTTACACGTCATCTTTGGAAAGGGTCCCAGCGCACTAGCTGTTCCGAATGAAGCTGAGGGACACGCACCCATGTGGAAGAAGAAATCTATATTCTGGGACCTAACCTACTAGAAAGACCTAGAGGTCCGCTCTTCAATCGACGTGATGCACGTGACAAAGAACCTTTGCGTGAACCTGCTAGGCTTCTTGGGCGTGTATGGAAAGACAAAAGATACACCTGAGGCACGGGAGGACCTGCAACGTTTGCACGAAAAAGACGGCATGCCTCCAAAGCAGTATGAAGGTCCTGCCAGCTACGCTCTTACGAAAGAAGAGAAATAAATCTTCTTTGAATGCCTGCTCAGTATGAAGGTCCCGACTGGCTTCTCGTCAAATATAAAGGGAATAATAAATATGCCAGAGAAAAAGTTCCAGAACCTAAAGTCTCATGACTGCCACGTGATTATGACGCAACTGCTTCCGGTTGCGTTGAGGGGGCTTCTAACGGAAAACGTCCGATTAGCCATTGTGAAGCTATGTGCATTCCTCAATGCAATCTCTCAGAAGGTGATCGATCCAGAAATCATACCAAGGCTAAGGAGTGATGTGGCACAATGTCTTGTCAGTTTCGAGCTGGTGTTCCCACCATCCTTCTTCAATATCATGACGCACGTCCTAGTTCATCTAGTCGACGAGATTGTCATTCTGGGGCCCGTATTTCTACACAATATGTTCCCCTTTGAGAGGTTCATGGGAGTCCTAAAGAAATATGTCCGTAACCGCGCTAGGCCAGAAGGAAGCATCTCCATGGGCCATCAAACAGAGGATGTCATCGGGTTTTGTGTTGACTTCAATCCCATCCTTAAGAAGATAGGTCTCCCTAAATCGCGGTATGAGGGGAGACTGACTGGAAAAGGCACGCTTGGAAGAGACTCAATAATATGTAGGGATGGATATTCTTGATCTCAAGCACACTACACAGTTCTATAGAACTCTACCTTGATGACCCCGTATGTCGATGAACACAAGAACAGTCTGCGCTCCAAACACCCGGAGCAGTGTGACGACTGGATTACATGTGAACAATCAGGACTTTCAGCAGTTGGTTGGAAACACGTCTCAGAGGTGACAACACTATTTGTGATGAGCTGTACTTGTTGTCCAGGGGACCATCTTTGACTGTATTGATTTACAAAGGATACGAGATAAATGGGAATACATTTTACACGATTGACCAAGATCAAAAGAGCACCAACCAAAACAGCGGTGTGCGCTTTGATGCAACAACCGAGAGGGGAAATGAAACATATTATGGTTACATAGTGGACATATGGGAACTTGACTACGGACATGATTTTAAGGTCCCTTTGTTTAAGTGCAAATGGGTCAATCTGTCAGGAGGCAGGGTACAGGTAGACCCACAGTACGTGTGGGGACCCCGACTCATAAGTCGAGATCACCGAATGTACGTGTACAGTGATCCTAGAGGTCAATGCTCACTGAACACACAGAAGCTGAATAACAAGAGTCTTACATCCATACATACCGTTTTACACAAATTATGACCATTATGCCCAAATCTTACATTGATAAAGCCTTAAGGGCTGAACATCAAATGAAACACAAGCAGCGGAAATCTTCGTCGATAAGTAGAACCCATGCCATCTGCCTTAACCGTACAGGCATTCTGACTGGGAAACGTCCTAGTTCGCAAGTTCGTCTCCAAAGAACTCTTCTTCGAACTCCTGTTCTTCCATGCCTGGCCAATTAAATAACCAATGGCAAGCCAATGAGTACTTTGAATGTACTCGCAAGCAACCCATGTTTTGGTTCAAGATACAACGATGCATGATATAGGTAAATTTTTGCAGAAAGCTAGTTTTGAGTGCAATGACATGTTCAACAACTTGTAAGACATGCATCAGGAGAATTAAAGTAACCATGAGGACAGGTTACAGATATCAACATAAATAGAGTGGGCACCAACCCAACTCAATCATGTCAAGTCCCTTGACTTGACCCAAGCAGTTTTATCAACACACACACACGGATTGTAAAACTCTGGACGTAGTTTAAGCAGCACCGCCCAATTTTCCTTGACCGTGGACATGGCTATTCGAATAGTTTTACACTCTGCAGAGGTTGCACACTTTACCCACAAGATCCGGGGAACTTCCGTGTCATCCACGACCTGCGGTACCTCAAGTACCCGGGGTAAGCACCCGATCACTATCTTTCCCTAGACGACACTAACAAGGAGTCCACTCGTTGCTCCGTATCCTCACGATGTACATCATACGAGACTCACTCGAGATCGTAACATCCGAGAGGGGACACAATGGTGTATCTGGTGCCCTGCGAAAACAGTCATGGCCGCCATACCTGGCACGACCCCGTCCTAAGAGAGAGCACCAACTCTCCCCCGTTACTAGTAATGCGGGCTCCAAGCTAGTATCGGCCTAGGTAATCAATAATGCCCTTTCCCATACAAGGGTAGAGTGGTTGCGCATGTAAGGTTGGGACAGTCGACAAATCTTAAATCTAATCCGTTTTCGAAAACAACACACACTTGCCTCGGTACACCACTTTGTCATCAAGTGGTTACCCATCTCATCATCTCCCTCGGGCATAAGTGGCACCCAACAGGGTTTTCGAGAAGTCCTTTGAAAATACTTTGTCTCCTTCACCATGCATATACCCGTCCCTTTTTGCGTAGCACTACTTAGCATCCTATCTACTCCCACCGGCATAACCCTCATAAGAAGGTAGGGTCATGCACAATGCAAGTATCAACGGAAGTAACGGTGGCAAACCACCCCATGTGGTCATCATAGTACCATGTTTCTGATGCAAGCAATAAAGTGCTATATGACATGCATAAAAAGGGTTTCATAGACATGGTCAAAGGGCTGCTTGCCTGGCTCAGAAAGGTCTTCTGGGTCTTCAAAGTCTTCTGGTCCAACTCCTTCGTCAGCAACGCAATCTATCGTCGCAAAAATAATAACGAGAAAAAAATAAGGCAATAACAAAACAGAAAAACCAAAGTGCTCAGAAAAATGTCAACTCATTTTTGATAAATACTAGGGGGAAATCTAAGATTTGGAAAATTCCTAGTTTTGGATTTGGAGTAGAAGAATAGAAGAAATGGATTTTCA
This sequence comes from Triticum aestivum, assembly GCF_018294505.1. Taxonomy (NCBI): domain Eukaryota; kingdom Viridiplantae; phylum Streptophyta; class Magnoliopsida; order Poales; family Poaceae; genus Triticum; species Triticum aestivum. The sequence continues at coordinate 641,702,653 of NC_057803.1, read as the reverse complement.
AAGAAGGATTTAAATGCTCAAATTTGAATTTAAATTTGAACATTACAGAAAAGTTTGATGGATATTTATGAAAGTTACACCATTAAATAGGTGGGATTTTTAGAAGAATTTAGGAGCTGGAATTATTGCATTTGGATTATTATTTAATCCTGTGGAATTATTTGAAATATAATAGAAAAAGAAAAAGGAAAACTGGTGCTGTGTCACTGGGCCAGAAAGGCCACAGTGCAGCAGGCCCAGAGGGGATTCAGCCCACGCGAGGCTGCCACGTCGAAGGCGTAAAGGCAAATTACGCCTTCAGCCGACGCAGCGAAACGGTTCGCGCGCGCGTGCAACTTTAAACCTGACGGGTGGGTCCCACCCGTCAGGGCGTGAGGCTAACGGACAGGGCCCATGGCCTTTGTCGTCTACCTTGGGACAGAGAGGGCGGCGAGCTCACCGGCGCCGCTGTGGTCGATGGCGAGGCGATCTGAGGGCACCGGCGTGCTCAGCGCGGAGTCGCCGTTCGGGTGGAGGTGGAGGCGATCGTCGGAGTGCAGGGGTTCGCCGGTGACGAGGAAGCCGGCGGCAGAGCTTCGGGAGGAGCTTGCCCCGGTCGATTCCGGCTGCAATAGAGAGGGGAGACAGAGGGGAAATGGTAAGAGAGGTGAGGCGGTTCCAGATCGAGAGAGAGAGGGCAAAGGAGGCTTGTACCACGAGATCGACGGCGACGTGAAGCGGCGGGGCTCGAGCTCGATCTCGAGCTCGGGTTCTCCTGGAGGAGAATGGAGGACACGGGGAGGGGGGGGCGATTTGGAGTATGCAGGAGCGAGTGGTGGTGAGGGAGAGGTTCGGGGAGGCCTTTAAGTAGGCGAGCCCCGGCTCACCGTAGACCCATGCGCCGACGAGGTTGTTGCCGTTGCTGTGGGTCACGGGGGCACGCGTGGGCGTGTCTGGTGTGCTCGTGGGTTTGGTCCAGAGCGAGGGAAAGGAGAAAGAGGAAGCAGGAGGGACCAGAGGCGCCGCGCGTGTGAGGCCGCTCATTGGCTCGGGCGGCCGGCGCGCGTGCGAGCAAGGGCAGCAGGAGGGAGAAGGAGGAGGGGGACAGAGGCGTGGCATGATGAGGACGTCGAGGAGCATCGGCTGGCGTGAGGGGGGGAGCCGAGGTGGCCGGTGGTGCTTGGCAGGGGGCGGCTACAGTGCGGCAGCGCACTGTAGCGCGCTCCAGAGCGCCCAAATGGCTGTCCAGGACATTTTCTATGCTTGTGGGCGCGCCCTTGCATGTCTAGTAGTATTTGGGGGCGGGGGGGGGGGGGGGCTAAAGAAGGGATCTTGGCCTTGGATGCTTTGGGTGGCCAGTGGGTGAAGAGAGAGGAAGGAGAAGAGTGGAAATGGGGCTGTCTAGAATAGAAAATTGGTGGTTCCATCCCCTTGATCAATAAGCATTGACTTGTGCTAAATTCCAGAGGTAGAGGGAGGTTAGGAGGAGGTGTGGTAAAAAGTTGGGGCCATGGAGAAGAGTGGAAGTGGTCAAAACAGGGGTTTTAGTAAAATGGCAGAAGGTGTTTGTTGCTGGTTTGGGCAAGAAGATGAACTCCTCTTGTCATGAGGCTTGACAGGGTCAAATGGCATGAGATAATAATAGGTTCCACCAAGGTTGAGTCCATTTGGGTAAAGTTGCCAATGCAACTTTTATAAACCCAAGAAATTAGCAGAAATGAACTTGTGTAGATCTAGTTGAGCAAATCACTTCTCCATGATGCACCACTTGGTGTGGTGGCCTCATTTGGTCATGTGAACATGCTAACCAAAGTTGGGGTCAAGGAGAAAAGGTTGGTAGTACAAAGTTGTTCAAATTTGATTCTGGTCAGAGAGGGTTTTGGGGCACTTTGATCAATATAACATTTTCTCCAACTTGTGCCATTTGGTCTAGATGAATGATTAGACCATTTGAGCATGTACACAAGATTTGAGAGCATTTGGACATGTTTGGCAATGTAAAGTTGCTCAAACTTCAAAATGGACAGAAATGGTTTTGAGGGGATTTCATGGGGTTATACTATTCTCCATGACATGATACTTTTCACGATCATCAAACTTGTCATATGTGACATGATAGAATTTTCTTGGAATTTTTTGAGAATATTTCCTTTGTAAATATTTCAAAAGCTTGAAATATCCAAAAAGGGTTTTTGAGGGATTTGACCAATATTTTTAACATGACCATGTGTTGAAACTCTTATATATGGACAATATATGTCCTCTGAGTTTCCCTAGGTTTTTGTCAAATATTTTTAAAACAATAAAATAATTTTTCCCTATTAAAGACCATTTCTGGCCTTAAGAAAAAGCTTTTAAATAAATTGGGAAAATAACTTCTAAAATTATTTTTTTGTGGTTTATGGGAATCGTATATCTAATAGGTTTCAAATATACTCTTTGAAATATTTTTCATACCCCAAATCAAGTACTTGCAGTGCAATCCTCAATTCAGGGGTTTTTGGAAAACTAATTTTTAAAAATACTTTTTGCAAAATTATTTTTGTAAGAAAATACTCTATTCCTCTATACACATGGCATGATCATTGGGCAGAAGTTTGGGGCAAGGAGATGAGGTATAGAAGGTGAAGCTATGTTGACTTTTAAGAGCACTTGAAAACACAGAGAGAAAACCAACTCAAATAAAAAGTCAAATAATGCAAAAGTTTTTGTCAAACCACACTTTATCATGATATATTAGCTTAGGTGTTGTGGCATGAAAATCAGGGTGTGACAGTACGGAATGACAACAGTGGATCTGAAAAATCTTGGGTACACTGACGAACCGTTCGTCCTAGCCAATGATGTGGCACAGGTTATCAATGTGAAGGACATGTCTATCAGACCGAGAAAAAGAAAAGATAAGGAAGCAAATACATCATACGATGAGCCAAAGCGCCACATAGTTCTTTCAGGAAAAAGGGACATCGTGGGAGTGGAGGGCAAGACAGACGTGTCTGAAGATTATGAAAAGTTTCATGAAATTCCTCCCTTCAAAGTCAAGGCTGACCCAAGCATCCTAATAAATGATGAAGATTATCCATGGTTACGGCGCAATAAGCAAATGACACAAGCGAAGAAAAAGTGAAGACTTTCTCCCGCAACTATTATGATGATACCATGCCAACTTTGTAACACACGAGTATGATAACATTGTCCATTTTGTACATGCACATGCTATGTGGGTGAAATTATGATACCATGCCAACTTTCAACTTTTTCAGACTTCATTTGAAATGCTTTAATGTCTTATGGTTCGGCCCTCGTAATACCATTAATCCCGGTTCGCTCCTTGTGAACTACGTGGGCCATTGGTCCCGGTTCCACGCACGAACCGGGACCAATGCGCCTCGCCCCTGGCCCATGACCATTAGTCCCGGTTTGTGCCACAAACTGGGACTAAAGGATTGGTCCTCGTTGCGCTCAGAGTTCAGTCCCACCTCGCCAACCGAAGGGCGCTCACACCGGTTTATAAGCCCGTCCCTCTCTTCCTTGTTGAGCTCCTCTCAAAGTGAAAATAGATGCCCCTATACAGGGAATTTGACCTAAATTCATAGTGAATTTCTCTGAAATTCATAGAAACTTATTATGAATTTAGGTTGAATTTTCTCTATACGCGCATCTATGTTCATTTTTAGAGTAAAGTTAATCACAAACTTGTGATTCACACAAATTTCAAAGAATTCAAATTTTAACTATTCAAATTTGAAAACTAATGGCATTAACAGAAAGTTTATATTTTTTTCTAAAACTAATGGCACTAACAGAAAGTTTCTAATTTTGCGGACCTAAATGCAAAAAAGAATTAAAAAATAAAGAAAAAACAAAAGAAAATAAATAATGTAGAAAACAAAACAAAAAAACTGGAAATAAAATAAAAATAGAAACAATAAGTATTTTGTTGTAAGTAGAAACAAAATAAAATAAATAAAGCAACAAAGAAAAGAAAAAACAAAAAAAGTGTTTTCAAATTTGAAAACTAATGGCACTAACAGAAAGTTTATAATTTTTCTAAAACTAAAAGCAAAAAAGAATTAAAAAATAAAGCAAAAAACAAAAGAAAATAAATAATGCAGAAAACAAAACTAAAAAACTGGAAAAAAATAAAAATGGCAACAATAAGTATTTTGTTGTAAGTAGAAACAAAATAAAATAAATAATGCAAGAAAGAAAACAAAAAAAAACAAAAAAAGTGTTTTCAAATTTGTAAACTAATGGCACTAACAAAAAGTTTATAATTTTTCTAAAACTAAAAGCAAAAAGAATTAAAAAATAAAGCAAAAAACAAAAGAAAATAAATAATGCAGAAAACAAAACAAAAAAACTGGAAATAAAAATAAAAATAGCAACAATAAGTAAAGAAAACAAAAAAATGTTGGAAATATGCCCTAGAGGCAATAATAAATTAGTTATTATTATATTTCCTTGTTCATGATAATCGTTTATTATCCATACTATAATTGTATTGATAGGAAACTCAGATACATGTGTGGGTACATAGACAACACCATGTCCCTAGTAAGCCTCTAGTTGACTAGCTCGTTAATCAATAGATGGTTACGGTTTCCTGACCATGGACATTGGATGTCATTGATAACGGGATCACATCATTAGGAGAATGATGTGATGGACAAGACCCAATCCTAAGCCTAGCACAGATCGTGTAGTTCGTATGCTAAAGCTTTTCTAAATGTCAAGCATCATTTCCTTAGACCATGAGATTGTGCAACTCCCGGATACCGTAGGAATGCTTTGGGTGTACCAAACGTCACAACGTAACTGGGTGGCTATAAAGGTGCATTACAGGTATCTCCGAAAGTGTCTGTTGGGTTGGCACGAATCAAGACTGGGATTTGTCACTCCATGTGACGGAGAGGTATCTCTGGGCCCACTCGGTAGGACATCATCATAATGTGCACAATGTGACCAAGGGGTTGATCACGGGATGATGTGTTACGGGACGAGTAAAGAGACTTGCCGGTAACGAGATTGAACAAGGTATCGGGATACCGACGATCGAATCTCGGGCAAGTACAATGCCGCTAGACAAAGGGAATTGTATACGGGATCGATTGAGTCCTCGACATCGTGGTTCATCCGATGAGATCATCGTGGAACATGTGGGAGTCAACATGGGTATCCAGAGAACGTCTCGGTCATGTCTGCATGGTTCCCGAACCCGTAGGGTCTACACACTTAAGGTTCGATGACGCTAGGGTTATAAAGGAAGTTTGTATGTGGTTACCGAATGTTGTTCGGAGTCCCGGATGAGATCCCGGACGTCACGAGGAGTTCCGGAATGGTCCGGAGGTAAAGATTTATATATAGGACGTCTTATTTTGGTCGCCGGAAAAGTTTCGCGCATTATCGGTATTGTACCGGGAGTGCCGAAAGGGGTCCGGGGGTCCACCGGGGGGGTCCACCTGCCCCGGGGGACCACATGGGCTGTAGGGGGTGCGCCTTGGCCCATATGGGCCAAGGGCACCAGCCCCAAGAGGCCCATGCGCCAAGGAGACTTGGGGAGGGAAGAGTCCAAAGGGGGGAAGGCACCTCCGAGGTGCCTTGGGGAGGATGGACTCCTCCCCCCCTCTTGGCCGCACCCCTTCCTTGGAGGAAGGGGCAAGGCTGCACCCTCCCCCCTCTCTTGCACCTATATAAAGGGAGGGGAGGGAGGGGAAGCCACACCCTGAGTCCCTGGCACCTCCCTCCCTCCCGTGACACCTCCTCCTCTCCCGCAGGTGCTTGGCGAAGCCCTGCAGGATTGCCACGCTCCTCCACCACCACCACGCCATTGTGCTGCTGCTGGATGGAGTCTTCCTCAACCTCTCCCTCTCTCCTTGCCGGATCAAGGCATGGGAGACGTCACCGGGCTGTACGTGTGTTGAACGCGGAGGTGTCGTCCGTTCGGCACTAGGGTCATCGGTGATCTAAATCACGGCGAGTACGACTCCATCATCCCCGTTCCACTTGAACGCTTTCGCTTAGCGATCTACAATGGTATGTAGATGCACTCTCCTTCCCCTCGTTGCTGGTTTCTCCATAGATAGATCTTGGTGACACGTAGGAAAATTTTGAATTTCTGCTACGTTCCCCAACAGTGGCATCATGAGCTAGGTCTATTGCGTAGATTCTTTGCACGAGTAGAACACAAAGTAGTTGTGGGTGTTGATGTTGTTCAATATGCTTACCGTTACTAGTCCAATCTTGTTTCGACGGTATTGTGGGATGAAGCGGCCCGGACCGACCTTACACGTACTCTTACGTGAGACAGGTTCCACTGACTGACATGCACTTGGTGCATAAGGTGGCTAGCGGGTGCCAGTCTCTCCCACTTTAGTCGGAACGGATTCGATGAAAAGGGTCCTTATGAAGGGTAAATAGCAATTGGCATATCACGTTATGGTTTTGCGTAGGTAAGAAACGTTCTTGCTAGAAACCCATAGCAGCCACGTAAAACATGCAAACAACAATTAGAGGACGTCTAACTTGTTTTTGCAGGGTATGCTATGTGATGTGATATGGCCAAGAAGAATGTGATGAATGATATGTGATGTATGAGATTGATCATGTTCTTGTAATAGGATTCACGACTTGCATGTCGATGAGTATGACAACCGGCAGGAGCCATAGGAGTTGTCTTTATTTATTGTATGACCTGCGTGTCATTAAACAACGCCATGTAATTACTTTACTTTATTGCTAACTGGTAGCCATAGTAGTAGAAGTAATAGTTGGCGAGACAACTTCATGAAGACACGATGATGGAGATCATGATGATGGAGATCATGGTGTCATGCCGGTGACGATGATGATCATGGAGCCCCGAAGATGGAGATCAATGGAGCTATATGATATTGGCCATATCATGTCACTACTATATAATTGCATGTGATGTTTATTATGTTTATGCATCTTGTTTACTTAGAACGACGGTAGTAAATAAGATGATCCCTTACAACAATTTCAAGAAGTGTTCTCCCCTAACTGTGCACCGTTGCTAAAGTTCGTCGCTTCTAAGCACCACGTGATGATCGGGTGTGATGGATTCTTACATTCACATACAACGGGTGTAAGACAGATTTACACACGCGAAACACTTAGGGTTAACTTGACGAGCCTAGCATGTATAGACATGGCCTCGGAACACAGAGACCGAAAGGTCGAGCATGAGTCGTATAGTAGATACAATCAACATGAAGATGTTCACCGATGATGACTAGTCCGTCTCACGTGATGATCGGACACGGCCTAGTTGACTCGGATCATGTAATCACTTATATGACCAGAGGGATGTCTATCTGAGTGGGAGTTCATAAGATGAACTTAATTATCTTGAACATAGTCAAAAGACCTTTTGCAAATTATGTCATAAGCTCGCGCTTTAGTTCCACTGTTTAGATATGTTCCTAGAGAAAATATAGTTGAAAGTTGAAAGTAGCGATTATGCGGACAGTAGAAAGCTTATGTCCTTAATGCACCGCTTATTGTGCTGAACCCCAAACGTCGTTTGTGGATGTTGCGAACATCGAACATACACGTCTTGATAACTACGTGATAGTTCAGTTAAACGGTTTAGAGTTGAGGCACGAAAGACGTTTTCGAAATGTCGTGGAACATATGAGATGTTTCGAGGGCTGAAATTAGGATTTCAGGCTCGTGCCCACGTCAAGAGGTATGAGACCTCCGACGATTTTCTTAGCCTACAAACTAAGGGAGAAAAGCTCAATCGTTGAGCTTGTGCTTAGATTGTCTGAGTACAACAATCACTTGAATCGAGTGGGAGTTGATCTTCCAGATGAGATAGTGACGTTTCTCCAAAGTCATTGCCACCAAGCTGCTAGAGCTTCGTGATGAACTATAACATATCAAGGATAGAGATGATGATCCTTGAGGTATTCGCGTTGTTTGACATCGCGAAAGTAAAAATCAAGAAGGAGCATCAATTGTTGATGGTTGGTGAAACCACTAGTTTCAAGAAGGGCAAGGGAAAGAAGGGACACTTCATGAAATGGAAAATCAGTTGCTGCTCCAGTGAAGAAACCCAAGGTTGAACCCAAACCCGAGACTAAGTGCTTCTGCAATAAGGGGAACGGCCACTGGAGCAGAATTACCCTAGATACTTGGTAGATAAGAAGGCTCGCAAGGTCGATAGAAGTATATTGGATATACATTAAGTTATTGTGTATTTTACTAGTACTCCTAGTAGCACCAGGGTATTAGATACCGGTTCGGTTGCTAAGTGTTAGTAATTCGAAATAAAAGGCTACGGAATAAACGGAGACTAGCTAAAGGAGAGCTGACGATATGTGTTGGAAGTGTTTCCAATTTTGATGTGATCAAACATCGCACGCTCCCTCTACCATCAAGATTAGTATTAAACCAGAATAATTATCATTTGGTGTTTGCATTGAGCATAGACATGATTGGATTATGTCTATCGCAATACGGTTATTCATTTAAGGAGAATAATGGTTACTCTATTTATTTGACTAATACCTTCGATGGTCTTGCACCTAAAAGAATGGTTTATTGAATCTCGATCGTAGTGATACACATTTTCATGCCAAAAGATATAAGATAGTAATGATAGTACCACGTACTTGTGGCACTGCAATGCAAGTCATATTGGTATAAAACGCATGAAGAAGCTCCATGTTGATGGATCTTTGGACTCACCCGTTTTTGAAAAGTTTGAGACATGCAAACCATGTCTATTGGTTCATACGCATGAAGAAACTCCATGCAGATGGATCGTTTAGACTCACTTGATTTGGAATCACTTGAGATATGCAAATCATACCACATGGGCAAGATGACTGAAAAGCCTCAGTTTCAGTAAGATGGAACAAGGTAGCAACCTGTTGGAAGTAACACATTTTGATGTGTGCAGTCCAATGAGTGCTGAGGCATGCAGTGAATATCGTTATGTTCTGACTTCACAGATGATTTGAATAGATGTTGAGTATATTTACTTGATGAAACACAAGTCTGAATTATTGAATGGTTCAAGTAATTTCAGAGTGAAGTTAAAGATCATTATGACAAGAGGATAAAATGTCTATGATATGATCATAGAGATGAGTATCTAAGTTACGAGCTTTGGCACGCAATTAAGACACTGTGGAAATTGTTTTACAATTAATACCGCCTGGAACACCATAGTGTGATGGTGTGTCCGAACATCATAGTTGCACCCTATTGGATATGGTGCGTCCCATGATGTCTCTTATCGAATTACCACTATCGTTCATGGGTTAGGCATTAGAGACAACCGCACTCACTTTAATAGGGCACCACGTAATTCCGTTCAGACGGCACTGTTTGAACTATGGTTTGGAGAAACCTAAGTTGTCGTTTCTTAAAAGTTTGGGGCTGCGACGCTTATGTGAAAAGGTTTCATCGTGATAAGCTCGAACCCAAAACGGATAAATACATCTTCATAGGATACCCAAAATGGTTGGGTATACCTCCTATCTCAGATCCGGAAGCAAAAGTAATTGTTTCTAGAAACAGGTCCTTTCTCGAGGAAAAGTTTCTCTCAAAAGAATTGAGTGGGAGGATGGTGGAGACTTGATGAGGTTAATGAACCGTCACTTCAACTAGTGTGTAGCAGGGCACAGGAAGTTGTTCCCATGGCACCTACACCAATTGAAGAAGAAGCTTATGATAGTGATCATGAAGTTTCGGATCAAGTCACTAACGTACCTCGTAGGGTGACAAGGATGCGTAGTACTTTAGAGTGGTACGCAATCCTGTCTTAGAGGTCATGTTGCTAGACAACAATGAACCTACGAGCTATGGAGAAGCGATGGTGGGCCCGGATTCCGACGAATGGCTCGAGGCCATAAAATCCGAGAACAGATCCATGACTTTGGAAGAAATACTTGATGGTCGTAAGGCCATTGGGTACGGATGGATTTTAAAAGGAAGACAGACAATGATGGTAAGAATTACCATTAAGAAAGCTCGACTTGTCGTTAAGATGTTTTCCGACAAGTTCAAGGAGTTGATTACGGTGAGGTTTTCTCACTCGTAGTGATGCTAAGAGTCTGTTGGAATTGGATTAGCAGTTACTGCATGATTGATGAAATCTTGCAGATAGGATGTCAAAACATTGTTTCCTCGACGTTATACTTGAGGAAAGGTTGTATGTGATACAACCAGAAGGTTTTGTCAATCCTGAAAGATGCTAACAAGTATGCGAAGCTCCAGCTATCCTTCTAAGGACTGGAGTAAGCATCTCGGAGTTGGAATATACGCTTTGATGAGATGATCAAAGATTTTGGGTCTATACCAAGTTTATGAGAAACTTGTATTTCCAAAGAAGTGAGTGGGAGCACTATAGAATTTCTGATGAGTGTATGTTGTTGACATATTGATGATCAGAAATGATGTAGAATTTCTGGAAAGCATATAGGGTTATTTGAAAGATGTTTTTCAATAGAAAACCTGGATTAAGCTACTTAAACATTGAGCATCGAGATCTATAAGGATAGATCAAAATGCTTAATAATACTTTCAAATGAGCACATACCTTGACATGATCTTGAAGGTGTTCAAGATGGATCAGTCAAAGAAGGAGTTCTTGCCTGAGATGTAAGGTATGAAGTTAAGAGTTAAAGCTCGACCAGGGCAGAAAAGAGAGAAAGGACGAAGGTCGTCCCCTATGCTTCAGACATAGGCTCTATAGTATGCCATGATGTGTACCGCACTGGAAGTGTGCCTTGCCATGAGTCAGTCAAGGGGTACAAGAATGATCCAGGAATGGATCATTGGACAGCGGTCAATAATTGTCCTTGGAGTAAATAAGGACATGTTTCTCGATTATGGAAGTAATAAAGAGTTTGGCGTAAGGGGTTACATCGATGCAAGCTTTAACACCTATCCGAGTGACTCTGAGTAGCAAACCGGATACGTATAGTGGAGCAACCATTTGGAATAGATCCAAGTGGAGCGTGGAAGCAGCGTTTACAATATGACCTCGAAATTTGCAAAGCACACACGGATCTGAAAGGTTCAGACCTGTTGACTAAAACCTCTCTCACAAGCAAAACATGATCAAACCCCAGAACTCATTGAGTCTTAATCACATGATGATTTGAACTAGTTTAATGACACTAGTAAACTCTTTGGATGTTGGTCACATGGCGATGTGACCTGTGAGTGTTAATCACATGGCGATGTGAACTAGATTATTGACTCTAGTGCAAGTGGGAGACTGTTGGAAATATGCCCTAGAGGCAATAATACATTAGTTATTATTATATTTCCTTGTTCATGATAATCATTTATTATCCATGCTATAATTGTATTGATAGGAAACTCAGATACATGTGTGGGTACATAGACAACACCATGTCCCTAGTAAGCCTCTACTTGACTAGCTTGTTAATCAATAGATGGTTATGGTTTCCTGACCATTGACATTGGATGTCATTGATAACGGGATCACATCATTAGGAGAATGATGTGATGGACAAGACCCAATCCTAAGCCTAGCACAGATCGTGTAGTTCGTATGCTAAAGCTTTTCTAAATGTCAAGCATCATTTCCTTAGACCATGAGATTGTGCAACTCCCGGATACCGTAGGAATGCTTTGGGTGTACCAAACGTCACAACGTAACTGGGTGGCTATAAAGGTGCATTACAGGTATCTCCGAAAGTGTCTGTTGGGTTGGCACGAATCGAGACTGGGATTTGTCACTCCGTGTGACGGAGAGGTATCTCTGGGCCCACTCGGTAGGACATCATCATAATGTGCACAATGTGACCAAGGGGTTGATCACGGGATGATGTGTTACGGGACGAGTAAAGAGACTTGCCGGTAACGAGATTGAACAAGGAATCGGGATACCGACGATCGAATCTCGGGCAAGTACAATGCCGCTAGACAAAGGGAATTGTATACGGGATCGATTGAGTCCTTGACATCGTGGTTCATCCGATGAGATCATCGTGGAACATGTGGGAGTCAACATGGGTATCCAGATCCCGCTGTTGGTTATTGACTGGAGAACGTCTCGGTCATGTCTGCATGGTTCCCGAACCTGTAGGGTCTACACACTTAAGGTTCGATGACGCTAGGGTTATAAAGGAAGTTTGTATGTGGTTACCGAATGTTGTTCGGAGTCCCGGATGAGATCCCGGACGTCACGAGGAGTTCCGAAATGGTCCAGAGGTAAAGATTTATATATAGGAAGTCTTATTTTGGTCGCCAGAAAAGTTTCGCACATTATCGGTATTGTATCGGGAGTGCCGAAAGGGGTCCGGGGGTCCACCGGGGGGGTCCACCTGCCCCGGGGGGCCACATGGGCTGTAGGGGGTGCGCCTTGGCCCATATGGGCCAAGGGCACCAGCCCCAAGAGGCCCATGCGCCAAGGAGACTTGGGGAGGGAAGAGTCCAAAGGGGGGAAGGCACCTCCGAGGTGCCTTGGGGAGGATGGACTCCTCCCCCCCCTCTTGGCTGCACCCCTTCCTTGGAGGAAGGGGCAAGGCTGCGCCCTCGCCCCCCTCTCTTGCACCTATATAAAGGGAGGGGAGGGAGGGGAAGCCACACCCTGAGTCCCTGGCACCTCCCTCCCTCCCGTGACACCTCCTCCTCTCCCGCAGGTGCTTGGCGAAGCCCTGCAGGATTGCCACGCTCCTCCACCACCACCACGCCGTTGTGCTGCTGCTGGATGGAGTCTTCCTCAACCTCTCCCTCTCTCCTTGCTGGATCAAGGCATGGGAGACGTCACCGGGCTGTACGTGTGTTGAACGCGGAGGTGCCATCCGTTCGGCACTAGGGTCATCGGTGATCTGAATCACGGCGAGTACGACTCCATCATCCCCGTTCCACTTGAACGCTTCCGCTTAGCGATCTATAATGGTATGTAGATGCACTCTCCTTCCCCTCGTTGCTGGTTTCTCCATAGATAGATCTTGGTGACACGTAGGAAAATTTTGAATTTCTGCTACGTTCCCCAACAGTGGCATCATGAGCTAGGTCTATTGCATAGATTCTTTGCACGAGTAGAACACAAAGTAGTTGTGGGTGTTGATGTTGTTTAATATGCCTACCGTTACTAGTCCAATCTTGTTTCGACGGTATTGTGGGATGAAGCGGCCCGGACCGACCTTACACGTACTCTTACGTGAGACAGGTTCCACTGACTGACTGACCGGCCCGCTATGAGCCGCCGCCCCAGCTTTTTTTTATTAGTTTAATTTTTTTGTTCATATATATATATATAATGTATATGTGTATGTATGTGGCTATATATTTTTGTTCATATGTGGCTATATGTTTTTTATTTTTATTAGTTTAATTTTTTTGTTCATATGTGATGTATATGTGTATGTGGCTAGAATATGCTAATTAAATATATATGTCAAAAATGTTTTTTTGTTCATAGAAAGTTTTTTGTTCATATATAGAAAGTTTTTATATATGACAATGGATATATATTCGATATATATGAGAAATGATGATCCATGGAAAAGTTTTATATATGCAAAAGTTACAATTTTAGAAAAGTTCTATATATCTAGCTAGGAAGGGAAGAAGAAGAAAAAGAAGGATAGGAAAGTAGAAAATAAGAAGAGGAAAGAAAGAAGAAGAGGAGAGGAAGAAGAGGAGAAATAAATAAGAAGAGGAAAAAAGAAGAAAAGGAAGAGGAGAAGAAGAAAGGAATAGAGGGGAAGAAGAAAAAATAGAAATTTTTTCTATTTTTTCTTCTTCTCCTCTATTCCTTTCTTCTTCTCCTATTTTTTTTTCTTCTTTTTTTTCTTCGATCTTCTCCTCTATTCCTTTCTTCTTCTCCTCTTTTCATTTCTTCTTCGTTTTCTTATGTTTTATCGGGTCTGTCATCGTCGATATACCCCTCCCGATAACTTTAACACGAGGGGGGGGGGTCGATATACCCCCTCCCCGATAATATTATTTTCCCATGTACGTATGTCGTGTCGATATAAACTCCCGATAACTTCAACACGTGGGGGGGGGGGGTCGATATACCCCCTCCCCGTTACTATTATTTTCCCATGTACATATGTCGTCGTTGTCGATATAAACCCCTCCCGATAACTTCAACACATGGGGGGGTCAATATACCCCCTCCCAGATAATATTATTTTCCCATGTACGTATGTTGTCGTTGTCGATATAAACCCCTCCCGATAACTTCAACACGTGGGGGGGGGTCGATATACCCCCTCCCGATAACTTCAACACGTGGGGGGGATCGATATACCCCCTCCCCGGTAACATTATTTTCCCGTGTATGTATCTCGTCGTTGTCGATATTACCTCCTTGGAGCGTTGTCGAGGCCACCCCAAACCCTAGAGAAGCAGCGTCGAGGCCACTAATTAATATGATTCCTTACTGTGATTAGCTAGCTAGTTTTACGTTTGCCACTAGCTAATATATCCATCTGTCATGTTTGAATAGTAATTGCCATGTTGTAAATATTTGTAGAAACTATGGACACCCCCCAGACGAAGCACAAGAAGCGTTGTTGGGGGACATAATCACACAAGGAAGTGATGCCGTCTGCTTGTTCTTTCTCAACGACACCGATGGTCTGGAAGGAGAGGGTGAAGAAGCGGCTGGCTATGATTATGATGGCTCCGATGACCCAATGCCGGTGCAAGAAGGAGACCGTGAGGACGGCTCCGGTGACCCAATGACGGTGCAAGAAGGAGACCGTGATGACGGCTCCAGTGACCGAACCGAGTCCGGCCAGGTATATATATTAGTTAAGCCTGTGTTAACTAGCTAATTGATGCATTCATTGTTTTGGTATGTACACATATTAATTAACTCTCGTCTTTGTTCTTTTTTCTAGCCCTCCGGATCAAGCACAACTTCGGTAAATAGACGAGGCCCAAAGAAAAAGTTGAGCTCGGATGAAAGGTTTGAGATCATAGCAATTGCGCGCGACGGCCAACCGATTGAACCCATCCGGACAAAGAACGCATTTGTTGCTCAGTGCGGGGTTCTGGTTAGGGACAGGATCCCGATCAGCATGCACCAATGGTATAAGCCTAAGAACGAAGACCCTGAGGTGTCTTATGTCAATGATATGCAGAAAAATGATCTTTGAACTGAGCTGAAGTCAAATTTCACCCTACCGCCAGAGGATGATCCGGAGAAGCCAGTTAAAGAGCAATTAATCAAGTATTTTGCTCTTAAGAAGATGGCAGACCTATTCAGGAGGTGGAAGAAAGACCTGAATAGGTTTGTCGACAAAAAAGAGACACCAGAATTCAAGGGCAAATATGAGAAGATCAGAGATCACTGGCCGGCATTTGTGGCCCACAAGACATCAGAAAAGAGTAAGAAGATGTCGGCGACAAACAAGTAAAATGCTGCGAAGAAGAAGCTTCACCATCGCACGTGGTCAGGTGGCTACCTCAAAGCCCGGCCAAAGTGGGCCAAGGCTGAGAATGATCTGGTTGATAAAGGGATCAAACCAAAGACAATGAACTGGCCAGACCGTTGCCGGACTTGGTTCTTCGGGGCTGGCAGAACCTTGGACCCTGTATCAGGGAAGTGCATTTGGACGAACGAGCAATTGGAAATACCAGTCAAGAGGCTTCAGCACTATATCGATGCAGCGCAGCAAGGGACGTTCATTCCAGACAGAGAGAACGACGAGCTCACAATGGCCCTCGGGAATCCTGAGCACCCTGGACGGAAACGAGGCACGCCAGGCTCCATTCCGTGGAATGCTGGTTTTCCGGACGCAGGCGGTTACAAATGCCAGGAGAGGAGGAAAAAAGTGCAGCAGACCCAACTGCAGTCGCTGCACGCAAGGGTATAAGCGATAGAGGAACGAGAAGCAAATCGCAGCAAACGAACTGCCGAAGCTTCCCCCAAAGCTACCCCGCCATCTCAGCGGAGAAGCAGCGTGGCTTCCACTGAGCTGCTTAAGCCGGAGCATGTCTTGACGGCTCCTGCCAGCTATCCCGTGGATGCTATCTCTTTTTCCACACTTGTGCTTCAAAGTAGCACCTTGTTCTTCATATAGTGAGTCTCATATATTGTGCTTCAAAGTAGCACCTTGTTCTTCATGTAGTGAGTCTCATATATTGTGCTTCAAAGTAGCACCTCGTTCTTCATGTAGTGAGTCTCATAAGTTGTCTTTTTTTATACTAGTGGGAATTTTTCATTATAGAACTTGGCTTGTATATTCCTACAATGGGCTTCGTCAAATGCCCTAGGTCTTCGTGAGCAAGCAAGTTGGATGCACACCCACTAGTTTTCTTTTGTTGAGCATTTATAGCTATAGTGCATCCGTTGCATGGCAATCCCTACTCCTCATGTTGACATCAATTGATGGGCATCTCCATAGCCCGTTGATTAGCCTCGTCAACGTGAGACTTTCTCCTTTTTTTGTCTTCTCCACACAATCCCCATCATCATATTCTATTCCACCCATAGTGCTATATACATGGCTCACGCTCATGTATTGCGTGAAAGTTGAAAAAGTTTGAGATTATTTAAGTATGAAACAATTCCTTGGCTTGTCATCGGGGGTATAGAAGTTGGGAACATCTTTGTGTGACGGAAATGAAGCATAGCCTAACTATATGATTTTGTAGGGATGAACTTTCTTTTGCCATGTTATTTTGAGAAGACATGATTGCTTTGATTAGTATGCTTGAAGTATTATTATTTTTGTGTCAATATGAACTTTTGTCTTGAATCTTTCGGATCTGAATATTCATATCACAATTAAGAGGTTTTACATTGAAATTATGCCAAAGTATCACTCCGCATCAAAAATTCTTTTTTATCATTTACCTACTCAAGGACGAGCAGGAATTAAGCTTGGGGATGCTTGATACGTCTCCAACGTATCTATAATTTTTTATTACTCCATGCTACTTTGTCTACTGTTTTGGAATATATTGGGCTTTATTTTCCACTTTTATATTACTTTTGGGACTAACCTATTAACCGGAGGCCCAGCCCAGAATTGCTGTTTTTTGCCTTTTTCAGTATTTCGAAGAAACAGAATATCAAACGGAGTCCAAACGGAATGAAACCTTCGGAATCGTGATTTTCCAACCGAACGTGATCCAGGAGACTTGGACCCTACTCCAAGCAGCGCCAGAGGCAGTCTACGTATCCCCGAACGATCAGAACAGGAGCCAAAAACCTAATTCCACCGCCGCAACTTTATGTATCCACGAGATCCCATCTTGGGGCCTATTCCGGAGCTCCGCCGGGGAGGGCCGTCATCACGGAGGGCTTCTACATCATCATAGCCCCTCCGATGAAGTGTGAGTAGTTTACTTCAGACCTTCGGGTCCATAGTTATTAGCTAGATGGCTTCTTCTCTCTTTTTGGATCTCAATACAATGTTCTCCCCCTCTCTCGTGGAGATCTATTCGATGTAATCTTCTTTTTGCGGTGTGTTTGTTGAGACCAATGAATTGTGGGTTTATGATCCAGTATTATCTATGGAAAATATTTGATTCTTCTCTGGATTCTTTTATGTATGATTGAGTTATCTTTGCAAGTCTCTTCGAATTATCTCTTTGGTTTGGCCAACTAGATTGGTAGTTCTTGCAATGGGAGAAGTGATTATCTTTGGGTTCAATCTTGCGGTGTCCTTACTCAGTGACAGAAAGAGTTGCAAGGCACATATTGTATTGTTGCCATCGAGGATAACAAGATGGGTTTTTTTTATCATATTGCATGAATTTATCCCTCTACATCATGTCATCTTGCTTACAGCATTACTTTGTTTTTACTTAATACTCTAGATGCATGCTGGATAGCGGTCGATGAGTGGAGTAATAGTAGTAGATGCAGAATCGTTTCGATCTACTTGTTTTGGACGTGATGCCTACATACATGATCATTACCTATATATACCTACGTATCCCCGAACGATCAGAACAAGAGCCAAAAACCTAATTCCACCGCCGCAACTTTCTGTATCCATGAGATCCCATCTTGGGGCCTGTTCCGGAGCTCCGCCGGAGAGGGCCGTCATCACGGAGGGCTTCTAGATCATCATAGCCCCTCCGATGAAGTGTGAGTAGTTTAGTTCAGACCTTCGGGTCCATAGTTATTAGCTAGATGGCTTCTTCTCTCTTTTTGGATCTCAATACAATGTTCTCCCCCTCTCTCGTGGAGATCTATTTGATGTAATCTTCGTTTTGCGGTGTGTTTGTTGAGACCGATGAATTGTGGGTTTATGATCCAGTATTATCTATGGAAAATATTTGATTCTTCTCTGAATTCTTTTATGTATGATTGAGTTATCTTTGCAAGTCTCTTCGAATTATCTCTTTGGTTTGGCCAACTAGATTGGTAGTTCTTGCAATGGGAGAAGTGCTTAGCTTTGGGTTCAATCTTGCGGTGTCCTTACTCAGTGACAGAAAGAGTTGCAAGGCACATATTGTATTGTTGCCATCGAGGATAACAAGATGGGGTTTTTTATCATATTGCATGAATTTATCCCTCTACATCATGTCATCTTGCTGACGGCGTTACTTTGTTTTTACTTAATACTCTAGATGCATGCCGGATAGCGGTCGATGAGTGGAGTAATAGTAGTAGATGCAGAATCGTTTCAATCTACTTGTTTTGGACGTGATGCCTATATACATGATCATTGCCTAGATATACTCATAAGTATGCTCAATTCTGTCAATTGCTCAACAGTAATTTGTTCACCCACCGTAGAATACTTATGCTCTTGAGAGAAGCCACTAGTGAAACCTATGGCCCCCGGGTCTATTCTCATCATATCAATCTATATCACTTTATTTACTTGATTTGTTTTATTACTTTGCCTTTTACTTTTTACTTTGCATCTATCTATCAAAAATACCAAAAATTATCTCTATCAGATCTCACTCTCGTAAGTGACCGTGAAGGGATTGACAACCCCTAAGCGTTGGTTGCAAGTTGCTATCATTTTGTGTAGGTACGAGGGACTTGTGCGTGGTCTCCTACTGGATTGATACCTTGGTTCTCAAAAACTGAGGGAAATACTTATGCTACTTTACTGCATCATCCTCTCCTCTTCGGGGAAATCCAACGCAGTGCTCAAGAGGTAGCAAGAAGAATTTCTTGCGCCGTTGCCGGGGATGCTCACGCAAGCAAGTCAACCATACCAAGTACCCATCACAATCCCTATCTCTCGCATTACATTATTTGCCATTTGCCTCTTGTTTTCCTCTCCCCCACTTCACCCTTGCCGTTTTATTTGCCCTCTCTTTCCCAATCTCCTCCTCTCTTTCCCGTTTGCCTTTTTCCCTTTGCCTTCCTGCTTTCTCTTGTGTTAGTTTGTCTTTTTGTTGCGATGGCTCTACCTAGATTTGGTGACCTTCACCTTAAAAGGCTAGAGGAGATCGAAAGCAATGTTAGAAAATTTATGGTTTTACAATTTGAGCACAATAATTTCTTTAGAAACGAACTTAAGGAACAATAAAGTTTTGTGAGCTTTATGAATAAAGAACTCGATGATATGTCTAAAGAATTTTATGGTATAAGGACTCAAATTGCTCGTCTTGAAAATATGACTGCTGAAATTTCAGATATGCAAGCTACCTTAGTCAATAAGATGGCCGCTAAACCAAATACCTATGAAAATCAAGATGAAGATCTAAAAGTTATTGATGTGTCCCCTATTAAATCTTTGTTTTGCAATATGAATCTTGATGAATCTGAAGATTATCTTCCTTAACCTAGAAGGCGTTCTAAGAATTCGGAGTTTCGAGATCTTGATCATAAAATTGAGGAAAGTGGGATTGAAATAAGTAAAAACCGTGATGTTGCTAAACCCACTATTTTGGATCTCAAGGAATTTAATTATGAAAATTGATGTTTGAATAGTTGTATTTCCTTGTTGCAATCCGTGCTAGATTCTCCTCATGCTTATAGTCAAAATAAGGCCTTTACCGAACATATTGTTGATGCTTTGATGCAATCTTATGAGGAAAAACTTGAGTTGAAAGTTTCTATCCCTAGAAAACTCTATGATGAGTGGGAACGCACTATTAAAATTAAAATTAAAGATTTTGAGTTTTATGCTTTGTGTGATTTGGGTCCTAGTGTCTCTACTATCCACAAAACTTTATGTGATTTGCTAGATTTCCGTGATTTTGATGATTGCTCCCTAAACTTGCATCTTGCGGATTCCACTATTAAAAAGCCTATGGGAAGAATTAGTGATGTTCTTATTGTTGCCAATAGAAATTATGTGCCCGTAGATTTTATAGTTCTTGATATATATTGCAATCCTTCATGTCCTATTATTCTTGGTAGACCTTTCCTTAGAACGATTTGTGTAATTATTGATATGAAGGAAGGGAATATTAGATTCCAATTTCCCTTAAATAAGGGTATGGAACATTTCCCTAGAAATAAAATAAAATTACCATATGAATCTATCATGAGAGCTACTTATGCATTGCCTATCAAAGATGGCAATACCTAGATCTATCTTCGCTTTTATGCCTAGCTAGGGGCGTTAAACGATAGCGCTTGTTGGGAGGCAACCCAATTTTATTTTGTGTTTTTTTTCTTTTTGTTGTTGTTTTTGCTTCTGTTTAGGAATAAATAATCCATCTAGCCTCTGTTTAGATGTGGTTTTATCTTTTAATTAGTGTTTGTGCCAAGCTAGACCTACTGGATCTTCTTGGATGATAGTTATCTGATCTTGCTGTAATTTCCAGAATCTTTGTGCTCAGTGCCCGAGTTGTTAAAAATCACCAGAACGTGATAAGATACTTATTCCAATTGCTGCTGATCAATAAACAAATTTTCCAGGTCTTCTAATTTTGATAGAATTTTTTGGGTTCCAGAAGTTTGCGTTAGTAACAGATTGCTACAGACTGTTCTGTTTTTGACAGATTCTGTTTTTCGTGTGTTGTTTGCTTATTTTGATGAATCTATGGCTAGTAAATTAGTTTATAAACCATAGAGAAGTTGTAATACAGTAGGTTTAACACCAATATAAATAAATAATGAGTTCATTACATTACCTTGAAGTAGTCTTTTGTTTTCTTTCTCTAACGGTGCTCACGAGATTTCTATTGAGTTTTGTGTTGTGAAGTTTTCAAGTTTTGGGTGAATTCTTTTGATGGATTATGGAACAAGGAGTGGCAAGAGCCTAATCTTGGGGATGCCCATGGCATCCCCAAGATAATCCAAGGACACCAAAAAGTCAAAGCTTGGGGATGCCCCGGAAGGCATCCCCTCTTTCGTCCACTTCCATCGGTAATTTACTTGGAGCTATATTTTTATTCACCAACATGATATGTGTTTTGCTTCGAGCGTCTTGTATTATTTGTGTCTTTGCTTGTTAGTTTACCACAATTATCCTTGCTGTAAAAACCTTTTGAGAGAGCCATACTTGAATTGGAATTTGTTAGAATACTCTTTGTGCTTCACTTATATCTTTTGAGCTTGATAGTTTTGCTCATAGTGCTTCACTTATATCTTTTGAGCTTGATAGTTTTGCTCATAGTGCTTCACTTATATCTTTTGAGCGTGATAATTTTTGCTCTAGTACTTCACTTAGATCTTTTAGAGCACGGTGGTGCATTTATTTTAAAGAAACTATTTGATCTCTCATGCTTCACTTAGATTATTTTGAGAGACTTTAATAGCATGGTAATTTGCTTAATGTTAATATACTTGGTGTTCAAGATATGTGAAACTTTCTTTTGAGTGAAATTAATAATAAGATAAGTTTGATGCTTGATAATTGTTTTGAGATATGGAGGTGATAATATCAAAGTCGTGCTAGTTGAGTAGTTGAGAATTTGAGAAATACTTGTGTTGAAGTTTGCAAGTCCCGTAGCATGCACGTATGGTTAAAGTTGTGTAAAAAATTTGGAACATGAAGTGTACCTGGCTTGTGCATCCTTATGAGTGGCGGTCGGGGACGAGCGATGTTCTTTTCCTACCAATCTATCCCCCTAGGAGCATGCGCGTAGTACTTGAATTTTTGACGAGTTCTAAATTTTTGCAATAAGTATATGAGTTCTTTTGACTAATGTTGAGTCCATGGATTATACGCACTCTCACCTTTCCACCTTTTTTTAGCCTCTTCGGTACCGTGCATTGCCATTTCTCACCTTGAGAGTTGGCGCAAACTTCGCCGGTGCATCCAAACCCCGTGATACGATGCGCTCTATCACACATAAACCTCCTTATATCTTCCTCAAAACAGCCACCATACCTACCTATTATGGCATTTCCATAGCCATTCCGATATATATTGCCATGCAACTTCCCTCATCATCATCATGACATACATTACTTTTGTCATATTGCCATTGCATGATCATGTAGTTGACATCGTATTTGTGGCAAAGCCACCATGCATTATTTTTCATACATGTCACTCTTGATTCATTGCACCATCCCGGTACACCGCCGGAGGCATTCATATAGAGTCATATCTTGTTCTAAGTTTCGAGTTGTAATCTTTGTGTTGTAATCAATAGAAGTGTGATGATCATCATTATTAGAGAATTGCCCAAATAAAAAAAAGAGAGAAAGGCCAAAAAGAAGAAAGTCCCAAAAAATAAAGAAAATAAAAAGGGCAATGCTACTATCTCTTTTTCCACACTTGTGCTTCAAAGTAGCACCTTGTTCTTCATATAGTGAGTCTCATATATTGTGCTTCAAAGTAGCACCTTGTTCTTCATGTAGTGAGTCTCATATATTGTGCTTCAAAGTAGCACCTCGTTCTTCATGTAGTGAGTCTCATAAGTTGTCTTTTTTTATACTAGTGGGAATTTTTCATTATAGAACTTGGATTGTATATTCCTGCAATGGGCTTCCTCAAATGCCCTAGGTCTTCGTGAGCAAGCAAATTGGATGCACACCCACTAGTTTTATTTTGTTGAGCATTTATAGCTCTAGTGCATCCGTTGCATGGCAATCCCTACTCCTCATGTTGACATCAATTGATGGGCATCTCCATAGCCCGTTGATTAGCCTCGTCAACGTGAGACTTTCTCCTTTTTTTGTCTTCTCCACACAATCCCCATCATCATATTCTATTCCACCATAGTGCTATATCCATGGCTCACGCTCATGTATCGCGTGAAAGTTGAAAAAGTTTGAGATTATTTAAGTATGAAACAATTGCTTGGCTTGTCATCGGGGGTATAGAAGTTGGGAACATCTTTGAGTGACGGAAATGAAGCATAGCCTAACTATACGATTTTGTAGGGATGAACTTTCTTTTGCCATGTTATTTTGAGAAGACATGATTGCTTTGATTAGTATGCTTGAAGTATTATTATTTTTTTGTCAATATGAACTTTTGTCTTGAATCTTTCGGATCTAAATATTCATATCACAATTAAGAGGATTTACACTGAAATTATGCCAAAGTATAACTCCGCATCAAAAATTCTTTTTTATCATTTACCTACTCGAGGACGAGCAGGAATTAAGCTTGGGGATGCTTGATACGTCTCCAACGTATCTATAATTTTTGATTACTCCATGCTACTTTGTCTACTGTTTTGGACTATATTGGGCTTTATTTTCCACTTTAATATTACTTTTGGGACTAACCTATTAACCGGAGGCCCAGCCCAGAATTGCTGTTTTTTGCCTTTTTCAGTATTTCGAAGAAACAGAATATCAAACGGAGTCCAAACGGAAGGAAACCTTCGAAATCGTGATTTTCCAACTGAACGTGATCCAGGAGACTTGGACCCTACTCCAAGCAGCGCCAGAGGCGGTCACGAGGGTGGAGGGCGCGCCCCCCTACCTCGTGGGCCCCTCGGAGCTCCACCGACGTACTCCTTCCTCCTATATATACCTACGTATCCCCGAACGATCAGAACAGGAGCCAAAAACCTAATTCCACCGCCGCAACTTTCTGTATCCACGAGATCCCATCTTGGGGCCTGTTCCGGAGCTCCGCCGGAGAGGGCCGTCATCACGGAGGGCTTCTACATCATCATAGCCCCTCCGATGAAGTGTGAGTAGTTTACTTCAGACCTTCGGGTCCATAGTTATTAGCTAGATGACTTCTTCTCTCTTTTTGGATCTCAATACAATGTTCTCCCCCTCTCTCGTGGAGATTTATTTGATGTAATCTTCTTTTTGCGGTGTGTTTGTTGAGACCGATGAATTGTGGGTTTATGATCCAGTATTATCTATGGAAAATATTTGATTCTTCTCTGAATTCTTTTATGTATGATTGAGTTATCTTTGCAAGTCTCTTCGAATTATCTCTTTGGTTTGGCCAACTAGATTGGTAGTTCTTGCAATGGGAGAAGTGCTTAGCTTTCGGTTCAATCTTGCGGTGTCCTTACTCAGTGACAGAAAGAGTTGCAAGGCACGTATTGTATTGTTGCCATCGAGGATAACAAGATGGGGTTCTTATCATATTGCATGAATTTATCCCTCTACATCATGTCATCTTGCTTACGGCGTTACTCTGTTTTTACTTAATACTCTAGATGCATGCCGGATAGCGGTCGATGAGTGCAGTAATAGTAGTAGATGCAGAATCGTTTCAATCTACTTGTTTTGGACGTGATGCCTATATACATGATCATTGCCTAGATATACTCATAACTATGCTCAATTCTGTCAATTGCTCAACAGTAATTTGTTCACCCACCGTAGAATACTTATGCTCTTGAGAGAAGCCACTAGTGAAACCTATGGCCCCCGGGTCTATTCTCATCATATCAATCTATATCACTTTATTTACTTGCTTTGTTTTACTTTGCCTTTTACTTTTTACTTTGCATCTATCTATCAAAAATACCAAAAATATTATCTCTATCAGATCTCACTCTCGTAACCGACCGTGAAGGGATTGACAACCCCTAAGCGTTGGTTGCGAGTTGCTATCGTTTTGTGTAGGTACGAGGGACTTGTGCGTGGTCTCCTACTGGATTGATACCTTGGTTCTCAAAAACTAAGGGAAATACTTACGGTACTTTACTGCATCATCCTCTCCTCTTTGGGAAATCCAACGCAGTGCTCAAGAGGTAGCAGAAAGGAAAGCACACTATCGATGCCCTGAGGAAACCACCAAAGTGTCCGCCGAAAACCAACTATGAGCGCATTACTCAAAAGGCATATCAAGAAGTGTCACGGTCGGGAAGTACTGTCTGTGATCAAAGGTTAAAAGAACGACGAGCAGCTGGGAAAAAAATTGCCCAGCTCGGCGAACAAGCGAACCAATCGTGCCCCCCGCTCAATGTGTCTAGCGACATCGTTGCTAATGCTCCGGGGACGGTGCCCGGTTATAGCAATCTTCCAGATTACCTGCTTGACGATGTAAAATTTGATTTCACGGAGGTGGTCGAACACAGATACGAGTACAGGAAGCCTCTCGTCAAAGATGAAAAATCTCTAACAACAATGATGCGAAGATTCCATAATTGGTACATGAAAACCTGCAGAGAGTCTAGGGGGATGAATACTTTGTATCTGAGAATTAAAGAGGAGCACGACCTCGTTGGAACTGATCTGTTGCCTGTTCCATTTGAGGAGTTCTTCGAGTTCTTCAATCAAAAGGCCCTCGATAAATTAACGGTCTTTTGCTACTGTCTTTAAGTACTATTTCTATCATTAAGTCTCTATATATAGCTCAGCTCTTTCATTGCATGTATTTATAATTAATTATCCTCACTATATTATGCAGATTGAAGATCGTCGATTGCAGAAAACAAGAAATGTATGATATTGGGTTCATTAACACAAATATCATAGATGAAATTCAGGTTAAAAAGCACGCTGAAGAGGCCGAGGCCAACTTGCTACAATCGTTGATCAAAAATCAAAACAAAGATACCATACTCTTTCCTTACAACTTCAAGTGAGTGTTACTGTTGTGTGCATATTCGGTTTCCCTTATTACTCGAGCGAGGTTATAGTAATGTAATTGATGAGTTATGCATGCGTGCGCAGCTTCCACTATGTTCTTCGGGAGATTAAGCTTGAGCGGGGACTAGTAACCGTCTTAGACTCGAGACGAAAAGATCCCGAAACCTATGCAGACACAACTAAATTGCTCAACAAGTAAGTTCAATCGATCATTGTCGCACCATATCGACAACTTTTTGTTCATTTCCTGATATCTCAAGTAATAATAATTATTTTCTTTGTCTTGCAGGGTTTGGAAAGAGTTCACCGCTGAAGCTCCGGGTCTGCCGAAGGAGCTGCGATATACATACCCGAAAATAAGTACTACTAGCTAGCTAGTTGCGCACATCTTCCGTTGATTCTATAGCTATACTTTCATCAATGCCATTTATAATGCTTCATTATCAGTTTGATTGACCTCTATTTCTCGTAAAGTGCTTGTGGCAGGAACAAGGGAATAATTACTGTGGATACTACGTGTGCGAGTTCATCTACAACGCGACTTTGAAAAATAAGCGGGGCTACTCTAAAAGACAATATGAAGTGCGTAAGCAATAATATTCACAATTTCATTTTATTACACTATCATTTCTATTGAGTTTCATTCATATATGTGTATTAACCCCCTTCTTCAAATTAGACGTGGCAGATGCGGAATGAACTCCTACCACAAGATCGCATGAAAACAATTCAAGAGGAATTGGCGGGATTCTTTCTTGACCACGTCATCAATAAAGCCGGAGAATACCATGTGGAAGTTGATTTCAAATGCTAGTGGATTGTAAGAGATCTTACATATTGTATATGTATGTAGCCAGTAGCATCGGATAGATAATACGAAAACTTGTTGTTCGACCAATCTCTAGAGGTCGATCGATCACTTCTCTCGGTATGCATGACGAACTTCTGTACTTAATGATTTCCTTCATTTTCTTACTAGCTAGCGTGTCGAGGGCCTCTCTATGTACAGTACGTAGTGTCGACCAAGCATGGACATAAGAGAGGACTAAAGGGCCAGGGCATTAGTAACGACCCTTTAGTCCCGGTTCAGGAACCGGGACAAAAGGCCCTTACCAACCGGGACTAATGGTGGTTTATCTACTAGTGCCCAGAGCCACGGTCGCCGGTGGCGGCGGCTTCAGCTGTTGCCCCTGCTGCATGGTGCAGGCGCCGGGGTTCATCGCTGGTGGCGGTTGCCACGACAGCTGCTGCATGGCGGCAGCGAAGGGGGCCGCCTAGGACGGCGGCTGCTGTGGCTGCGGGGCGGTGGCGAAGGGAACATGCGGCTACATCCCATAGGATCTCGTGAGGAACGTGTAGATACCCGTGACCGCCTGGGTGAGATCCCGGATGGCAGCCGTCATCTCCTCCGGGGTGAAGACGACGGGGACGGGTGCGGCGGATGTGACCGGCACCGGCAAGAGCGGGGCGCTGGCCATGGTGGCCATCGGGTCGGTCGTTGCGGTCGGCAGCGGAAGGGCCAGGGTGGGCGGCGGCGAGGACATGATCGCACCGAAGTTATCTGATACCAAATTGGTAGGAACCGGATCCCTACCAGGGCGTGGTCTCAGGTTGTAGGGATGGAAGGAGGGATGGCGTGGAGGAAGGCGTGGTCGCCGGCGCTGGGGCGCCATTGTACCTTGCGCGCGCGCGCGCGCGCGCGCGAGAGAGAGAGAGAGAGAGAGAGAGAGAGAGAGAGAGAGAGAGAGAGCGCTGCGGCGGCAAGGGTTAGGTCTCCTGGCTTCCTAAGGAAGCCGGGCAAATATGATTGGTTCTTGCTTAATCCCAAAACGGGTCCTTACACGAGTTTATATAATCCTCCTAATAAGATAATTGGGCTAAGCCCGTAATAACGATAAGATAAACTGGGCCACAACTAATTGGGCTAAGCCCCTAATATGCCGGTCATAACACATACGCAATGTTTTCATTTCAATTACGAAGCCCACGGCTCCAGGCCCCACCAAATCCGTGACAGTCCAACTCCGATCTAACTGCTCTGTTTCTATACTAGCAGCTCCTATTTTTTATGCGGTGAAATAGACATATATAAAAAGTACATCTTTCAGGTAAAAAAGGAACCCCCCTTTTCCCACTGGACATCATCACTAGTATAAAAAGGGTATAATGTGCAGCTCATTAGTCCCGGTTTGAAATTGAGCCGGCACTAATGTGACCATTAGTGCCGGTTCCAATGGCTAGGCGGGCCGCTCCCTTTAGTTCCGGTTCATGCGGAACCTTTAGCACCGGTTCGTGCCACGAACCAGTACTAAATGGTGTGGTGGAAGGATGTTGTCAGACTGGGGCCCGTCCAGCACCTTTAGTACCGGTTCTTGCCACGAACCGGTACTATAGGTCATCCTTCATATAAACCCTTCATCCAGCTCGCTCTGTTCTTCCCCCTTTCCCCTCTCCTCCTCTCTGTTCTTCCTCTTCTCCCCTCGAGCTCATCACACATTTTGCCCAAATTTTGTCAAGATTTTTAGGCCCCCATCCATTCAAGTGATCACAAAGGTTAGCAACTTTGTCCTTTCATCTCTCATTGCTAGATTAGCTATTGCAATGTTTTATATAGTGATTAGTTTGTGGGTTTTAGTAATTTGGGAGGAATTATATGTGGTAGTATATTTAATTTATATGCAATTTGAGCTTAAAATAACTCTTAGTTTGCATATGTAGGTGTGGTTTACTTAGTGCCTTCCCGTCTCCGTCGTAACCAGCGTCGATCGTCCACACCGACCCGTCGCCGGCACCACCTTGTGGTGAGCCTCTTGTTCTTATTTTTTTATACAAAAAATTCATGTTTGTGTGATTTAGATATATAGTTACTTGTATAATTATCTTACCCGTACATTGTTTGTTATAAATAGTGCCATGCTTTTGATATCCGTCCCCGTCGGCCCTCGTCCGTGTTATGATTCAGATGTGGTATATTCTCTTTTAAACTATTTGTTGCATTTCCTGTATATGACAAATTGTTCCCATCAATTTGACATAGATATTTTTATCTAGGAGGTATGTGAACCAAAAATTTCAACCGACCCTATTGTCTAGAAGTTAAATTTAGTTGAAAGAGAAAACGAGTATTTGAAAGCAAAACTGAAAAGAATTAAGGGGGAGAAGATGGAATTGGAGTTGCATGTTGCCGATGTCATCGATGATCACAAGATCAAGATGGAGAAAATGCGGTTGAAGATTAGAAAGATTAGAAAATATGCCATTGATAGTGTGGCTTGGTATCATTATGCTGTTGGATTTGTTGTTGCATTTAAATGCTTTAACTAGAGAGTTATTTGTATATTGCATTTAAGTGTTGTATATGAGCTTTATGTATGAACTTTATGTATGAACTTGTATTAATTTGGTCTATTCGGTGGTGTGTAATGAAGATGCGCCGGCAATGGATGTACGATGACCGATGCTCTCCCCAGTTCGTTGATGGCGTGCATACTTTTCTGATTGCGGCTCAGGCAAACAAGCGGGCGGATGATTTTATGCCTTGTCCATGTGCTGGCTGTAAGAATGGTCACAATTAATCTAACTCAAGAACCGTTCACGTCCACCTGTTTGAGTCTGGTTTCATGCCCCACTATAATGTTTGGACCAAGCACAGAGAAAGAGGGGTTATGATGGAAGACAATGAAGAAGAAGAGGACGACGATAGCTATCCTGGCCATTGGTTCCCTGAATACGATGATACAACAATTGGGGAAGAACCTGAGCCGGTCATGCGGGAAGAAGCTAAAGAAGAGGCATCAGATGAGCCCGCTGATGATCTAGGTCGGGCCATTGCCGATGCAAAGAGAAACTGCGCAAGTGGAAAGGAGAAGAAGAAGTTGCAGCGCATGTTAGAGGATCACAAGAAATTGTTGTACCCGAATTGCGAAGGTGACAAGAAAAAGCTGGGCACCACACTGTAATTGCTGCAATGGAAGGCAGAGAAGTAAGTATCTCAAATACTCCAAGTAAGTATCAAAGTTTTGGCAAGGCGAATCACGCTACCGCCGCTGCCTCTGTTCCCCCTCCTCTTCCCTATCCGGCGGCCTCATTAGCGGCAAGAGGAGTGGGGACACGTCCGTCTCATTCTATTTTTATTAGGTGTTTGCTTCTTCGCCGCCATCGACGAGGTGGTGGCGACGATGACGTGTTGGAATAAGGTCACTCTGGTCTCTTGCTACCTCGACGATGTATGATCTGGCGCCGATGAAGGGCCTGTGAGAGTTTGTGTCCCTAGATCTATTGGTTCTCTTTTATATATGTCACAGACATTTTCCAAATACGCGATGAACTATTTTCTTCAATATGCGGTGAAAAATTTTCATACGTGGCAAATATTTTTCCAATAGACGGTGAACATGTTTTAAGTACATGCATTCAATTTTTTTTAAATTGGTGAATAGTTTTTAAATATGTGATGAACATTTTCTAAATACGCGATGAATTTTTTTTCATATATGCGAAAGATATTTCCTTTCTGAATACGTGGCAGACTTGTTTTGAATGTGCGGTGATTATTTTAAATAAATGATGCACGTTTTTTTCAAATACACGGTCAAGATTGCTTGCAATATGTGATGAACAATTTAGCAATACCTTCAAATTGTATTTGCTCTTTAATTTTATTTTTTTCAAAATTAATGAAATATAGAAACCAAAAATAATTTTTAGAAAATATGTACAACTAGAGGGGAAAAGAGAGAGGAAAACAGGTAGCCATGCATGTGCGGACGTGCGGCTGCTTCGCACGCTGTGAGCGACTACAGGTGAGGCGCAGCACCGAAATTCAAACTCGCCAACGAGGCACATCATGTTCTTGCATCATCGCCCACAAATGGAGGCTGAAGTACGTACTAGAAGACAAAAGAATGGTACCGCTGTATTTCTCCTAAAAGGCATTCATATATGACTGGAAAATTAGAAGGCACGGATCCCAGTGCCTCGATGTTCGCACGAGATAGCGGCCTTCAGGCAGCTCGGCCTCCAAAAAGCTCCACTCGAAAAAAGCAAACTATATATACTCCCTCCGGTCCTTTTTACTCTGCACATTGGATTTGCCGAAAGTCAAACTTAGCTAAATTTGACCAAATTTATATTAAAAATTATTAGCATCTATGATATCTAATAAATATAATATGAAAATATATTCCAAAATGAATCTAATGATGTTGGTGTTGTTATGTAAATGTCAATAATTTTTTATATAAACTTGGTCAAAGTTGGATGAGTTTGACTTCAGACAAACCTAATATGCAGAGTAAAAAGGACCGGAGGGAGTACAAAGAAACCATCAAACAAAAACATGTTTTTTAACCATGGATACAGGTTGTAACTATATACAATCATAGATCGCAAAAAAAAAAAAACTGACACTGCGAAATCAGAATGACGCAACACTCACCCTCCAAGCAAGTAGAATATCTTGAGAATGGATCTACTACTCTCAAGAGTGTGCACACACCTTATCCTGACCGCTGGCTCAGTCCCAAACTTCCTCGAGATATGAACTGGGCTCTGTCCAGCTGTAGTGTTTTACAGCTAAAGCGAACAGTAACATTGGCAGGAATAAAGTGCAATTTTTAACCCTGAGGCACTGTTCATGAGTGACAGGTTTTCATCGTAGCACACATGCTGAGAGTTTCTGACACTGTGCCCCATCTCAATAGCACAGATGCCCACAACCATTCAATGCATGAAACATAATTCAAGACGGAAGTGCTTAGTGTATGTTATAACCACGATACATAGTTTGGATAGAAATTCCTCTGCAAAAATAGTTTATTTACATAGTATAAATGATATACCTTGCGCATGTCATAGTGTCCACCCACTCTCACGATGGGAAGAAATCATATTTCAATCGTCTCATGATTATATATAGCTCTTTTTTTCCTGTGAAAACAATGAGATACAGCTGAAACACTCCCTGACACGCTAGCTAGGGGGGCATACACGGACTTTGACCAGGCATGTGATTAGGTGGGCCAGCTGCTACAGTTGTTTTTTTAGAGCTGCTACTACAGTCGTTTACCTGGGCGATTGACAGGACCATCTTTCCGTCGGGCTATACCTAGTGCTGCATACCTACGACATGAAGTAATAAAATATTATTATGACCCGAGCAACCCGTGATGTCTCTGCAAACAACCTGCACCGTGCGAGCCTGTTGCACGAATCTCTGAGAGAACAGATGGCAAGGATAAGGGGAGTGGGTACTTTCGAGAGTAGCCACACCTTTTGGGACGCGGAGTTTCTGCACCCGAGCTCAAATGAGCTCGGGTGAACAGTAAAATCAAAACTAAATCAATTTTTTTTTAAAAAAAATCCAATTTTTTTTGGGAGAAACATTGACAAAAGTTCTAAGTGCTTGCAAAAATTCGCCATGAAATCACATTTCTAGAAGGCGTGACAAAAAAACAAAATCAGTACTCTGAAAAAGCTACTTTCAAAAGCATTTTGGAGCACTGAATTTGTTTTTTGCCACACTTTACAGGAATGTGATTTCATGATGAATTTTTGCAAGCACTTAGGACTTTTGTCAATGTTTCTCCCAAAAAAAATTGGAATTTTTTGAATTTTTTGAATTTTTTTTATTTTACTGTTCACCGAGCTCAAATGAGCTCGGGAGCAGAAAGGCACTTTCGCACCTTTTGGAATATCTTACTCTGTGTTAAATGACATTACATCCATGCCGATAATGGGAGAACATGATTTAAGATTCATGACATTCCGCACAAAAGGCTGCCTTCGCCTTGAAGCGTATGTAAACTGGCAATCTAATGCAATCCTAGGAAGCAAGTCAAGATTTTATGCACATAAAGGCATCCACATCAGAAATTAAATGTAGTGGCTTATCAAAATACAAAGGTAGGTTCTGGGAAGTATCCTTTGCGACCAACAAATTCGATGTCAAAACTTAATATGCCAAAGGGGGCCATCTTAGAGTATCCCCCTTCTTGTTGGCAGAAGTATCCTTTGCAAGTCAAGCATAAAGCGAATGAACAATATCACGATTCAGTGATACGGATAGAGGCATTATATTCAGTATAGAGGATATATGCAATCCAACTCTAGCCAGCAATATAGGACATGATGCAAGTTGCTTTGCTATACTTCCCAGCAGGAAGTTCAATCCAATTGCCACCAACAACATTGCAGTCAATCATAAAGCCAAGGGCAAAGAGAATGTTGCTTCCACATGTCAGGAAACTCTTTGAACCAAGACCGCCAATCGTTGTGCCCCTTTCAAGGATCCTATAATGCACACAAAAAAGTATGCCAATTATGGTAAGCCATAAAAATGCGATGATGCTGCTAGACACTGATGCAGAAAGTCAAAGAAGGTGGGCACAAAGTAAAGATAAAAGATTCACAGAATAGCAGCCAAGCAAGTGAATATCTTCTTTAGGCTATAAAGTTTATTCATTGAAAATAGAGCTGATGATGTCAATTGACAACAACGAAAATAAGTGTACTGATCTTAAACTACCACTGACCACGACGGCTAGCAACCATTGTAGGTAGGGCAACTACTATCTTGAGGAAGGACTGTCATTTATTTGGCTGGTGAAGTTTAATTGTCTGCATATGCAGAAGCTCGACACTCTTCACAAATCTTCGCACACTGTTATTCCTATTTGATTCCGTCATCCTCGCCTGTAGTACATTGTGAAGAATGTGTAAGGAAATAGTGTACTTCCAAAGTACCTTCATTCAGCAGAAGGGCCGACTTAAAATAGGATAGAAGTAGAAACCTGTAGTGTTTGTTTGAAGCCTGAAATATCATGAGGGCTCATTCCAGGCGGGCAGCTGATTTAGAAATACACTTCCGCTTCAGTACAACCCCCCATAAACACATCAACGGAGGAGATCTCTCCAGCGACAATTTTTTTAGACAGCCCGCGAAAATAAATAAAGGCTAACAGTATCCTGGGTCGTCTATCTGAAACACTGGAAAATCCTAAAAAATGCATGCAACAGGTATTGAACACTGGACCTTGCACTCTCAGGGAAATGAGCCATCCAATCGACTGACGCAACTATAATGACAAAGGAGCAGCGCGGTGTTTTAAGACTATTAACAGCGGTGACTTTTTGAACCCAAAAGAAATTCAAAATTAATATTTTAACATGCATACAAATTTTCTGAAAAGTAGAACAGATTTTAAACTCTGAATAAATTTTGGAAACTGAGATTTTTTTTGAAATTCTGAATAATATTTGAAAACACAAACAATTTTAAAATTCTGATTTTTTTTCTGAAAATGCGGCCATTTTTTGATATTTTCAAACTTTTTTGAAAAATATGAATAAATAAATAAATATGCTGCACATTTTGTAACATTGTGATTTTCAAAAAAAACCAATAACCTTCTAAAAGGTTCCGGACTGGAAACCGGCCTGGTATCAACCGTTAGGGAATTCTTCTCAAATCATAGTTCTCGCCACCCTTTGTGCCATCAGGTGTGTGCACGTCATCATAAGGGTAATCTTTTTTAGGAAATCTATCATCGCACGTCATCGTAAGGGAAATCCTTTTTAGGAAATCTATCAACACATTCTCTTCTTCTTCTTCTTCTTCTTTCATGTTACCGGGCTTGTACGACACACCGGCTTTATTCAATTTCTTTATTACTCTCTACGTTGTTGAATGTGTAAAAAAGTGCTATGGGACGGACTCTTCCGACTTAACCGAAACCTCTATGTTGTACATGACGTACTTGTGGACTATCATTAAATATACTCAAATTTTGCAGGCAAATGGGCATTTTCATCCTAGCACTCCACGCAAAATTTGAACGAATTCGGACACCAAACACACGTTGTGTCACGTCCGATTAGTATTTTAGGGATTATTCACCTGGAAAACCCTAGAAAATGTGTGAAATGTCAAAAATAGATGAAACTTGGTTTGGATGCTTTCCATGAAGATAGAATGATGTGAAAAAAATTTGGGTCCATTTGATGAATATGTAAAAAAAAGTGCTATGGGACGGACTCTTCCGACTTAACCGAAACCCCTACGTTGTACATGATGTACTTCTGGATTTCCATAAAATATACCCAAATTTTTTAGGTTGCTGGGCATGGTCATCCTAGTACTCCACACAAAATTTGGACGAATTCGTACACAAAAGACACGCTGGTGCCTGGACCCATTTGTTGTCTACGGTGGGTGGCTTGGCAGCGAGTAGAATGACACGCTGGTGCCTGGACCCATTTGTTAATGTCTACGGTGGTGGACAGATAATTGTAGGGCGGGATGCGGTACCCCTCATGCCGCAGTTGCCGCCATCGGTGGGAGGAAAGCTCGCACCCCAATAGGAGAACGCAATGCAACACATTGTAACCAATTTAGGAATGTATGTGGTTACTCGAATATACTTACCAACATGGTTATCATGTAAATTTACCCTGATGTCCATGCAACAATTACTAACATGATGCAAATGTAGTTAACGGTTGCACACGCTCCTATTACCAACATGACATAACTATAGTTACTACTAGCTACCCACACTAAAGTAACCAACATGACACAATTATTGTTACAAGGTTGCCCATCCTATAATTACCAACACGATGTAGTTCATGACTTCATAAATTTTGTAGCCATTTTCAATATGTTTCAGCTAAGCTAAAAGCCAAATGTAGATGTCATGGGGAAATCGGTTGAAGATTTAATGTAGTGCATTAAATTCATAGCCAATGAAGGTACTTCCCATTGATTCATAGATCATTGCTCCGATTTGGTACTAGAGTACTACTATTGGTCGGACACTATAAACGATATTGCCTCAAACCCTGCTTTCCATCCAGGTAAGAAAAGGCCACACCAAACAATATTGCAAGAAAGTCATTTTCGCACTCTATCTTTGTGCTTCGAAAGTGTGCATCCAGATATGACAGTGTGTGATGCATATATCGTGGGATTGGAAGACATTAGGAAAATTATGTTAGCTATAGAAGAGTACAATGAATGTCATTGCTTCACACATAGTATGTTCTAAGCATTTCACAAGATTTATGCTCTAGTATATTGATTAAGGTGGTCGTCTGCTGTTGTGTGCTCCATGTTATGTTGACCTTTGCATTCACCCTATGGTCTGGGTGAATTTCATCATTTAGCCAATATTAGTTGGGCACTTGATCGTTTTCCTCCCTATAGGCTCTGTTCGGGGAACCTCCACTCGACAACTCCACTCCCAGAGCAGGTGGAGTTACTGTTGAAAGTGGCGGAGCGCCTGTTTGCTGGCTCTGCGGCTCCCGGGATTTCGCGGAGCTGGTGGAACTCTGAACAGGGTCATAGTTTGGCCTAGATTCTCTAACAAAAACATTAGTTTCATTTAGATTATATGCTCTACTTTATATTGGTTTACCTTATTTAAACATTTAACTTGCAAAGATCGGAGAGCAAAACTAGCGCCTGCCACGCTGGTGATGGGCTTCCCAATGTTGTTTCACATGCTGCAGGAGGCCAAGTTTAGTACTACCTAACTGGTATAGGTTGCAAAGTTTAGTAGTTCACTGCTATAAGCTGCAAAGGTTAGTAGTTTACTGCTACAGGTTGCAAAGTTTAGTAGCTCACTGCTGGCCAGCAAAGCTCGCTGGTCGCGGGAACATTTCTCGCTCGGCATCTATCAGTGTTATGTGCGTGTCAGCCCTATGCGGTGGCTGCGGCACCCGTTTGAGCCAGCAGTTGCCGGCGGTTCTCCGGCGTCTTCAGTAGGCACGGCGTTCAGTGGCACAACAGACGGAGGCATCTCGTCAGATGCTGGGCATCCTCGTGGTGATGGCATTGGCCAACGCTTCTCTGGTCGCTCCAGGGCCGGGCCGACAAAATTCGGGGCCCTGTGCCGAATGCTAAAATGGGGTCTACTTTCTTACAAAAATAATACTACTGTATATTCAATTTATCTATAGCTCCTTTATGATGTTGAATTAAATCCTCTAAATTTTCTTATATTTTCTAGTAACCACATTCATATTTTCTAGATAGATTTTTAGAGGACATAACATGCACTACAAAAAAAGACACATCCGTGACATTTTGGACTGAACGAATTTTTTTTCTGTCATACATATGACACTTCTATGACGATAATTATGACAAAACCCGGTATCATCATAGATGTGGTGGCCTCCTACTTCTATGACAAAAAATCATGACAGAAAATGGGCTTTTCTTCCTGGGCGGGCCGGTGACGCAGCTGCATGACATTCTTTGGGCCGTCCATGACGGAAAAAACCGTGGTAGAAGCGAGGGCGAGAAAAATTTCGGGGAGTTCCCGGTTACGGTGGGAGGTCGGGGGCCGAGCGATGCGCGTTTCTCTCGTACATGTACGCGCGTGTGTGCGAGGCGTTGGCTCTAACTAAATCCGAGCGAGGCTTTGGGCTCTAACTAAACCCGAGCGATTGCACTGCAGGCTACGCGTTACTGAACCCGAGCGATCGATCGATGGCTGTTAACTGAACCCGAGCGAGCGATTCCTTCGCTACTGCTGCTAACTGAAGCCGATCGATGCTGCCTCTGGGATGAACAGTGAGCGTTGCCGGGGGGGGGGGGGGGGGGTTGGTTGAACAGTGAGCGGTGGCGTTGCCCCTGGATGAACAGGACCTCGTGGTGTGGAGGATTGGATAAACAGTAGAAGATGGAGGGGTGGTTGAACAGTAGCCGGTGGAGTACCGCGCGGTGGAGGCTGGATGAACAGGAGCCCGTGGATGAACAGTCGCAGGTGGCGGCTGGAGGAGGTCGACGGTGGATGAACAGTAGCCCGTGGAGGCTGGCGGAGGTCGACGGTGGAGATGAACAGTATTCCGTGGAGTCCCGTTTTGCGGTATGCCACACCCCTCCCGATGAACAGGACCCCGTTTCGACCGTAGCGCTCCAACACAAGTCCGTTTCGTCCGTTTTGCGGTACGCCACACTCCTCCCGATCAACAGGACCGTCGCTTCGACCGTAGGAGGTCTGTTCCGTCCGTTTTGCGGTACGCCACACCCCTCCCGATCAACAAGACCCCCGTTTCGACCGTAGGAGGTTCGTTTCGTCCGTTTTGCGGTCCGCCACACCCCTCCCGATCAACAGGACCCCCGTTTCGACCGTAGGAGGTCCGTTTCCTCCGTTGTGCGGTACGCCAGACCCCTCCCGATCAACAAGACCCCCGTTTCGACCGTAGGAGGTCTGTTTTTTCCGTTCTGCGGTACGCCACACCCCTCCCGATCAGCAGGACCCCCGTTTCGACCGTACGAGGTCAGTTTCCTCCATTGTGCGGTACGCCAGGCCTCGTTTCCATCGCCTATTCCATCCAAGCCCTCCCGATGAACACAACCACGCATTCCGTTTTGACCCAGCCGGTTGGCTCCCACGCGTTCCATTGCCTCCCGATGAACACGAGCATTCCGTTGCCTCCCCATGAACACGACGCATTTCGTTGCCTCCCCATGAACATGACGACGATGCTGTTTCTCCATTCCGACCCAGCCATGTACACGAGCCCTGGCCGTACGTATGCGCGAGTAGGTGTTCGAGACCCTGCCCGTATGTACGTACATGGCCGTATTTTCTTTATTGCACCCCGGCCGCTGTACGTACGTGTACATGCTACGTGCGCGCCTCTACTACAACACATGCGCGCATCTACAACGACCAATATGTACGTACACGTTCCAGAATGACAACGCTACGTACGCTTCGACCAGGTGGGTCCCGACTGTCAGGAACTTCCTTGCGTGCGAAGATGTAGCTGGTGGGTCCCAGCAGTCAGGGGGCGTATCGTATTTTTTTTGCCCGGACGCACTTCCTTGCGTGCGAAGATGTAGCTGGTGGGTCCCAGCAGTCAGGGGGGCGAATTGTTTTTCTTTTCTTTTTTCCCGGACGCATTACCTTGCGTGCGAAGATGTAGCTGGTGGGTCCCAGCAGTCAGGGGGGCAAATCGTTTTTCTTTTTTTTGCCCGGACGCACTTCCTAGCGTGCGAAGATGTAGCTGGTGGGTCCCAGCAGTCAGGGGGAAACATTTTTTTCACGAAATGCGGTGGCCCGTCCGGTGGGTCCCCGCTGTCAGGTGGACGAATAATTATTTTGCGCGTAATAAGGAGGCACTTCCTTGCTGCGGCCGTGGACCCAGCTGTCAGCCTCTGTACGTACAGTCCACGTCTGATGGAAGCCGTTCCTTGACCACGTTGACCATGCCGCGCTGAGAGCACCAGGGCGGTGGACGACGGCGAGGCCTAGGAAGGGAACGACGGGGAGCCGGGGAAGACGCGGCAGCGGAAGCCCGCGCGGAGAGGACTACGAGGGTTCATTGGTTCGACTGCGGTGTGAGGCTGCCGTCGCCGCAGGGCCTGGCCAGCGGTGGGAATAGTAGGGGGCGGTGAGGCCTCCGCGGTAGCACATCCAGCCACAGGAGGCAGGAGCATGCGGCACGACCAGCATTGCTTTGGGCGGCTGGAGCAAGAAGACCAGAGGTTGAAGAAGCACTACGGCCGTTGGATGGACATCGTATGGTCACTGGAGATAGAATCGTTTATATTGACTAAGTTGACAAAGCCCTCCGTCCCCGTCAACTTGGTAGGCCCACAAGTCAGCCTCCCACTATGCTGGATTCCAGCTGGCAGGGGAGGTATTCATTTTTTTGTGCGTAATAAGGAGGCACTTCCTTGCGTGCGAAGATAGCTGGTGGGTCCGACCTGTCAGCGGAGGCACATTTTTTTCGCGAAATACAGAGGCCCTTCCGGTTGGTCCCAGATGTCAGGTGGAGGAATCATTATTTTGCGCGTAATAAGGAGGCATTTCCTTGTGTGCAGCCGTGGACCCAGCTGTCAGCCTCTCCACGCACAGTCTACTTCCGATGGTGTCGTTCGTTGACCACATTGACCACTCCGCGCCGAGCGCATCCAAGGTGGTGGACGATGATGTCTACTACACAACCTTCTTCTTGTAGACGTTGTTGGGCCTGCAAGTGCACAGGTTTGTAGGACAGTAGCAAATTTCCCTCAAGTGGATAACCTAAGGTTTATCAATCCATGGGAGGCGTAGGATCAAGATGGTCTCTCTCAAGCAACCCTGCAACCAAATAACAAAGAGTCTCTTGTGTCCCCAACACACCCAATACAATGGTAAATTGTATAGGTGCACTAGTTCGGCGAAGAGATGGTGATACAAGTGCAATATGGATGGTAGAAATAGGTAATTGTAATCTGAAAATATAAAAACAGCAAGGTAACTAATGATAAAAGTGAGCGTAAACGGTATTGCAATGGTAGGAAACAAAGGCCTAGGGTTCATACTTTCACTAGTGCAAGTTCTCTCAACAATAATAACATAGATAGATCATATAACAAGCCTCAACATGCAACAAAGAGTCACTCCCAAGCCACTAATAGAGGAGAACAAACATAGAGATTATGGTAGGGTACGAACCCACCTCAAAGCTATTCTTTCGGATCAATCTATAAAAGAGTTCGTAATAGAATAACACCTTAAGACACAAATCAACCAAAACCCTAATGTCACCTAGATACTCCAATGTCACCTCAAGTATCCGTGGGCATGATTATACGATATGCATCACACAATCTCAAATTCATCCAACCAACATAAAAGTACTTCAAAGAGTGCCCCAAAGCTACTATCGGAGAGTCAAGAAACGTGTGCCAACCCCTATGCATAGGTTCATGGGCGGAACCCGTAAGTTGGTCACCGAAACATACATCAAGTGGCACATGATATCCCATTGTCACCACGGATAAGCACGGCAAGACATACATCAAGTGTTCTCATAAAAGACTCAATCCGATAAGATAACTTCAAAGGGGAAACTCAATTCATCACAAGAGAGTAGAGGAGGAGAAACATCATAAGATCCAACTACAATAGCAAAGCTTGGGATACATCAAGATCGTATCACCTCAAGAACACGAGAGAGAGAGAGAGATCAAACACATAGCTACTGGTACATACCCTCAGCCCCGAGGGTGAACTACTCCCTCCTTGTCATGCATAGCGCCGGGATGATGAAGATGGCCTCCGGTGATGGGATCCCCCTTCGGCAGGGTGCCGAACAGGGTCCCGATTGGTTTTTGGTGGCTACAGAGGCTTGCGGCAGCGGAACTCCCGATCTAGGTTCTGTTCTGGAAGTTTTAGGGTACGTAGGTATATATGGGTGAAAGGAGAACGTCGGTGGAGCTACGGGGGCCCCACGAGGCAGGAGGGCGCGCCCAGTGGGGAGGGCGCGCCCCCACCCTCGTGAGCACCTACCGTATCTTCTGATGTGGGGTCCAAGTCCATCAGGTGGGTTTCCTTCCAAAAATAACTTCTCCAGTTGATTTCGTTCCGTTTTGACTCCGTCTGATATTCCTTTTCCTCGAAACATTGAAATAGGCATAAAATAGCAAATCTGGGCTGGGCCTCCGGTTAATAGGTTAGTCCCAAAAATAATATAAAAGTGGATAATAAAG
Organism: Triticum aestivum; assembly: GCF_018294505.1. Classification (NCBI taxonomy): domain Eukaryota; kingdom Viridiplantae; phylum Streptophyta; class Magnoliopsida; order Poales; family Poaceae; genus Triticum; species Triticum aestivum. The sequence goes on along the minus strand of NC_057803.1, from coordinate 641,661,320 downwards.
CCCAATATTGCCTAAAACAGTAGATAATGTAGCATGGAGCAATCAAAAATTATAGATACGTTGGAGACGTATCAAGCATCCCCAAGCTTAATTCCTGCTCGTCCTCGAGTAGGTAAATGATAAAAAAGAATTTTTGATGCGGAGTGATACTTTGGCATAATTTCAATGTAAATCTTCTTAATTGTGGTATGAATATTCAGATCCGAAAGATTCAAGACAAAAGTTCATATTGATAAAAGAAATATTAATACTTCAAGCATACTAATCAAAGTAATCATGTCTTGTCAAAATAGCATGGCAAAAGAAAGTTCATCCCTACAAAATCATATAGTTAAGCTATGCTTCATTTTCGTCACATAAAGATGTTGACAACTTCTATACCCCCGATGACAAGCCAAGCAATTGTTTCATACTTAAATAATCTCAAACTTTTTCAACCTTCACGCAATACATGAGCGTGAGCCATGGATATAGCACTATATGTGGAATAGAATGGTGGTTGTGGAGAAGACAAAAAGAGGGAAGATAGCCTCACATCAACTAGGCGTATCAACGGGCTATGGAGATGCCCATCAATAGATATCAATGTGAGTGAGTAGGGATCGCCATGTAACAGATGCACTAGAGCTATAAGTATATGAAAGCTCAACAAAACAAACTAAATGGGTGTGCATCCAACTCGCTTGCTCATGAAGACCTAGGGCATTTTGAGGAAGCCCATCATTGGAATATACAAGCCAAGTTCTATAATGAAAATTCCCACTAGTATATGAAAGTGACAACATAGGAGACTCTCTATCATGAAGATCATGGTGCTACTTTGAAGCACAAGTGTGGTAAAAGGATAGTAGCATTGTCCCTTCTCTCTTTTTCTCTCATTTTTTTGTTTTTTTTGTTTGGGCCTTTTCTCCTTTTTTTTATGGCCTCTTTTTTTTTCTTTTTTTTATTTTTCGTCCGGAGTCTCATCTCGACTTGTGGGGGAATCATAGTCTCCATCATCCTTTCCTCACTTGGGACAATGCTCTAAAAATGATGATCATCACAGTTTTATTTTTCTTACAACTCAAGAATTACAACTCGATACTTACAACAAAATATGACTCTATATGAATGCCTCCGGCGGTGTACCGGGATGGTGCAATGAATCAAGAGTGACATGTATGAAAAATAATGCATGGTGGCTTTGCCACAAATACGATGTCAACTACATGATCATGCAATGGTAATATGACAAAAGTAAAGTATGTCATGATGATGATGAACGGAACTGTGGAAAGTTGCATGGCAATATATCTCGGAATGGCTATGGAAATGCCATAATAGGTAGGTATGGTGGCTGTTTTGAGGAAGATATAAGGAGGTTTATGTGTGATAGAGCGTATCGTATCACGGGGTTTGGATGCACCAGCGAAGTTTGCACCAACTCTCAAGGTGAGAAAGGGCAATGCACGGTACCGAAGAGGCTAGCAAAGGCGGAAAGGTGAGAGTGCGTATAATCCATGCACTCAACATTAGTCAAAAGAACTCATATACTTATTGCAAAAAATTAGTAGTAATCAAAAATCAAGTACTACGCGCATGCTCCTAGGGGGATAGATTGGTAGGAAAATACCATCGCTCGTCCCCGACCGCCACTCATAAGGATGCACAAGCCAGGTACACTTCATGTTTCAAATTTGTTACACAACTTTAGCCATACGTGCATGCTACGGGACTTCCAAACTTCAACACAAGTATTTCTCAAATTCATAATCACCCAACTAGCACAACTTTGATATTATCACCTCCATATCTCAAAACAATTATCAAGCATCAAACTTATCTTAGTATTCGACGCACTCAAAAGAAAGTTTCACATATCTTGAATACCAAGTATATTAACATTAAGAAAATTACCATGCTATTAACGACTCTCAAAATAATCTAAGTGAAGCATGAGATATCAAGTTTCTTTAAAACAAATCCACCACCGTGCTCTAAAAGATCTAAGTGAAGCACTATGAGCAAAACTATCAAGCTCAAAAGATATAAGTGAAACACATAGAGTATTCTAACAAATTCCCATTCATGTATGGCTCTCTCATTTAATAGTTTCAGATCTTGGTATTGTATCCAAACAGCAAGCAAAACTAAATAAAACTACAATGCAAGGATAGCACAACTCATGTGAAGAAGCAAAAACATAGGCTCAACCGATACTAACCGATAGTTGTTGAAGAAGAAAGGTGGGATGCCTACCGGGGCATCCCCTAGCTTAGATGCTTGAGACTTCTTGAAATATTATCTTGGGGTGCCTTGGGCATCCCCAAGCTTGAATTTTTGTGTCTCATCAATTCCTCTCATATCATGGTTTCTCTTTTTATCAAAAGCTTCATTCACAACAAACTCAACAAGAACTCGTGAGATAGGTTAGTATAAACCAATGCAAAACCTTATCATATTCTACTGTAACAAATCACTTAAATTATTATTCAACATTGCATACTAATTGCCTCTGTATATTTAATACTCCTATCCTCAAATAGAATCATTAAACAAGCAAACATATGCAAACAATGCAACCATAACAGTAACCTACCAAGACAGTACAGTCTGTAAAGAATGCAAGAGTATCAATACTTCCCTGACTCCAAAAATTATGAACTAAAATTCCCACTGTAATAAATTTATCAGAGCTTAATATGCAAAAATATTCAACGTTAGAACATGCTCTGACTTTTCTAGGGAATTTTTGCAACAGCAGTAAACTTTCTGTTTTCAAACAGCAACATGCATACTAGCAAAATAAGCATGGCAAAGGCTATCCTTGACTTTTTTATTGAAACTAGAGATGCAAAACACTAATATTACAGAAAGCAAATACTAACAAAATAACGCTCCAAGCAAAACACATATCATGTGGTGAATAAAAATATAGCTCCAAGTAAAGTTACCAATGAACGAAGACGAAAGAGGGGATGCCTTCCGGGGCATCCCTAAGCTTAGGCTCTTGGTTGTCCTTGGATATTACCTTGGGGTGCCTTGGGCATCCCCAAGCTTAGGCTCTTGCCACTCCTTATTCCATAGTCCATCGAATCCTTACCCAAAACTTGAAAACTTCAACCACACAAAACTCAACACAAAACTCGTAAGCTCCGTTAGTATAAGAAAATAAAACCACCACTTAGGTACTGTAATGAACTCATTCTAAATTCATATTGGTGTAATATATAATGTATTCTAACTTCTCTATGGTTCATACCACTTAATACTAGTCATAGATGCATCAAAATAAGCAAACAACACATAGAAAACAGAATCTGTCAAAAACAGAACAGTCTGTAGTAATCTGTATCAAACGTATACTTCTGGAACCCCAAAAATTATGAAATAAATTGATGTACCTGAGCAATTTGTCTATTAATTATCTGCGAAAAGAATCAACCTAAAAGCACTCTCCAGTAAAAAATGGCAGCTATTCTCGTGAGCGCAAAAGTTTCTGTTTTTTACAGCATGATCATAAAGACTTCACCCAAGTCTTCCCAAAGGTTCTACTTGGCACAAACACTAACTAAAACACAAAACCACATCTAAACAGAGGCTAGATGATTTATTTATTACTAAACAGAACCAAAAAGCAAGAAACTAAAATAAAATTGGGTTGCCTCCCAACAAGCGCTATCGTTTAACGCCCCTAGCTAGGCATGATGATTTCAATGATGCTCACATAAAAGATAGGAATTGAAACATAAAGAGAGCATCATGAAGAATGTGACTAGCACATTTAAGTCTAACCCACTTCCTATGCATAGGGATTTTGTGAGCAAACAACTTATGGGAACAATAATCAACTAGCATAGGAAGGTAACACAAGCATAGCTTCAAGATTTTCAACACATAGAGAGGAAACTTGACATTATTGCAATTCCTACAAGCATATATTCCTCCCTCATAATAATTTTCAGTAGCATCATGAATGAATTCAACAATATAACCAGCACCTAAATCATTATTTTCATGATCTACAAGCATAGAAAATTTACTACTCTCCACATAAGCAAAATTCTTCTCATGAATAATAGTGGGAGCAAACTCAACAAAATAACTATCATGTGATTGAAATTTAAGATCAAGATGACAAGTTTCATGGTTATCATTATTCTTTAAAGCATACGTGTCATCACAATAATCATCGTAGATAGGAGGCATGCTTTCATCATAGTAAATTTGCTCATCAAAGCTTGGGGGACAAAAAATATCATCTTCATCAAACATAGCTTCCCCAAGCTTGTGGCTTTGCATATCATTAGCATCATGGATATTCAAAGAATTCGTACTAACAACATTGCATTTATGCTCATCATACAAAGATTTAGTGCAAACATTTTATAGATTTCTTCTTCTAGCACTTGAGCACAATTTTCCTTTCCATCATACTCACGAAAGATATTAAAAAGGTGAAGCGTATGAGACAAACTCAACTCCATTTTTTGTAATTTTCTTTTATAAACTAGACTAGTGCTAAAACAAGAAACATAAAGATTCGACTGCAAGATCTAAAGATATACCTTCAAGCACTAACCTCCCCGGCAACGGTGCCAGAAAAGAGCTTGATGTCTACTACACAACCTTCTTCTTTTAGACGTTGTTGGGCCTGGAAGTGCACAGGTTTGTAGGACAGTAGCAAATTTCCCTCAAGTGGATGACCTAAGGTTTATCAATCCGTGGGAGGCGTAGGATGAAGATGGTCTCTCTCAAGCAACCCTGCAACCAAATAACAAAGAGTCTCTTGTGTCCCCAACACACCCAATACAATGTTAAATTGTATAGGTGCACTAGTTCGGCGAAGAGATGGTGATACAAGTGCAATATGGATGGTAGAAATAGGTAATTGTAATCTGAAAATATAAAAACCGCAAGGTAACTAATGATAAAAGTGAGCGTAAACGGTTTTGCAATGGTAGGAGACAGGGCCTAGGGTTCATACTTTCACTAGTGCAAGTTCTCTCAACAATAATAACATAGATAGATCATATAATAAGCCCTCAACATGCAACAAAGAGTCACTCCGAAGCCACTAATAGCGGAGAACAAACGTAGAGATTATGGTAGGGTACGAAACCACCTCAAAGCTATTCTTTCGGATCAATCTATAAAAGAGTTCGTACTAGAATAACACATTAAGCCACAAATCAACTAAAACCCTAATGTCACCTAGATACTCCAATGTCACCTCAAGTATCCGTGGGCATGATTATACGATATGTATCACACAATCTCAGATTCATCCAACCAACATAAAAGTACTTCAAAGAGTGCCCCAAAGCTACTACCGGAGAGTCAAGAACATGTGCCAACCCCTATGCATAGGTTCATGCGCGGAACCCGCAAGTTGGTCACCAAAACATACATCAAGTGGCACATGATATCCCATTGTCACCACGGATAAGCACGGCAAGACATACATCAAGTGTTCTCATAAAAGACTCAATCCGATAAGATAACTTCAAAGGGGAAACTCAATTCATCACAAGAGAGTAGAGGGGGAGAAACATCATAAGATCCAACTACAATAGCAAAACTCGGGATACATCAAGATCCTATCACCTCAAGAACACGAGAGAGAGAGAGAGATCAAACACATAGCTACTGGTACATACCCTCAACCCCGAGGGTGAACTACTCCCTCTTCGTCATGGATAGCGCCGGGATGATGAAGATGGCCTCCGGTGATGGGATCCCCCTCCGGCAGGCTGCCGGAACAGGGTCCTGATTGGTTTTTGGTGGCTACAGAGGCTTGCGGCGGCGGAACTCCCGATCTAGGTTCTGTTTTGGAAGTTTTAGGGTACGTAGGTATATATGGGTGAAAGGAGAACGTCGGTGGAGGTACGGGGGCCCCACGAGGCAGGGGGGCGCGCCCAGGGGGGAGGGCGCGCCCCCCACCCTCGTGACCACCTCCCGTATCTTCTGACGTGGGGTCCAAGTCCATCAGGTGGGTTTCCTTCCAAAAATAACTTCTCCAGTTGACTTCATTCCGTTTTGACTCCGTTTGATATTCCTTTTTCTCGAAACACTGAAATAGGCATAAAACAGCAAATCTAGGCTGGGCCTCTGGTTAATAGGTTAGTCCCAAAAATAATATAAAAGTGGATTATAAAGCCCAATATTGCCTAAAACAGTAGATAAAGTAGCATGGAGCAATCAAAAATTATAGATACATTGGAGAAGTATCAGACGACGGCGAGGCCCCGGACAGCAACGAGCCGGAGATGGAAAGACGCCGGTGTAGAGTCGTAGACGGAGAGGTGTGCGAGGGTTAACTGGTTCTAGTGCGGTGTGGTACGGCAGTCGGTGGAGAAGAATAGGAGGGGTGGAGGGGTAGAGGGATGGCCTGGCCAACGGTGGAGTAGCGCTTCATAGCGAAGCGTGCTAAGCAGAGCTGCTAGCAGCAGGATGCAGGAGGTGGTCCCGGCGGCGCTGGAGGAAGAAGACGAGAGATTGAAGATGGTTGCCGGTCGTTGGATGTAAATCCAACGGCTAACATGTCAGAATCATTTGTTGATTAAATTGACAACGACTTGCGTTGGCTTCGACCTATTGGCCCACATTTCAGCCTCCAAAAATGTGGCACGTATTCAACCCATTTTTTCAGAATTTACAGTCTTTTTTTTGCACGGTAGAATTTACAGTCAATTTGATATATTTTTTTGAATTACAGCCATTAGCTGGGCTGGGTGAACAAATTATGTAGCGTCCATGCGGCCCATTTATTTTATTTTAAAAAAAATTACAGGCCATTTGCACATTCTCGAAATATACGATTTTGCTGGGCTGATTCTAATTATAATGTTAGGTTGGACCAGCAATGTTATCAAAAAATAAAAAGGGGCTGAGCATTTTTTATAAATATATTTAAATAATAAGTTATATTATTATATTCGTCCTTTTCCTGTTAGTTTGTAAGACATGGTGATTTCTATTAATGGAAATCGCAGGGGAAACTCTCTTTTATCAAAAAAAATACATTCGTCCTTAAATCTTACCAAGCTTTTGTACACAATCACTAGGATTTTCGTGCCAAAACAATCCAGGATTTTACTGTTAAGAAATTATTTTTATAAGTTAATAAGATGTGGGATATTGTTTTCTTACATATGTAAGTATCTGTTAAATATATGATGACAATAAAAATAATATATAATAACATATAAAATAATTTAAATATATATAATATAGTTATAAGGGAAACATAAGTTGGACCTGGCGTTCCTATTCTTATATAGAAAAATAGAACAGACCTCTACGTTTTCTTCAAAAAAAATACATAAATTGGGCTGCAGATATTAAGGAAAAACAAAACCTCGGATGGGAGGTCCATAGGTCGGTCGATACATGACGGCCCTCAAGAAAATACAAACAGGCCTATGGACCTCCCATCCGAGGTTGTGGGCTGCGCATGTTAAAAATGAAAACCTAGACGGGGCAGCCCAAAACCACGTCCAACACTTGGCCAAAACTTCGTCCCTCGTTTTCTCTGTGCTTCGCACACTCGACATTGTGTGGGCATTTTGACTGTGCATCATATGAAGATGTGCTATGCATGAATGTTGATCAGCATGATGTTAACTGGCTGGTAGTTCTATTTTCGACCATGAATAAAACTTCCAACATGATGTTAACCCTGTTTGAAAAGGCTGTGTTAGTATAAATGCTCTGCCTCTGAAAGTTGCAGTTTCTTATCTGAAACTAAACTTGCAGTTTCTTATCTGAAATTGAAACTTGTAGTTTCTTCTCTGAGAATCACATAGTCTGCACTTTTATACTCCTATGAAACTACATTTTTTTAAGTGCTAAAAATAGATCTCTAGAATTCATAAAATACTTCATATGCTGAATACTACAAATTTGAAATTCAAAAGACATTCATATCTGAAAGTCCTCTCAAAATACAAAACACAAAACACAATTCACAACCTGCAAATACTGACAACCCTAAGCTCCTCCTGACAATTCACAACCTGCCCGACTATTGGGCTGGGGGGGGGTGATACGTCTCCAACGTATCTATAATTTTTGATTGCTCCATGCTACTTTATCTACTGTTTTGGACTATATTGGGCTTTACTTTCCAATTTTATGTTATTTTTGGGACTAACCTGTTAACCGGAGGCCCAGCCCAGAATTGTTGTTTTTTGCCTATTTCAGTGTTTCGAAGAAAGGGAATATCAAACGGAGTCCAAACGGAATGAAACCTTTGGGAACGTGATTTTCTCACCGAACGTGATCCAGGAGACTTGTACCCTACTCCAAGAAGTAACAGAGTCAGTCGCGAGTGTGCCTCCCCCCCTAGGGCGCGCCTCCTGCCTCGTGGGCCCCCTTTTGCTCCACTGACGTACTCCTTCCTCCTATATATACCTACGTACACCCAAACGATCAGAACAGGAGCCAAAAACATAATTCCACCACCGCAACTTCCTCTATCCACGAGATCCTATCTTGGGGCCTGTTCCGGAGCTCCGCCGGAGGGGGCAACCACCACGGAGGGCTTCTACATCATCATCATAGCCCCTCCGATGAAGGGTGAGTAGTTTACTTCAGACCTTCGGGTCCATAGCTAGTAGCTAGATGGCTTCTTTTCTCCTTTTGGATCTCAATACAATGTTCTCCCCTCTCTCGTAGAGATCTATTTGATGTAATCTTCTTTTTGCGGTGTGTTTGTTGAGACCGATGAATTGTGGGTTTATGATCAAGTTTATCTATGAACAATATTTGAATCTTCTCTGAATTCTTTTATGTATGATTGGTTATCTTTGCAAGTCTCTTCGAATTATCCGTTTGGTTTGGCCAACTACATTGGTAGTTCTTGCAATGGGAGAAGTGCTTAGCTTTGGGTTCAATCTTGCGGTGTCCTTTCCCAGTGACAGAAGGGGCAGCAAGGCACGTATTGTATTGTTGCCATCGAGGATAACAAGATGGGGTTTTTATCATATTGCATGAATTTATCCCTCTACATCATGTCATCTTGCTTAAGGCGTTACTCTGTTTTGAACTTAATACTCTAGATGCATGCTGGATAGCGGTCGATGAGTGGAGTAATAGTAGTAGATGCAGGCAGGAGTTGGTCTACTTGTCTCGGGCGTGATGCCTATATACATGATCATACCTAGATATTCTCATAACTATGCTCAATTCTGTCAATTGCTCAACAGTAATTTGTTCACCCACCGTAGAATACTTATTCTCTTGAGAGAAGCCACTAGTGAAACCTATGGCCCCCGGGTCTATTTTCATCATATCAATCTCCATCACTTTAATACTTGCTTTGTTTTTAATTTGCCTTTTACTTTACACTTTTCATCTCTATATCAAAAATACCAAAAATATTATTTATCATCTCTATCAGATCTCACTCTCGTAAGTGACCGTGAAGGGATTGACAACCCCTAATCGCGTTGGTTGCGAGGAGCTATTGTTTTGTGCAGGTACGAGGGACCCGTGTGTAGCCTCCTACTGGATTGATACCTTGGTTCTCAAAAAGTGAGGGAAATACTTACGCTACTTTGCTGCATCATCCTCTCCTCTTCGGGGAAATCCAACGCAGTGCTCAAGAGGCAGCAAGAAGAATTTCTGGCGCCTTCGCCGGGGAGTCTGCGCAAAAGTCAACATACCAAGTACCCATCACAATCCCTATCTCTCGCATTACATTACTTGCCATTTGCCTTTTGTTTTCCTCTCCCCCACTTCACCCTTGCCGTTTTATTCGCCCTCTCTTTCCCAATCTCCTCCTCTTTTTCCCGTTTGCCTTTTTCTCGCTTGCCTTTTGTTTGCTCGTGTGTTAGTTTGCTTGTTTGTCGCGATGGCTCAAGATACTACCAAATTGTGTGACTTCACCAATACCAATAATAATGATTTCCTTAGCACTCCGATTGCTCCTCTTGCCAATATTGTATCTTGTGAAATCAAGACTGCTTTGTTGAATCTTGTTATGAAAGATTAATTCGATGGCCTTCCTAGTGAAGATGCCGCTACTCATCTGAATAGCTTCGTTGATTTATGTGATATGCAAAAGAAAAAGATGTCGATAATGATGTCGTTAAGTTGAAGCTATTTCCTTTTTCGCTTAGAGATCGTGCTAAAGCGTGGTTTTCATGTCTGCCTAAAAATAGTATAGATTCTTGGAACAAGTGCAAAGATGCTTTTATCTCTAAGTATTTTCCTCCCGCTAAGATCATCTCTCTTAGGAACGATATTATGAATTTTAAGCAACTTGATCATGAACATGTTGCACAAGCTTGGGAGAGAATGAAATTATTGATACGTAATTGTCCTACTCATGGTTTGAACTTGTGGATGATTATACAAAACTTTTATGCCGGATTGAATTTTGCTTCTAGAAATCTTTTAGATTCAGCCGCGGGAGGCACTTTTATGGAAATCACTTTAGGAGATGCTACTAAACTCCTAGATAATATCATGGTTAATTACTCTCAATGGCATACCGAAAGATCTACTAATAAAAAAGTGCATGCGATAGAAGAAATTAATGTTTTGAGTGGAAAGATGGATGAACTTATGAAATTATTTGCAAATAAGAGTGTTTCTTCTGATCCTAATGATATGCCTTTGTCCACTTTGATTGAGAATAATAATGAATCTATGGATGTGAATTTTGTTGGTAGGAATAATTTTGGTAACAACGCGTATAGAGGGAATTTAATCCTAGGCCGTATCCTAGTAATTCCTCTAATAATTATGGAAATTCCTACAACAATTCCTATGGAAATTTTAATAAGATGCCCTCTGAATTTGAGACTAGTGTTAAAGAATTTATGAGTTCGCAAAAGAATTTTAATGCTTTGCTTGAGGAGAAATTGCTTAAAGTTGATGATTTGGCTAGGAACGTTGATAGAATTTCTCTCGAAATTGACTCTTTAAAGCTTAGATCTATTCCTCCTAAACATGATATCAATGAGTCTCTCAAAGCTATGAGAATTTCCATTGATCAGTGCAAAGAAAGAACCGCTAGGATGCGTGCTTCCAAAGATGCCTTTATTAAAGCGTGTTCTTCCAATTCCTATGAAAATCAAGATGAAGATCTAAAAGTTATTGATGTGTCCCCCGTTAAATCCTTGTTTTGCAATATGAATCTTGATGAAACTAAATATTATCTTCCTTTACCTAGAAGGCGTTCTAAGAATTCGGAGTATTTAGATCTTGATGATGAAATTGACGAAAGTGGGATTGAAAGAAATAAAAACCTAGATGTTGCTAAACCCACTATATTGGATATCAAGGAATTTAATTATGAAAATTGCACTTTAATTGATTGTATTTCCTTGTTGCAATCCGTGCTAAATTCTGCTCATGCTTATAGTCAAAACAAAGCCTTTACTGAACATATTGTTGATGCCTTGATGCAATCTTATGAAGAAAAACTTGAGTTGAAAGTTTCTATCCCTAGAAAACTCTATGATGAGTGGGAACCAAATATTAAAATTAAAATTAAAAATTATGAGTTTCATGCCTTGTGTGATTTGGGTGCTAGTGTCTCCACTATTCCCAAAACTTTGTGTGATTTGCTAGATTTCCGTGACTTTGATGATTGCTCTGTAAACTTGCATCTTGCGGATTCCACTATTAAAAAGCCTATGGGAAGAATTAATGATGTTATTATTGTTGCAAATAGGAATTATGTGCCCGTATATTTCATTGTTCTTGATATAGATTGCAATCCTTCTTGTCCTATTATTCTTGGTATACCTTTCCTTAGAACGATTGGTGCAATTATTGATATGAAGGAAGGGGATATTAGATTCCAATTTCCCTTAAAGAAAGGCATGGAACACTTTCCTAGAAAGAAAATAAAATTACCATATGAATCTATCATGAGATCCACTTATGGATTGCCTACCAAAGACGGCAATACTTAAATCTATCCTTCCTTTTATGCCTAGCTAGGGGCGTTAAATGATAGCGCTTGTTGGGAGGCAACCCAATTTTATTTTTAGTTTTTTTGCTTTTGCTTCTGTTTAGGAATAAATAATCCATCTAGCCTCTGTTTAGATGTGGTTTTATGTTTTAATTAGTGTTTGTGCCAAGCTAGACCTATTGGATCTTCTTGGATGATAGTTATTTGATCTTGCTGTAATTTCCAGAAACTTTTCGCTCAGTGCCCGAATTATTAAAAATCACCAAAACGTGATAAAATACTGATTCCAATTGCTGCTGATGAATAAACAAATTGTGTAGGTCGTCTAATTTTGGTAGATGTTTCAGAGTTCCAGAAGTTTGCGTTAGTTACAGATTACTACAGACTGTTCTGTTTTTGACAGATTCTGTTTTTCGTGTGTTGTTTGCTTATTTTGATGAATCTATGGCTAGTAAAATAGTTTATAATCCATATAGAAGTTGGAATACAATAGGTTTAACACCAATGTAAATAAAGAATGAGTTCATCACAGTACCTTAAAGTAGTCTTTTGTTTTCTTTCTCTAACGGAGCTCACGAGATTTCTATTGAGTTTTGTATTGTGAAGTTTTCAAGTTTTGGGTAAATTCTTTAAATGGATTATGGAACAAGGAGTGGCAAGAGCCTAATATTGGGGATGCCCATGGCACAACCAAGATAATCCAAGGACACCAAAAAGTCAAAGCTTGGGGATGCCCCGGAAGGCATCCCCTCTTTCGTCTACTTCCATCGGTAATTTACTTGGAGCTATATTTTTATTCACCACATGATATGTGTTTTGCTTGGAGCGTCTTGTATTATTTGCGTCTTTGTTTGTTAGTTTAATACAATCTTCCTTGCTGTACACACCTTTTGAGAGAGCCATACATAAATTGGAATTTGATAGAATGCTCTATGTGCTTCACGTATATCTTTTGAGCTTGATAGTTTTGCTCATAGTGCTTCACTTATATCTTTTGAGCTTGATAGTTTTGCTCATAGTGCTTCACTTATATCTTTTGAGCTTGATAGTTTTGCTCATAGTGATTCACTTGTATCTTTTGAGTGTGATAATTTTTGCTCTAGTGCTTCACTTAGATCTTTTAGAGCACGGTGGTGGATTTGTTTTAAAGAAACTATTGATCTCTCATGCTTCACTTAGATTATTTTGAGAGTCGTTAATAGCATGGTAATTTTCTTAAGATTAATATACTTGGTATTCAAGATATGTGAAACTTTCTTTTGAGTGCGTTGAATACTAAGAAAAGTTTGGTGCTTGATAATTGTTTTGAGATATGAAGATGGTGATATTAAAGTCATGCTAGTTGAGTAGTTGTGAATTTAAAGAATACTTGTGTTGAAGTTTGTAATTCCCGTAGCATGCACGTATGGTGAACCGTTATGTGATGAACTCGGAGCATTATTTATTTATTGATTGTCTTCCTTATGAGTGGCGGTCGGGGACGAGCGATGGTCTTTTCCTACCAATCTATCCTCCTAGGAGCATGCGCGTAATACTTTGCTTTGATAACTTCTAGATTTTTGCAATAAGTATATGAGTTCTTTATGACTAATGTTGAGTCCATGGATTATACGCACTTTTTCACCGGTATCATACACCCACCATATATCTTCCTCAAAACAGCCACCATACCTACCTATCATGGCATTTCCATAGCCATTCCGAGATATATTGCCATGCAACTTTCCACCGTTCCGTTTATTATGACACGCTCCATCATTGTCATATTGCTAGCATGATCATGTAGTTGACATCGTATTCGTGGCAAAGCCATCGTTCATAATTCTTTCATACATGTCACTCTTGATTCATTGCATATCCCGGTACATCGTCGGAGGCATTCATATAAAGTCATTCTTTGTTCTAAGAATCGAGTTGTAATTGTTGAGTCGTCAGAAAAATAAAAGTGTGATGATCATCATTCTTCAGAGCATTGTCCCAAGTGAGGAAAGGATGATGGAGACCATGATTCCCCCACAAGTCGGGATGAGACTCCGGACGAAAAATAAAAAAAATGAAAAATGAAAAAAAAAGTGCCCAAAAAAAAGAGAAGAGAAAAGGCCCAAATAAAAAAATGAGAGAAAAGGAGAGAAGGGACAATGCTACTATCCTTTTACCACACTTGTGCTCCAAAGTAGCACCAAGATCTTCATGATAGAGAGTCTCTCATTTTGTCACTTTCATATACTAGTGGGAATTTTTCATTATAGAACTTGGCTTGTATATTCCAATGATAGGCTTCCTCAAATGCCCCAGGTCTTCGTGAGCAAGCGAGTTGGATGCACACCCACTTAGTTTCTTTTGTTGAGCTTTCATATACTTATAGCTCTAGTGCATCCGTTGCATGGCAATCCCTACTCACTCACATTGATATCTATTGATGGGCATCTCCATAGCCCGTTGATACGCCTAGTTGATGTGAGACTATGTTCTCCCTTTTTGTCTTCTCCACAACCACCATTCTATTCCACATATAGTGCTATATCCATGGCTCACGCTCATGTATTGCGTGAGAATTGAAAAAGTTTTGAAAATGTTAAAGTATGAAACAATTGATTGGCTTGTCATTGGGGTTGTGCATGATTTAAATATTTTGTGTGGGGAAGATGGAGCATATCCAGACTATATGATTTTGTAGGGATAACTTTCTTTGGCCATGTTATTTTGAGAAGACATAATTGCTTAGTTAGTATGCTCGAAGTATTATTATTTTTATGTCAATATGAACTTTTGTCTTGAATCTTTCGGATCTGAATATTCATACCACAATTAAGAAGATTTACATTGAAATTATGCCAAAGTATCACTCCGCATCAAATTCTCTTTTTATCATTTACCTACTCGAGGACGAGCAGGAATTAAGCTTGGGGATGCCTGATACGTCTCCAACGTATCTATAATTTTTTATTGCTCCATGCTACTTTATCTACTGTTTTGGACTATATTGGGCTTTATTTTCCACTTTTATATTATCTTTGGGACTAACCTATTAACCGGAGGCCCAGCCCAGAATTGTTGTTTTTAGCCTATTTCAGTGTTTCAAAGAAACGGAATATCAAACGGAGTCCAAACGGAATGAAACCTTCGGGAACATTATTTTCTCACCGAACGTGATCCAGGAGACTTGGACCCTACTCCAAGAAGTAACAGAGTCGGTCACGAGGGTGGGGGGCGCCCCCCTAGGGCACGCCCCCCTGTCTCGTGGGCCCCCTGTTGCTCCACCGACGTACTCCTTCCTCCTATATATACCTACGTACCCCAAACGATCAGAACAGGAGGCAAAAACCTAATTCCACCGTCGCAACTTCCTGTATCCACGAGATCCCATCTTGGGGCCTGTTCCGGAGCTCCGCCGGAGGGGGCATCCACGGCGGAGGGCTTCTACATCATCATCATAGCCCCTCCGATGAAGTGTGAGTAGTTTACTTCAGACCTTCGGGTCCATGGCTAGTAGCTAGATGGCTTCTTCTCTCTTTTTGGATCTCAATACGATGTTCTCCCCCTCTCTCGTGGAGATCTATTCGATGTAATCTTCCTTTTGCGGTGTGTTTGTTGAGATCGATGAATTGTGGGTTTATGGTCAAGTTTATCTATGAACAATATTTGAATCTTCTCTGAATTATTTTATGTATGATTGGTTATCTTTTGCAAGTCTCTTCGAATTAGCCGTTTGGTTTGGCCAACTAGATTGGTAGTTCTTGCAATGGGAGAAGTGCTTAGCTTTGGCTTCAATCTTGCGGTGTCCTTTCCCAGTGACAGAAGGGGCAGCAAGGCACGTATTGTATTGTTGCCATCGAGGATAACAAGATGGGGCTTTTATCATATTGCATGAATTTATCCCTCTAGATCATGTCATCTTGCTTAAGGCGTTACTCTGTTTTTAACTTAATACTCTAGATGCATGCTAGATAGCGGTCGATGAGTGGAGTAATAGTAGTAGATGCAGGCAGGAGTCGGTCTACTTGTCTCAGACGTGATGCCTATATACATGATCATACCTAAATATTATCATAACTATGCTCAATTCTGTCAATTGCTCAACAGTAATTTGTTCACCCACCGTAGAATACTTATGCTCTTGAGAGAATCCACTAGAGAAACCTATGGCCCCTGGGTCTATTTTCATCATATCAATCTCCATCACTTTAATACTTGATTTGTTTTTAATTTGCCTTTTACTTTACACTTTGCATCTCTATATCAAAAATACCAAAAATATTATTTATCATCTCTTTCAGATCTCACTCTCTTAAGTGAACGTGAAGGGATTGACAACCCCTAATCACGTTGGTTGCGAGGAGCTATTGTTTTGTGCAGGTACGAGGGACTCGTGTGTAGCCTCCTACTGGATTGATACCTTGGTTCTCAAAAACTGAGGGAAATACTTACGCTACTTTGCTGCATCATCCTCTCCTCTTCAGGGAAATCCAACGCAGTGCTCAATAGGTAGCAGGGGGCAGTCCCCTCCTATTCCTTGGCGGCAGACAGCCGCCCCGTGAGACGATGTGAACAGCGAGGGAGACGATGGCAGGGAAGCGTTGTCGGGCCAACTGCTTTTCTCCTCTTGTAGTTGGGTTCGGTCAACAAAGACTCCACCGGCTCGCTCTGGCAGGACACCCTCACAAACGGCACCCTGTAGATGCTCGATCCTTCAATCTCTGGTGGATGCTCCATCTGGGATCGATACTCCCACCACCGTTCCCTCATGATCGGATTCGGTGAATCTGTTTGCTCCATGGCCCAAAGAAGCAGCTCTATGTACTCCGGCGCGACTCCCTCTGGGAGTATCGCCGCCTTTTCGCTCTGTTGTAGATATTTGGCCATGGATGTCGCCGTCGCCGCTAGTTGGTCCTTGTTGTCAAACCAAGACTGTATCTCCAACATCCTAGCTAGCTTCATAGGGTCGTCGTCTGTGATCCTCACGTATCGGATGTACTCCTCCATCGATCCACTTCTCCACAGCACTGATGTCTACTACACAACCTTCTTCTCGTAGACGTTGTTGGGCCTGCAAGTGCACAGGTTTGTAGGACAGTAGCAAATTTCCCTCAAGTGGATGACCTAAGGTTTATCAATCCGTGGGAGGCGTAGGATGAAGATGGTCTCTCTCAAACAACCCTGCAACCAAATAGCAAAGAGTCTCTTGTGTCCCCAACACACCCAATACAACGGTAAATTGTATAAGTGCACTAGTTCGGCGAAGAGATGGTGATACAAGTGCAAAATAGATAGTAGATATAGGTATTTGTAATCTGAATTATAAAAACAGCAAGGTAACAAGTGGTAAAAGTGAGCGTAAACGGTATTGCAATAATAGGAAACAAGGCCCAGGGTTCATACTTTCACTAGTGCAAGTTCTCTCAACAATAGTAACATAGATAGATCGCATAACAATCCCTCAACATGCAACAAAGAGTCACTCCAAAGCCACCAATAGCGGAGAACGAATGTAGAGATTATGGTAGGGTACGAAACCACCTCAAAGTTATTCTTTCCAATCAATCCGTTGGGCTATTCCTATAAGTGTCACAAACAGCCCTAGAGTTCGTACTAGAATAACACCTTAAGACACAAATCAACCAAAACCCTAATGTCACCATATACTCCATTGTCACCTCAAGTATCCGTGGGTATGATTATATGATATGCATCACACAATCTCAGATTCATCTAACCAACATAAAAGTACTTCAAAGAGTGCCCCAAAGTATCAACCGGAGAGTCAAGAACGTGTGCCAACCCCTATGCATAGGTTCATGGGCGGAACCCGCAAGTTGGTCACCAAAACATACATCAAATGGCACGTGAAATCCCATTGTCACCACAGATAAGCACGACAATACATACATCAAGTGTTCTCATAAAAGACTCAATCCGATAAGATAACTTCAAAGGGGAAACTCAATTCATCACAAGAGAGTAGAGGGGGAGAAACATCATAAGATCCAACTACAATAGCAAAGCTCAGGATACATCACGATCGTGCCATAGAGGGAACACGAGAGAGAACACGAGAGAGAGAGAGAGATCAAACACATAGCTACTGGTACATACCCTCAGCCCCGAGGGTGAACTACCGCTGATGGGTTCCCCCTCCGGCAGGGTGCCGGAACGGGCTCGCGTGAGGTTTTTGGTGGCTACAGAGGCTTGCAGCGGCGGAACTCCCGATCTAGGTTCTGTTCTGGAAGTTTTAGGGTACGTAAGTATATATGGGTGAAAGGAGTACGTCAGTGGAGCTACGCGGGCCCCACGAGGCAGGGGGGTGCACCCTAGGGGGGTGGGCGTGCCCCCCACCCTCGTGAGCACCTCTCGTATCTTCGGACATGGGGTCCAAGTCCATCAGGGGGGTTTCTTTCCAAAAATAACTTCTCTAGTTGATTTCTTCCGTTTCGACTCCGTTTGATATTCCTTTTCCTCGAAACCTGAAATAGGCATAAAAGAGCAAATCTGGGCTGGGCCTCCGGTTAATAGGTTAGTCCCAAAAACAATATAAAAGTGGATAATAATTCCCAATATTGCCCAAAATAGTAGATAATATAGCACGGAGCAAAGTGCAGTAGCGTAAGTATTTCCCTCAGTTCTTGCTACGTCTTGAGCTTGCGTTGGTTTTCCCTGAAGAGGAGAGGATGATGCAGCACAGTAGCGTAAGTATTTCCCTCAGTTTTTGAGAACCAAGGTATCAATCTAGTAGGAGGCCACGCGCAAGTCCCTCGTACCTGCACAAAACCATAGCTACTCGCAACCAACGCGATTAGGGGTTGTCAATCCCTTCACGGTCACTTACGAGAGTGAGATCTGATAGAGATAATATTTTTGGTATTTTTGGTATAAAGATGCAAAGTTAAAAGTAAAAGGCAAAGTAAAACAAAGCAACTATAAAAGTGATGGAGATTGATATGATGAGAATAGACCCGGGGGCCATAGGTTTCACTAGTGGCTTCTCTCAAGAGCATAAGTATTCTACGGTGGGTGAACAAATTACTATTGAGCAATTGACAGAATTGAGCATAGTTATGAGGTTATCTAGGTATGATCATGTATATAGGCATCACGTCCGTGACAAGTAGATCGAAACGATTCTGCATCCACTACTATTACTCCACTCATCGACCGCTATCCAGCATGCATCTAGAGTATTAAGTTATAAACAGAGTAACGCCTTAAGCAAGAAGACATGATGTAGAGGAATAAATTCATGCAATATGATAAATACCCCATCTTGTTATCCTCGATGGAAACAATACAATACGTGCCTTGCAACCCTTTCTGTCACTGGGTAAGGACACCGCAAGATTGAACCCAAAGCCAAGCACTTCTCCCATTGCAAGAACTACCAATCTAGTTGGCCAAACCAAACGGATAATTCGAAGAGACTTGCAAAGATAACTCAATCATACATAAAAGAATTCAGAGAAGATTCAAATATTATTCATAGATAAGTTGGATCATAAACCCACAATTCATCGGTCTCAACAAACACACCGCAAAAAGAAGATTGCATCGAATAGATCTCCATGAGAGAGGGGGAGAACATTGTATTGAGATCCAAAAATAGAGAAGAAGCCATCTAGCTACTAACTATGGACCCGAAGGTCTGAAGTAAACTACTCACACCTCATCGGAGGGGCTATGGTGATGATGTAGAAGCCCTCCGTGGTGGATGCCCCCTCCGGCGGAGCTCCGGAAAAGGCCCCAAGATGGGTTCTCGTGGATACAGAAAGTTGTGGCGGTGGAATTTGGTTTTTGGCTCCTGTTCTGATCGTTTAGGGGTACGTAGGTATATATAGGAGGAAGGAGTACGTCAGTGGAGCTTCGAGGGGCCCACGAGGCAGCGGGCGCGCCCTAGGGAGGGGGCGCCCTACACCCTCGTGATTGCCTCGTGGCTTTCTTGACGGAGGGTCCAAGTCTCCTGGGTCTGATGAGAAAATCACGTTTCCGAAGATTTCATTCCGTTTGATATTCTGTTTCTTCGAAATACTGAAAAAGGCAAAAAATAGCAATTCTGGGCTGGGCCTCCGGTTAATAGGTTAGTCCCAAAAATAATATAAAAGTGGAAAATGAAGCCCATTATAGTCCAAAACAATAGATAAAGTAGCATGGAGCAATCAAAAATTATAGATACATTCGAGACGTATCAGATTTATTGTAACAACTTTGATGAATTCCATCGGGTTTGATGAATTTCATCTGGTTTGTTGAAACCCGGCTTGAAGTGTATGCAGATAGTGTTGGATGGCCAGCTTCTGCATCCGTGTCTTTGGACTGGCACCCCTGTCCGTGGACGGATATAGGACAAAAATTGCGGGTCAACATTAGAGATGACCTTAGAACATGTGTCCGCAGACTGACATACTATTTATCCATGAACTGATTCTGAACAGTCTACGGACATGGATATAGGAGTTTTGTCCTCCAACCGTATCCATAAAGATCTAGTCAATTTGAATTTGAAATATAACAAAGTGCGACGTTCACGTAGCGCCAAGTCATAATCAAAAAGAGGACAATGTTTATTTCAGTTTGGTGGTTCATGCAAAATATGGAACTTTTGCCTTGTCTGACCGGCTATCTGAGCCGCCACGCTCAATCTGCTGCCGCCTCCTCCCCACCAGCCGCCGCCACTACAAAAAAAATACACTTCTATGATGATACGTGTTTGTCACAGTAGGTCGTGTTTTTTCTCATGCATGTACATCCATGACAAATTTATGACAGAATCAAGATAGTCATACCTTTGTTGTCGTAGAAGTGTTCCATGACATTACCAAAATTATCATCATGGAAGGGTCCACTTCCATGACGATAAATCACGCGTCACAGAAGTGCTTTCGTCAAGGGTGACCGACACGTGGCATCCACCGTAACGGAACGCCCTTAAGCTAGTCGGGTTTTGGATCCGATAACCCGTTAACAGCCCTGACCAATGGGGATTTTCCATGTGTAAAATCATCATTGGCTGGAGGAAACACGTGTCGGCTCATCGCTGGGACAGATGTCATCCACTCATTGGACAGAAGGCGCCTATGATACGTCGACATGTGGCACGGCCCAATAGAGGCCCATTGCTGTGAAAAGGCCGGCCCGATTGACTTGGTCAAAAGGTGGCGGGCCAGCCCATGGAAAGCCTGTTAACGGCCTGTTCGCATATAGCCCATTTACAGCCCGCTAACCCAAGGCCCGTTATGCCCTATTCGAATTAGGCCCAGTAGCATCATCTGGGCCATCCAACATGATTCCAGCCCGTTTTCACTTCTGGCCCATGACGTCTTTCGGCCCATATGAGGCCCTATGTAACTCTTGGCCTATTAACGGCCCGTGGTGAAACTGGCCCGTAATGAACAGTGTATCACTTTACACCCATTAATGGCCCATGGTGAAACTGGCCCGTATAGAACAGTGTATCACTTTATACCCATTAACGGCCCGTTATTCCGTTTGGCCGTTTCCAGCCCATGTTATCTTTCGGCCTACTCAGAGCCCATATATTCTTGGGCTCATTTCCAGCATTCGTTTACTTACGGCCCATTACTGTCATTTTCTTCTTGTGGGCCAAATTCAGCCCGTGGTTACAGTCGGCCCGTTTGTGGTCCGTTAATACGTTGGGTCGTTTTCATGGCGTCATCAAATATGGCCTATTAACGATGGCCCGTTATGGTCAGCCCATGAACGGACGATTCCAACTCTAGCCCGTTTACGGCCAGAATGCGGTCTGTTTGGCCCATGTTTGGCCAATCGATCATACGGCCCGTATAAGGCCCATTGATGATACGGCCCGTAGAAGACCCATTGTTTCTACGGCCCGCAGAAGGTCCATTGTTTCTACGGCCCGTAGAAGGCTCATTGTTCTACGGCCCGTAGAAGGCCCACTGTTTATACGGCCCGTAGAAGGCCCACTATTTCTACGGCCCGTAGGTCCAGTGTCACTACAGTAAATATTAGCCCGTGGTTATTGTGGCCTAGTTTTAAAAAATAGGTTATTGCAGCCACTAGCAAACCGCAGAAAAAGAACTGCACTGACTACAAGCAAACAAATAAACAAGACAACAAGGAAATAAATAAGCAAGCAACTTACACTAGGCTATCACGGCTATTACACATATTACATCCACTGGGCATCAAAGTTCGCCACCAGTGCAAATATAGGGAACACAACAGCATATAAACGCCGCAGCAAAACAAGTCCAGAACTGAAACCACTTCAAAAGAGCTCAAGAAACAATATCCTGGGTACCCATAATGCTGGCAAGATGCTTAGCAAGCTTATTAACTTTCTCTTGTTTGGCGCTTAAGTCCTCCAGCGCTTGCTGTTGCACCAGAAAGTATGCATCTGAATTCTGCAGGGACTTCCTCAGTCCTTCGGCTTCCTGTCGCATAACATCTGATCGATGTCTTTCAACTTGAAGTTGAGACTCAAGAAGCCGAACTGATTCAGGCAACGAGTTCGAAGAGCTGGTGCCAGCAGTGGTAGCCAGTAACTCGAACACTACATCAAGACAGGACTTTGGGGTTGTCTCAGTGTCTTCAATATAGTTTTTATCAGCTTTCTTGGAGACCAACAGGGATGTCTCACTATCTTGAACCTTATCTGCATTACTTCCTTTACCATTGCATAACAGGGTACTCTTCTCCAATATTTTATCCGCGTTCTAAAAGAGAAACAAACAAACACATCTCAGGTTTACAATGTAGTATATGAAACTCATTTTGGTAAACCAGTTCAGTAGTAAGGTGGACAGGATAACAGCATGAAACAAACATATATCTATGTAGTATGGTCACTGTATGGTCTATATCATTCTAGTTTATGTTGCCAAATCAAGATAGATACAGTTCGAATCATATCTATTTAAGACAAAGCAGCATAGACAGAATATAAGTGTGGGAAACTACACAGCAATAACAACACTTGTAATGTGCATGGCATGAGAACATAACTGTTTATTCAATTGAAACTGAAATCAACATAGAGCAAGTTACAACAGCAAACAGCCAAACACGTTGAAGAAACAGGTTTAAAACATACCTGTTGCGCCATTGGAGTTTCAATTGCATCCTTCAAATTTGAAATTAGTTGGTATCAGTAAATACAGTGATGCAAGAGCAAAGTAGTATGAACCATAGCTACGGAACCTGACCTGAGAACAATTCTTCTTCTGCTTTAAGCGTTGACTTCGGGTTCGGAGTGGTGGTCCTCGTGATTTGGGCACTGCAGTTGCCTTACTAACTGCTCGTGTTTGGGTGCTCTGTGGTGGAGACGGTGTTGTGTCAACGGGAACTGGGTGTCTATCTGCTGGGGTTGGGGTTAGAAGGGGTGTAGCTGGTTCTCTGTCCAACTGGGTAGGGGTACAATCTGCATGAGTGTGGGTTATGTGTGGTGGGGCTGGTTCTTGGGCAAGTACAACCGTGGTTCTATCTGCATCGACAGGTAGCACGATCTTTTCTGAAGACCGTGTTTTTACTCCCACAGATACTGCCATCACTCCCTCCAATTGAAATGGCTGATAAACAAGAAAAGTAATTGAATGTACAGACATTGTAAGATAGACAGGTGCAATGGATAGTAGGGAAGAAAACAGGGCATGAAATAATTCACATTTATGTTGTCTAAGCAAACAGAATAGCAGGACATAATTTCACATATATGATGGCTAATTAAACAGGATAGCATGACACAATTTCACATGTATGATGGCTAACTAAACAGGATAGAATGACATACTTCAAAATATGATGACTATGTAAACAGGATGACATGATATAACTATACGATGTGTCTATTAAAGTGGTTGGCATGCCATAAATCACAAACATGCCGTCGATGGAAACATGATGGCATGATATAATTCATGGATAGAATGACATAATTTAAAATATGATGACTATGTAAACAGGATGAGATGATATAACTATATTATGTCTTTAGAAAATGGGTTGGCATGCCATAATTCAGATACATGCTGTCTATGTAAACATCATGGCATGACATAATTCAAATATATGATTTATATACTAAGGAAGTGAGCAGAGGGCAATCGCATATATGATGTGTCAACTAAGGAGATGGCATTCAATATTGTGTATATGATGTAAAAACTAAGCATTGCAATACAACATATGCATTATATGAGTAATATAACCCTGCCAAGTTTGAGCATACACCTCAGGGGGATAATAGGACTGGTCATCTGCCTCTGAATCCTCCTCTGAAGAGCTATCTGTAACCAGCAAGATATCTGCTTCAGCAGGTAGCATTGTCTGCTCTGAAGACCTTGTTTTCACTCCAGATTTCTCCATCACCAATTCAAATGGCTGATGCACAGGAAGAGCAGTTGAATATACAAACATTGTCGACAAAAGCAATGAGAAATACAAAAAAAGGACGGCATGATATAATTCACATATATGACGCTTGCCTAAACAGCATGGCATTGCATAATTCACATACATAATGCCTTGCAACAAGATAACATTGCATAATTCACATATATAATGTCTTGCAACAAGATGGCATTGCATAATTCACATATATGGTAATTAGACACTAAACAGGTGGCATTCACACAAAGCATGTCTAAACTAAGCAAATGACATAGCAATGCAAGATACCATACGCACGATATGAGCAACATAACCCTGCCAAGTTAGGGCATGCACCTCGGGGGGGGAATATGACTGGTCATCTGTCTCTGAATCCTCCTCTGAGGAGCTATCGGTAACCAGCAAGACATGCGCTTCGTCAGATAGCATTGTCTGCTCTGAAGACCTTGTTTCCACTCCAGATTTTTCCATGACCGTGCCGAATGGCTGATGCACAGGAAGAGTAATTGAATGTACTAAAATTGTTGACAAATTTAACACGTAATAAAAAAATGATGGCATGATATAATTCACATATAAGATGACTGGCTAACCAGGGTGGCATTGCAAAATTCACATATATGATGCCTGGCTAAACAAGATGGCATTGCATGATTCACATATACGATAAAGAAACTAAACAGATGGCATTGACACAAAGCATGTCTAAACTAAGCAGATGACATCTTTAATGTATACAGTAAGCAATGCAAGGCACCATATGCATGATATTACCAACATCAGCATGCCAAGTTAGAGCGAAGACCTCATGGGGTAAATAGGAGTGGTCTTCTCCTTCTGAATCCCCCTCAGAACAGTTATCTTCCTCTTGATTACGATCCGAAATGGGTGGAGGGGGGCTGCCTTTGCGCCCACCATGGAACGACGTCTGCATGAAATTTTATTGCCACGCAAGGCTCGTCTCTTTTGCTCTACATGATCAGTTCCATTGTGTACAATAACTGGCATGCATAGGAATAAAACATAGTGAGATTATGTAAGGAGTGCATGCACAAATCCAGAGTGATGGTAGCAAACTATGGATAGACCCAAAACCAATGATAGCAGGCAGATAATAGCTTTAGTTAAAAAATACAGATAATGGCTCCTTTAATGTTTGTTTGCACCCAACATTAAACTCATAGTAGACACTGGAGATTAACCAGATAGTAGACAGATAGTACTGATTGCTGCCCCAATATGTACCCCACAACCATTTAAAAACTCAAGTTTCAGCATTAGTTTGGACCTGAATCGGAGTCTAATAGGTGAACACGACGATAATGTAGCATGTCATCATATTAAGCGACGCATAACGTAAGCAGTCACGGAAGAGTGCGACCTCTCTTGCGGACCCGTGTAGTCCTCAAGGTCATCTGCTCAGTTGATGATGGTAATGCAGTTGTCGTGGCTGCCGGCGGCGGGGAAGAAGATCTGTGGCGGCGAAAGACAGTGTGGAGAGCGGATCCCTGCTGTGGTGAACCCTTCCGTCATTGGAGCAGCTGAGCTGGGGTGGAACACAGTGCCGCAGGAGCAGGACAAACCACACAAGGTTTTCTTTGACACATATCTGTAACACAAGTAATTGAGTAAGGGCTTGTTTGAATTTGAGGATTCTAACAACGCAGGGATAGGAAATAGATAGGAATAGGATAGGAATGCACGTGCAAAACAGAGAATTTAAAAACACAGGATTTCTGCCAATCTGGGTGTTTGATTCAGAACAATTGGAAGATCACATGATGCAAAAAAGCATGGTGAGATTAAGTCAAACCACAAGAAAATGTATGGTTATAATGCTATTATGCTACTATCTCTAAGTCTTGTGCTTGATGAATAGGAATATGAAAAGGAGGAGAAGTGGAAATTAGAATTCCTATGGTTTTTCTTTCAAGGAGACACTAAAGGAACAAATCCTACAGTTTTCCTTTACTCCACTCCTTTGCACCAAATTCATGAAAAGTAGTACCATAGGAAACTTTCCAATTCCTATGTTTTTCATTCACTTTGCCTTTCAAGCACTGGCGATTCTAGTAGGCAGGCTTGAGCAAGGAAAATCCTACACTAAAAAAATGTTTTTGTGCTACTTCTATTAATTTGGACCCAGGGCACTACCGTACTAGCTCAACTCCCAGGCCCATCGACAAATGCACAGCTCAAACACGCAGAGATAAATAATGATGGTGTTCAAGAGAGTCCATCACGGATAGCTAAGTTGCCTGGTACCTCACTACTTGTCATATAGTAGGATAAAATAATCGTATTTCCCGTTACTACGAGTGCTCAGTGGACAATATATATAACATGTAGAGTAAAAAAGAGATGCAACAAGTGTACAACCTCTTTGGAGAAGCCATGTCGATCTCAGCGTGATTGGGTTGGCCGGTGAGGATGCTCCGGCTGACTTTGCTGTCAGAGGAGGGGAAGAAGATCTTAGGCGTCTAGAGATGGAGCCCGAGGTACTGCTCCACTGTAATGGAGGGTTTCGTCGTTGGAGCAGCTCCGGTGAGTTGTACGACGCCGAGGCTGAAGCACGACACGAGAGACAACGAACAACGTTAACCTGAGTGGAATTCTAATAGCATCTCCAATACATGACGTAAATTACATAACCACAAAGTGCTAGATGTAAAATACATCAGCCGCTCATCTCTGAACTTAACTGTCGAAATTGAATTTAACTGTCGAAACTGAACTTAACTGTCGAAACTGAATTTTGTTGTCGAAACTAAACGCACTAGCAAGGTGAGGCTACACGTCGGTCGACTGACTTTTTCATCTCTGGTCAGTCGATTTTGCAGCCGTTGGATACGAAATCAAGGGCCTGCGGTTCATCTTCAACCTCCACCCCCCTGCGCTGCCAGCCACCACCGGCCAAACAGCAACCCCCCGCCGCTCGCGGCCGGCGGTGCGCCGCCCTGCCCGCCCCGAAAACACTCCCACCGCCGGTCCGCCACCGCCCCGGCCATCCCTCTAGCCCCCCCCCCCCCCCCCCCCGTGCCGAGCTTTTTCTCCGGTGATCCCCACGCCACCGCCCCACCACCGTCGGTGACACCGCCCCCATCCTGAACCCTAAGATAGATAGTGGGGTACCTCTTCGGCGAGCCCCCCTCCCCGCTGCGGCTGGTTCTTCCTTCACCTCGACGAGCCCACCCCTTGAAAATCGACTGACCCAAAAGTCGATTCAGTCGACTGAAGTGTAGCCAAATCGGAGCAGCATCGCAAGCAAGAGCAAGAGCGAGAGCAGCACCGCGAGCAAGAGCAGACCAGGCAGGGGACCGAGAGCAAGAGCAGAGCAGCAGCGCGAGCAAGAGCTAAAGCAGAAGCAGCTCATACTGATGTGGACGTCGCCGCCGAGGGAGCGACGCCGTGGAGGAAGTGGCCGGTGACGCCGCCGTGGATGGAGCCGCGCCGTGTCGGCTCGGGACCGAGCGCCGGCAACACCGTGAGATCGAATCAAGAAGAAAATGCGGCGATTAGTGTACAACCTCTTTGGTGGCGCCGATTAGGCCACAACTTCATCCGACGAAACGGTGATGATGATGCTCTTCCGGTGGTGCAGGTGAAGTCGGCGGTGTGGGAATGGAGGTGGCACGAAAGACGAGGGGAACATCGGGGCAGCTCCTTGGAGGTGGAGGACGGGGTGGCTGAACCGGCGGGACGATGAGATCGACGACGGATCCTCATCCGGTACGGTGGATGAGGGACGTCGAGGTGTTGTTGTGGACGACGTCGTCGGGGAAGAGGCTCCGGCTGGGTGGCGGGCGGAGCAGGGTGTGGGGTTTCGTCGCGGGTTTTCGCAGTCTCGGTGTACGAATGGGTGGGCGGATGAGATGGCAGTGGGGAACCATGGCTTAGAGACGCGCTTCTCCGAAATGTGGGGTAATTTACGAAAGTACCACCACTGATTTGAGGCGGTTCTTTCGGTTCAGGGGTACCACGGACATTTCGCGTGTCGGGATTTCACAGGAGGTGGGAGTTTTCGCACGCGTTGTAATTTCGGAATAGCAAGGCGCGGGGTGAGATGGAGGGAGTTGCCGGAGCACAACGAGACAAAGATATATCTTAAATATTTCGGGCTAACAAGGCGCGGGTTGAAGAGGTGGGAGTTTCGCAGCACGATAGACAGATACGCTAGCTTCAATTTTCGGCATAACAAGGCGCGGCCTGAAATTTCGAAAGAACAGGCTTAACGTGTACCCAAAAGAAAGACAATTTGCACGTCAACACGCACAACACACACACAAACAGCATTTAGACTAGACTAAGGTACACGTGCATTGCACGCATGAGATTTGGCAACCAAATTATGAATAAATACCATATTATAGCATGCAAGCTTTGAGTCATATATGCATGATGTAGATGTTCGTTTAATTCTTATAGTTCATTTCATTCAAAATCATCTAGTTTTTATAAGAAAGCTAATCTATTTTAAGATTCATGGAATTGTGCGTTGTAAGACATAAAGTAAAAACAAATAATGGCAAATCATGTAGAAAAACATTTGGGCAATTCTGATACGAAAGATTCTAGTACAAATAAGAAGTTCTTGTGTTTTGATGTTTGTGCATTATGCTTAAGTTCAACCATGGAGTCTTCTAGATTATACATGTGGCGAAATCTGGTGGAATCTAGATGATATCCAACGGCCAATAGTGCTCAAATTTGCCATCTTTGGACCATCGGATTCGCCTCATCCAACGACCATCTTTCAAAGTTAAAGTTACCCGCACACAATATAAAAAAATAATATATATATATATATATAGGGGTATAGATATAGATATGTGATGCGAAAGCCGCCCATCATCTCCAATTAGAATAGTGTGTCCATGCACGGATGCAACGTGGCTAAATGATGTCTGCCATCGGTATCTCAAATTCAAATCAGTCTGACCTTGTTCAATGTGTATACATTACAACATGCTCGTTTCCAAACCACACCGCACAGATCTCCGTTATATTCATGCATGCATGGGTTTCAAACATCAGGATCTCTTATTCAAATATTTGAATTCAACTTTACATTGATTATGACCTCACCTATTCTTTTACCCCCACACAGTAGTCTTCTCTTTATAATTGTACCACTAACTTTCTCTCGTGCATGCATGCACACACACTACCAGTCGGCATTATCCATCGCACGCATGCAATCTTTTTCTTCAGGTCGGTCTCCCATGAAGGCACACATCCCCCTCTGCATCATATCGGGCATTCTTTATCTCTCACGCATGCGTGCGCAACGATCGATGTTCCTCTATGTATGTGTGTATATAGCTAGGCCTTTCATAGTTTTCCACACAAACCGATCAATCGATATATCCAGTGAGGTCTTACCCTCTTTCCCACGTCCACATCGATCAATCTATACCTCTCTATATAGGATTAACATATATAGCTAATACACCCACATTAATTATATATCCAACGTCCCCCCTCTTATCATCCATGCCTTCCGCTTCATCTCTCAGACGCGTGCACAATGGCAAAGACAGGGCGCAGTAAGGGCCCTGCTCCCCCCCTAACATCACTATATATGGAGGCTAATATGAATGTGATCATTAGACAATTGCTGCTAAAAAAGGTTTAATTTCATGAATTGACCCTCCTCGTAAAGGATTAGCAATGCTTGGCCCCCTAGCTCATTTATTTTTCATGGCTCCGCCACTGCATGCAATAGCGCACGTGTTCGTCCCCTCTCTCTAAATATCGATCTCGCACTTGTGCATTCCTTCATACTCTCCCTCCACTCGGCCCCTCGCACCATCTTCTAGCCCCCCACCGGATTTTGCCACATGTACAATCTAGCAGACTCCATGGTTGAACTTAAGCATAATGCACAAACCTCAAAAAAACAGTGGTTCTCTTTTGTTCTAGAATATTTCGTATCATAACTGCCCAAACTCTTTTTCTAGTTGAATTGCCATTATATGTTTTTACTTTATGCTTTACAATGCACAATTCCATGAATCATAAAACAGATTAAGGGCTTCTTTGATTCAAAGGATTCTGAAAGGAATTTTGGAGGATTCTGATCATTAGGAATTTTTCCTATCTTGGTTGTTTGATTCATATGATTGTAAACCATAGGAATTTTTCCATATGATTCATTTGCACTAGATTTCATAGGAAACATCCCATCCACTCAAACCTCTTTGAAAGAATTCTGTGTTTTTTCCATGCAGAATCAAACACTCGTACAATCCTGTAGGATTCAAGACGACATTCCACTATAATTCCATGTTTTTCCTATTCCCGCATTCTTAGCTTTTTTATAAAAACGAAGAGGGTGCTTGGATCCAAGTGACTTTTTTTATAAAAATAGTCTCTTTAAGAGACTAAAGTTCCAAGCACCCCTGACTAAAGAGGGGCTAAAACTAGTCTTGAGACTAAATTTTTTTAGTCAGGGGTACCCCTACTAAAATGTGGATTAGTCCTCTCTCTCCTCATTTAACTCCTCTCCTTTAACACGGGCGAGTTCTGGATTGGAGAGTTTGGAGGATAATAAATGCTCATTAACTTGATTTTAGTCTCCTTAGTATTTGCATCCAAGCATGGCTGAGGTTAGCATGTTTTTAGTCTCACTACTTTTAGTCATGGGACTAAAACGTATCCAAGCATCGTCTAATTGATTTTGAATGAGATGAACTATAAGAATTAAACGAAGGGCTACATCAGTCATATATGACTCAGAGCTTACATGCTATAGTGTGGTATTTATTCATAATTTGGTTGGAAAATCTGATGCGTGCAATGCACGTGTACCTTACTAGTACTTCGAGTATGTGCAAAACACGTAAATTAGAATACCAATGGCACGCTACACGGTGTCTCTCTTACAGTTCATGAAGCCACGTGGCACATGTGGAGGCGTTGTCGCGACCTCCTTGCGTGGATTGATCACAATGACGTGCTACTGGTTCTAGAAGAATGTACTCGTCGTCCCTGAGCCATACTGGCGGTACATGCACGAAGAGAAGATGTGCATGCACGCCACGCACGCACTCATTCCCTCGCACGCACACGCGGGTACACGGGCGGACGCAATTTTGTACCAAGATCCACCCCATGTGATAATTTGACGCGTGTAAAGTCGTTCACTTCATTGATGGTCAATTAATACAGCGCATGCAAATTGAGTGGACGTGAGGGAGGACGAAAGGCATTATTAGAGCAAGTATAATAGATCCTAGTCAGCTGGCTATAAGATGTTCCACATCACTAAAATCCTAGTTGGAGGAAAGAGAACATAGGAGATAGAAGAGAGCAGGCGCTTGGTGAGTCGCCCGGCGATAGCGCAGCCTACGAAGCAATAGAGCCGGCATGCAACCAGCGCATGCGCTAAATGCAGGCGTTTAATTTCTTTCTACCAATCATGTTGCGATTTCTTTGCCTCTCTCTCCATATGAATATTAAATACTGTAGCTAGTGTACAGCCAGTTCATTGTATGAGAATTTTTTTTGTGATTGCTCTAGATGATGTGGCACTAGTATATAGCCAGCAGTAGGCTCTTCTATTAACCTTGCTCTTACTCCACTACGCGCATGCGAGTAGTTAAATCGTGGGTTGCTAGTAGTACTTCGATTGGTCTCCTTCGTATTTTGTGCCAATTTTTGACAGTAACATAATATTTACGCATTTGAGCAGTGTAGTACTTGAAATTTATGTTCCGCTAAACTCATCGGGAGCCGTTTCGGGCCTTGAAACCAAAACCATCAATTAATCTTTACCTTGTTCACATCACATTCGAAAGTCTGCTCATACCTACTAGTACGTACCAAACCTGAACGTGTTCCCACTATGCAGGTATTAGTACTAGTGCTAGTACTTAGGTTATAAAAAGGGGAACTACCTAACCGAAAATTACTCTACCTTTCCTCCTCATAAGTGCTTCTTCTTCGTCCGTCGTTGCCATGGCCGGTGAGCAGAGCTCTAGGTCGAGAACTCTAAAGATCTCTCACGGGCAGGCGATGGCTCCCAGGAGCGCCCTAGCCGCGGAGGCGAACATGCCGAGCCGGCGGAGCTGGAGTCGTTATCCCTCGACGGCATGCCCGATCAGCTCAATAAGCACCTCAATGAGCAGAAGGAGTTCATCCAAGGCTTGATGGAGTTGCTGAAGGAGAGCCTCGACGACATGCCCGCTGAGCTCAATCAGCAGGGGGAGTTGACCTCCGGCTTGGTGATGCTGCTGAAGAAGAGCATTGCCTCGGAGAAGAAGGCGACCGGCGAAATCCTGCTACTTCAGGAGGACAAGGCGAAGCTTTGCCACGAGATCGACCTGTTGAAGGAGAAGAACGCCGGCTGGAAGAAGCTGCAGGAGAATAGTATTTCCTCGATGGAGATGCTGCAGGCCGTCGTCATGGAACAGAAAGAGGAGTTGGCGAAGCTCCACATCGAGCACCCGGCTGCTGTCAAGGTACATAATGCGGCCATGGAACAGATGATGAAGGCTCGCGTCGAGAAATCCCGCGTCATGGATAGAATGAAGAAGATGGCGGAGGAGACGCGCAAGGAGATGGAGGTCATGGAGGCGATGAAGAAGTAGTTATGACTCCGCGGTGAATTAGACCATTTGGGGTGATAATCTTCCTTCTTCTTTTGCTGCCGCGTTTCATCTTTTGCTTTGGGTGTTTCACCGCACGTGTCACGTTCTCTGCGAGGCATGAATAGGATAATGGTTTTTTTGAGGGAATGAATAGAACAATGCTAACAATGAGATGACTAGAAAATTAGATCATTTTTTATCGCCATATGGCACTGGGCTGCCGTGTTTCGTGCTCCTCCGTCGCAGTACAACTCCAGTGAAAAACTTGAGTATACCGCATGGTTCTTTGCTCCTCCTCGATCAGGTCGTCGGCACATTTATACGAGCAGTCAAATCACAAGGCCCCGCCTTCCAGCAGTAATGAGCCGTCAAATCACAAAGGCCCTCGCCTCTCGTGAAACCGACAAGGCTAGACTGCCCCGCCCTCTAGCCTTTTAAAAATGTATACTTTTGTACAGCAGTAGTATCGATGGATTGCGCCATGGAGCAAAACTTGAAATTAAAAAAAAGGTGGTACATATTCCGACCCGGGGGAGGAAATTCGCCGGTTGCCGCGGGAGGTTTATTCTGCAAATTTTCAGCAACTTAGCATGCGATCGTTTGATCTCAGATCCAAGGGCTGCCAGCACCCCGTATCATGGTCGCACCTACCACGACCGTCGCGTCGCACGCGCAGTCGCGCCCTTGGAGATTTAACATGGTGCGTTAGGCTATCTGATGTTGGCATGTCCTACATAGTCATCACTTAGTCACTCATACTACAACAAGGTTAGCTATAAGGATGGCTATAAGTGTATTTTTTTTTTCTCCTCTCTATCTATTTCTTCGTACGCCCTCCATCCCATAATATAAGAACGTTTTTGACACTAGTGTAGTGCCAAAAACGTTCTTATATTATGGGATACAGGGAGTACTAGTATTTATTGCATTTGCCAAGGAGTGACCTCTTCCAATGAAATGGTGTTGCTAAGTTTGCTTCATTTAATTAGCTATAGACTCAAAATTGTCTTTTCACCAAGGTACACATGCTTAGCACCGTTTCTTCCTTGGGTCACCAAACTAGTCTCTCTCTTCTTGATTAACTTGCCACATCAGACTTTATGCCTATGTGGCAAGCTTAAGCACCTGTAGGAGCAAGTAAGTACAATAGTGCTCTTTACATGGCATTTTTGCATACGTGGAGGAAAGAGAGGCAAGGAAAAAGTGGAGAAGTGGGCTCCCATGCAAGAGCCTGCCTCTACTACATGGTGGAGCATTGGGAGCAGCACATGTATGGAGGTGGTCAGGAATCGGGAGACTCACGCCGGTCATACCGCCGCAGTTAAAATGATAATGGCAAGTCAAATCACGGGGCCCCACCTGTCCAGCAGTAACTCGCTGTCAAATCACACAACCCTACATTTGCAGCAGCCTACTCCCTCGTCTTCTCGCGTCTCTGTCGAATCGACTAGGCGGAACTGCCCCGCCGCCTACCGCGCAGGAAAAGCCCCGCCCTCGATTTTTAAATAGTATACAGTATACTAATTTTGTATCCATGGATTGCGCCCGCGCCATGGAGCAAAGCGTCTAGAAAATGGCGGTACACATGTATGGAGTATACAACACGCCCGTCGATCTGGCACGCTGCTCTCCGAATGGAACGCGCGTCATATTGCGTTCGCACACACATGTGGGACGGCAATTGGGAACCGACCATAGGCACACTCCCCGGCCCCGCAAGTCGGGTGACTTAATAGAAGAGGGAGACGAGCGATAATACTAGAGAAGTGTTGTACTACGTTGGTGCCTGGACTATCCTTGCAAGACACGGAAGATCAGTTCGTCCATGCATGTGACCAGACTCCAGCAGACACGCCTGGATTGGCTATCGTCTACATATCGTGCAGGATGTGTTGTACATGGCTGTAGTTGTGATGAGAAATCTAAAAAAAGGTTTCTTGTCATCTCGCAAAATTATGTGTCATGTGCTTCGGATCACTGCGAGGGTTAAACAGCGACAACTGAGTTGGGCTAGTCATTGGGGGCACATGCACGAACAGTGACTACTCGGCTGCCATCTATCTCAAGCCGGCTATGTTAATTAGGACATCTATCGACGGACCCCTTTTCTACGAGTTTATCTTTAATTTGAGCTTTGTTCCTCATCTAGTTTGTCCGTCGGGATTCATGTTGTCTCCTTTGGGCAGTGAGGTTATGATTTCTTGTCATGTGGCATTTTTTTGTGTTATATGTTATAATCCGACGCTTCAGATCAAAATGATGACAACTGCGCCTCCGGGCCACGTGCATGAAGACTTCTCGACAGTCATTGACGAGGTCAAGCCGGCTCCGGTAGACAAAAGAAAACTAGTACTACTCCACTATATAGGCAGGAGCCTCCGCGCTTGCTTGCTAGTGTTGCTCT
This sequence comes from Triticum aestivum, assembly GCF_018294505.1. NCBI lineage: Eukaryota > Viridiplantae > Streptophyta > Magnoliopsida > Poales > Poaceae > Triticum > Triticum aestivum. The sequence continues at coordinate 641,626,060 of NC_057803.1, read as the reverse complement.
CTTCACACTGTCCCGGCCTCTCCAGATCTAAACACGACAGCGGTAGCCACTCTCTCTCTCTCTCTCTCTCTCTCTCTCTCTGCTCACTGCTGGTCACAGATCCAGCCGGATCCTCTCCGCCGGGGAAGGTGAGAAGGTGCAACGTTCACGCGGTCGTCCTCGGCGACGGCTCTTACCACTGTTGGGCGCGTCCCGATCAGCCTGCCTTGCCGTTCCCTCCCAAGAACCGCTGGCGAGGGAGGGCCTCCGACCCCTTCTTCCTCACTGCCATAGTGTGGGCAGATCCGGCCTCCCGCCGCCCACCTAGCGACATCCCGGCGACCATCAGGTATAACTTCCTTCGAAACCGGCCTTGCTCTACTTCCCGAGCTCCTGACGTCGCTGCATTTGTATCTTTTACTATTTCTCAGGCCCCCTCGGAGATAGGATCGATCGGCTGTTCGAAAACCACCTAATTTATTTACGTTTAAGAGGTAAAACTAGTTCATGCACTCGAATCTAGTACTACTTGCTTCAAACAAGGAAGAAAGGGGGTGGGGGTGGGGGAGGATTTGTTACCTGAATCTAGGACTTGGTCGAAAGTGGAAATAATGGGGGTGAAAAGTAGTAGAGACTGACTATCCAACTGGTCTCTAGGTCTAATAGGGAAATAAAGGGAAACGCAGTACAAACTCAATATAAACCCGATCTATTGGTTGAAAAAGGAAAGTAAGTGGGGACTGGGGGACAAGTCAAGAGAGTAAGTCTAGCACTAGATTTGCTAGCCTCACACAGTATAGGGTGGATATACCGAACAAAAATGGGAACAAAAATGGGAACAAAAATGGGACACGTTAAACCAATGTTGTTTTCAATGTAATGCCTCCAGTAATATGAATCAATGGCACTTCTTTACATGTCCTGCTAAAATTTCCCTGTCGGGGGTTGGGTGCGACATATGCCAAAGGATGGCTTATCATGGTGGGGGCAAGTAGAACATCGCCGGTGCCTGGAAACGGGATGAGGCGAAGGCATGCACGCCGGCGAATCTTACCCAGCTTCAGGGCTCTCCGTGGAGATAATACCCCTACTGCTGCTCTGCGGGGTCTCCGCATGATCACTATGTCAAAGTGGGTACAAGGTTGCTCCTTGAGCTGTTCGAGGTGAGGAAGGAGAAGGGCTCGGCTAGCTCTTCTCTTCCCTCTATCTGTGTCTAAATCTATTAGGGTCCAACCTCTTGCATGGGTGCTCCGGGGGGTTTATATAGGCCTACCCCCCGGGGGTACAATGGTAATCCGGCTGGGCGCGGGTCCCAGCCGTCTGTCTCTCAGGTCGCCGTCTTCTCCGCCGATTGCTGGGGCCCGCCGACTAGCGGACCCCGCCAACGGGCCAGCATGGGGCCGACAGGCCTTGTCCGCCGCGAGCGGGTCTTGCCGGCTGCGGATTACTGTAGCCGCGCTTCTGATGACGCTGGCTTGGTCGTGGGGTCATGGCAACAGTGCCGCCGCCTGACGGGCGATCACAGTCGCCATTCCCTGTCTTGTCTGGTTAATGGCGCGCGGGACTCATGGGAGGGGTCGGCCGACTCCTGGGGGCCGACTCTAGGACTCGGCCATCTTGTGGCGCTCTCGCCATCTTCGGCACCTCCGCCGACAGGCGGGTCCCGTCGACTCTGGGTCGTACAGACAGGCCGTCGTGGGCATAGGGGTCTGCCCACGAGGCTGATGTCAGGGCCGGCGTGGCTACAGCGCCGCGCCGGACGGATATCTCCGTTATTACGGCTCACTGTGGCCATGCCTGTCCTTCGTGAACGGGGCAGGGATGGGCCGCGCGGCGGCCGCACCCCATCCCGTCCGTAGTTGCGTAGGTCGAAGGTGGTTGGAGTCGCGGGCCGACTCCCCATAGCCGGCTTCTCTGGAGATAGCCAGTTGGGAGTCGGCTTTCCTCAAGGCCACCTCTGGGGCTCGGCTGTGAGGGGCAATCAGCGGCTCTGCCGCCGACTCTCAGAAAGCGGCTCTTCGTCTTGAGGTCTCGAGGGGCGCAGCCTGCCCCGATGTTTTGAAAGGTCCGGGGGCTCGGGTTTGCCTACCCATGGCCCATTACTCCGACAGTAGTCCCCGAAGCTGGTGAGGCGCCTAGGGCAACATGTCGAGGAGCCTCAACAGTTTCATCCCTCCGGTGGAAGAATCTGGGCCTTGCTCGCCGTCTTCCTCTAGGCCGACTAGCTGGAGTCGGACTCGCAGGAGGCCGTCTTGCTCCTTAAAGGGTTTGAAAGTCGCAGAGGGAACCAGACGGCGTGCCTGATAAGCTTCCCGGCGGCGGCCCGTTGTGGGCCCGTCGCGTGACGCCACGCGGCTGGGTCAGTCTGCCCACCCACGCGCGTGACGAGACAGGCCGTCAGGCGGGACCCGCCACCATCGCGCCTCGGGGCGCGAACGGATCCGTTGCGGTCGTGCGGGCGGTTGGGGTTCCCACGTCGTTACTGCGTGCAGTAACTTAGTGGGTTAAATCATGGGGGGCGTGGGGTGCTGGGCGCAGTTAATCCCACGCCCGCCCCATCGGCTTCTCAGCCCACGAGCCTATAAGTAGGCGGGGGAGGGGGGCGGCGAAGCACACGCACCCATCTCCCCGCTTCCCCCGCTTCCTCTTGCTCCTTCTTCTTCTTGCTTCTTCTTCTTCTTGCTTCTTCTTGCTGCCGCGCCAAACCACGCCGCGCCGTGGAGATGAGCTCTTCCTTCGCCGCCGCGCCTCCCGCCGCGCGCTCCGGCATGTGGGACGGCTCTGAGGTAGATGACGACCACATCGAGTTCCTCCGCCAGATGCGTCGCCTCCCCGGCAAAAACCTAGTGCAGACCCGCGCCGCACCGGCGGGTGAAATAACGCCGGCGCCGGAGGAGGGCGAGCGGGTCGTATTCCGCTCGCACCTCATGCGCGGTCTAGGGCTGCCGGCGAGCGGCTTCTTCCGCTCATTCTTGGAGTTCCACGGGCTCCAGCCGCATCACCTCACTCCGAATACGGTGGTGCTGCTGGCCGCCTTCGCCGCCTTATGCGAGGGCTTCCTCGGCGTTCTCCCAACCATTGAGCTGTGTGGGGAATTCTTCCAGGCCAAGCTCGGCACGCATGTCGCCGGCGTGCCGGCTCTGTGCGGCACCTTCATCACGATGCGGAGGTCAGTGGCGGACAACCCTTTCCCCACCATTGCGCTGATCAAGTCGGTGAAGATGTGGCAGCGCTCCTACTTCTACGTGAAGAACGTCGCTCCAGAAGGCGACTGGGTCAATCTGCCGCCTTACGAAGTCGGCGCACTGGCGGGGAGGCTTCCCAGCTGGTCCTACTGGGCCAGGACGCTGACTCCCATTGGCGACGCCGCCGTCGCGCGACTCCGAGTGCTGACGCAGTCGGAGGGATTGACCGGGGCCGACCTGCTGGCCGCCTTCGTGGCGCGCCGAGTCCTACCGCTCCAAGGCCAACCTCATATGATTTGTCAGATGAGCGGCCACTGGGACCCCAGTCGGATGTGCTCGAAGGACATGCCCCATGCGGAGGTGGCGGACACGGTGAACTTCATGGCGATCTGCAATCTTACGGCGGATTGGCAGTTCGGCAAGGAGCCATACTCGCGCGCCAACCCCCCACCCGTGGTAAGCTGTCTTCTTTCCTCTTCTGTTTTTCTTTTTCAGCCGGATTCGTCCTCTGATCTTTTTTGGCTTTTTCGAGTCAGAACCCCCTCATGCAGCCCTCAGCCGGCACCACGGGGCCGGCCCGTGAGTTCGTCCCCGACCGGGTGGAGAGCGACGCCGACGACCCTGACTTGGGGGCGGCGGCGATGGAGGCCGACGCCGAAGGAGGAGGAGGAGGGGCTGACGACTTTAGGCCCTCGGCTACCTTTGCCGACTGGCCTGAGGATGTTGGTGAGGGGGAAGTCGTCCCCCGCCGCCAGCCGAAGGCCGGCCAGCCAGGCGCGAGTTCCTTCGCCGTCTTGGGCGGTCGAGGCAGTGCGAGGAAGCGCCAGGCCGGGCCGAGCTTGCCAGGCGGTCGGTCAAAGAAGCTCAAGGGGACGGCCGCCGCGACCAAGCGGGAAGAGGCGGTCGCAAAGGCTAACCGCTTCCACAAGGAAGTGAAAAAGCCGCCGCTGGTCTCCGCATAAGTGCTTCTGCTTTGTCTTGTTTTTCTTGTGGTAAATCTTGTTCAACTCTTTTACACGTCTTCTTCGCGTCAGGGCTCCTCTTACTTTAGAGAGAGTCGCCGCTGCCTCCGTCATGGGGTCGACAGAAATGTCCGCCAATACTCGGCGGATTGACCCCGCGGCCGACCTCCGGGAGGCGACGGAGCGGAACACGCGGGAGAAGCGCGACGAGGAAGAGGCCGCCCGCCTGGAGAAGGCGGAGGCCGAGAAGGCGGCAGCTTCCGCCCAGAGGAAGCTGGAGGAGGCCGAAGCCGCCGTCACGGCCAAGCGGCAGGCCGAGGAGGCCGCGCGCCTCCAATCGGCGTTGCTTGTCACCCCGCTAAGCTCCGCGCCGCCGCCGCCGGAGTTCACGGGGCAGATGGAGGGAGCCGGCAGCGGGTTCCCCGTCATGGAGAGGGAAGGCAGCGAGACCTCTCTGTCGGGCACGGCCACGCCGCCCCCGCCGCCTCCGCCGCCGTCTGAGAGCGCGAGGTAAACAGCAGGCGGACCCGCCGGTGCCGCCGATTGAAGACGAGGTCGTGGCAAACCTGCTTCTTCAAGTCGCCTCGCCAGCGCGCCGCCGTCTTGAGAAGGCGACTTCAGCGCCGCGCCCCTTGGAGACCGGCGCAGCCAGCTCGGCCATCCCAGACGCCGAGGCGACGAGCGCCACGCCCGTTGGGTGGGTGCGAGGAGGCGGCACGGGCCCGCTGAACCAGGCGCTTCTGGATGTCCGGGCGAAGCTGCAGGCCGAGGGCGATGCCATCCAGAACTGCACCAAGGCGCACCTGGCGTCGCGAGCCGCCGTTCGGGTATGTTTCTCTTTTGAGTTTTTTCTTGTTCTTCTCTGTGGGGGCGCGCCAGCGCACCCACTGGGTGTAGTCCCCGAGTTTCGGGCCGGCTGCTGAGCAGGTGGCTCGGAACTCTATTTGGTGAGTTCCAAACATTTACCTTTGTCTTGAAATGCTTATCACAGGAGTATCACAACCTCCGGGCCACTGGCTTCAACCGCAACGTTGAGGAGCTGAGCAAGCGGACTGCCGACTTGTCGAGGAGCCGAGGTGAGTCTTCTTTCTTCTTTGTGGGGGCGCGCTGGCGCACCCGCGGGCTGTATCCCCCGAGATGCCCTCGTCCTAGCGACCTTCTTAGTTGACGACTTAACGTCCTTTTCCTTTTTATTCTTCAGAGGCCAACGCCACTCTCCGACGGCAGCTGGGCGCAGCCGACACGGCCTTGCGCGCCAAAGGGGAGGAGTGCAACAAACTCGCCGCAGAGCGCGACCTGTTGGCTACGCAGCTGGCGGAGCAAAAGGAGCTGCTGAAGACGATGCAGGACGAGGCGGCGAGGAAGCAGACTGCTCTCCTGGCCGAGTTCAAAAGTGAGCGCTCCTCCTGGACTGACAAGGAGGCGCTACTGACCTCCGGCTTCCATGAAATCGAGGGCATCCTCGACGGTGAGTTTCTCTTTCTTTCTTTCTTTCTTTGAGCCACTGACTATAGGTCAGGTTGACTCCTGGTTTTTTGACTTGCTTCTTTTCCGTCTTGGCAGACTTCTTCCCTGGCCATACGCAGGCGGCCAATGAAGCCATCGAGGCTGATCGCGAGGTGCGGAGATTGCTGCCAACGCCCCCCCGGACCCTTGACGAGCAGCTTCTGAGCATCGAGGCTCGTCTGTGGCCGGCTCATCGGATGTTGTGCCGGCTTCAACGCGCCGGTGCCCAAGCGATTGCTGCCCTGTGGCCAGACATGCCGGTTCTGCGCACTCCCAGTCGGACTGCCGACTGGCTGGAGGTCGCGGCTGGCCGTCTTGAGGCTTGGAAGGGTTCCTCGGCCCGGGCTGGAGCGCGCCGGGCCTTGGAATTCGTCAAGGCGTGGTATCCAAGGCTGGATCTGGACCGGCTGGCTGCGTTATGGTCAGAGGCCCAGACGGAGCTGCTGGCTATGGAAGATGCCCTCGTTGAACGTGCGGCGGCGATCGCCGACTACACGGACACCAGCGTCTTCGTTCCTGAGCGGGCTGAGGACGCCAGGGAGACGCCGCCGGAGTGGTTCGGGATGAACCCGGACTATGACGAGGACTCGGCAGAGGTGATCGGCTCCAGCGTCGAGGAGGAAGGCGAGGCAGAGGACGGAGATGAGATGGAGGCGCCAGAAGACGGAGCGGGCGACCAGCCTCAGCTCGACCATGCCTCCAGCAACGAGCCGCGCACATCTGGGCTGGCTGCCGCCGGAGATGATCAAGCCGAGACTGCCCAGCCGGCCGCCCCCGCGCCTGACATCGCCGTCTCCTCCGGCCCTTCAAACCCGCCTACCGCTTCCTAGGCAGCCGTCGTCCCTTAGTTTTATCTGCTTTGATAGTCTTGGGAAAAACTTGTTAATTCGCACAATTCCATCCGCGGGGTGTATTTTGAACTTCTGCTCGAAGATTCGGCCAAGGGCCTATGCTGTGTAAATATTATCCTAATTCTATCTTTCCTTGCTCATTGCTCTTATGGCTTTTCCTTTGCCGCCTTTCCTTAGTTGCCGCCTTGCCCGTCGGGCAACCGCTCCGCGGACTGCCGTTTGGATCAAGTGCTTGGCTACTTTGGGAAGGCAAGTACTTGGCCGCTTTTTAGAGTCTTTTAACAAGTTGGATAGAAAGCGGCAAGCCGACTACTCAAGAGTCGGTTTTGCGAAGAGGGGATGGAAGCCGGCTTTAGCTATGTTTATGCTTTGGGTCCTTAGCCATTTTTCATGTGGGCGCCCATTCTTCCTTACTCATGTCCACCAAACAGTCGCTCTGCGAGCTGCGGCTTCTGACAGGAGATGGCTTAGGCACTACACACTACTCGTCCGACTGCAGGAAGCATTTCATAGCGCAAGGGGGCGAGTCCCCGGGCCGACTAGTCGAACCCGGTGCCAGGTGGCATAACAAAGAATAACATACTCGAAGGCATAATTCTTATCATACAGATAACAGAAAAGGGCAGTCCCCGAGCTCGTCTCGGGGGGCCCGAAGTCTTGGTACTTTTAACACAAAAGGTAGCGTGGTACATACTGCATTAACTGAAAAATCTTCGGAGAAGATTTGCGTTCCATGGCTGTTCCGTCTCTTTGCCGGAGTCGTCTCTCTTGCGTGCTCGGGGCTTCTGCGCGTCGATCGGGTAGTAGGAGTCATTGCCCAGCACTTTGCTGATAATGAAGGGGCCTTCCCAAGGCGCCGACAGCTTGTGCTGGCCGGCTGTTCGCTGGATCAGCCGGAGCACAAGGTCGCCCTCTTGGAAAGATCTCGGCTTGACCTTCCTGTTGTAGTAGCGGTGCAGGCTCTGCTGGTAGATGCTGGACCGGCTGAGTGCCAACAGCCGGCCCTCTTCCAGCAGATCGACGCCGTCTTGACGTGCTTCTTCTGCTTCCTCCTCGGTGTACATGGTGACTCGCGGGGAGTCGAACTCTATGTCTGTTGGGATGACGGCTTCAGCATCGTAGACGAGGAAGAAGGGTGTGAAGCCGGTTGACTTGTTCGGAGTCATGCACAAACTCCAGAGGATGGCTGACAACTCCTCAAGCCAACAGCCGGCCGAACGCTCCAGCGGTTCGACCAGTCGAGGTTTGATGCCACATAGGATGAGGCCATTTGCTCGCCCCACCTGGCCGTTTGACTACGGATGGGCAATGGACGCTAAGTCCAGTCGGATGCCTTGCGTCGCGCAGAAACGGGCCAGGGCGCCTTTGGCAAAATTCGTGCCATTGTCGGTGATGATGCTGTGTGGTACACCGTACCGAGTTGTGATGTCGGCGATGAAAGTCACTGCAGTTGGACCATTCAACTTCTTGTTGGGCTTTGCTTCTATCCACTTGGTGAACTTGTCCACCGCGACTAGTAAGTGAGTTAGGCCGCCTCGTGCTGCTTTGAATGGTCCCACCATGTCCAGGCCCCAAACGGCAAAGGGCCAGGCTATAGGGATAGTCTTTAGTGCAGAAGCCGGCTGAAACGGCTTGGAGCGGAACATCTGGCACCCCTTGCATTTTTGGACTAATTCCTTGGCCTCTTCTAGGGCGGTTGGCCAGAAGAAACCGTGTCGGAAGGCTTTGGCGACGAGTGCTCTTGAGGCCGCATGGTGGCCGCACTCGTCTTGATGAATGTCTTTGAGAATCGCTTGGCCTTGCTCTATCCTGACGCAATGCTGGTAAACACCGGTGACGCTACGCCTGACCAGCTCTCTGTTGACTATGGTGTAGGCTGCCGCTCGACGTTGTACTTGCCGAGCCGAGATTTCGTCGTTTGGTAGCTCTCCGCTTACTAAGAACTTCAGGATGGGCTGGGCCCATGAGGGTGCTGCTATTTCTTCAACTGCCAGTACTGCTACTTGGACGAGGGCGGCTAGGCTAGGAGGCGGCGGGCTGGAGTCCGCGGCCGCTTGTTGGGTTGATGAAGTCCCCGGGCCGACTGGTGCAGTCCCCGGGCCGAGCTCTGGAGTCTTCGCGATGGTTGCCGCAGTCCCCGGGCCGGGCTCCGGAGTCCCCGGGCCGGCTTCGACTGCGGCACTCTTGGAGCCGTCTGCAAGAATTCTTGTGCCGTCTGCTGAGGCTTTGGAGTCGGATCCGACTTCTTCAGGAGGAGCCGGCACAAAAATTGAGTCTGAATCTTGTGAAGGCTTGACAGATGGCTTGAGGAGGCGCTGAAGGGCGACGCCGGATGGTATTGCCTGGCGGGTTGAGCCGATTCGTGCCTGGGTGTCTGCTTGGTCGTTGTCGTTTCTTGGTACGTGAAGGAATTCGCACCCCTCAAAATATCCACTGAGTTGCTGTACCAGGAAACGGTAGCTCGCCATGTTTGCGTCTTTGGCGTCCCAATCGCCAGATGACTGTTGGACCACCAAGTTGGAGTCGCCATAACACAGGATCCGGCGAATGCCAAGTTCTTTGGCAAGCCGGAGCCCGTGAATGAGCGCCTCGTATTCGGCGACGTTGTTGGAGGCGGCGAAATGGATTTGCAGCGCATACTTGAGCTGGTCGCCTTTGGGGGAGGTGAGGACAACGCCGGCTCCCAAGCCGGTGCGCATCTTGGAACCATCGAAATGCATCCGCCAATGGGTGGAGCCAGGCGCTGGTGGCAGGTACTGGGTCTCGGCCCAGTCGACGAGGAAGTAGGCCAGCGCTTGCGTCTTGATGGCGGTACGGGGCTGATAATAGATGGTGTAGGGGGGCAACTCTATGGCCCATTTGGCCACTCGACCAGAAGCATCTCGGCTTCTGATGTTGTCGGCTAGTGGGGCTATCCAGACCACAGTGATTGGATGCTCTTGAAAGTAAGGCTTCAACTTCTTGGCGGCAAAGTGCACGCCGTAGCACATCTTCTGGTAGTGGGGGTAGTTCTGCTTGGAGGTCGACAGCACTTCGCTCAGGTAATATACCGGTCTCTGGACAGGTAGCGCCTTGCCTTCCTCCTTGCGCTCAACTACGATGACTGTGCTGACTACCCAGCTGGTAGCGGCAATGTACAGGAGCATGGGCTCTTTAGGGGTCGGAGCCGCCAGCACGGGGGGAGTAGTCAGCATTTTCTTCAACTGGAGAAAGGCTTCATCCGCCTTGGGGTTCCATTCGAAGAAGGTGGTCTTCTTCATGAGCTGGTATAAAGGGAGGGCCTTCTCGCCCAGCCGACTGATGAATCGGCTGATGGACGCCAAGCAGCCGGTGAACTTTTGCACATCTAGCAGTCGGCGGAGTACCTCCATCCTCTCGATGGCCTTGATCTTCACAGGGTTGCACTCTATGCCGCGTTCGGAGACTAGGAAACCAAGGAGCTGGCCGGCTGGTACTCCGAAGACGCACTTCTCAGGGTTGAGCTTGATCTGGAATCGGCGCAGGTTCTCAAAGGTCTCCTTAAGGTCTTCCAGCAGTGTTCCTTGCTTTTCCGTCTTCACCACCACATCATCCACGTAGACGTGGGCATTTCTGCCGAGCTGCTTGAGGAGGCACTTCTGCATGCAACGCTGAAAGGTGGCGCCGGCATTCCTTAAGCCGAACGTCATGGTCAGGTAGCAGAAGGCTCCGAACGGCGTGATGAAGGCGGTCTTCAGTCTGTCGGCCGGGTTCAGCTTGATCTGGTGATATCCTGAATATGCATCTAAGAAGCTCAATAGCTCGCATCCGGCTGTGGAGTCTATCACCTGATCAATCCTCGGCAGAGAGAACGGGTCCTTGGGGCAGGATTTGTTGAGGCTCGTGTAGTCAATACACATCTGCCACTGCTTGTTCTTCTTCAGTACCAGGACCGGGTTCGCCAACCATTCTAGAAAGAATACTTCCATGATGAAACCGGCTGCTAGGAGCCGGGCTATCTCTTCTCCAACAACTCTTCTCTTCTCTTCTGACAGACGGCGCAAGGGCTGCCTGACGGGCTTCACATCAGATCGGACATGTAACTTGTGCTTGGCGAATTCCGTCGGTACACCTGGCATGTCTTTAGGAAACCATGCAAAAATGTCCCGATTCTCACGGAGGAAATCGACGAGCTCGCCTTCCTATTTGCTGTCAAGGTTTGCACCTACGACAGCGTACCTCTCCGGGTGCTCCGGGTCCAAAGGTATCTTCTTCGTTTCTTTGGTCGGCTTGAACGAGCCCTCAGCTTCCGACTCCTTGGGGTAGGGCGATATCTCGGGCTGCTTGCCGGCCATCGCCACAACCCGATCAAGAAGCCGCTTCTCAGCTGCGATCACCAGGGACTCGGCTAGCTGGCTACTTTCAGCCGCGCAAGCGGACGACTTTCTGTAGTCGCCGACTACGGTCAGGATCCCCTTGGTACTCGACATCTTCATCTTGAGGTAGGCGTAGTGGGGGACCGCCATGAACTTGGCCAAAGCAGGTCGGCCAAGCAGAGCGTGATACGGACTTTCGAGGTCCACCACTTCGAACCAAACTAGCTCTCGGTGAAAATGATTTTTGTTCCCAAAGAGGACGTCTATCAGGATCTTGCCAATCGGTGAGCAGGAAAGGCCAGGTACAATGCCGTGGAACACCGTCCGGCTGCTCTGAAGCTGTCTTCGCTTGATTCCTAACTTCTCCATCGTGTCCTTGTATAGGATGTTGATGTTGTTGCCTCCGTCTATCAGGACTCGCGAGAAGCGAGCGGCCCGCCTATCCGTGGCAAGGGTGGCTCCCAAGACCAGGGCGTAGGAGCCTGGATTCGGCATCACCTCTAGGTGATCAGCTCTGCTCCAACTGATAGGCTTCTCGGACCAGTGCATAAACTCTGGAGTGTCTGATGCTACTGCATTTACTTCTTGCTGCTGCAGCCGCCTGATGCGTCGGTCGTCGGCCATACTGGTGAACACCACATAGGCTATATGCTCTTCTGGGTACTCGTCTTGTATCGCGCCGACTGGCCTGACAGCCGGCTGCTGGGGCGGTGGTGGGAGCGTCGGCCCAGCAGGCGGCGGAGGCAGGAGGCCGTCTCCCTTGGCGATCCTGGTGAGCTAGTGACACTTCCGGGTGGTGTGGTTTGACGGCTACACGCCGCTGTGGAACTTGCCGCCTTTCTGTCGCTTGGTCGGAGGCTGCCCCTCTGGCTGCTGGTCTTCGACCGTCGCAACCTGCCGGCTGTTGGAAGCCGGCTGCGGGGCCTTGCGCTTGTGGTCGTTCTGCTGCTGACGCCGACTGGTATCTCCAGCCGGGGTTCTGGGAGCCTGAGGAGCCACCTTGCCAGTCGCACTGACTTCAATCTCCGCCTTCATGGAGGAGTCGGCTGTAGCGTACTTGTCTGCTATGATCAGCAGCTCGTCGAGGGTCTCTGGCTCGTCGCAAAGGAGCTTGTGCTTGAGGAGAGTGCCTTCTCTGCACCCGGCGGTGAAGTACTCGATAGCCTGCATCTCGTGCACGCCTTTGCAGGAGTTCCGGAGCTCGGCCCAGCGCGTGAGGTAGTCGCGAGTCGACTCGTTGGGGCCTTGCACGCACAAGGAAAGCTGGCGAGGCTTGGGAGGTCGCTTGTACGTGCTCGTGAAGTTGCGGACGAAGGCTTCGGTGAAGTCGACCCAGCTGTTGATGCTGCGGGGCTTCAGGCTATTCAACCATGTCCGGGCCGTGCCTTGGAGCATGAGCGGAACATACTTTACGGCAACACGCTTGTTGCCGTTCGCTATGTTGACGGCCGTGGAGTAGTCGACCAGCTAGTCTTCCGGCTTAACAGAGCCGGTGTACTTGGGTGTATCTCGGGGGAGCGTGAACCCTCTGGGGAAGGGCTCGTCTCGGATGCAAGGTCCAAAGCATGGCGAACCCAGCTCGTCCTCTTCTTCCAACACCAGGGATCGGTGGAGTCGGTCGATCCGGTGGCGGGTGTCGTTTTCTCCGCTCCCTCTCGGCAGCCAAGGCGGTCGCCGAGAGTCGGATGCTCGACGGGTGGCGGGGAGACTCGCCTTTCTTTGCGTGGAGGTGGAGGCAGATAGTCGTCCCGCCGCTCCACTACTCTGGGGCGGCTGTCTTGGTCTCGCTCGACGGTGATGCGAGTTCGACTGTGGCTGACAGCCGGATCCTTGTCTTTTCTTCCGCGGACACCGCTAATCGGCGTCCGAGACGTCGCGCCTTGGTCTCGGCAGTGAGGCGGGCCGTCGTTCTGTCGCTGCGGCACCTCTGTGCGGCAGCCGGCCTCGTTCTGCACGGCAGCCGTGTCGAGGAGCTGCTGGACTCGCTCCGTCATCAGGCGGCGCTCTTCGCCCTCGAAGTTATCCAGCTCGTCCGCCGCCGCCTGGGCGGCGCGGATGTTCTCCGCAGGCGTGGCGTATACAGGGCGATTGGCCCCGAACAGGTTGGCGATGGCCACGCCGCGCTGCTGGACCGCGCCTAGGCGGCTAGGCCCAGTTGGAGCTGGCGAGCCGCCCACAGCGCGATCCATCTCACGCTGGTAGGCTTCTGACAAGCGCCTCATGCTTGCCAGCTTCTTCGCACCTTCGACGAGCTGAAGGCGGCGCGCCTCCAGTGTCTCGGCATCAGCGTCTTCTGGAATAGGTGCGGTTAGGTCTTGCAGAGCCGCGTCGAGGGGGTCGTGAGCTCCTTCACCGGGATGCTCGCCGTGACTGATGACGAGCACCTCTGTGACGGCGCTTCCGCCGCTCTCCGCGTGAGGGAGCGGCACGTCGTAGACCACCACGTTGGTAGGGAACGCGTCAAGCGACGCGGCGTCGGAGTCGACCAGCATCGGGTCGGTGGAGCCTACGGACTCCAAGTCCGTGGCAGGCTCGCCGGTAACGTGGAGTTGTTCAAGGAGGCCCGCAAGGAGGCTCTCGGGGCCGCCCGTGCCTGCGTCGGATGCAGGCTCGTCGGAGAGGCGAATCTCGCCGACAAGTTCGGCGAGGCAGCTGGCCGCGCAGGCGATCTCAGCGCCGTGCAGCACGTCGGCGCAGACTCCGTCTGGCGTGTCAGGCTGGTTGCGCTTGCCAGGGAGGAAAAGGGTTCCCGTCCAGAGCAGGTCTCCCGATGACGGTGCACCTTGCCCCACGGTGGGCGCCAAATGTCGGGGGTTGGGTGCGACATATGCCAAAGGATGGCTTATCATGGTGGGGGCGAGTAGAACATCACCGATGCCTGGAAAAGGGATGAGGCGAAGGCATGCACGTCGGAGAATCTTACCCAGCTTCAGGGCTCTCCGTGAAGATAATACCCCTACTACTGCTCTGCGGGGTCTTCGCATGATCACTATGTCAAATTGGGTACAAGGTTGCTCCTTGAGCTGTTCGAGGTGAGGAAGGAGAAGGGTTCGGCTAGCTCTTCTCTTCCCTCTATCTGTGTCTAAATCTATTAGGGTCCAACCTCTTGCATGGGTGCCCCGGGGGGTTTATATAGGCCTACCCCCCAGGGGTACAATGGTAATCCGGCTGGGCGCGGGTCCCAGCCATCTATCTCTCAGGTCGCCGTCTTCTCCGCCGACTGCTGGGGCCCGCCGACTAGCGAACCCCGCCAACGGGCCCAGCATGGGGACGACAGGCCTTGTCCGCCGCGAGCGGGTCTTGCCGGCTGCGGATTACTGTAGACGCGCTTCTGAAGACGATGGCTTGGTCGTGGGGTCATGGCAACAGTGCCGCCGCCTGACGGGCGATCACTGTCGCCATTCCCCGTCTTGTCTGGTTAATGGCGCGCGGGACTCATGGGAGGGGTCGGCCGACTCCTGGGGGCCGACTCTGGGACTCGGCCGTCTTGTGGCGCTCTCGCCGTCTTCGGCACCTCCGCCGACAGGCGGGTCCCGTCGACTCTGGGTCGTACAGACAGGCCGTCGTGGGCATAGGGGTCTGCCCACGGGGCTGATGTCAGGGCCGGCGTGGCTACAGCGTCGCGCCGGACGGAAATCTCCGTCAGTACGGCGCACTGTGGCCATGCCTGTCCTTCGTGAATGGGGCAGGGATGGGCCGCGCGGCGGCCGCACCCCATCCCGTCCGTAGTTGCGTAGGTCGAAGGTTGTTGGAGTCGCGGGCCGACTCCCCATAGCCGACTTCTCTGGAGATCGCCAGTTGGGAGTCGGCTTTCCTCAAGGCCGCCTCTGGGGCTCGGCCGTGAGGGGCAATCAGCGGCTCTGCCGCCGACTCTCAGAAAGCGGCTCTTCGTCTTGAGGTCTCGAGGGGCGTAGCCTGCCCCGATGTTTTGAAAGGTCCGGGGGCTCGGGTTTGCCTACCCGTGGCCCATTACTCGGACATTCCCATTAAGATAAGTTGGTTCTTTTCATTAGAAATGCAACTGTCCTGGTCCGCCTACTCTGCCGTGCCCAAAGTAATGTCGTATTTAACGGTTGTCATAGTTAATCCTAATGCCCACACTAATATCTAGCAATGCCACTGCTTTAAAAATTGCTAATGTCCTTGTAGGATTGCCATTCAGATAAGGAACATGCTTCTTTTCATTTGATGCATGTTTCATCACTTGTGAGTCACCCTCCTTTCCACCTTTTTTGTGCAAACAGAGATATACATTTCACGCTCGATCTTAGTTGAACTGCACAAATGATATCCAAATTATAGTTGAGCATTCCAGGAGCTTCACAACCAACCTTGATGTTGCTCAATTTTATTACAACTAATGAAGAAGAAGCTCTGTGGGTTTCGTTTTCTGATGGAAATGGAACCGGGGCTGGAGCCCTTTTCTTAAAAAAATGAAGAAGAAGCTGCTAGCTCACGGGACATTGCTTCATTTTAGGTGAACTGCACCAAAAGGTCCATGAATTGAATCATCCATGTTGGTGACTGAAAGAGCCAGCTTCAGCATCCCAGTCTAAGCACCCCCGTCCACCATCCTTGCAACGCACGGTACACCTCGTTTGCCACCTACTCGACCCTAGTGTCACTGATAAAATGAAGTAATAATACAGTTAAAATAGAGCGAGTGTCATCTCTATCATTTCATTTCCAATGTAGATAAAGAAAGTGCTTCTCTTTGTTAAAGTATATTTCATCAACTAGTCCCATTGTTAATGTTTAAGCGTTTCTGCAAACTGGGGTGCGTAATTTTAGTTGATATGTACAAAAATAGAGATTTGAATGTCTCAAGGTGCCTCCTTGTACTACCGCTGTACACTGATGTTCATCACTGGCAGAAGGTGTATCTGGGAGACTTGGGACAATGTCCAGTATGAGGCGTACCATATGAGGCGTCGCAGGGCCCATCTCGCCCTCGCAGCATGGCATACTATGATACTATCGCAATATTTTCTTCTATTTATTTTGTGTGTTTCATCAACTAGTGCCACTATAATGTAATCACGCTTTTTCATTATCTGTGCAAACAGAGTTATTCAGCTGCATTTTGGTGGAACTGCACAAATGTACGTATGAAACCGGCATATATGCAGAGTGCGAGGTGTGCCAAGTAAAAATTACCGACACCAACCATGCTGCATGCACGCATTGGCATCCACCACCACCAGTGGGAAGTGTGGCGCTCTCTATGGAGGATCTTTCTCGGCAGCAAATCCTCTAACCAAATACTAGTAGCTTATATTGGCAGTTTTCTAGGGAGTACTCTTTTCTCAAAGAAGCACCAATCTATTTTTCTTTATTTGTACACCGTGTCACAACTTTGACACAAAGGTCCAGAGCTATTTTAGGGTGATCGGCGTAGTACTCGGAGACTGATTGTAAGCATGATTTTCATTAGCTGTCAAACTGTTTGTAAGCATGAGCAGGTGGAAGATTAGGTTAGTGTGAAGCTCACCTTAAACCCTACCGCCGCCGTTGAAACGAGGCGAGCGTCGAGGGAACCGTGGAGAACGGCGGGGAAGCGACGTCGCTCCATCTGGCCTCCTCTTGTGGTGGGAGAACGAATACTCCTGTGGCTCCGGTTGGCTCTGCACCCTCACGAACGGCACACCATACTCGATCGATTCGTTATCCTCTGGGTGCTCGACCTTCGACCTGTACGCCCACCACCTCCGCCTGACTGTCGCCTCGGGCGAATCTGTCTGCTCCATCGCCCATAGGAGATACTCGATGAACTCGGAGGACTGCGGCGTGACTGCTGCCGAGGAGTACATGTACATCGCCGCCCTCATCGCCGCCGTCTCGCTCTTTCGCATACATTGCCACATGGCCCGCACCGTCCTCGAAATCTCCCACTCATTGTCAAACCAACTAAGGATCTCCTTCAACCTAGCTAACTTTGCCTGGTCGCCGCCGGTGATCTGCCTGATTCGCTGCTGCATCCTCTCCATAGATGTCCTTCTGAGTGGTCCGGTGCTAGCTTTCGAAGATGGGAGGACAGACGGTGGTCTTTCAATAGAGAAGAGGGAGAGGCGAAACGGTGGTTTTGGAATGGAGATGATGGAGAGGATAGGAGGTGGTTTTGCAATGGAGAAGATCAGAAGAGGGAGAGGTGAGACGGTGGTTTTGGAATGGAGATGATGGAGAGGAGAGGAGGTGGTTTTGTAATGGAGATGATGGAGAGGAGAGGAGGTGGTTTTGCAATGGAGAAGATCAGAAGAGGGAGAGGCGAGACGGTGGTTTTGGAATGGAGATGATGGAGAGGAGAGGAGGTGGTTTTGCAATCGAGAAGAGGGAGAGGAGCGTGCGGCAGCGATTTAGGATTGGGCGATAGGGCCGGCGCGCTGTGACTGTATAAAAATCAAAATCAATTTACCCTTCAATTAAGAAAGTGACCCCACATTAACTAGTCTCCCTTTTATTCTGGGTCATAATTGACCATGATTTTCGCACATAAAAAATATGTTATACGTTGCAAAAATAATATAATTTGAAAGTACATTTAGATACGAACCAAACGATACAATTTTTGGTGACATGCATTCACATTTTACTTGTCAAATACAGTACATGGTCAAACTTTGACCCAAAATACGCAAAATAACAAAAAAATACTTCCAAGACCAGCGCCGCTCTTCCGCTATTCTCCTCTTAAACCACCGTCGCTCCTCTCCTGTTCCAATCTAAATCCAGCGCCGCTCCTCTCCTCTTCCATTTCAAAACCACCGCCCCTCCTCTCCTGTTCCAGTCCAACACCAGTGTCGCTCCTCTCCCGTTCTAATCCAAAACCAGCTTAGCTCCTCTCCTCTTTCATTCAAAAACCACCGCCGGCGAGTGAAGGTGCTGTGGAGAAGTAGATCGATGGAGGAGTACAACCGATACGTGAGGATCGCAGACGGCGACCCTGTGAAGCTAGCTAGGATGTTGGAGATACAATCTTGGTTTGACAACAAGGACCAACTAGCGGCGACGGCGACATCCATGGCCAAATATCTGCAACAGAGCGAAAAGGCTGCGATACTCCCGGAGGAGTCGCGCCGGAGTACATAGAGCTGCTCCTCTGAGCCATGGAGCAAACAGATTCACCAAATCCGATCGTGAAGGAGCGGTGGTGGGAGTATCAATCCCAGATGGAGCATCCACCAGAGATTGAAGGATCGAGCATCTACAGGGTGCCGTTTGTGAGGGTGTCCTACCAGAGCGAGCCGGTGGAGTCTTCGTCGACCAAACCCAACTGCAAGAGGAGAAAAGCAGTTGGCTCGACGACGCTTCCCCGCCATCGTCTCCCTCGCCGTTCACATCGTCTCACAGGGCGGCTGTCTGCCGCCGAGGAATAGGAGGGGGCTGCCCCCCAGCCCAATAGTCGGGCAGGTTGTGAATTGTCAGGAGGAGCTTAGGGTTGTCAGTATTTGCAGGTTGTGAATTGTGTTTTTTGTTGTGTATTTTGAGAGTACTTTCAGAGATGAATGTCTTCTGAATTTCAGATTTGCAATATTGAGCATATGAAGAATTTTATGAATTCTACAGATCTATTTTTAGCACTTAAAAAAATGTAGTTTCATAGAAGTATAAAAGTGCAGACAATGTGATTCTCAGAGAAGAAACTTCAAGTTTCAGTTTCAGATAAGAAACTACAAGTTCAGTTTCAGATAAGAAACTGCAACTTTCAGAGGCAGAGCATTTATATTAACACGGCCTTTTCAAACAGGGTTAACATCATGTTGGAAGCTTTATTCATGGTCGAAAATGGGACTACCTGCTAGTTAACATCATGCTGATCAACATTCATGCATAGCACATCTTCATATGATGCACAGTCAAAATGCCCACACAATGTTGAGTGTGCGAAACACAGAGAAAACGAGGGACAAAGTTTTGGCAAGTGTTGGACGTGGTTTTGGGCTGCCCCGTCTAGGCTTTCATTTTTAACATGCGCAGCCCACAACCTCGGATGGGAGGGTCTGTTTGTATTTTCTTAGGGCCGTCATGTATCGACCGGCCAATGGACCTCCCATCCGAGGTTTTATTTTTGGCAACCCAATTTATGTATTTTTTTTTGAAGAAAACTCAGAGGTCTGTTCTATTTTTCTATATAAGAATAGGAACGCCAGGTCCAACTTATGTTTCCCTTCTAACTATATTATATATATTTCAATTATTTTATATGTTATTATATATTATTTTATTGTCATCATATATTTAACAGATACTTACATGTGTAAGAAAACAATATCCCACATCTTATTAACTTATAAAAATAATTTCTTAACAAATAAAATCCTTGATTGTTTTGGCACGAAAATCCTAGTGATTGTGTACAAAAGCTTGGTAATATTTAAGAACGAATGTAATAATATCACTTATTATTTAAATATATTTATAACAAAATGCTCAGCTCCTTTTTATTTTTTGATAACATTCCTAGCCCAACCGAACATTATAATTAGAATCAGCCCAGCAAAATCGTGTATTTCGAGAAAGTGCAAATGGCCTGTAATTTTTTAGGAAATAAAATAAATGGGACGCATGGACGCTACATTATTTTTTCACCCAGCCCAGCTAATGGCTGTAATTCAAAAAAAGATCGAATTGACTGTATATTCTACCGCGTAAAAAAAGACTGTAAATTCTGAAAAAATGGGTTGAATACGTGCCACATTTTTGAAGGCTTAAATGTGGGCCAATAGGTCGAAGCCAACGCGAGTCGTTGTCAATTTAGTCAACAAATGATTCTGACATGTTAGCCATTGGATTTACATCCAACGACCGGCATCCATCTTCAATCTCTCGTCTTCTTCCTCTAGCGCCGCCGGGACCACCTCCCGCCTCCTACTGCTAGCAGCTCTGCTTAGCACGCTTCGCTATGAAGCGCTACTCCACCTTTGGCCAGGCCATCCCTCCACCCCTCCACGCCTCCTGTTCTTCTCCACCGACTGCCGAACCACACCGCACTAGAACCAGTTAACCCTCGTACACCTCTCCGCCTGCGACTCTACTCCTGCGTCTTCCCATCTCCGGCTCATTGCTATCGGGGGCCTCGCCATCGTCCATCACCTTGGATGCGCTCGGCACGGCGTGGTCAACGAACGACACCATCAGAAGTAGACTGTGCATGGAGAGGCTGACAGCTGGGTCCACGGCCGCCCACAAGGAAATGCCTCCTTATTACGAGCAAAATAATGATTCCTCCACCTGACACCTGAGACCCACCAGAAGGGCCTCTGTATTTCGTGAAAAAACGTGCCCCCGCTGACATGTCGGACCCACCAACTTTCTTCGCACGCAAGGAAGTGCCTCCTTATTACGCACAAAAAAATGAATACTCCCCCTGCCAGCTGGAACCCAGCATAGTGGGAGGCTGACTTGTGGGCCTACCAAGTTGACGGGGACGAAGGGCTTTGTCAACTTAGTCAATATGAACGATTCTAGCTTCTGTTACCGTACGATGTTCATCCAACGGCCGTAGGTGCTTCTTCAACCTCTGGTCTTCTTGCTCCAGCCGCCCAAACCAGCGCCGGTCGTGCCGTGTGCTCCTCCCTCCCGTGGCCGGTTGTGATGCCGCGGAGGCCTCACCGCCCCCTACTACTCCCACCGCTGGCCAGGCGATCCCTCTACTCACCCACACCCCCAGTTATTCTGCGGCGACAGGAGCCTCACACCGCAGCCGAACCAGTGAACCCTCGTACTCCTCTTCTCGTGGGCATCCACTGCTGCGTCTTCCCCGGCTTCCTAGGCCTCGCAATCGTCCAACGCCGGGGTGCTCTCGGCGCGGCGTGGTCAACGTGGTCAAGGAACGACTTCCATCGGACGTGGACTGTACGTGGAGAGGCTGACAGCTGGGTCCACGGCCGCAGCAAGGAAGTGCCTCCTTATTACGCGCAAAATAATGATTCCTCCACCTGACAGCGGGGACCCACCGGACGGGCCCCTGACTGCTGGGACCCAGCAGCTACATCTTCGCACGCAAGTAAGTGCGTCCGGGCAAAAAAAACGATTCGCCCCCCTGATTGCTGGGACCCAACAGCTACATCTTCGCACACAAGGAAGTGCATCTGGGCAAAAAAAATGATTCGCCCCCCTGAATGCTGGGACCCACCAGCTACATCTTCGCATGCAAAGGAAGTGCGTCTGGGCAAAAAAAAACGATTTGCCCCTCTGACTGCTGGGACCCACCAGCTACAATTTCGCACGCAAGGAAGTGGCTGACAGTCGGGACCCACTTGGTCGAAGCGTACGTAGCATTGTCATTCTGGTCGCGAACATGTACATACATACTGGTCGTTGTAGAGGCGCGCACGTGTCGTAGTAGAGGCGCGCACGTAGCATGTACACGTGCGTACAGCGGCCAGCGTGCAAGAAAGAAAATACGGCCACGTATGTGTACATACGGGCGGGGTCTCGAATGCCTACTCGCGCATACGTACGGCGAGGACTCGTGTTCATGGGGAGGCAACGGAATGCGTCGTGTTCATGAGGAGGCAACGGAACGCGTCGTGTTCATCGGGAGGCAACGGAACGCGTGGGAGCCAACCGGCTGGGTTGAAACGGAATGCGTGGTCGTGTTCATCAGGAGGGCTTGAACGAAACAGGCGATGGAAACGAGGTCTGGCGTACCGCACAACGGAGGAAACGGACCTCCTACGTTCGGAACGGGGTCCTGTTGATCGGGAGGGGTGTGGCGTACCGCAAAACGGAGGAAACGGACCTCCTACGGTCGAAACGGGGGTCCTATTGATCGGGAGGGGTGTGGCGTACCGCAAAACGGACGAAACGGACCTCCTACGGTCGAAATGAGGGTCCTGTTCATCGGGAGGGGTGTGGCGTACTACAAAACAGATGAAACGGACCTCCTACGGTCGAAACGGGGGTCCTGTTCATCGGGAGGGGTGTGGCGTACTGCATAATGGGACTCCACGGGATATTGTTCATCTCCACCGTCGACCTCCTCCAGCCTCCACGGGCTACCGTCGACCTTCTCCAGCCTCCAAGGGCTCCTGTTCATCCAGCCTCCACCGCGCGTTACTCCACCGGCTACTGTTCAACCACCCCTCCACGGGCACCCCTCCACCGTCTACTGTTCATCCAGCCCTCCACACCACGGGGTCCTGTTCAACCACCCTCCACGGCCACCCCTCCACCGTCTACTATTCATCTAGCCCTCCACCACACCACGGGGTCCTGTTCATCCAAAGGCAACGCCACCGCTCACTGTTCATCCAACCCCCCCCCCCCCGCGCAACGCTCACTGTTCGTCCAGAGGCAGCATCGATCGGCTTCAGTTAGCAGCAGTAGCGAAGGAATCGGTCAATCATGTTCAGTTATCAGCCATCGATCGATCGCTCGGGTTCAGTAATGCGTAGCCTGTAGTGCAATCGCTCGGGTTCAGTTAGAGCCCAACGCCTCGCTCGGGTTCAGTTAGAGCCAACGCCTCGCACACACGCACGTACGTGTACGAGAGAAACGCGCATCGCTTGGCCCCCGACCTCCCACCGTAACCGGGAACTCCCCGAAATTTTCCTCGCCCTCGCTTCTACCACGGTTTTTTCCGTCATGGACGGCCTAAAGAATGTCATGCAGCTGCGTCTCTGGCCCGCCCAGGACGAAAAGCCCATTTTCTATCATGATTTTTTGTCATAGAAGTAGGAGCCCACCACATCTATGATGATACCGGGTTTGGTCACAATTATCGTCATAGAAGTGTCATATGTATGACAAAAAATTTCGTTCGGCCCAAAATGTCACGGATGTGTCTTTTTTTGTAGTGCTCCTTCTCCGACGTCTCTAAGTCGGGCGCCAACGGCTTCAAACTTTCTAACATAGATGGCTTGCGTGATAATACTTGCATCTTCATCCAAGTCGTCCATCTTCAAGGTCAACATCTACGAATCCTTCTAAGTAGTCGCGGTCCCAACCTTCCTCCCTGGGAACTTGATCGTCTTCTCTTCAAGCTTGAGCTTCTTATTGGTCGTCGCCACGAAGATGTTAAACCTCCCGGCCTTTTTTACTCCTTTGACGTCAAAGCGCTTGACACATGCCTCCTCCTTCGCCAAGATGACCTCGGACCACTGCATCATCTTGGTTGTCTCCCCTTCTCATTTCTCCTCCTCTCACTTCTTTCCCCGGAATCCTCTTGTGACATTTTGGGTGGCTCTTTTGTTGGATCGGTAGGATCATCCACTTCTTCCTTGGGGTCGATGTCGGCGGTATTGATAGAGGTTGCAACATATACATTTCACTTGGGTTGCCCAATCAACTTCAATGAACAATGCATAAGGACGAAGTCCTCCTCTCCACCTTCAAGAACAAGTTGCACACGTGGGAGGGCTACAAAGAAAAACATTGTCAACAAGTTGCATATTCAACCAAATGACAAACACAAAGAGCATATCCGGCCAAATGACCAACATATATGACAACTTACTTGCTCGGAGATTTTCCACACCACTTGGCCACCGACCGATTAGTTGTTTCAAAGGGCCACAATACTTACAGACGGCCTCTTGGATGGTGTACCATCGATGGTTGAGCAATTCTGTCTCACGATTATGGATGAGTTCATTGCGGTAGCACTCAAAATTCTTGTGCTCATGTAACCAAGTATGAATATTGGTCTAAAATGTTACGGCACTTTGCTCCTTTCCATGGATCGGATCGATGCTAGTAACCAACAACGGATCGCACAACAACTAGTGCTCCCGCATGCTATAGTTTTCTCCTTTACACCTCTTCGTTGGATCGACCATAAATTCCTCCAGATCAAGGTCGTCGTGGCCGTCCTACTCAGGTGGGTTGGTCTACATGCCGGACTATGTGTATCTGCTTGGCTGTTGGGTGTTGCGGAATCGAATATTAGGAGCGTTGACGTCGAGGCAGTAAGACATGTGCGCAGTGGCAGATATGTCCAATCAAAAGTAATCACATGCCCCCTTTCCTCCCAAATTGACAACATACAAATTTTAGGATAGCGTAAATGGCTCCATCCCCTATCATGTCCATGGACATGTCCCGGGTGTGTCCGGAGACATATGCAGTGCCCATTTTGAGGGCTTGTGTTGTGCGGTGCCCTTAAGCGACCGGGTAGTTAGGGACGTGCATCTATTGCTTGGGAGCTCCTGCACGGCACCTTTGGAGTACCCACAGTGGGAGTAATATAGATGATAACATCACACATATCTAGATAAAATAGATGATGTGACAAGTAATTAATGAAGAAAGATAGGCATGTGGTAACATAGTTAGTTACTCATAGTGTGAGTAACATCACACATACCAAGAGAAGATGAGTCTACAACATAATAAATGAAGTGTTGCATAGCACCACACATATATTGCTCCCTACTATATACGTAGTATCATAAACTAATAACATATGCATGTTACTAGTCTAATTTACTCCTGTTGTGGCTAGTCTTAGCTATATGCCGCTTGTTGCGACAAGTAGCGATGCGACTTACATAGGCGAGTTTCGCCTAGGCTGGCTCATTAGTACGACGGCGCTTTTTTGTTACTCTAGCATAGGTTATGTCCACTATATTGCGGTTTTTGTATTGCAGTAGACCGGCTACTGTAACGATCGGGTCACAGTACCGGTTCTGCTACTGCAGCAAACCAGACACTATATGCCCATGTTTTTAGGGTTTCTTTTTTTTTATCTTTGAAAAAGGCCTAACATTTTTTATTCCGGAACAATGTTCAGAAACATGAATATTTTTTGAATTTGGGAGAAAAAATTAAAGGGCAAGCCTTTTTAAATCCAAACAATTTTTGTAAAATATCCCAAATATTTTCAAAATTTATGGTAACATTTTGAAACAAGAAGATTTTTTGAAATTCTGACTATTTTTTGTAAAACATGACCATTTTTTTAAAACAGTATTTATATTCTAAAAACAATTGAATAATTTCAAAAAAAGGTATCATTTATTAAGGGCAAACACAGGAAACACAAAAGGAAAATAAAGAATCAGAAGAAACAAAAAACAAAATAGAACGTAAGGAACAAAAAACAAGAAGAACAAATGAAAAAGAGAAAGTAAGTTGGACCATCTCATGCGCTTGGGTTACATACCTGTTTGAGGCCCCGAATATGTGCCACATTGCGGCACATCGGATTTTCCGTGACACGGAGCCAACCGCCGCCCGCGCGATGCTAAAGCACAATGGCCCAATATGCTCTGGTGTAATTTGGTTGCCTGGCTACACTGACACCCGATTTGGTGCAGGGAACTTTACAGTGTGGATTCATGACATGGTATGGTCACTTCCAATTGGCTGGGCACGGTTGAATACTCTCAGAAAAAAATTCAGATCATGAAAAATTTCGACATTCAGAAAAGTTCACGAGTTTGAAATAAGTTCATAAATTTTTAAATATTGCACCAATTTGAAAAAAGTTCATGAATTCAAAAAAATGCGAATTCAAAAAGGGTCATGAATTGAAACAGTTCACAAATTCAAAAAATTTGTGAAATTGAAAAGTTCACGTATAAAAAATGTTCGCGAATTAAATAAATTCATAGATTAAAAATGTTCACGAATTTGAGAAAAGTGCATAGGTGTGAATAAAAACTTCATCAATTTAAAAAATTCAAGAATTAAATAAGAATTTGAATTTGAAATGTTCATTGATTTGAAAATATGTTAAAAAGGAAAATTAAAGAAGATGAACAAGAAAGGAGGAGAAAGAACAATACGAAAAAGTTGAGAAAAACAGCCTCCCGAAAAACCAAAATAAACCAGCCCAATGAAAACCAGTGAGAACCTTCTACAAGGTTCGTGAAACTAGTGTAAAGGAGGTTAGTTATGGTCAGCGATTTAACTCACATAGTGTTGAAAAGGGTGTGCGCGGAACAGACAACAAAGTATTCAACACGTTAAGCGCCCGAATAGGATTAGTGATATTGTTTATAGAGATCGGTCACAGCAAGCGTCAAATGAGCCTGGCCCGGCACTTGTTGGCCGAAAAGCCGACTACATTGTGTTAGGGACCTCCTATGTGACAAGAAAATGTGCCATATAGACGCCTGAGGCACAGAGCAAGTACTCAATTGGCCGGCCAAACAACGAACGGTATCTATAGCACGACAGTAGAAATTGTGCATTTTGTGGGAATCGGACACGAGATCTCCCATTCTGACACACCCGAGCCTAGCCACTGGATCGAGGGAGATTTTCATAACTACTGAGTAGTGCGAAATGTTAAGAACTATAAACAACGATAGATTTTAATAATCTTTTGAACTTTAGAATGCACTTTTCTACAAAAAAGAAGAATTGAAATGCAAACATTTTTTTACAAAAAAAAAAAGGAATTGAAATGTAAACATGATTTTCTTTCTAAACATGAATAAAATTTAGAATTTCCGAACATCATTTGAAAAAGAACAGTTTTTGAATATGTTGAACGTCATACTTGCATTTTCATCAAAGTCGTCCATATTCAAGGTCAACATCTTTGAATCCTTCGTAGCGGTCGCGATCTCAACCTTCCTATCTAGGAGCTTGATCTTCTCCTCTTCGAGCTTGAGATTCTTATCGCTCCTCACCATGAAGATGTTACACCTCTCAGTCTTTTTTTAGTCCTTGATGTCAGAGAGCTTGACACATGTCGTGTCCTTCTTAGACAAGATGACCTCGACCTTTTCATAATCTTGGTTGTCTCCCCTTTCCATTTCCCCTCCTCTCACTTCTTTCCCCGTAATCCTCTTCTAACCTTTTAGCGGCTCTTTTGTTGGTTCGGTGGATCATCTGCTTCTTCCTTGGGGTCGATGCCGGTAGTATTGATAGAGGTTGCAATTTATACATTTCACTTGGGTTGCCCACTCAACTTCAACCAACAATGCATGAGGACGAAGTCCTCCTCTCCACCTTCAAGAACAAGTTGAACATGCGAGAGGGCTACAAAGAAAAACATTGTCAACACGTTGCATATCCGACCAAATGGCAAACACAAAGAGCAATACTTACAAACATATATAACAACATGAACATTCCTTGAAAATTCTTGAATATTTCTCTAAAACATGATTTTTATGTTGAAAACAATTATTTTGAAAATTGTATATATGGACTTGTATATATAAGCAATTATTGTTTGTTGGATGTTTTACTCTATTACTGCATCCTCTCAGTATATTAGTCGCTACCTTATTTTGGGTAAAAAGTTTGACCGATATTTGACTAGCAAAATATTAATGTATGTCATCAACAATTATATTATTGGATTCATGTTTGAATGTAGTTTTCAATGATAAATGACCCAAAGTACAAGGGTGACTAGTAAACTAGGATGGAGATAGTAGGCCTTAAGGTTGCCAGTTTGATAAAAAAGATAAACGAGTTAGATAAGGACACGCAATAAAGGACAACCGAAAGTGTGATCTGGCGAAAAGAGTCAAATAGTACCTCCGCAAAAACTAAGAATCAAGTACCATTAAAGAAATGTAATGTAAAATAAAACAATGAACAAATAATCTTCACCAACCTTCGCTTGTATCAGTAATAATTCTTTCTGTCTCTTTCTCTCTATATATATGCAAGTCTATAGCTAGTAAGGTCAGTAATTCGTCCACACAAGTTGATATTTTCCCTGCTATTCGTTTGACATGTGAGACATGAATAGGTACAAGCATTCACAAAAAGAAAATGACGAGAGAAGAACAAAAAGACGCAATAAACAAGTAGGAATCAGAAACATCAGGAGAGAGGCAATATTTCCCCACTGAGTCTATTGGCCCGCAATAAATAGCATGGTCTCCTAAAGAAGCACAAGTCAGGCTAATTCTGTAAGTTGACCTGCTCTCCTGATAGTTGACACGAGTGGTTTGGTTGGCAATTGAGCTCGAGTCCTTTATGCTGCTCGAGTCCTTTATGCACTATAAGTAAACTTGTATTTTTCTTGTCGTACGTTCACTAGGGCTATGTCATATTATCCATTTCAGTTAGTTGAGCGAGGCACTGTTTCGGCACCAATTCTCTCATTGTAACTAGTTCCAGTGATAATACGGAGAGCAAAAAATAAAATAAAAAATATGTTGGTTAATTGTTGAGATCATGTTACCCCAATTATGAAGGTGAACCCTAACTACCCTGCCACAATAATTTAGTTAGCGATGCAGACAACAAAAGCTCATCCACCGACAACAAAAGCTTATCCACGATCAAGGCAAAAATGGGTCTGTTGCTCCCATATGAACACGGACAAATCGTAAAGGAGAAGAACTTGGTTAATTTTGTACATGGGTAGTACAAGCTGTAGCTTCAGTTAGAAGCACAAGTCAGCAACGAATTTACGGATGATCACACCGACCGTACGACCATCAAACTAAGAAAGAATTAGTAGTCACGTGCCCGGCTGGACCATGAGCAGCTCATCAATGGCAGACGATGGTCTCGAAGCAGTCACTCCCATCGAACTCCGGCACCAACCGCGGCGGCAACATCGACCGCGACGGCGACTACGATTTCCCCTTGCCGGGCTGCTGCTCTGCATCCGCCCGCAGACCGCCCTGCTTCCCTTATTTCCCTGCCCCAGCCTGGTCGTCGTCCTGCAGCTTCCTCCCCCGCGAGGAGAAACGAGCCCAGCTGCTGCCCGCGCCGGAGGAAATGTCGGCCGGCGACGCGCTTACGATCGAGAAGGCCAGCACCTTGTCCATGGATGATGATTCCCGGTTCTTGCACGCTGTCTGACTTTGCTTCTGGCTCTCTTGACTTTTACTTCAAAATCAATCGACGACTTTGTTTGGTTGCTTGCTCGCGTTGGTGAAGGCAAAAAGTAATGGAGCCCGGGTTTATAGGGAGAGCTTGGGCATGGCGGTTTGTTGCATGGGCCGAGGGCGAATATTAATGGAGGCTCGCTCGTGACGCACGCGGTGGCGTCGTGGAGGAGGTTGCAACCGTCTCGTGGTTTCGGGACTTCCCGCATATTTTTCCCCCATTTCTCTGCCGCTCGGGTCGTTCGTGTCACACATGACCGTGGCTTCACGTGTTGAGCGACCGAGCGGAGGTTTTCTTTGGAGAAGTGGGCCCCAGGCTTTATTGAAACTAAAGTTGTGGCACAAATTGCGAAAATGCTAAATGGAACTCGGCCTCTATGGAGGCCGAATTTGAAATGATCAAAATTTGAATTTGCACATTTCGAAAATAGTAGACAAAGATCACACATATACATAGATATAATGCACAAGTGTGTAAATTTAGGATGAAATATGTTAAAATGAGTGCTACTCAAAAAGACAAATATGAGGCTTTTTATTAGATGCACATTCGTCCTCAAAGTTCATGGATTTGTTTTCTTTTTGCACTGCACAGATCGCATTTTAAGGAATTTCATCATTAGATTCTACGCACATACACATCACATCCTTGTTTCAGATTTCTCTGAAATAGAGAAGTTGGAATTTTGGTATTTTTTAAAAAAAATCGGCCTCCATGGAGGCGCAGCTCCAGAACGCCCTGGTCCACAACTTGCCCCTAGAAAAAAGGATGAACGTGCTACATAGTACTACTCGCTAACTACTCTCCTTAGCTACTTCGTTTCGCTGTACTAATATACGGTATGTATGATTTACCGTTTCCAAATAAGCCTCCAAATTATAATTTTTCTAAACAATGAGTTTAGAAATTGTTCATCAAGTTTAAAAAGGAACTTACAAACATTTAACGAATCAAAAAATATTCTTGAATGTTTAAAGTGCTCATAAAATTTAAAACTGTCTGTGAATTTTAAAATATTCATGATTTTGAGAAATATTCCTGGAACATTCGTGAATTTGAACTTCTACAAATATTCGTGGATCTGAAAAAAAAATGTGGATAAAAATCTTTGTAATTTCCAAAATAATCATGAATTTTAAAATATTCACGAAATAAAAATGTCCATGTATTTGAAAAATGTTCATATTTTTTAAAATATTCGGTAAGTATAGAATACATGGATATTTTTTAAAATGTCCATGTATTTTATACTTACAGAATTATATATTGACTTGCACATGTAAGCAACGTAACGGTTTTTAGACGTTTTAGTATGTTAGGCCTTTAGTTTACTATTTTATGAAGGGATAATTTGGTAGTCGATTTATTTTTCTTATGCAGTTAATATTGGCTGCTCTAAAAAAATATGTCTAGCACACATAATAACGGAAAACACAAGATGCGTAGAGTCAAAAGATTCAAATAGTACCCTTGCAAAAAAAGGATTAAAGTCATAAACGAGTGAAAACCAGTCTGTAGAAAGTAAACAAGTATACTACCAATGAAAAAATATCATATGAAATAAAGCAATGAGCAAAAAACTAAATTCTCCACCAACTTTCACTTGTGCAAGTAGTGCTTTCCTATATATCTAAGTCTGCATCCACATGAGCGGAAGCATGGTTCAGTAATTCATCCACTCACTTTGGTATTTCTTCTCCATTTATTTGACATGTTAGGATACGAATAGGTGAGAGCACACATAATGAGAGAGAACAATTAAATAGATACATGCCTGTTTGTTTCAGCTTTGGGGGCAGGTTTTGGACTCGAAAAGCTAAGGCTGAAACAAAAGATATTTTAGAACAGCTGTGGAAGCACAACCCAAAACTATTTCAGGCTATTTTCAGTGTAACAGCCCAAAGCATGTCTCGGTGTACTTAACAGCCAAAGCCATTTCCCTAGCTCATCTGACTTTGGTATTTGGTCGTAATTATGTCGTAAATGCCACCACAGCTGGCACGACCTATCCCTTCATTTGCCCCCCTCATCCTGAAACATATGGTTTCCACCTGCTCACAATTATTTCCATAGCTACATTGCCAAACAACTAACCTTCACAGTCGAAACTAAAACCCAAACAAACAACCTGTAGGAATGAGAGACATCAGGAGAGAAACAATATTTATCCAGTGAGTCTATTAGACTGCAGTAAACACCGTGGTCTTTACAGACCTCACAAGACACGCTACTTCATGGGAATTGACTGCTATGGTCAAAGCTTGAACGACTATTGTTAGTTGCAATCGATGTTGATCCCTTGGCGTTTCTCTACACGTTAGCTACCTTCCCACTGTGAGGCTAAGCGACAGGATGTTAGGACTCGGGATAAAGGCCTAGCCCACCACCTGACCCAGCGACATACCGACTATATATATGAATGGCAATGGAACAAGCAACTCATCCTGGCTGGGATCAGACGAACGGCAGCGTGAAATTGTTTCTCTTTCCCTCTATGCATTTCTTTCTCAAGCATTCCTGTAATCACCACATAATTCCTCCATAAGCTTGAGAGATCCATAGCAATACCTAACGCCATGCTAGTTCCACTATCGGCAAACATGTGCTCTCTTTGTCATCCGTTCAAGAATGCCTTACTGTCCCCATTCAATTACGTCAACGAGACACTACCTTGGAACAATGGCAACAATATTCTCCTTGTATAAGTGGTTCAAGTCATAATTCTGACATGAAAATAGATGCTTGGCTAATTGTGCGAGGTTGCCACTGAATACAGGTTACCACAACTATGAATGTGACACATTAGCCAAGGATTTTAGTGCGAGTTTGGAAATGTTGAGGGATGCAATTTACACACCACATCAAGGCTTAGCTACCGAGCCAATAATTTTCGTAGCTATGCAGACAACAAAAGCTTATCCATACAATCAAGGCAAACTGGGTGTGCTGTCTCACACATGAACAAGGACATAAGTCGTAGCTTACAAATTGAATAAAGGAATTTGGTTACAATGTGTACAGAGGGAGCTGTGCACAACCTGTGGCTTCAATTAGAAGCACAAGTGAACGGCGAGCCACCTGTGAGGGATGCCGCCATCACAAAGCTATATTGGACTTGTATATGTAAGCAATTACTATTTCTAGATGTTTTATTCTATTATTACGCCTTAAGGTTGCCATTTTGATGTAAAGATAACCAAGTAAGACGATTTCCCCTAAAAACAAGTAAGATGACTTTTTACTCTTGATGCAAAGTATAATGAATAATATTCATTGCTCTAAACAATTATATGTTTGGCACACACAATAACGGAAAACAAAATGTGTAATCTGAGTCAAAAGATTCAAATAGTACCTTTGAAAAAAAGGAGTCAATTTGTAAGCAATCATAACCAGTCTGTAGAAGTACACGGTTGTTCTACCAATGAAATGAATTGTGAAATAAAGTAATGAACAAATAAGTAAATTCTTCACCAACCTTCGCTTGCATATAATGCTTTCTCCATATATGCAAGCCTACATCTGCATGAGCACATAGCAAGGTTCAGTAATTCATGCACATACATTGATATTTTCACCTCCATTCGTTTGTCGTGTTAAGGTAGCAATAGGTGCGAGCATGCACAAACAGAAAATGATGAGAGAAGAACCTAAAACACGCAACATGTAGGAATAAGAGACATCGGGATAGAAGGAATATTTTAGGGCCTCAACTTGAGGGACGAAAACCTAGGCTCCCGGGTCACTCGCACGTGTGACTCCAGAGGCAACCCCAACGCCAGCTAGAAAGTTCTCCACCCCTGCCCCAGCCCACTCATTGTCATCTAAGGAGGTCATCGGTGCTGATGGCGGCGGCGGATCCCCATCCCATCCCTTTCCGCTCCCTCCTATCCATTCTGACTGGCTTTCACCTTGCCGATCGACACTGCACACACCGGATATGCCTCTGTTGTGGCATTGACTTGGTGTGTGTGGCAGCAGGCCTACAGCGTTGGGTGCCTAGGTGGACTCCGTCTGTTGACCACATCTCGCTATGGCGCAGGCTCTGCCGGGCATCACCTCCAGCCGTGGTGCAGCCATGCCCCTCCGTCGTGTGTGAAGTTGGTTGTGGGCTACCAGTAAGATTCTGGTGAGGCGTGAGGTAGGATCGCCCCAACGGCGGATTAGGCTGGAGTGTATGGATCCATGCAAGGCAGGAGGTCGCGACCACGCTAGTCTACACTCAAGCCAGCAAAGGTCAAAACTCCTTCGTTTGCAGCCATCCAACTCCTTCGTTTGCAGCCAGCAGCGGTGCATGGGTCCTTCCCTTTAAAGTGCAGCGCCGGCAGTGGTTGGTAAAGGCTGCGGTGGTCTGGGGCATGGTGGCGGTCCATAGTCTATGGACCTCGACTTAAAGCGGAGGGCATGATTGTGCAGCGGTGGTGGAGGAATTTCTGGCCCAAAGCATGTAGTTGCCGGGACCTTGGAAAAGTGGTGGTATAATAGATCTTTGGTGGTTGAAGAACCTCTTTGTGTTTGTGGTGTCAAGAGATCATTGGTGCGGATATGGTCGTTGATGTAGTTTGTTGATTGTTTTTTTGATAGCTTCGGGGATGTTTCCTTCTACTCGATGAGGCGTAACTTTGGTCTTGTATGACTTTCTTATTTGGTCGTGTGTTTACTTGAGTCAGTGAGTTTTTTCAACAAATTACAAACGCAGACACTCATACACACACACGCACTCACTCACTCATTATATAAACGTATACACACATACCATGCCCCTATGAGCACCTCCGAGAGATCGAGCCGGCATATTATCTTGAGATTCACGAAGTCATCACGGGTGCCTCCATAGTCGCTGGGAACATCTTCTCTCTTTGAACGAATATCACCAGAAAGGCTGAAATAAATCTAGAAAAATATAAACATCAATGTCACGTCTAGGACTTCATACGAACCCGGTGGGCTGGTTCCATCACAAAGAGCCTAACCATCTCAGTTAGGCTCAGTTTGCCTTACATATGTGAGTTGATGTTAACTGTATGGGTCCTATTTTTGTAGAGATCAGGTATGTACTCATTGTGTTTGTATCCGCTTTATGCTTCATTTTGATTTAATAAAATTCACCCTTTGTTACCGAAAATGCTTTCGCCCCGCTTTATCTAGAAAGCAACCACCAACATAGAACTCGGTACAAACGACATGTCACCCAGCACACGCATCCAAGGTAATATACAAGGATACTGACAATCAGCCACACCACCCCAACAACTCCAAGCAGACAAAATATGAACAATAAGCAACAATAGGGAGTTGGTGGAGCCCTTAACCGTGATCAAGCCACCGTAAAGTCAAGAAGCCGAACACCGATGAACCATATGCTCCAAGTGGACGAACATGAACAGAGCAACGGCGGGGGATGGCCGGCCAGGTGGCCTAGTGGTGGCCGCTGGGTGGCACAGTGCGCACTACTGCTAGCGGGACACCCATGTAGGTGGCGGCGAAAAAGGGAATAGGTTAAGTCGTGGGACCAATTAAGAGGAATGGGAGTGATTTTTTCACATGAAAATAAAGAGTTTTCAGAATTTTGTGGAATCGACCATGAACCACTCAGTTCAGTGGAAACCGCCCGGTTCATCGTTATTATCTGAAACCCTCCGGTTCCATTGCTCAAACGGCCCGTATTTTGCTTAGGAAAGAGCAGAGGTCAGCAGTGTTGGTTATTTCCTGTACAACCGCCAGTCCGGTCTTTTTTTAAACAATGCCTCTTCCGTGATCACCTATTAGACCATTGACGGGAAAACAATTGGTTATCGGAACTTTGACAGCTTTGAGCCCAATCCCTTCCACTACCCACTGTTTGCAATCTCTCCGTACCCAAGAGTAGAAACGGCGAGCCACATGAAGCCGGAAGCGAGACGCCGCTGCCCATGCTGGTCAGCTCTGGATCATCACATCCGGCATCAACAACCACTCACCTGTCACGGTGTCGTTCTTGTCTCGGCCGTTGCAAATAAATAAATAATAAAACACTTGCCTGCAAATTATAATGAATAACATTCATGGCTATAAAAAGTTATATGTTTGGCAACAATAATGAAAAACATAATGTGCAATCTAAGTCAAAAGATTCAAATAGTGCCTTTACAAAAAAAAAATCAGTTGCAAGCAAACCAAAACCAGTCTGTAGAAGTAGACAGGTATTCCACCAAGTACCAATGAAATTGTGGTGTGAAATAAAACAATGAACAGATCACTAAATTATTCACCAACCGTCGTTTGTATGAGCAATAATGCTTTCTCTATATATGCAACCCTGCATCTGCATGAGCACATATCCACAC
This sequence comes from Triticum aestivum, assembly GCF_018294505.1. Classification (NCBI taxonomy): domain Eukaryota; kingdom Viridiplantae; phylum Streptophyta; class Magnoliopsida; order Poales; family Poaceae; genus Triticum; species Triticum aestivum. The sequence continues at coordinate 641,591,166 of NC_057803.1, read as the reverse complement.
ACATATTAAAAATTTCTCCGCCATTGATTTGGCATGTTAAGACATGAATAGGTGCGAGCAAGCACAAAGAGAAAATGGCGAGTGACGAACCAAAAGGACGCAATAAACATGTAGGAATCAGAGACATCAGGAGATGCAATATATTTATCCGATGAGTCTATTGGCCGGCAATAAACAACATGGTCTCCAAGAGCCTCGCAAGTAGGGCTAATTCTATAAAATGACTTGCCCTGGTGATGACGGTCACGAGTGGTTTTTGTGGCCTTTGAGCTCGTGATCTTGATCCTGCTCCACGTAGTTAGTTCCACTATCATCAAACATGTTTTTTTTTCGTCTATGTTTTCTTTTTGTCTATTCACTATGGCCGGATTTACCCCATTCAGTTACTTGAGCCAGACTCCTTTGGCACCAATTTTCTCCTGGTAAGTGGTTCAAGTCGTAATACGTAGAGGAAAAAGAAGATGCTTGGTTAATTGTGCGAGTTTGCCGCTGAGCACATGTTACCCCAAATATGAACGTGACGCATTAGCCAAAAGAGTTTAGTGCGAGTCTGGAGTTTGGATATCTAGCGAAGGACAGTTCACACACAAGTGTCCACCTCTTTTTGATGGGCGGCTTCAATTCTTGATTAGCTTGTTGAACATCTCTATGGCCCTACCACGTTGAATCTTAACTAGCCTGCCACAGTAATGTACTTAGAGCATCTACAGCCCGGGTCTCAGACCCGGCTCAAACGCCCGGGCGGGATAACCGGTCAGTGACTAGTCACAAAAAACCGACCCACTCGGTCGCTTCAAACCATCCTCACACGCCCGGGCTGTTCGGCGTCCCTTATGTCCAGTCCAAATATGGGGCAGATATGGGGCGGCCCGGGCGCATCCGCCAAGTCAGCCCGGCCCACCCCAACCCCACATATATCCCTTCGATGAACCTTAGACCTCAGTCCACTCCATAGTTTCCGCTGATAGACCCCCGCGTCGCTCCCGTGCGAGCGACACGGGCGGACTCTGCAGCCCTAGCCGCCGCCGCCAGTATCCCAGCCACCCCTCTCCGCCGCCGCCGGAGGATGCCGCAAGGCGAAGCCTCGCGGCCGACGGCGGCGGCGGGGGACCTTGCTCGTGGCGCTGGGGGGCACTCGGCACGGCGGGTCGTCTCCCGGTTATCTGCGCGTTGCCATGGCGCTGGTGTCCGGATCCGCCCGATCTGATGCATCCGGCTCTGGCTGCCATGGTCTTCGCCGGTGAGGGCCTGGATCTGAGGCGGCGGCCTCGCTGGTGCGGACGGCGCTCCTCCGGCGGCGGGGAGTGCTCGTCGGTGAGGTAGGCCGGATCCCCTCGGCTGCGCGGGCAGCGAGGTTCCGGTGGGCGCTGGTCATGGCGCGGGGAGGCCCCGGGCTCCCCTCGTCAGATCGGAGGCGATTTGGTCCGCTCGTGATGCATGACCTCCGCCCGGCCTGGATCTCCGGCGTGCACGCGCCTGCTGATGTTGTTGCTGGTTCGGAGGTGGCGGCAGGGTGCTTGGCCGGGGGAACCCCTTGGCCGCTGGTGGCGGTCACGGCGTCGATGGCGTCCCGGATGCCATTCCCTCCTTGGTGGCGGCGCCGAGGCTAAACCTCCCCTGACTCCCCCCTTCCCCTGCGCCCGGGTGAAAACCCTAGCCCCGGTGGCTAAGCGGCGGCGGTGCCACAGCGTCGTCACCTTCTTGAAGGCGCCGATTTGGGCATGGGGATGCTGGGTGTGCATGGCGAGCTTGTCTGGTTCCTGGTGGCGGCCCGTCTGATCTACCGCGTCGCAGCTCCGGGCAGTGTCTCGTGGCTGCGGTGCTTCTTTTCTAGCCGTGTCTCCGATGGGGACCTCGCCCTTCCTCACCTTGTACATGCCGTGGTGGAGCGGTACTTCATCTCACTCGTTGATGGCGACAAAGATCGGCGGCATGGCGCTGTGGAGGCTCGCCGCCCGATGCGCGGAGATGGACTCGCGCAGGTGGAGGTAGCTGTCTGGCGTCATGGTGACGTCGATGGCGGAGTGGCCTACACAAGGTAGAAGACTCAATATATTCTGAAGACGGACCTGTGGAAGATGGCTGCGACGACACAAGAGTGTGTCTGACCGGATCGTGCCCCAGACCTGGTATGTGGCTCGGCTGAGGTTTCCAGCTTTTGATGTTAGGTTTAGGTGAGTGGTTTGGGTAGTGGCCCAACTAGCATCCCTTCATCATATGGGTAAGAGTAGCGGCATATGTTGCCGAGATGGTGGATTCAGGAATATTGTTTGTAATACTTTGTAAGGTCCTCGAGAATAATTAATAAAGTGGCCGTATGCATCTCCCAGATGCAGAGGCCGGGGGTCATCCTCCTTTTCTAAAAAAAAAGATAACAACTCGTGGTAATTAAATACAAAAACTATATTTTTCTCAAAATACTTTGTTATCAAACGGGCCATTTTGATGTAAAGATAACCGAGTCAGACGATTTTTTATATTTTATGCAAGTATAACGAATAATATTCATGGTGCTAAAAAAATATATGCCCGGAGCACACAATAACGAAAAACACAACGTGCGAGCTGAGTCAAACGATTCAAATAGTACCTTTGCAACAACAACAAAATCAAGTTGCAAGCAAACCAAAACCAGTCGGTAGCAGTGCACAGTTATTCTACCAATGAAAATCGTAGTATGAAATAAAAAAATGAACAAATAAGTAAATTCTGCACCAACCTTCGCTTGTATGAGCAATAATGTTTTCTCTATATATGCAAGCATGCATCTGCTGGGCACATATCCACACACATTGAAATTTTTTCCTCCATTCTTTTGACATGTTAAGACATGAATAGGTGCGAGCAAGCACAAAGAGAAGAACCAAACGACGCAATAAACAAGTAGGAATCAGAAACATCAGGAGAAGCAATATTTACCCAGTGAGTCTATTGGCCCACAATAAACAACATGGTCTCCAAGATCCTCACAAGTGGGGTTACTTCTATAAAATGACCGGGCCTGGTGATAGCGGTCACAAGTGGTTTTGGTTGCCATCGAGCTCGAGATCTGCTGGTTCCACTATCAACAAACTTTGTGTTTTTCTGTGACGTCCATTCACTACCTGTTATCCCCATTCAGTTACTTGAGCAAAACACTGTTTTGGCACCAATCTTCTCCTTGTAAGTGGTTCGAGTCATAATAATACCAAGAGGAAAAAAAGAAACTTGGTTAATTGTGCGAGTTTGCCACCGAGTACATGTTGCCCCAACTATGAACGTGACGTATTAGCCAAAGAGTTTAGCGCTGTTTGGAGTTCGAATATCTAGCGAGTAGCATTTACACACGTGTCCACCTCTTTTTGGATTGGGCGGCTTCAATTCTTGATTAGCTTATCTGAGCATCCCTGCCACGTTGACACTTAACTATCATGCAACAGTTGTACTTAACACACAGATGTCCACACGTATTAGCAAACAGTTGGTGCAACATGCAGGGTCCACCACAGGGAAAGCGCTAAGGCGGTTGGGGGCGAACGCGAGGCGATCGTGCTCCAGCACTAGGGTTAGGCTTTTCTGCTGGGGGTGGCGTGCTTCCGACGGCGGCTAGGTCTGCGATGGCGCAGCCCTAATCATTGGTCGGCGCCGCTATCCTCTGCCAGGGGCGGTGCCATGGCGGAGCGGGCGAGTGGAGGGGCAACTGCCGCCAGGGAGAAACAGGCAGCCCCGGGTTCGTCGACGGCAGTGGCGGCTGCTACCCCGTCGAAGAAGCCTGGGGCCTCTGCAAGCCGGGGCACTTCCAAGTCTCCGGCCGAGTGCAAGACTCCCGACCCGGCAGCAAGCCTCTCAGCAAGGATGGGTGGGATGGTTCTCCTTGACAAGGAAGCCGACGGGCTTGTTTTTGATGAGCCAGATCAAGCGCTCCCTAAAGCGTCAAGATGGTCGGCCGTTGGCAAGGTATGCTTGCTGAAACCTTTGAAGAAATCTGTGTTGGAGAGAACCATGCCCCGGGCTTGGGGGTTACATAAGGAGGCGAAATTCAGAGACATGGGATCCAATATTTTTGTTGTTCACTTTGGTTCGGAGGGAGATTGGAGGCATGTGATTCATAATGGACCTTGGCAGTTTGATTTCTCAGTTCTGATCATGAAAGATTATGAAGGAGGTGTGCGGCCACCGGAGATGGTATTTGATAAGATTGATATATGGGTTAGGGTTTGTGATCTTCCGCCTGACAGAAGGACAGAGAAGTTTGGGAGGGCACTGGGAAATTGGCTCGGATCTGTGGTAAAAGTGGATGTTGATAATGATGGCATTGCTCAGGGCTAGAACCACTGTGTCAGGACGAAGATATCAATTTTCGGACCTCTGATTCGCTGTTTCAACTTGAAGAAGTCCAAGGAAGATAAGGAAGGAACATGGTATGACTTTCACCACGAGAAGATTCCCCACTTTTGCTTTGACTGCGGAAGGCTTGTGCATGTGGGTGGGGTGTGTACTCCACCTGATGATACTTCTGTCCATTGGGGTGAGTGGCTACGCGCTTCACCGGGAAAGAACAACTATGGGAAGGATGGCTCGACAAGTGCAGCGGCTAGTAGCAGCAACAGTTTTGTGAACTCACAAGGAAAGGAGGGGCCTGATGCAGGCAATGCCTACCCCCGTATCAGAGATCCTCCCACTAAGAGGAATCTGTCCTCTGAGTTTACCTCTCCTGCGGCAGCCCACACTGGTGGACGCTCTAGACAGGAAGGGGAAAGATATCTGTTCGCACCACAGGGTGATCTAAGAGATGGAATGGAAAGGAAAAAAGAAGGAGATCTGAGGGAGAAGTTGGAGGAGCAGTACACCCATCGATGCAGAGAGGCCAACCGGAGCGAAGGCTTTGACAGGAGGGGAAAGGGTCAGCTCTATGACCAGGGATATGGCAGCTTCGAGGAGAGGTACCCGGGCTATCGGGCGCATGAGGAGGACAGAAAGGGTGCACCCGTTATGCATGGCGGCCCCGATATGCATGAGTAGAGGCAGCGTCGGAAGGGATACTATGTAAGAAAACCGAGAAAGGAGTGTGATATCCTGCATGGAAGTTCATCGCACTCGAGAATTGATGCGGATAGTAGGAAACGAAGGACTAACCAAGTGTGGGTGGCGAAGAACGACAATGAGAGGCAGGGGGTAGTGATGTGTTCATTCACGATACAAGACGCGAGACGTCTTCAGTGTTTGACCGCATTGTGGAGAAGGATGAGGGATCGGCGGACCCGGACTGCCGGGCCCGCCAGGAGCGATGAATCTTCTCGCCTGGGACTGTCGAGGACTGGGGTTGGACTCGACAGTTGGCGAACTCAGAGACCTGATACGGTCCCACAACCCAGCGGTGGTGTTTTTGAGTAAGACGAAGAAAACGGCCAGGGCTATGGAGAATCTCAAGTGGAGCTTAGGATTTAGAGAGGGGGTGGCAGTTGATTGTAGGGGGAAAAGCGGCGGTTCAGCATTGTGGTGGAGAGACAATGTGCAAGTGACTATTCGGCCGTGGTGCCAATATTTTATTGATGTTGCGGTGATCTTCGAAGGCAAAGCGTGTAGAATCACTGGATTCTACGACGAACCTAAAACTGAACTCATGGGCAAATCTTGGGAGGCTTTGCGGTTTCTTCGCAGACAGGATGATCAGCCATGGATCGTTCTTGGTGATTTCAACGAGGCCCTCCTATTGACCGAGCAGCATGGTGGTAACTTGAGAAGCTTTGCGCAAATGGATGCTTTTCGGGAGTGTTTGGCGGATTGTGGTCTAGCTGACTTGGGTTTCCTGGGTTACCCCTTTACGTGGGATAACAAAAGAGAGGGTGCTGAGAATATACAAGTCCGCCTGGATAGAGCTGTGTGCAATGATGGTTTCCTTGCCATGTATCCTCACACTACGCTTGACCACGTCATAACCGAAGAGTCCGATCACAATGCCATTGTGGTAAAGGCTAGGGAGACGGCTCCCGATGCTAGGTAGAACGGGCCACGCAGGTTCATTTTTGAGGAGATGTGGACTAAGCACGAGGGCTATGACCCCATGATCACGGAGGCATGGAACCATGTGGCTGCAAATGGGCTAGGTGCGGTAAACATGTGTGACAAATTAAAGGCAGTGACCGCCGATATGCAGCAGTGAGGCAGAACCGTGTTTGGCTCGGTGAGGCGGCAAATCAAAAAGCTCAAGATCGACCTTGAACATGCTCGACAACGAGCATTGGTCTCCGGTATCTCACTGGAGGTCCGGGATCTGGAGAGCCAGCTTCGTGAGCTTTACGAATGGGAAGAGATTATGTACAAACAGCGGTCTTGCGTTGGATGGCTTAAAGAGGGGGACCAGAACACTCATTATTTCCAGAATAGAGCCAGTCATCGGAGGCGGAAAAATACAGTGCACGCCCTAAGAAGAGAGGATGGCAGCAGGTGCACCTCGGACGAGGACATGAGGGCTATGGCAGCATCTTTTTATGCCCAGCTTTTCTCTTCGGAAGGCTCAGTCGGGGCGGACAGGGTCCTTTCTCGCATGGACGAGGTGATTTCTAGTGACATGAACAATGACCTCACGGCGGCTATCTCTGACGAGGAGATCGAACGTGCACTATTTCAGAAGGGTGCTACGAAAGCACCGGGGCCGGACGGCCTGCCCGCTTTATTCTACCAGAGACACTGGGATCTCCTGAAGACGGATGTGTGCGCAGCTGTTCACGACTTTCTTGCTGGGGGGGCTACGCTGGATTCTTTCAATGACACCATTCTGGTCATGATTCCTAAGGTTACTTCCCCGGAGTTACTATCCCAATTCCATCCCATCAGTCTTTGCAACGTCCTGTACAAGGTGGCAGCCAAGGTTCTCGCAAATAGATTAAAGTGTATCCTTCCGGTAATGATTTCTGAGGAACAAAGCGCATTCGTGCCTGGGAGGCTGATAACGGACAATGTTTTGGTTTCCTATGAGTGCGTGCATGCGATCCGCCGGCATAGGAGGAAGAAACCGCTCTGTGCTGTCAAACTAGATATGATGAAGGCGTACGATCGTGTGGATTGGACCTTTTTGGAGCAAGTTATGCGGAGGCTTGGTTTTGATCAGGGGTGGGTGGACATGGTTATGAGGTTTGTTCGGACTGCGAGGTTCTCAGTCAAGCTCAACGGTGGCTTATCTGAGCTATTCCTTCCCACCCGGGGTCTCCGACAGGGGGATCCGCTCTCGCCATATTTGTTCTTGCTGTGTGTGGAAGGGTTCTCTGCTCTCCTCAAGCGTGCCCAGCAGGACAAGAGCATTAGCGGGGTTTCTTTTGGTGGCACTAGCGCCCATGTAACCCACCTCCTTTTCGCGGATGATAGCATCGTCTTCTTGGAGGGTTCTCGAGGCAACCTTGAGGCTCTCAGGGAGATTTTACAAGTTTATGAGCAGGCTTCGGGGCAGCGAGTAAACCTTCAGAAATCCTCTATATTTTTTGGGAAGGGCTGTTCGGTGCATCACAAAACCGTTCTGAAGGGTGTCATTTTCATAAACGGAGGCCCTCAGCGAGAAGTACCTCGGTCTACCGACGGCGGTGGGCAGGTCCAAAGATGGCACCTTTCGCTATGTGAGAGAAAGTTCAAAGGGCAAGGTGCTTGGGTGGAAAGGACAGGGCCTATCTAAGGCTGCAAAGGAAGTGCTAGCTAAATCTGGGTTACAAGCGACACCGACGTTCACTATGAGCTGTTTCCAACTATCCAAAAAAATGTGCCGGAACCTGACCTCTATCTCCTCTAACTTTTGGTGGGGTTCAGCTCATGGAGAGAACAAGGTGCACTGGGTGGCCTGCGATAAAATGTGCCTGTCTAAGAGAGAGGGAGGCATGGGATTCAGAAACTATGAAGCTTTCAACTAGGTCCTCCTCGGCAAGCAAGCTTGGAGGATTTTGCAAGTCCCGGACTCTCTTTGTGCAAGTTTTGCGGGCTCGATACTTCAAAGACTCGTCGATTATGAGTGCAACATGTCCTGCCAATGGATCCTTTACTTTCAGAAGCATCCTTCACGGGCGGGATCTGCTGCGGGAAGGTACTGTTTGGCGTATTGGGGATGGTGCAAAAGTGAATATCCATCACGACAATTGGATCCCTCGCAGAAGCATCCTTCGGCCACTGGGTCAGACGTATATTCCCGGCTCGACCCGGGTTGCTGATTTGCTCTCGGAGGAGGGAGACGCTTGGAATGAAGCCAAGTTTGATGCGATGTTCACGCCTGACGATGCTGCGGACATCAAACAGATCCCGATCGGTGGCCCGGGAGTGGATGATTACCTTGCCTGGAATTTTACCAAGGATGGTGTTTACTCGGTCAGGACTGCTTACCACCTGGCGATGAACTTGAAAAGAGCCACTTCTGGATCCCCGGGCTCGTCATCTTCTGTTAACTCCCACAGGTACTGGTTAGCCATGTGGAGTACTCATGTCCCTAACAAAGTTAAAGTTCATATGTGGAGAACTATGCACAATGGGCTGGCCACTGGGTCTGAGCTGCTGCGCCGAGAATCAAACCGGGTGTTTTTTGCGCTGCGTGCGGAAGGGGGGAGACACTGCTGCACCGCTTTTGGAGCTGCCCTCACTCGCGACAGTTCTGGGCGGACTTGGCTGAGAAGCGCAGCATTCCGGACCCATATCCGCCGGCGGGCATTGACTCTAATCAGGCTATTGGAAGGTGGCTATGGAACTGGATGGGAGAGGCTCGGGAGGAGGAGAAAGAGATGATCATGCAGGGGTTGTATGGCCTTTGGCTAGCAACAAACGAAGCACGGGATGGGGTTCGTATCAAAACCCTTCGGCTGTTGCAAACTCGGTGGCCACATTCATGGATGAATGGGCTAAAGTGGTGACGTAGAAGGCTCGTGCCACTGCTCCGCTGCCACCGGAAAAATGGAACCCCCTGAGATCGACTGGATCAAGGTGAACGTGGATGGCGTGGTCTCTTCAGCTTCGGGGAATGGCGGCGGCGGGGTGGTTGTCCGGGATCACACGGGTGCATTCCGGGGTGCCCTGACCCAGCTCTTCCCAAACAAGACGAAGCCAAAGATAGTCGAGTTGCTGGCGTGCCAAAGGGCCTTGCAGTTTTGGCGGGAGCTTGGCATCCGGCGGATTCATGTGGAGATGGATTGTAAGGAAGCTGTTAGCATGGTTAACTCTGTACCCAGGAACTTGTCAATGGCGGGTCCTATTGTGGAAGACATAAAGGAGCTCATGCAGGGCTGGATGGGGTGCAAGATCACGTGGCGCAGACGAACAGCTAATCGGGCGGCTCATACGTTGGCTAAAGTCGCTGCAGGCGATGGTGTTTCTTTGGTTTGGAGGCTTTCCCCTCCTGATTGTATCCTTAGTGTACTAGCGGACGAGATCCCAGACTTTGTTTAAATTAAGTAAGATGTTTCCCTCAAAAAAAACACACAGGTGTCCACCTCTGTTGAAGGGCGGCTCCAATTATCGATTAGCTTTTGTGAACTTCCGTTCGGCCCTACCACGTTGAGCCTTAACTACCCTGCCACAGTAATGTTCCGGTATACTTAGAGGTGCAAACAACAAAACCTTATCCACAAGATCAAGGCGAAATGGGTCTCCCCATATGAACACGGACAAATCATCAAAGAGAAGAACTTGGTTAATTTTATACACAGGTAGTACAAAGCTGTGGCTTCAGTTACACGCACAAGTCAGCAACGAATTTATGAATGATGACACCGATCATGCGACCGTCAAACGAAGAAAGAATTAGTAGCCACATTCCCGACTAGACCACGAGCAGCTCGCGATGGACCAGTGGTACGAGTAGTAGAAGAAGAATGGCAAATGTACATGACATCCTAGTTGACAAGCATGACATAAAGTGGAGTGGTTTATTTGTCTAATACAAGGAAGGGAAATATGCTGCGAGAGGCGACGATAAGCATCATGGCCGGGGTGACCGAGGCGACGGTGCCGCACGTCGTGAGGGGCGGTGAGCATGGCGAGGGCACGAGGAGGCAGAGGGCATGTGAACATGTAGAGCTCCCCCGTATTATTGCACTGAAGGATATCGCGCCGGGAATGAAGGTCCTTCACAGAGAAGCCAAAAGGGTCAAAAGCGACGATGCAATGATTATCAGTAGTGAATTGACGAACGGAAATAAGGTTTTTGATAATGCTAGGTGTGACTAAGACATGACGTAAATGAAGAGGTCTGTTGGGAAAAAGAGAGGGAAAGGAAGAATGACCGGATGTGGTAACGGGAACGGTGGAACCGTCGCCGACCACCACGTGACGATATATAGGATGAGGAGAAAGAGAGGATAAGATACCGGCATCGGAGGAAAGGTGGGCAGTCGCGCCGCTGTCCATGACCCACTCGGGAGCGGGCTGCTGCAACGTCATGTTGGTGAAGTGTTGAGCGAGAGCGGCGGTGTCTCAGGAAGGTGCCGGTGTCGGTGGTGCGGCATAGGGTAGCACGGTGTTGTATGAAGCGGAGCCATAGCCACCGTAGGGCGCACCGAGAGTAGCCGGGGGAGCGGCCATGTAGGCGTGGGCGCGTGAACCCGGACCCCCATCCAAGAATGCCGCCGGTGCCGCCGGTGCTGTTGGGGCGGGACTGCATGGGCCACATCTGGATGGCTCCTGTCCAAGGATTGAAAGGAGTTGGCATTGGAGGAGCACCACCGGCGGGCTTGTAGCCCTTGTTCTTGCCCTTCCCGTTGCCATAGCCATGGCATGAGGGTTGTGGGCAGGGGCAGGAGCCCGCCATGGCTGGCCGCCGCCCACACGGGAAGGAGCGCCGCCGCCGCCCCCGGAGGACGAACCGCCGTCGCTGGGAGGAGCGAGAACTGGTCCTTTGGCGGCGTAGAAAGAGGAGGCCGAGGTTGGAGCGCGAGAGGCCTTCATCTCGTGGAGCAGCAGCATGTTGCGGAAGTTGAGGAAGGTAGGGAACGGCGTGAGGAGGGGGCGATGTCAGCGACGCTGTCGAAGCGCTCGTGAAGGCCCTTGATGACGTTGGTGACGAGGTCGGGATCGGAGACGGTCGCACCGACCTCGGCAAGGGCGTCAGCCGCCGTCTTTTGCAGGTGAAGGTACTCGGTGATGGACCGATCCTCCTGCTTGATGTTGTGGAACTCCTCGGCGAGATAAATCTCATGGCTCTTTTTTGTTGTCGTTGAAGAGTGCGAGGACGGAGGTCCAGACCTTGTACGCCATGGCGGTGGCGGGGTCGGTGGGCATGACGAGGTCGACGATGTCCATGGCCATGGAGCCGTAGAGCCAGCGGAGCACTAGGACGTCGAGGCGGAGCCAAGTTGGGTTGGTGGAGGGCGTCTCGGTAGTGAGGTGGTCCTCGAGTGCGTAGGTGGTGACGGCGATGTTGAAGAAGGTCCTCCACTTGGGGAAGACAGCGCTCTTGAACTCGAGGACGATGGGGACGAGGGAGCGGACGCTTGGGATGGCGGTGTCCTGCGCCCGAAGGGCGGCGTTGGGGTGGGGAACAGGTGGTTCGTAGGGCGCCATGGGAGGGGAGGGAGGTGGTGGCCGGCGGCGCGGGAACAGAGGCCGGCGACGCTACCGTTAGAGGAAGCGGAAGCGAGAGGATTTTCTTAGGCTGATACCATGAAAGATTTAGGAATGCTTGCTACACTTGGGCTTTTCCATTGCATGTCAATATATAGACAGGATTACAATCCTAACCATAAATGGGAGATCGCAATAATATCGATACTCCTCGATTTAGGGGATTAGGAGATATGTCACGATACGTGACATATTAGTCTACCAAAGATAACCAAGTAATACATTTTCCCCTAAAAACAAGTAAGACGACTTTTTACTCTTGATGCAAAGTATAATGAATAATATTTATTGCTCTAAACAATTATATGTTTGGCACACACAACAACGGAAAACAAAATGTGTAATCTGAGTCAAAAGGTTCAAATACATTACAAAAGAAAGGAATCAATTTGCAAGCAAACCATAACCATCCAGTAGAAGTACACATGTGTTCTACCAATGAAATGTAATGTGAAATAAAATAATGAACAAATAAGTAAATTCTTCACGAACCTTCGCTTGCATGAGTAATAATGCTTTCTCCATATATTCAAGCCTACATCTGCATGAGCACATATCAAGGTTCAGTAATTCATGCACACACATTGATATTTTCTCCTCCATTCATTTCTCATGTTAAGGTAGGAATAGGTGCGAGCATCCACAAAGAGAAAATGATGAGAGAAGAACCAAAAACACGCAACATGTAGGAATAAGAGACACCAGGATAGAAGGAATATTTTAGGGCCTCAACTTGAGGGACGTAAACCTAGCCTCTCGGGTCGCTCGCACGTGTGACTCTGGAGGGCACCCCAACGCCAACTAGAAAGCTCTCCACCCCTGCCCCAGCCCAGTCATTGTCGTCTCAGGAGGTCATCGGTGCTGATGGCGGCGGCGGATCCCCATCCCATCCCTTTCCGCTCCCTCCCTATCCATTCTGACTAGCTTTCACCTTGCCGATCGACACTGCACACACCGGATATGCCTCTGTTGTGGCATTGACTTGGTGTGTGTGTGGCAGCAGGCCTGCAGCGTTGGGCGCCTAGGTGGACTCCGTCCGTTGACCACATCTCGCTATGGTGCATGCTCTGCCGGGCATCACCTCCAGCCGTGGTGTAGCCATGCCCCTCCGTCGTGTGTAAAGTTGGTTGCGGGCTGCCAGTAAGATTCTGTTGAGGCGTGAGGTAGGATCGTCCAAACGGCGGATCAGGCTGGAGTGTATGGATCCATGCAGGGCAGGAGGTCGCGACCACGCTAGGCAAAATTTCGTGTTTTGACCCTTTTCTGAAACCTATTCGAGATCTGACCCTAGTTTGAAATTTTTTCGAGATCTGACCCTTTTGCTACCGCCAGGGTCCATAGCGGTAGGGTGTAATAGCCTACCGCCAGGGTCCTTCGCGGTAGAAAACATAACTACCGCCAAACATACTGGCGGTAGCCTGTACAACCCTACCGCCAAGGTGCTTGGCGGTAGGCACGAGCACGCACTGTGTTCAACACTTAGGAGAAATTTGCGGTAGGGCATGCAACCCTACCTCCAGGGACCTTGACGGTAGGCTGTTAGACCCTAGCGCCATCGACCTTGGCGGTAGCAAAAGGGTCAGATCTCGAAATTTTATCAGACTAGGGTCAGATCTCGAATAGATATCAGAAAAGGGTCAAAACACGAAATTTAGCCACCACGCTAGTCTGCACTCAAGCCTGCAAAGGTCAACTCTTTCATTTGCAGCCAGCAGCAGTGCACGGGTCCTGTCCTTTAAAGTGCAGCGCCGACAGTGGTTGGTAAAGGCTGTGGTGGTCTGGGGCATGGTGGCGGTCCATAGTCTATGGACCTCGACTTAGCGCGGAGGGCATGGTTGTGCAGCAACGTTAGAGGAATCTCTGGCCCAAAGCATGTAGTTGCCGGGACTTTGGAAAAGTGGTGGTATAATAGATCTTTGGTGGGGCCAAATTTCGTGTTTTGACCCTTTTTGCATACTATTTCGGGATCTGACCCCGGTTCGAAATTTTTTCGGGATTTGACCCTTTTTCCTACCGCCAGGGCCTCTGGCGGTAGGGTTACACAGCCTACCGCCAGGGACCCTGGCGGTAGGGTACTTATCCACGTCAGCACGTGGAAACGGGCGCCGTCCCCCTCCGTCGCACTCTACCGCCAGGGCGCCTGGCGGTAGGCTGTATAACCCTACCGCCAGCGCCCCTGGCGGTAGGGTCTGGGCAGTTATTTTGCCCGAAACCCCCGCGCCCCTGCCCATCTCCCCACCCCTCCCCTCCCTCCCCGTCGGCAGTTCCTCATTTTCTCCCCCAAGTCGCCCCTCTCTCCCTCTCTCATCTCCTCTACTCCCCCCTCGGATCTTCATCGTTTCTTCACCATTTTTGCAGATCGAGATGTCCCCGAAGAGAGAAACGTAAGCTCCCCCAATCCCTCCAATTAGTTTTTGCAAACTTGCTTCCGATTCAACGCATTTTTTGCTTCAAATCCCTCATATTTTTGAAATTAGATTGGATTTTTTTGTACCTAAGATTGTTTTAGCTTGATTGTAGTTGTAGTTCTTAGTTCTTTAGCAAGTAGTGGTATTGAATATGAACTCTAATCAATAGTTCATATGTTAGTGTGAAGATGAACCCTAGTTCATAAAAAAAATTTGTTAAAAAAATTTATGATGTAATGCATGTGGGAGGACTTGATAGTAGTTTTATGATGCATGTTGATATGATGATAAGAAGATGTTGGAGGATTTTTATTATGATATGATGCATGTTGATATGATGCATATGAGGATTTTTATTATGATATGATGCATGTTGATATGATGCATATTGGAGTAAACAAAATATATATGATGCAAGTAGTGGATTTGGTTGGAGTAAATATAATATGGTATGATTTTGCATTTGACACATCTTGATATATGTATTTTATTTATTTGATCCATACGTTTAGGTCTGGAACAATGGCACAACCATCGCCCATTCATCTCGAACACGACCCGTCAGGCTTGCCACTTCCGTACGTGTACGAGTCCTTCCCCGAGCTTCTGGTGCCGGTGACCGATTTTTCAGACAAGTTCCTACAGGAGACGAGGGCAGTGTGGTGGCACGAGAGGGCAGAACGGATCGCCGACGATGTGAAGTGTTGGTCGCAGAGTGTGAAGGAGTGGAAGAGAGTGAAGGCAGAGATGGAGGGAGATCCAACTATCTGTCGTGAACGCCAGGAAGGGACCGTTGAAGTTGCCAAGCAGCACTCCAACTGGGAGCTGCGCAATTTGGGCCGAAGGATCTACTTCGAGAGCACTGCGGAGGAGAGAGCAAGGATGCCGCCCCCAAGTGCATCGGCGTTCGATATCATCAGCTGGGGAAGGGCGGAGGCGAAAACTCCAGCGGGCAAGGCAAGGTGGGAGTGCTTGAACGGTCAAATGCCGACCAGCGTTCCGCCTCCGCCTGAACTAGTGGATCCACTGCCGTATCTGTCTCCACGTC
This sequence comes from Triticum aestivum, assembly GCF_018294505.1. Classification (NCBI taxonomy): domain Eukaryota; kingdom Viridiplantae; phylum Streptophyta; class Magnoliopsida; order Poales; family Poaceae; genus Triticum; species Triticum aestivum. The sequence continues at coordinate 641,576,145 of NC_057803.1, read as the reverse complement.
CAGGCCTAACATACGAGGGGGGAGGTATATCCAACCTATAAACATGTCTGTTGGATATGCATCTATGTTTTAGTACGGGTTGTCAAACTATGGGACAAGTTTGTTTGCTATTTGCTATTTCGTACTTATGAATCTATGTGTAAACTCTTTGATATTTGCTATGTGAAACCTTTATTAATATGTGAGTTCAAAATTTGCTATTCGTGAAACTATGTGAAACTTGTGACAAAACAAACAATCAATAAAATTTGTAAAAACCTAAACCCATGGGACCCACCGCCAGGGGACGTGGCGGTAGGGTCAGACAGCCTACCGCCAGCCCCTATGGCGGTAGGGTAAACCCTACCGCCAGGGACATTGCACATTTCGTTGCAGAATGTTTGTACATACGGCAAAACCCTACCACACCCTACCGCCAGGGACGCTGGCGGTAGGTTTAGACAGCCTACCGCCAGGATCCCCGGTGGTAAGGTACCTATCCACGTCAGCACAGGCTAACGGCCGTCGTCCCCCTCCGTCACACCCTACCGCCAGGGTTTCTGGCGGTAGCCTGTCTAACACTACCGCCAGAGACCCTGGCGGTAGCAAAAGGGTCAAATCCCGAAAAAAATTCGAACCGGGGTCAGATCCTGAAATAGTATGCAAAAATGGTCAAAACACGAAATTTTGTCCTTTGGTGGTTGAAGAACCTCTTTGTGTTTGTGGTGTCAAGAGATCACTGGTGCGGATATGGTCATTGATGTAGTTTGTTGATTGTTTTTTTATAGCTTCGGGGATTTTTTCTTCTACTCGATGAGGCGTAATTTTGGTCCCGTATGACTTTTCTATTTGCCCGTGTGTTTACTTGCGTGTGTGAGTTTTTTTAACAAAATACAAACGCAGACGCTCATACATACACAGACACACACTCACGCACTCACTCACTCTATGAATGTATACACACATATCTTACCCCTATGAGCACCTCCGAGAGATTGAGCCGGCATATCATCTTAAGATTCATAAAGTCATCACAGACGGCTCCATAGTCGTCGGGAACTTCTTCTCCCACTGTACGAATATCACCAGAAAGGCTGAAATAAATCTAGAAAAATATGAACATCAATGTCAAGTCTAGGACTTAATACGAAGCCGATGGGCTAGTTCCATCACAAAGAACTTAACCATCTCAGTTAGGATTAGTTGGCCTTACATGTGTGAGTTGATGTTAACTGTGTGTGTCCTATCTTTGTAGAGATAAGGTATGTACTCATTATGTTCGCAGGGGCGGTCCTGAGATTTTGGGGGCCCTGGGCGAAGGTAACATTCGGGGCCCCTTAATATAATCATCATAACAATAATAATTAATTTAATTCTACACGAAATGTTACCAATAAATACTTAACTACATCAGAAATCCATATTTATATAATAACTTATACACATTATTATCTTAAAATTTTCTTGTAACATTGTTTGATGCAAAGACGCTTATGATTGTGTCGATGTCAATCTCATCCTTCTTCCCCATGCATACTTGCCTAACCATTTAAGCTCTATTGGGTCATTGTTTATGCCAATTGTTCTTTCAATAGTTTCAAGTTTGAAAAGCTTCTTTTAGCTGTTGCAAAAATCACATGCACAGTAAATCCGAATAAATCTTTACACACCATGAGTTTTTTAAACCCTTTCTTCAATGAAGTGATTCATATCAACCAAGGACAAACGTGCCCAAATGGAAGATGTGCCACACCATCAAGGCAGCTCCAACTTATTTCAGTACGGGCGGAACTGGGTATGTGGTTTGCTTCATGATTCATGCAATTCATTCATCATGCTAGCTTTATCCCTTTAATTACTAATTAACTTTGTTTCTCTTTTTCAGGCATGCTACAATAAGGCGGATAAGGTGCCAGAGGTGCACGACCTGTATGCCATGGCCCACACTGGCCCTTACAAGAAAGTCAAGGCATTCTCTGCGTCTGACCTCGATGATCCAAAGAACTTCGCCAACATCTCCTCCCACGACAAGCTCGTGCAATATAGAGATCAGGGGAAGGCGAGGAAAGGGGAGGACTTTAACCCGAGCCAGGGTCCCATTGATACAGAGCTGCTGATGATATCTGGTGGCGGGAGGTCCCATGGCTCCATAGCCATTGGAGATGGACTTATCTGTTGTCCTAGCACTCTCCCAGAGATCAAGGCGCGTTAGTCGAGCTCCACTCCTGAGATAAGGCCTCGTGAACGGCCAGTCCAACTTGCCTTCAAGGTTAGTTATACGTATTCAGCTATCTTTCTCCATTACATTGTGTGCGCTTCCATCAATGATTACAAATGGTCATGTGAGTGGTGTTGCGGGCTGCTATACAGAGTGAGAGAGATAGAACGGAGAAACTTCTGGCGGAGGCGGCGGAGAGGCAGCGGGAGTTGGAGGAGAGGACGACAAAGATGTTGAAGGAGGAAAGGGCACGGAATGACATGCAGGCAAGGGCCATGTACAAGCTCCTTGTGGTATGTTTCTTCTGCAGATTAGCCAAAACATTCATGTAGTGTTTGTCTCATTACTAACTAGTATGACTGTGTTTGCCAAAACCAATTGTGCAGTCTGTGTGTGAGAAGCCGGTCAGACCGCTCCGCCAATGCCAGTTATTGCTTCTGGGACCACGGTGAGTTTAATTTGAATGGACATTACTTGCTAGTCTTAACATTTGAGTGTCATCATGGTAACGAGACATTGGTAATGATCATTGGTGCAGCGTAACTCCAGACAGGCATCGCATGATCCTTCTCCAGCTACCGGCACGAGCCAGCCCGCTCCTACACCTCAATGATCACGGTAAATTTCTCTAGTGTTTTGCTTAAAAAATGCATAAAGACCTAGACTTAGCTTTATTTCCTCCAATATGCTTACCATAATGACCTAGAGTTAGCTTCTTTTCGTCCAAAATGACTTAATAAGCTTACTGACCTCCAAAACCATCCATTTTACCTAAGTTAGCTCTAAAACGATTTGTACTTAGCTTACTTATGTCAAAAATTGCATAATTAGCTTAGTTAGCTCATAAACGATCCGTTTTACCTAAGTTAGCTCTAAAATGACCCATTTTACCTTAGTTAGCTTATAAATGATTCAGTTTACCCAAGTTAGCTCTAAAATGACCCATTTTACCTAGATTAGCTCTTAAATAATCCATTTTACCTACGTTAGCTTTAAAATGACCCATTTCACCTAGGTTAGCTCCAAAATGACCCATCTTACCTACGTTAGCTCCAAAATGACCCATCACACCTAGGTTAGCTCTAAAATGATGCTTTTACTAAGTTAGCTCATAAACGATCCATTTCAACTAAGTTAGCTCATAAATGATCCATTTCACCTAAGTTAGGTAAAAAACGATCCATTTGACCTAAATTAGCTCTTAAATGATCTATTTCACCTAAGTTAGCTCAAAAACGATCCATTTCACCTTAGTTAGCTAAAAAACGATCCATTTCACCTTAGTTAGCTCATAAACGACCCATTTCAACTAAGTTAGCTCATAAATGATCCATTTCACCTAAGTTAGCTAAAAACGATCCATTTCACCTTAGTTAGCTCAAAAACGATCCATTTCACCTTAGTTAGCTAAAAAAATGATCCATTTCACCTTACTTAGCTCATAAACGACCCATTTCAACTAAGTTAGCTCATAAATGATCCATTTCACCTAAGTTAGCTCAAAAACGATCCATTTCAACTTAGTTAACTCAAAAACGATCTATTTCACCTTAGTTAGCTCATAAACGACCCATTTCAACTAAGTTAGCTCATAGATGATCCATTTCACCTTAGTTAGCTCATAAACGACCCATTTCAACTTAGTTAGCTCATATATGATCCATTTCACCTATTTCTAACTTAGTTAGCTTCTTGTAGTCACCTATTTCTAACTTTCTTATTAGCCATTTTGCAGATTTCATTCACTTCATGGAAGCTAGCTTGCTATGATGGAGTGCTTGTTTTTTCTTTGATGAAACTTTGCATTGTATCTAGCTTGCTACGATGGAACTTGCTATCTTGAATAAACTTTGCATTGTAATATGTATACGGATGGAACTTGCTTATGAATGAATGGATGAAACTTAATTATGTGCTGGATATGTGATATGTTTGCTGCTAAATAGCCCTGTGAAATATATATTTGCTGTGAAAATTGTTGGATTAAAAAAAACAGAAAAAAGCCAATATACAGGCTCTTTGCCGTCTGCCACCGACGGCAACGGTCTCTTTGCCGTCAGCCGCGGACGGCAAAGAAGCCACGTGGCAGCCAACTATGCTTCCTGGGAGCTGACCCATTTGGTCAGTTTGCCTACAGTGGCGGACAGCAAAGAGTACACAATTTTGCCGTCAGCGGCGGACGACAAAGGCCTGCCGTGTAGTGACGTCTAGCTGACATCATACGGCGGACGGCAAAGGCAGGACAAATTTTGCCGTCAGCGGCGGACGGCGAAGGCCTGCTGTTAGCCACCTAACGGACTAACAGCGCAGTTTTTGCCGTCTGCTTTCTTTGCCATCTGCTACTGATGGCAAAGGCCCCTTTGCCGTCAACCGCGTAAAGCAGACGACAAAGTAGCTGTTTGCCGGACCTTACTTTGCAGGAGCCTTTTGCTGTCCGTCATTCATGCCTTTGCCGTCCGCCGAGGCAGACGGCAAAGTAGTTGATTCCTGTAGTGCATGGTTATCTTTCTTTACCGTGTTTCCTAGCAACAAAGTCCCTCTTATCATAACGTTGATTATTTGATTATGGGTTATCAAGATCAACAAAAGATTCAATTTCTACATCATTCACTACACCACAACACTAAATTAGGGGCAATTAACTGCCGGTAGAAGTTAATCAACAAGGGCAGGTGCACTGCCAGCAATGATATCTGCATCTCGGGTCATCAAAACTGCCGGGAGAATTAAACTACGCCCCACTGTCTGCCGGCCTATCCGTGGCGCGAGCCCAAAAATTAGTTGGGCCGGGAGAGCGCGCGGTGGACTAAAGACTTTTGCTCTATAGAATTAGCCGTCGGCCCACCTGTTCCCCTCCTCCCAAATCGAACCCTCCCACCCCTCCTCCTCGACCGACACCACCGCCGCCGCCGCCCCCTCTACCACCACCGCCCCCTTAGCCGACATGCGCGCCCGCAACTGGATCTATGGCACCGGGGCGTCGAGGACAACGTCGCCTCCCTCCAGACACCTCTGATGCGCGAGTTTGACGTCGCCTCTGTCCCTTCGCACAAACGTCGACGACGCCTATGCGTCGAGGTCGACGGCGCCGGTGTGTCGAGGTCGACGTCATCTTCCTCCCCAGCAACAGATCCAATGACGAACACCAATCCTTGTCCACTGTGACGCGCGGCAACGGCAAGCGCAAGAGGAAGCGGTGCCGTCCAAGGGACCACCAAGGCATCGCGCTCCTCCTCTTCGCGATCCTTCACGCCGGCGAGCATGGGAGGGCTCCTGACCGCAGCTACCTCCCCGCTGACGGCGAGCGCGGTGCCTGCTCCCCACTATGGTACAACGCGCTGCTTATATCCGCGCCGGTGGAAACCCGATGCAGGGATTCTCCATACCAAGGTAGTGAATCTGTCCTCTGCTCGATGAGAACTAAGAGTGGGGGTCGTTCAGTTGTCCGTAGGAATCCAGATTTCCCCTCCCTCCTTGATCCCCCCTTCCACTGAGTTACTTAGTCTTCCTTATTGCTGTTTTTTTTCCTTTTGCTAACAAATTGATGCAGGTGCTATTAGTGAAAGCATTGTAGACTGATTCTAGCAGTGGTAGGTTTTTTGAGAAATTACAAGTGCTCGCGATTTGGAAATGGTTTAAGCCAGGTTATTGTACGTGTACTCTCCTATGATTTGTAGAATCCAGCCTTTTTAGGTACATGGATCAATCTTTTTTTTATTCAGGTTCAGACATTGCACAACTGAAGACAATTGTTAGACAGCTCGAGAAAGTTTACTCACTATGGCTGACTGTGTATTCTACAATTTTTTTGGTTCCTGTATCTACAAGAGTTAAATTTATAGATATGAGTGTGGATTTGATATTAAAAATTCTCAGCAAAAGTAGCTACTTTTCCTGCCCTGATTTATCATCTAGCTAATTGTTTCATAGCAGTTCAGTCCTGAGGTACCAATGAAGATGCTCTTCACAACTCTAATTGTTGGTCTCAATGGGCATTCTTCCATTTACTATGATTAAGTGCTCTCTGCTAATTCTAGATGTTATAAGAGTATGAACTTTGAATAATGAACACGTAGTTGGGATGGAAAAGTACCCTTGATTAGCTCCATCAATCAACCAGGCTAAATACTGATGTATGAAATTTCAATGGATTGTCCCAAATTCAGAATCATTCTCACTTGTAAAGGAATGCCATATGTACGTGAAGTGATTGGTTTTTCGGGGTCTTTTCCCATCTTTGAAAACAAATTACTAAACTTCTAAGAAATAATAAATATATATGTGATTTTTGTACTTCGCATCTTTTATACCTGTAGATGTGGCAGAAGCCAAGTATTCCAGGACAATATGCAACGTAAAGTGCAATTATTTTTCTATTGCTAACACAATTTTCGCCAGCATTATTTTTTCAGCTGATTGATGGAATCATGGAAGGAACATACAGTGCAGTACGAAACGAGGGATGGTCTGATGATGTTGAGATGAGTATGGTGCTCATACTGGATCATTTTTTATTCAGAATATCTGATGTTAAAATGGTGGGGGTGTTAAATGTAGCCCTCGACAAAAGCTGGGAGATTATACGACCATAGTTAGCTCCACTGTAGAAGTGACATAACCAACTTTAAGTAGGTGTATATTTGTTACTCTTGAATAGTACATAAGCTTTTGAACCTAGGAAGTCATTGCCTCAGAGTTATACGTACTTAGATTAATGGTTGCTATGCTAACATGATACAGTGAGTAATAACTTTGTTTCAAATCTTATAGCTTACTAATACCATACTGGTAAATGCTTACTAGACAACTAGATGTGCTTAATTTGTGTGTGAAGGTCTGAAACTGCTAACATTTTTTGGTTTCTTATTAAATTGAACATTTTCTATCTGAAGCACCGATACGTCAAGAACGACCGTGTCGCCGTTCCAAACGGCACTGATACTCTGATACGGCTCCAATACTTGTATCTTAGAAGTATATTTTTATTTAAAAAAGAAAGGAAAAAATGCTGATACAGCCGGGAACACGCTCGTGACGCCGCGGGACACGGTGAGCGAGAGAGACTAATCCTAACCTTCCTCTCTCATACTCTGTTTACCGCAGCAGGGATGAGGGATTGAGGGCGACTCGGGAGCACCGCCACCTAGAATCGCCTCTCCGCTCTGTCTACTCGCCACGCCGCTGCCTTGACTGGCCCGACTCGAGTCTTCTCTGCCACTGTCGTAAGAGCGAGGTAAATGAATACCTGGAGCCCCGAGTGAGGCGTGCTTGCTGTGTGCTTGGCTGCTTGCTTGCTTCCATAGTACATAGTTGAGGAGTATTATACTGTGTTTGATACCTTCCATCACTAAGAGAAATAGTTGCACAAAGGAGGCTGTTACTTATATTTACGCATCTATTGTTCTCCAATCTCACATGTTCCTACTTGTTTATGTTGGTGGGATGAAATTGCATGATGATGACAGATTTTGCTGCTTTGCTATTGCTGTCTACTGCTAGGGAGGTAATAGCTTCTAAAACGTTGGGAGAAGAGCAATAAACCCCCCCCCCCCCCCCCCCCCCCCCCCCCACTCATGCAATCGAAGGTAATGCACAACTATGCACTATTTGATGAGAAATTCTCTTGTTGATGTGTATGTCTTCCTTATAAAAGTAGGATCGGTGCACGTGATTGAGTCTTTGAGTATTGTAATCAACGTAATGCAGATAATGTTTTGTGATACTTTTTCTTGTCAATTGTCTCTCACTGTCCAGGTTGGAAATGTTCGCGAAGACTGGCCAAAGATATCTTCCCATAACCATATGCTCTGAGCTCACGTAGAAGACCTTACAACTTGGACGTATTGAAATTGTAGATGCTAAGCTATGATGCAAGCCATCATGTGTAATCAGTGAATCAAACACATTACCATGTACTTTGATCATCAGATTTTATAATATAGATGTGCACATTCCTTTCGCTTTATTTGAATGAATGCCTTGTTAGTGTGTATCTAAATGTGAAATAAATGAAATACTAGAGTGAAATAGCCTTATAGATTGGGGTATTTGGCACCAGTGGCACATCATCTGCCGGGAAAGCTATTAACTGCTGGCAGAAATTGTCTGCCGGGAGAATAGGAACTGCCGACGTTTGCAATTCCCGGCAGCCAGTCTCGTGGCAGTTCTATCTTCCGGGAGAAAAATGTTCCCGGTAGTTTACTTGCCCTTATAAGTGACTTCTCTCTGCAGTTTTGCTGTCCTTGCGTCCATGTTGTGGTGTAGTGATTGTCATTACTAGGTTGAGCATCATCATGAACATTATCATTAACATTATCACTAGGTTCATGTTCATTACCAGATTGTGTTTCAACATCAGAAATAGAAATATCATTAGGATTCTCAGGTGTGTCTACAACAGGTTCACTAGAAGCATGCAAAGTCCTATCATTTTTGTTTTTCTTCTTTTTAGAAGGACTAGGTGCATCTATATTATTTCTCTGAGAATCTTGCTCAATTCTCTTAGGATGGCCTTCAGGATACGAAGGTTCGTGAGTCATTTTACCAGTTCTAGTAGCCACTCTAACAGCATAGTCATTATTCTTATTATTCAATTCATTGAGCAAATCATTTTGAGCTTTAAGTACTTGTTTTACTTGAGTGATAACCATAGAAGCACGTTTGCTAATGAGTTTAAGTTCACCTTTAACTCTAGACATATAATCAGTGTTCAAGCATATAAGAATTTTGTTTTAATTGTCTACCAAAATAAGCATTGAAGTTTTCTTGTTTAACAATAAAATTGTCAAACTCATCTAAGCATTGTCTAGCAAACTAATAGTGAGGAATATCACCTTCATCAAATCTATAGAGAGAATTTACCTTTACTAACACTAGTAGAAAAAGGACCATTTGTCCCGGTTCATAAGGCCCATCTGTCCCGGTTGGGGAACCGGGATTAAAGCATCGTTACTAATGCCCTAGGCCTTTAGTCCCGGTTCTTATACGAACCGGGACAGATGGGCCTCAACGTGGCCACTCCGGCGAGCCCAGGTAGGAGGGCCTTTGGTCCCGGTTGGTAGCACCAACCGGGACCAATAAGCTTCCACGCGTCAGCATTTCAGGGGCTAGTTTTTTTTAAAGGAGGTGGTTTAGGGGTTTTGGGGGTTAATTTAGGTTGTCATAGGTAGCTAATAGAGATATGTGTCCTCTCTTATCTCCGTGCTACTGCTATACTGCTATTTCTAAACATGACTTAGATTGAAGTGAGGCAACATGTGGTGCATGTCGAAAGTAATACTAATCCTAACTTGATCAAGTTTAGATTGTACTACTTTCGACATGCATGTTTCAAATCAATGTTCATTTCACCCACAGATATATAATAACTCTTCATGCTTGCATCATGCATCATTATAATAACAAGTCCTACTAATCATCATCATACAACTTCTACTCGTTATTAATAATAAGTCATACGATCATCATCCTGATAGTCATCGAACCAACCCTATGTAATTGTTCTTAGCACATGATCATCAGTATTAGGCAGGACCTAAATACCCTATTTAAGGTAAAATAGCATAAAACAATATGGACCCTGACTCTCCATTATGGAGAATTGAGATCATCATGTCTCAATTCTTGTGCGGTGCTTCCTTTTGCTTCCAAGAACCTCCTTACGACTGTCCATACATTTTTTCCATTCTTTGATTAGCATGTCTCCACTTCTTTTAGAAATCCGGTATGGACAGTTGAGATTCGTAGGATGACCTGGATATATGTTCAAAACACGAAGGCTGCCATTCTGATACATCAAATGAGGCACACAATCCTCTGGGATTCTTTGTTAAAAAACATAGTAATAACTTCATAGTTAGCAATGATGTACTAGTTTTAGAAGTATGCAAAAGATGCACGGATGTCGTAATAGTAAAAAATCTTACTAGGGTATCGCCATGGTAGTTACTGTAGTTCAACACATGCACTAGTGGCACGTATTGACCATAATGTTGAGGAGTTTGATTGTAGATATTGTAATCCTCAAGATCAGTACAAAATCCGACCAGATGATTTTTCTCCTGATAAGTTAACTCGGAGCCATCGGTGTACTGGGTTTTATCTACCATGTTCCGCACATTGTTTGAACAATCAAAATAAGCTGTCAACTATTTTGAAATAAACAATATAATTAGTTAATAATTAAATATGTTTGAGAAACTCGCATAGCGGTAGAACTGGAGGCGTATCAACAAGGACCCAAATGTCCATATTGTCTTGGTCGTTGTCAGGATCACCAAGATCCATGGTGACAAGCATACCCTCATCAAAACCATACATCTTGCAAAATGCTTCCCAATTTTTGCAACCAAAATGGGTTACGCTCTTAGCATTATACAGATTTACTTCAAAATCCACATCATGATGGGTCCTTAGGTGAATTTTCTTCGTTTCAAAATTTTCATGGTCTTCAAAATCCATCCTCTCCAAGACATAGCGTCTTGCATGGCATGGGATAAGCTATACTCGAATTGTAAAAGATGAAAATTACACGTTGAAATAGTTGAAGTCATGCTTAATTATGAAAAAAACACTTGTCGTCGTTGCGTACCGTTTCAACATCGAAGGTCTCCTCGAGCTTAATGCTGAAGCGCCGATCATCGTCCAGGTGAGGCCTGTCGCACAGACCTCGATCGTCGTGGCACCAGCCGCACTCCCCCGGGAGACTTTCGTCGTCCGATGACGACATTTCCTACGTTCATAATTCAAAGATTAAACTTGTACAATTAAATATATGTACTACAAAAACTAAATTAGATCATTATTATTCATCACGGGTTGACTATCGGTTTGTCGAGTCTTTTCTTGAAAACTCTCAGCTCACGTGGTGTATACATTCGACCGTTGGTGATGGTCGCTCCTCCATTCGTCCCCGAGTGCATTACACCAAAATGTCTAGCACACGGGAACGAAGGAGAAGCGACCCCCACGACAACAGTCGGGATTCTTCGTCCTCTCATATATATATGGTGGAACTCTCCCTCGCTGATTCCTCTCTGACATTTGTGACCGTCGGTGATGGTAGCTCCTCCTTTCGTTCCCGAGTGCATTACACCAAATTGTCTAGCACACGGGAACGAAGGAGAAGCTACCCCACGACAACAGTCGGGATTCTTTGTCCTCTTATATATGGTGGAGACTCGACAGACTTAAAGTCAACCCTAAATATCGTTTAATTATCTTTCTAAAAAAGGATTTGGCTGGTCTCACCTCGAGGTCGGAGGGGGTCGGTGACGGGGACGACGGCGGGGATGATGGAGGGGGGCTCCTAGATTTCTGCGACAACAAAAACCCTATAAGCTATCAACTAATCATATGCATACGCCTTGCATAGTGCTCTCCAATTTTAGCATTCAAAGTAGGAGTAGTTTTCCAATTTGAGCATTCAATAAGCAAAACCAAATCGTAAAATAAAGTAGTATTCAAATTAGCATGCATTCAATTATAAGAAAAACTACATCATCTCTTGGGTCCGTACATCGTCGAATATTATCACTAATACACCTCGAATACTATCATACATATAGCATCGCTAGTACAGCTAGAACCGTAGCGCCCGTCGGGTATCGGCGCGGGCGGTGGACACCCAAGGGGAAGGAACCATCACATGATCATAGCTCCAGTGAGATCCCTGAAGAACCTGCCAGGTATTGTCGAACCTGCCCTCCAACGCAACCATGTAGCGACGGACATGCTCGTCCTCCTCGCTGACACGGTGACGTACCACCTCCGCGGTGTCCGGAAGCCTAGGCACCGTCACTGGCCCACACGACCGGCACCAAACAAGGATCGGGTCAACGATGGGCTGGCTCCTCACCAACCTACGCCCCCCGGAAGGTAGCACCTCCCATACCAGCCCGGCGGAGCCCAGTCCCGGACATGGCCCCTCTGATCAAGCCGGCCTCCTCCGCCGAGTCGTCGACGAGGATGTGGGATAGGCATGGTCGACGTCGATGCGGGAATAATTGCTTGAATAAAAAAATAAACTAGTTGTATTAATTTTCTTGCAAAAAATAAATTACTTCTATATATAGTAAAATAAAGTAGTTTTATTAAATCAACTAGTTCAACTACTAAGAACTTACTATAAATAAAATAAAGTAGTACTTACTAAAAATAAACTACTTCTATATATAGTAAAATAAAGTAGTTTTATTAAATCAACTAGTTCAAGTACTAAGCACTTAATTTTCCTTTTTCCTCTACACTAACCTAAAATCGATATCTACTAACAATAACCTAAATAAAAAATTAATACATATATGAGAAAAACATATATAAACAAAAAAAAATGCTATGAACATTATATTCATACATACATAGCCACGTCCATTCATCATATAGCTACCACATACATATATACATTATATATATGAAAAAAAAATGCAATGAACAAAAAAATAATACACATTATATGAAAAAAAGCACTGAAAAACAGAGCTGTGGCGGCGGCGGCTCACATCGGGGGCGGCCGGCGAGGGCGACGGCGGGGGCGGCGAGGGCGTCGGCGACGGCCACGGTGGGTGGCGCGGGGCGGGGCAGGGGCGTTGCCGGCGACGACGACGACGGTGGGGGCAGGTCGTGGCGCAGGGGCGCGGCCGGGCGCACTCGGGGGCGGCGGAGGGCGTCGGCGTGGGCTCGGGGGCACGGGCGACGGCGACGGCGGCGGGGCAGCCTGGTGGCGTCGAGGAGGTCGGCGTCGTCGGGCGGCAACTGGCGATGAAATCTGAAAAAATGCTAAGTGTTGGCTTATATAGGAAAGGCTTTAGTCCCGGTTCGTGGCAACAACATGGACCAAAGCCCCACTTCAGTCCCGGTTGGTGCCACCAACCGGGACCAAAGGCCTCTTTTCAGCAGCCCAAAGGGCGGGAAGCAAAGGCCGTTGGTCCCGGTTGGTGGCACCAACCGGGACTGAAGGGGGGCTTTGGTACCGGTTCGTGGCGCCAACCGGGACCGATGCCCCCCTTTAGTCGCAGTTGGTGCTACCAACCGGGACCAAAGGCCTGCGCCTGCCAAAGCAGCGGTGCGGTGGGATGTTTAGTCCCACCTCGCTAGCCGAGGAGCGGCAGGACCTGTTTATAAGCCCTGCCCCGCCATCTCCATTGGACTCCTCTAAATTGTAGGCCTCTGGGCCTAATCTCGCACTGCTATGCTTGTGGGCCTGCTGGGCCTTCTGCGGGCCTGAATCCTGGCCCATGGATGGGTTTCTAGTCGTATTCAGGCCGTGGTGGCCCACTAGGTGGCATTTTTTTCTTTTTATCCAGTTTATTTCTTTTCTTTTTTGCTTTATTTATTTTATTTTGTTTCTACTTATAAAAAATACTTATTTATTTTGTTTCTAATTACTTATTTATTTTATTTTATGATAATTCTTTTTGCTATTAAAGTTTCTAACAAAAAAAGTTCTTTATGAAAATTATTTTTGCTTTTAATGATTTTGAACAGAAAAAACTTTGATAATTTTAGTTGCATCAATTTTATATAATTTTAGTTTCAATAATACTAGAGGCTGCTTATAACGTTTTGAACAGAAAATACGTTGATAATTTTAGTTTCATAAATTTTATTTATGTTATTAAAGTTTATTTTATTTTGTTTCTACTTATATATTTTATTAAAGTTTATTTTATTCTGTTTCTACTTACTTACTTATTTTCTTTTATTTTATGATAATTGTTATTTTCCATGCATTTACTGATTATTTTGAGCTATAAGACCCTGAAATTGAAAAGCACTACAAATGAACTCTGAAAAGCTTGAAAGTTGGCATGGTATCATCATTTCACCCACATAGCATGTGCGAGAAAGTAGAGAGGGTTACGGCAAAAACTAGATGCACTTTGTGTACAAAACGGACAATCTCTTTCGAAGTATCAGGGTTTCATACGGAAACTTGTCTGTTATAAAGGGATTTCATTTTTAGAACTTATTTGAACTCCATAGTTTTTCTATGTTCAAAATGCACCATTCAAAGCCACATCATAAATTTTAAACTCTTTCTGACTTTATTTGTTATTTTCCATGTATTTACTGATTATTTTGAGCTATAAGACCCTGAAATTGAAAAGCACTACAAATGAACTCTGAAAAGGTTGAAAGTTGGCATGGTATCATCAATTCACCCACATAGCATGTGCAACAAAGTTGAGAGGGTTACGGAAAAAATAGGATGCACTTCGTGTACAAAACGGACAATCTGTTTCAAAGTATCAGGATTTCATACGGAAACTCGTCTGTTACAACAGGCATTTCAAATGAACTACGAAAAGGTTGAAAGTTGGCATGGTATCATCATAATAGTTGTGGAGAGAAAGTCTTCACTTTTTTTCGCTTGTGTGCTTTGCTTATTGCACCGTAATCATGGATAATCTTCATCGTTTATCAGGATGCTTGGGTCAGCCTTGACTTTGAAGGGAGAAATTTCATGAAACTTTTCATAATCTTCAGACATGTCTGTCTTGCCCTCGACTCCCATGATGTCCCTTTTTCCTGAAAGAACTATGTGGCGCTTTGGCTCATTGTATGATGTATTTGCTTCCTTATCTTTTCTTTTTCTCGGTTTGGTAGACATGTCCTTCATATAGATAACCTGTGCCACATCATTGGCTAGGATGAATGGTTCGTCAGTGTACCCAAGATAGTTCAGATCCACTGTTGTCATTCCGTACTGTGGGTCTACCTGTACCGCGCCTCCTGACAGATTGACCCATTTGCACTTAAACAAAGGGACCTTAAAATCATGTCCGTAGTCAAGTTCCCATATGTCCACTATGTAACCATAATATGTGTCCTTTCCCCTCTCGGTTGCTGCATCAAAGAGAACACCGCTGTTTTGGTTGGTGCTCTTTTGATCTTGGGTGATCATGTAAAATGTATTCCCATTTATCTCGTATCCTTTGTAAGTCAATACAGTCGAAGATGGTCCCCTGGACAACGAGTACAGCTTATCACAAACAGTGATGTCGCCTCTAAGACGTGTTTCCAACCAACTGCTGAAAGTCATGATGTGTTCACATGTAATCTAGTCGTCACACTGCTCCGGGTGTTCGAAGCGTAGACTGTTCTTGTGTTCATCGACATACGGGGTCACCAAGGTAGCGTTCTGTAGAACTGTGTAGTGTGCTTGAGACCAAGAATGCATGTCCCTGCATATTATTGAGTCCGCTCCTAGCGTGCCTTTTCTTGTCAGTCTCCCCTCCGCGATTTAGGGAGACCTATCTTCTTAATGCCAGGAATGAAGTCAACACACAACCTAATGACATCCTCTGTTTGATGGCCCATGGAGATGCTTCCTTCTGTCCTAGCACGGTTACAGACACATTTCTTTAGGACTCCCATGAACATCTCAAAGGGGAACATATTGTGTAGAAATACGGGGCCCAGAATGACAATCTCGTCGACTAGATGAACTAGGACGTTCGTCATGATATTGAAGAAGGATGGTGGGAACACCAGCTCGAAACTGACAAGACATTGCACCACATAACTCCTTAGCCTTGGTATGATTTCTGGATCGATCACCTTCTGAGAGATTGCATTGAGGAATGCACATAGCTTCACAATGGCTAATCGGACGTTTTCCCGTAGAAGCTCCCTCAATGCAACCGGAAGCAGTTGCGTCATAATCACGTGGTAGTCATGAGACTTTAGGTTCTGAAACTTTTTCTCTGGAATATTTATTATTCCCTTTATATTCGAAGAGAAGTCAGTCGGGACCTTCATACTGAGCAGGCATTCAAAAAAGATTTCCTACTCTTCTTTGGTAAGAGTATAGGTGGCAAGAACTTCATACTGCTTTGGAGGCATGCCATATTTTTCGTGCAAACGTTGCAGGTCCTCCCGTGCCTTAGGTGTATCTTTTGTCTTCCCATACACGCCCAAGAAGCCTAACAGGTTCACACAAAGGTTCTTCGTCACGTGCATCATGTCGATTGAAGAGCGTACCTCTAGGTCTTTCCAGTAGGGTAGGTCCCAAAACATAGATTTCTTCTTCCACATGGGTGCGCGTCCCTCAGCATCATTTGGAACAGCTAGTCCGCCGGGACCCTTTCCAAAGATTACGTGTAAATCAGAGACCATAGCAAGTACGTGATCACCGGTACGCATGCCGGGCTTCTTCCGGTGATCTTCCTCGCCTTTGAAATGCTTTCCTTTCTTTCGACATTGATGGTTGGTCGGGAGAAATCGACGATGGCCTAGGTACACATTCTTCCAGCATCTGTCCAGGTATATAATTTCGGTGTCAGCTAAATAGTGTGTGCATGCGTGGTATCCCTTGTTTGTCTGTCCTGAAAGGTTACTGAGAGCGGGCCAATCATTGATGGTTACAAACAGCAATGCATGCAGGTTAAATTCCTCCTATTTGTGCTCATCCCACGCACGTATACCGTTTGCATTCCACAGTTGTAAAAGTTCTTCAACTAATGGCCTTAGGTACACATCAATGTCGTTGCCGGGTTGCTTAGGGCCTTGGATGAGAAGTGGCATCATAATGAACTTCCGCTTCATGCCCATCCAAGGAGGAAGGTTATACATACATAGAGTCATGGGCCAGGTGCTGTGATTGCTGCTCTGCTCCCCGAAAGGATTAATGCCATCCACGCTTAAAGAAAACCATACGTTCCTAGGGTCACTTGCAAACTCAGCCCAGTACTTTCTCTCGATTCTTCTCCACTGCGACCCGTCAGCGGGTGCTCTCAACTTCCCGTCTTTCTTATAGGAGCATACCACATCACCTTTGCAGGAACCCTCTTCCTGCGGGGCTCGCCGTCAACATCACCAGGGTCATCTCGTCTGATCTTATACCGCAATGCATGATACGTCTCCAACGTATCTATAATTGTTGATTGCTCCATGCTATATTATCTACTATTTTGGACATTATTGGGCTTTATTATTCACTTTTATATTACTTTTGGGATTAACCTATTAACCGGAGGCCCAGCTCAGAATTGCTGTTTTTTGCCTATTTCAGAGTTTCGTAGAAAAGGAATATCAAACGGAGTCCAAACGGAATGAAACCTTCGGGAACGTGATTTTTAGGAAGAATATGATCCGGGAGACTTGGACCCTACGTCAAGAAACAAAAGAGGAGGCCACAAGGTAGGGGGCGCGCCCACCCCCCAGGGCGCGCCCTCCACCCTCGTGGGCCCCCTGTTGCTCCACAGACGTACTCCTTCCTCCTATATATATACCTACGTACCGCCAAACAATCAGATACGGAGCCAAAAACCTAATTCCACCGCCGCAACTTTCTGTACCCATGAGATCCCATCTTGGGGCCTGTTCCGGAGCTCCACCGGAGGGAGCATCCATCACGGAGGGCTTCTACATCAACACCATAGCCTCTCCGATGAAGTGTGAGTAGTTTACTTCAGACCTTTGGGTCCATAGTTATTAGCTAGATGGCTTCTTCTCTCTTTTTGGATCTCAACACAATGTTCTCCCCCTCTCTCGTGGAGATCTATTCGATGTAATCTTCTTTTTGCGGTGTGTTTGTTGAGATCGATGAATTGTGGGTTTATGATCAAGATTATCTGTGAACAATATTTGAATCTTCTCTGAATTCTTTTATGTATGATTGGTTATCTTTGCAAGTCTCTTTGAATTATCAGTTTGGTTTGGCCTACTAGATTGGTTTTTCTTGCAATGGGAGAAGTGCTTAGCTTTGGGTTCAATCTTGCGGTGTCCTTTCCCAGTGACAGTAGGGGCAGCAAGGCACGTATTGTATTGTTGCCATTGGGGATAACAAGATGGGGTTTTGTCATATTGCATGAATTTATCCCTCTACATCATGTCATCTTGTTTAAGGCGTTACTCTGTTTTCATGAACTTAATAATCTAGATGCATGCTGGATAGCGGGTGATGAGTGGAGTAATAGTAGTAGATGCAGGCAGGAGTCGGTCTACTTGTCTCGGACGTGATGCCTATATACATGATCATACCTAGATATTCTCATAACTATGCTCAATTCTGTCAATTGCTCAATAGTAATTCGTTCACCCACCGTAAAATACTTATGCTCTTGAGAGAAGCCACTAGTGAAACCTATGGCCCCCGGGTTTATCTCCATCATATTAATCTTCCAATACTTAGTTATTTCCTTTGCTTTTTTATTTTGCTTTTATTTTACTTTGCATCTTTATCACAAAAAATACCAAAAATATTATCCTATCATATCTATCAGATCTCACTCTCGTAAGTGACCGTGAAGGGATTGACAACCCCTTATCGCGTTGGTTGCGATGATTTATTTGTTTTGTGTAGGTGCGAGGGACTCACGCGTAGCCTCCTACTAGATTGATACCTTGGTTCTCAAAAACTGAGGGAAATACTTACGCGACTTTGCTGCATCACCCTTTCCTCTTCAAGGGAAAACCAACACAGTGCTCAAGAGATAGCAGGAAGGATTTCTGGCGCCGTTGCCGGGGAGGTCTACGCAAAAGTCGACACACCAAGTACCCATCACAATCCCTTATCTCCCGCATTACATTATTTGTCATTTGTCTCTTGTTTTCCTCTCCCCCACTTCACCCTTGTCGTATTATTCGCCCTCTCTTTTTCGTTCGCCTCTTTTTTGCTTGCTTTTTGTTTGCTCGTGTGTTGGATTGCTTGTTTGTCATGATGGCTCAAGATAATACCAAATTGTGTGACTTTACCAATACCAACAATAATGATTTCCTTAGCACTCCGATTGCTCCTCTTACCAATACTGAATCTTGTGAAATCAATGCTGCTTTGTTGAATCTTGTCATGAAAGATCAATTCGCTAGCCTTCCTAGTGAAGATGCCGCTACTCATCTAAATAGCTTCGTTGCTTTGTGTGATATGCAAAAGAAGAAAGATGTTGATAATGATATTGTTAAATTGAAGCTATTTCCTTTTTCGCTTAGAGATCGTGCTAAAGCTTGGTTTTCGTCTTTGCCTAAAAATAGTATTGATTCTTGGAACAAGTGCAAAGATGCCTTTATCTCTAAGTATTTTCCTCCCGCTAAGATCATCTCTCTTAGAAACGATATTATGAATTTTAAGCAACTTGATCATTAACATGTTGCACAAGCTTGGGAGAGGATGAAATTAATGATACGTAATTGCCCTACTCATGGTTTTAATTTGTGGATGATTATACAAAAAAATTTATGCCGGATTGAATTTTGCTTCTAGAAATCTTTTAGATTTGGCCACGGGAGGCACTTTTATGGAAATCACTTTAGGTGAAGCTACTAAACTCCTAGATAATATTATGGTTAATTATTCTCAATGGCGCACTGAAAGATCTACTAATAAAAAGGTGCATGCGATAGAAGAAATTAATGTTTTGAGTGGAAAGATGGATGAACTTATGAAATTATTTCCTAGTAAGAGTGTTTCTTCTAATCCTAATGATATTCCTTTGTCTACTTTGATTGAGAATAATAATGAATCTATGGACGTGAATTTTGTTGGTAGGAATAATTTTGGTAACAACGCGTATAGAGGAAACTTTAATCCTAGGCCTTATCCTAGCAATTCCTCTAATAATTATGGTAATTCCTACAACAATTCTTATGTTAATTTTAATAAGATGCCCTCTGAATTTGAGACTAGTGTTAAAGAGTTTATGAATTCGCAAAAGAATTTCAATGCTTTGCTTGAAGAGAAATTGCTTAAAGTTGATGAATTGGCTAGGAACGTTGATAGAATTTCTCTTGATGTTGATTCTTTAAAGCTTAGACCCATTCCTCCTAAGCATGATATCAATGAGTCTCCCAAAGCCATGAGAATTTCCATTGATGAGTGCAAATAAAGAACCGCTAGGATGCGTGCTAAGAAAGATTGCTTTATGAAAGCGTGTTCTTCTATGAAAATAAAGACGACGATATAAAAGTTATTGATGTGTCCCCTATTAAATCTTTGTTTTGCAATATTAATCTTGATAATGATGGGACTGAATATGATCCACCTTTACCTAGAAGGCGTTCCAAAAATTCAGAGTTTTTAGATCTTGATGCTAAAATTGATAAAAGTGGAATTGAAGAAATTAAAACCCTAGATGTTGCTAAACCCACTATTTTGGATTTCAAGGAATTTAATTATGAAAATTGCTCTTGGATTGATTGTATTTCCTTGCTGCAATCCGTGCTAAATTCTCCTCATGCTTATAGTCAAAATAAAGCGTTTACTAAACATATCATTGATGCCTTGATGCAATCTTATGAAGAAAAACTTGAGTTGGAAGTTTCTATCCATAGAAAGCTTGATGATGAGTGGGAACCAACGATTAATATTAATATTAAGGATCATGAGTACTATGCTTTATGTGATTTGGGTGCTAGTATTTCCACTATTCCCAAAACTTTGTGCGATTTGCTAGATTTCCGCGATTTTGATGATTGCTCTCTAAACTTGCACCTTGCGGATTCCACTATTAAGAAACCTATGCGAAGAATTAATGATGTTCTTATTGTTGCGAATAGGAATTATGTGCCCGTAGATTTTATCTTTCTTGATATAGATTGCAATCCTTCATGTCCTATTATTCTTGGTAGACCTTTCCTTAGAACGATTGGTGCAATTATTGATATGAAGGAAGGGAATATTAGATTCCAATTTCCATGAAAGAAAGGCATAGAACACTTCCCTAGGAAGAAAATAAAATTACCATATGAATCTATCATGAGAGCCACTTATGGATTGCCTACCAAAGATGGCAATACCTAGATCTATCCTTGCTTTTATGCCTAGCTAGGGGCGTTAAACGATAGCGCTTGTTGGGAGGCAACCCAATTTTATTTTTAGGTTTTTGCTTTTTGCTTCTGTTTAGGAATAAATATTTGTTCTAGCCTCTGGTTATATGTGTTTTTATTGTTTAATTAGTGTTTGTGCCAAGTTAAACCTATAGGATCTTCTTGGATGATAGTTATTTGATCTTGCAGAAATTTCCAGAAACTTTCTGTTCATAAAAACAATTGTTAAAAATCACCAGAACATGAAAAAAATACTGATTCCAATTGCTGCTGATCAATAAACAAATTTCCTAGGTCGTCCTATTTTGGCTGAATTTTTGGAGTTCCAGAAGTTTGCATTAGTTACAGATTACTACAGACTGTTCTGTTTTTGACAGATTCTGTTTTTCGTGTGTTGTTTGCTTATTTTGATGAATCTATGGCTAGTAAAATAGTTTATAAACCATAGAGAAGTTGGAATAAAGTAGGTTTAACACCAATATAAATAAAGAATGAGTTCATTACAGTACCTTGAAGTGTTCTTTTGTTTTCTTTTGCTAACGGAGCTCACGAGATTTTCTGTTGAGTTTTGTGTTGTGAAGTTTTCAAGTTTTGGGTCAATTTTTTTGATGGATTATGGAACAAGGAGTGGCAAGAGCCTAAGCTTGGGGATTCCCATGGCACCCCCAAGATAATCTAAGGACACCAAAAATCCAAAGCTTGGGGATGCCCCGGAAGGCATCCCCTCTTTCGTCTACTTCTTCCATCGTTAACTTTACTTGGAGCTATATTTTTATTCACCGCATGATATGTGTTTTTCTTGGAGCGTCTTGTATGATTTGAGTCTTTGCTTTTTAGTTTACCACAATCATCCTTGCTGTACACACCTTTTGAGAGAGCCATACATTATTTGGAATTTGTTAGAATACTCTATGCGCTTCGCTTATATCTTTTTAGTTATATAGTTTTGCTCTACTACTTCACTTATATCTTCTAGAGCACGATGGTGGATTTGTTTTATAGAAACTATTGATCTCTCATGCTTCATTTAGATTATTTTGGGAGTCTTAAATAGCATGGTAATTTACTTAAATAATCCTAATATGCTTGGTATTCAAGATTTGTAAAAATTCTTATGAGTTGACATCGTATCTGTGGAAAAGCCACCATTCATAATTCTTTCATACATGTCACTCTTGATTCATTGCATATCCCGGTACACCGCCGGAGGCATTCATATAGAGTCATATTTTGTTCTAAGTATCGAGTTGTAATTTGATACTCTCCAACATATCTATAATTTTTGATTGCTCCATGCTATATTATCTATTGTTTTGGACCATATTGGGCTTTATTTTACACTTTTATATTACTTTTGGGACTAACCTATTAACCGGAGGCCCAGCCCAGATTTGCTGTTTATTTGCCTATTTCAGAGTTTCGAAGAAACGGAATATCAAACAGAGTCCAAACGGAATGAAACCTTCGGGAACAGGGAAGGCACGAGGAAGGGGGGCACGCCCTCCCCCCCCCCCACGCGTGCCCTCCACCCTCATGGGCCCCCTGTTGCTCCACCGACGTACTTCTTCCTCCTATATATACCTATGTACCCCCGAAAGATGAGATACGGAGCCAAAAACCTAATTCCACCACCGCAAATTTCTGTATCCACGAGATACCATCTTGGGGCCTGTTCCGGAGCTCCGCCGGAAGGGGAATCCACCACAGAGGGCTTCTACATCATCATAGCCTCTCCGATGAAGTGTGAGTAGTTTACTTCAGACCTTCGGGTCCATAGTTAGTAGCTAGATGGCTTCTTCTCTCTTTTTGGATCTCAATACAATGTTCTCCCCCTCTCTCGTGGAGATCTATTCAATGTAATCTTCTTTTTGCGGTGTATTTGTTGAGATTGATGAATTGTGGGTTTATGATCAAGACTATCTATGAGTAATATTTGAATATTCTCTGAATTCTTTTATGTATGATTGGTTATCTTTGAAAGTCTCTTCGAATTATCCGTTTGGGTTTGGCCAACTAGATTGGTAGTTCTTGCAATGGGAAAAGTGCTTAGCTTTGGGTTCAATCTTGCGGTGTCCTTTCCCAGTGACAAAAGGGGCAGCAAGGCACGTATTGTATTGTTGCCATAGAGGATAACAAGATGTGGTTTTTATCATATTGCATGAATTTATGCCTCTACATCATGTCATCTTGCTTAAGGCGTTACTCTGTTTTCATTAACTTAATACTCTAGATGCATGCTGGATAGCGGTCGATGATTGGAGTAATAGTAGTAGATGCAGGCAGGGGTCGGTGTACTTGTCTCGGATGTGATGCCTATATACATGATCATACCTAGATACTCTCATAACTATGCTCAATTCTGTCAATTTCTCAACAACAATTTGTTCACCCACCGTAAAATACTTATGCTCTTGAGAGAAACCACTAGTGAAATCTATGGCCCCCGGGTCTATTCTCTATCATATCAATCTTCCATCACTTTATTATTGCTTTGCTTTTTACTTTTCTTTTTATTTTACTTTGCATCTTTATACCAAAAATACCAAAAATATTATCTATCATCTCTATCAGATCTCACTCTCGTAAGTGATCGTGAAGAGATTGACAACCCCTAATCGCGTTGGTTGCGTTGAGCTATTTGTTTTGTGTAGGTACGAGGGACTTGCGCGTGGCCTCCTACTTGATTGATACCTTGGTTCTCAAAAGCTGAGGGAAATACTTACGCTACGCTGCTGCATCATCCTCTCCTCTTCGGGGGAATCCAATGCAAGCTCAAGAAGTAGCAAGAAGGATTTCTGGCGCCGTTGCCGGGGAGGCTTACGCAAGGTCAAGTCAAGATTTGGAATCCCGACAATGAGCCATTTCCAGCGCATTTGCCGGGGAGTCTACGCAAAAGTCAACATACCAAGTACCCTTCACAATCCCTTATCTCTCGCATTACATTATTTGCCATTTGCCTCTCGTTTTCCTCTCCCCCACTTCACCCTTGCCGTTTTATTCGCCCTCTTTTTTCCGTTTGCTTTCTTTGTGTTTGCTTTTTGTTTGCTCGTGTGTTGTCGTGACTAGTTTTATATCTTCTCTGTTGTCTCCCGAGAGTGAAGTTCTAAATTTTAAGCAAAGGGAGGGAGAAATTCTAAAAGACGCTTGGTATAGAATTTGCAATGCTCAAAATAGATCTACCAGGAAGCAATCTACTTCAGTTCTTCTCCGCAATTTTTATGCAGGTGCTAATCCTTGGTATAGATATATCCTCGATACCATTACCGAAGGGAATTTCTTGGGTAGCCATACTTTTGATTCTTATAGTGCTATGATAGATTTATTTGGCTCACCACCTCTTTTGGTTAATGGAACTATGTTAACTTTGGACCATGTAATGCAAAGACTTGAAATTATTGAAAATAAAGTTGCTACCGTTGAGTTAATTGAAAATTTAGATAAAAAGATCCACAATCAAATTACCCAATATGGATCTAAGGTAGGAGTAACTTTGAAAAATATTAAGGAGAAGGAACCCATAGTTAATGAGAAAATAAATCAAGATTCCTCTAGAATTGATAAACATGAGGGTATCATTACCAACTTGGGAACCGCTTTTTCTTCCATAAAAAATACTCCAAGTCCATCTACTAAAATTTCTAAGCTCATGTATGTTCCTAAGAATAAGGGTGAATCCTCTAGTAAGGAAACCGCGGATCTTAAATCTATAAGTATTCATCCCAATATTTTTGCTATCATTAAGGAGCCATTTGCTACGAATGAATTTTTTGATATTTTGCCTAAAAGTTTGATAATTACTAGAAAGAAAGAAATTTCTAAGGAAGGTAGATGCCTCATTGAAGAATTTCCTACCAAAGATGGCAATACCTAGATCTATCCTTGCTTTTATGCCTAGCTAGGGGCGTTAAACGATAGCGCTTGTTGGGAGGCAACCCAATTTTATTTTTAGTTTTTTTAGTTTTTGTTTCTGTTTAGGAATAAATAATCCATCTACCTTCTGTTTAGATGTGGTTTTCTGTTTTAATTAGTGTTTGTGCCAAGTTAAACCTATAGGATCTTCTTGGATGATAGTTATTTGATCTTGCTGTAATTTCCATAAACTTTCGGTTCAATAAAACAATTGTTAAAAATCACCAGAACGTGATAAAATAGTGATTCCACTTTCTTCTGATCAATAAACAAATTTCCTAGGTCGTCCTATTTTTTCTGAATTTTTGGATTTCCAGAAGTTTGCGTTAGTTTCAGATTACTACAGACTGTTCTGTTTTTGACAGATTCTGGTTTTCGTGTGTTGTTTGCTTATTTTGATGAATCTATGGCTAGTAAAATAGTTTATAATCCATAGAGAAGTTGGAATACAGTAGGTTTAACACCAATAAAAATAAATAATGAGTTCATTACAGTACCTTGAAGTGGTCTTTTGTTTTCTTTCGCTAATGGAGCTCACGAGATTTCTGTTGAGTTTTGTGTTGTGAAGTTTTCAAGTTTTGGGTGAATTTTTTTTGATGGATTATGGAACAAGGAGTTGCAAGATCCTAAGCTTGGGGATGACCATGGCACCCCCAACATAATCCAAGGACACCAAAAAGTCAAAGCTTGGGGATGCCCCCAGAAGGCATCCCCTCTTTCGTTAACTTCCATCGGTAACTTTACTTGGAGCTATATTTTTATTCACCACATAATATGTGTTTTTCTTGGAGAGTCTTGTATGATTTGAGTCTTTGCTTTTTAGTTTACCACAATCATCCTTTCTGTACAAACCTTTTTGATAGAGCCATACATGAATTGGAATTTGATAGAATACTCTATGTGCTTCACTTATATCTTTTGAGCTATATAGTTTTGCTCTAGTGCTTCAGTTATATCTTTTAGAGCATGGTGGTGAATTTGTTTTATAGAAACTATTGATCTCTCATGCTTCACTTAAATTATTTTGAGAGTCTTAAAGAGCATGGTAATTTTCTTATAATAATAATATGCTTGGTATTCAAGATTTGTAAAAATTTCTTTTGTGTGCGTTGAATACTAAGAAAAGTTTGATGCTTGATAATTGTTTTGAGATATGGAGGTAGTAATATTAGAGTCATGCTAGTTGAGTAGTTGTGAATTTAAGAAATACTTGTGTTAAAGTTTGTGATTCCCGTAGCATGCACGTATGGTGAACCGTTATGTGATGAAGTCAGAGCATGATTTATTTATTAATTGTCTTCCTTATGAGTGGCGGTCGGGGACGAGCGATGGTCTTTTCCTACCAATCTATCCCCCTAGGAGCATGCGCGTAATACTTTGCTTTGATAACTTGTAGATTTTTGCAATAAGTATATGAGTTCTTTATGACTAACGTTGAGTCCATGGACTATACACACTTTTCTCACCCTTCCACCATTGCTAGCCTTTCTAATATTGCGCACTTTTCGCCGGTATCATATACCCACCATATACCTTCCTCAAAACAGCCACCATACCTACCTATTATGGCATTTCCATAGCCATTCCGAGATATATTGCCACGCAACTTTCCACCATTCCGTTTATTATGACACGCTCCATCATTGTCATATTGCTTAGCATGATCATGTAGTTGACATCGTATCTGTGGAAAAGCCACCATTCATAATTCTTTCATACATGTCACTCATGAATGATTGCATATCCCAGTACACCGCCGGAGGCATACACATAGAGTCATATTTTGTTCTAAGTATCGAGTTGTAATTGTTGAGTTGTAAGTAAATAAAAGTGTGATGATCATCATTTTTAGAGCATTGTCCCAAGTGAGGAAAGGATGATGGAGACTATGATTCCCCCACAAGTCGGGATGAGACTCTGGACGAAAAAAAGAGGCCATAAAAAAAGAGAAAAGGCCCAAACAAAAAAAATGAGAGAAAAAGAGAGAAGGGACAATGTTACTATCCTTTTACCACACTTGTGCTTCAAAGTAGCACCATGATCTTCATAATAGAGAGTCTCTCATTTTGTCAATTTCATATACTAGTGGGAATTTTTCATTATAGAACTTGGCTTGTATATTCCAATGATGGGCTTCCTCAAATTGCCCTAGGTCTTCGTGAGCAAGCGAGTTGAATGCACACCCACTTAGTTTCTTTTGGTGAACTTTAATATAATTATAGCTCTAGTGCATCCGTTGCATGGCAATCCCTACTCACTCACATTGATATCTATTAATGGGCATCTCCATAGCCCGTTGATACGCCTAGTTGATGTGAGACTATCTTCTCCCTTTTTGTCTTCTCCACAACCACCATCCTATTCCACATATAGTGTTATATCCATGGCTCACGCTCATGTATTGCGTGAAGATTGAAAAAGTTTTGAGAATGTGAAAAGTATGAAACAATTGCTTGGCTTGTCATCGGGGTTGTGCATGATTTAAATATTTTGTGTGGTGAAGATAGAGCATAGCCAGACTATATGATTTTGTAGGGATAACTTTCTTTGGCCATGTTATTTTGAGAAGACATGATTGCTTTGTTAGTATGCTTGAAGTATTATTATTTTTATGTCAATATTAAACTTTTTTCTTGAATCTTTCGAATCTGAATATTCATACCACAATTAAGAAGAATTACATTGAAATTATGCCAAGTAGCACTCCGCATCAAAAATTCTCTTTTTATCATTTACCTACTCGAGGACGAGCAGAAATTAAGCTTGGGGATGCCTGATACGTCTCCAACGTATCTATAATTTTTGATTGCTCCATGCTATATTATCTATTGTTTTGGTCCATATTGGGCTTTATTTTACACTTTTATATTACTTTTGGGACTAACCTATTAACCGGAGGCCCAGCCCAGATTTGCTGTTTTTTTGCCTATTTCAGAGTTTTGAAGAAACGGAATATCAAACGAAGTCCAAACGGAATGAAACCTTCGGGAACGTGATTTTCTCACCGAACATGATCCAGGAGACTTGGACCCTACGTCAAGCAACCAACAAGGAAGGCACGAGGTAGGGAGGGCGTGCTCTCCCCCCTCCCAAGCGCGCCCTCCACCCTCGTGGGCCCCCTGTTGCTCCACCGACGTACTTCTTCCTCCTATATATACCTACGTACCCCCGAAAGATCAGATACGGAGCCAAAAACCTAATCCCACCGCCGCAACTTTCTGTATCCACGAGATCCCATCTTGGGGCCTGTTCCGGAGCTCCGCCGGAAGGGAAATCCACCACGGAGTGCTTCTATATCATCATAGCCTCTCCGATGAAGTGTGAGTAGTTTACTTTAGACCTTCGGGTCCATAGTTAGTAGCTAGATGGCTTCTTCTCTCTTTTTGGATCTCAATACAATGTTCTCCCCCTCTCTCGTGGAGATCTATTTGATGTAATCTTCTTTTTGCGGTGTGTTTGTTGAGGCCGATGAATTGTGGGTTTATGATCAAGACTATCTATGAGTAATATTTGAATCTTCTCTGAATTCTTTTACGTATGATTGGTTATCTTTGCAAGTCTCTTCGAATTATCCATTTGGTTTGGCCAACTAGATTGGTAGTTCTTGCAATGGGAGAAGTGCTTAGCTTTGGGTTCAACCTTGCGGTGTCCTTTCCAAGTGACAGAAGGGGCAGCAAGGCACGTATTGTATTGTTGCCATCAAGGATAACAAGATGGGGTTTTTATCATATTGCATGAATTTATCCCTCTACATCATGTCATCTTGCTTAAGGCGTTACTCTATTTTTTTACTTAATACTCTAGATGCATGTTGGATAGCTGTCGATGAGTGGAATAATAGTAGTAGATGTAGGCAGGAGTCGGTCTACTTGTCTCGGACGTGATGCCTATATACATGATCATACCTAGATACTCTCATACCTATGCTCAATTCTGTCAATTGCTCAACAGTAATTCGTTCACCCACCGTAAAATACTTATGCTCTTGAGAGAAGCCACTAGTGAAATCTATGGCCCCTGGGTCTATTCTCTATTATATCAATATTCCATCACTTTATTATTTCTTTGCTTTTTACTTTGCTTTTTATTTTACTTTGCATCTTTATACCAAAAATATTATCTATCATCTCTATCAGATCTCACTCTCGTAAGTGACCGCGAAGGGATTGACAACCCCTAATCGCGTTGGTTGCGTTGAGCTATTTGTTTTGTGTAGGTACGAGGGACTTGCGCGTGGCCTCCTACTGGATTGATACCTTGGTTCTCAAAAACTGAGGGAAATACTTACGCTACTCTGCTGCATCATCCTCTCCTCTTCGGGGAAATCCAACGCAAGCTCAAGAGGTAGCATAATTGTTGAGTTGTAAGAAAATAAAAGTGTGATGATCATCATTTTTTAGAGCATTGTCCCAAGTGAGGAAAGGATGATCGAGACTATGATTCCCCCACAAGTCGGGATGAGACTCCGGACGAAAAAAAAGAGGCCATAAAAAAAGAGAAAAGGCCCAAATAAAAAAATTGAGAGAAAAAGACAGAAGGGACAATTTTACTATCCTTTTACCACACTTGTGCTTCAAAGTAGCACCATGATCTTCATGATAGAGAGTCTCTCATTTTGTCACTTTCATATACTAGTGGGAATTTTTCATTATAGAACTTGGCTTGTATATTCCAATGATGGGCTTCCTCAAAATGCCCTAGGTCTTCGTGAGCAAGCGAGTTGGATGCACACCCACTTAGTTTCTTTTGTTGAGCTTTCATATAATTATAGCTCTAGTGCATCCGTTGCATGGCAATCCCTACTCACTCACATTTATGTCTATTGATGGGCACCTCCATAGCCCGTTGATACGCCTAGTTGATGTGAGACTATCTTCTCCCTTTTTGTCTTCTCCACAACCACCATTCTATTCCACAAATAGTGCTATATCCATGGATCACGCTCATGTATTGCGTGAAGATTGAAAAAGTTTGAGAATGTCAAAAGTATGAAACAATTGTTTGGCTTGTCATCGGGTTTGTGCATGATTTAAATACTTTGTGTGGTGAAGATAGAGCATAGCCAGACTATATGATTTTGTAGGGATAACTTTCTTTGGCCATGTTATTTTGAGAAGAAATGATTGCTATGTTAGTATGCTTGAAGTATTATTATTTTTTATGTCAATATTAAACTTTTGTCTTGAATTTTTCGGATCTGAATATTCATACCACAATTAAGAAGAATTATATTGAAATTAAGCCAAGTAGCATTCCACATAAAAAATTATCTTTTTTTATCATTTACCTACTCGAGGACGAGCAGGAATTAAGCTTGGGGATGCTTGATATGTCTCCAACGTATCTATAATTTTTGATTGCTCCATGCTATATTATCTACTGTTTTGGACATTATTGGGCTTTATTATTCACTTTTACATTACTTTTGGGACTAACCTATTAACCGGAGGCCCAGCCAAGAATTGTTGTTTTTTGCCTATTTCAGAGTTCCGTAGAAAAGGAATATCAAACGGAGTCCAAACGGAATGAAACCTTCGGGAACATGATTTTTAGGAAGAATATGATCCGGGAGACTTGGACCCTACGTCAAGAAACAAAAGAGGAGGCCACGAGGTAGGGGGTGCGCCCCCCCCCCCCAGGGCGCGCCCTCCACCCTCGTGGGCCCCCTGTTGCTCCACCGACGTACTCCTTCCTCCTATATATACCTACGTACCCGCAAAAGATCAAATACAGAGCCAAAAACCTAATTCCACCGCCACAACTTTCTGTACAAACGAGATCCTAACTTGGGGCCTGACCCGGAGCTCCACCGGAGGGGGCATCCATCACGGAGGGCTTCTAATCAACACCATAGCCTCTCCGATGAAGTGTGTGTAGTTTACTTCAGACCTTCGGGTCCATAGTTATTAGCTAGATGGCTTCTTCTCTCTTTTTGGATCTCAATACAATGTTCTCCCCCTCTCTCGTGGAGATCAATTCGATGTAATCTTCTTTTTGCGGTGTGTTTGTTGAGATCGATGAATTGTGGGTTTATGATCAAGATTATCTATGAACAATATTTGAATCTTCTCTGAATTCTTTTATGTATGATTGGTTATCTTTGCAAGTCTCTTCGAATTATCAGTTTGGTTTGGCCTACTAGATTGGTTTTTCTTGCAATGGGGGAAGTGCTTAGCTTTGGGTTCAATCTTGCGGTGTCCTTTCCTAGTGACAGTAGGGGCAGCAAGGCACGTATTGTATTGTTGCCATCGAGGATAACAAGATGGGGATTTTATCATATTGCATGAATTTATCCCTCTACATCATGTCATCTTGCTTAAGGTGTTACTCTGTTTTCATGAACTTAATACTCTAGATGCATGCTAGATAGCGGTCGATGAGTGGAGTAATAGTAGTAGATGCAGGCAGGAGTCGGTCTACTTGTCCCAGTAATGATGTACTGTTTCAGCGGGCTCTTGCTGAATTTGGGATAGATCGCTAATGTTTGGGTGGGCGGGTGGAACTAAATCCGGAACCCCGTCTAATCTAAGACTCAGGGGCCGAGAAGTTTTCGAACTCGGAGGTTTGGGTTTTTGGATGTTATCCACTGAATCCAACCCGCCGCCTGACTTTAAGTTCAGGATTTGATTGTCGTCCGTCCCTCCGCGGGAATCCGGTATGGAGGGGTCGGGAATCCGGACGTAGCTAGTCCTTAAGATAGAAGAAGAGTTGCCGCATTGTTCCTCTACCACAACAATATGGTGGGTAGCCTGGGGAGAGTTAATCTCTCTCAGATCGGTTTTAGGCCCGATCTGATCGTAGTCAGTGGCGACTCCCAGGGCGGCGATGCGATCCAAGAGCTTGTTCGCGGAGGAGAGCTCGATCGGATCTAGCTGCTCGGCAAGTTCCGAGTTAACACGAAGATTGGTTTCGATGACCCGAGAAGTCATCGTCGGCGCAACGGCCGAACTGGTGGTCACAAGGAAACCACCTAGCCGAAGAGTCTGGCCGGCGGCCAAGGCTCCTTTGGCGATAATGTCGTCATTAAAGACGGGATGAGGCATCCTTCCTGACGGTGAAGGCATAGAGGGAACTCTCAATGGAAGTACCAATGTTGGTGTCAAAATCGGCGGATCTCGGGTAGGGGGTCCCGAACTGTGCGTCTAGGCGGATGGTAACAGGAGACAAGGGACAAGATGTTTTATCCAGGTTCGGGCCCTCTCGATGGAGGTAAAACCCTACTCCTGCTTGATTAATATTGATGATATGGGTAGTACAAGAGTAGATCTACCACGAGATCGGAGAGGCTAAACCCTAGAAGCTAGCCTATGGTATGATTGTTGTTCGTCCTACGGACTAAAACCCTCCGGTTTATATAGACACCGGATAGGGTTAGAGTTACACAGAGTCGGTTACAATGGTAGGAG
Organism: Triticum aestivum; assembly: GCF_018294505.1. Classification (NCBI taxonomy): domain Eukaryota; kingdom Viridiplantae; phylum Streptophyta; class Magnoliopsida; order Poales; family Poaceae; genus Triticum; species Triticum aestivum. The sequence continues at coordinate 641,543,868 of NC_057803.1, read as the reverse complement.
ATCTACATATCCGTATTGCCAAGCTTGCCTTCAACGCCAAGGAAAGTCCCATTCGGACAAGGGACGAAGTCTTCAATCTTGTATCTTCATAGCCCAGGAGTCCGGCAAACGGTGATACTTCGGCTATCCGGACACCCCCTAATCCGGGACTCCCTCAGTAGCCCCCGAACCAGGCTTCAATGACGATGAGTCCGGCGCGTAGATTGTCTTCGGCATTGCGAGGCGGGTTCTTCTCCAAATTCCATATACTTGTCGAATATTGTCCGGCTTCTGATAAGTGTTGCGCTCCTTTGGCTTCTACGCCCAATAAAGGCCATCTTCCACGTGTCGAACGAATGTGAGAAGTCAGGGTATCTTTACATTTACCCCCTTGCTATGCAAATGAGTCGTCTATAAAAGAGACGGGGATCCAGATCCGGATCGCACCATCCTCCCCTCGTGAGCCGTCATTAGAGCGCCTTCAACAAAAAAATCCATTCCACCATGGACAGTCGACGCGGATCCTCCTCTCGCTCCCAGCCCTCAGCCCGGAGATTGGGGGAGATGCTCAGTCCCGCACAGCGAATTGGTGGCGCTTCAAACCAAGGGATTCCTTCCCCCGGCCTTCCTGGTTCCGGTGCGTTCCGGACTCGCCACCTATGAGGGCGGGAAGCAAGTGGAGAGCGTTCCCGATCCCTCTAAGGGAGAGCGGGTATGCTTCGTCTCTCATCTAATGAGAGGACTCAGATTTCCAGTCCATCCGTTTCTCCGGGGGCTTCTGGAGTTCTACGGCCTCCAGCTGCACAACCTTACGCCTGCCTCCATCTTGCATATAGTGGACTTTGTGGCCCTTTGCGAGCTGTTCCTGGGTGTTGAGGACCATTTCGATCTGTGGAAGAGATTGTTCTGCCTTGTGCCCCGTTCTCGTGAGGGGTCAGTATATCAAGTGGGCGGAGCCGAACTGTGGCGCATCGCCGGGACCGGATATCTATCCGGAACCCCGAAGAAGGCGTCCGAAGACTAGCCTTTGGAATGGTTTTATATAGAAGACGTCCCACTGCCGGATCCTGTTCGGATCGGTCTCCCGGAGTTCAGCAATGCTCATTTGAAGAAACGCCTGAGCTAGCGCCCTCGGAGCCCCCAGGGGAAAGTCGGCAGGGACGTCCTTTACCTGATGAGCCGAATAAGATTGTTGGCTCATTCCGGACTGACTATGATTGGTGTCATGGCCACATGCATAATGCGGGGAGTTCAGCCGCTCCAATATAGGGGCCACCTAATGTGGGATTTCAACGGGGAGGATGATGCCACCTGCCACGGCCGCAAAGGGCCGGGATCGGTCACCGAGCTGGTGAAGACCTTGTCCGCTATGTACAAAGGAGAAGAGGAGGATTTTCTCCGCGTCAGTCCGCTGAGCGGGTTTTCTTCGATTAATCCTCGAAGTTGGGTAAGCGAATATCTTTGCGGCCTGTCCGATCCATGTTCCCGTGGTTAAATATCTCATTTTATGGTTTCTACGCAGGAACTGCGCCGGGCCGTGGAGAAGATACACAGCCCGCCTCCACAACCCGAGGATCCGGAATGGTCCCTCGATCCGGCCTCCGAAGAGGACCCGGATATAAAGGTGGAGCTGATTGATGGGGTGTTCCATCAACTTAGCATTGACAATGCTTTGGTTGCCATCACGGCCGACTACCCCGCACTATTTCCGGCCTCCCAGGTAACCGTGACCGAAGTCCGGATCCCATGACCCACCCGTGCTTTATTTCTAACCACCGAGTATTTAATGGTGTTTCGCAGGGGGTTCCTTGGAGGCAGGAGGCCGAGCCCGCGGCGGCTGACCAACAAGGGGCAGTGCGGCCACGCAGGCTAAAACGAAATGCGGTTCGGATTGAAACGCCGCCGCAACGGTCAGGCGTGCCACCATATCCCCAGGATTGATTCCTGGAAGGCGTACTAACACCAGTGCTATTTTCAGGAAAAAGAGCGCTCGCCGAACTGTGTCCGGGGAGATTGCCAATCGAGCCCCCGCTAGCCAGGCTCCAACGCCGGGTCCGGAAGCGGAGGTAAACACGAGGTGTGCGTCGGATGCTCCTTTGACAGAGGATGCCGACAGATTGTCCGCCACCAACTCTGAGGTGGAGAGTGCCATGAATCACAGGCGCCGCCGGACAGTTCTTCGTGATGCATGTTTCTCCCAGGAGGCATTGAATGCCTTCAATTCGGGAGATGCGCACCTCCGTGCCGCTCAAGATGGTCTAGCCAGAGCCACGGAGCAGTATGTAAAGGACATACGGGTAAGAAATTTTGACAGTTGTATATGCTAGTAGCCCCCGAGACTTAAAATAGTTAGGATAACTGATTTAAGGATCATTTGTTATGCAGGATCTTACGGAAAAGAATACTCGACTGTCCCAGGAGCTTGAAGAGTGCAAGGCCCAGCTTGAGGCTGCACTAGCCGCCACAGGGGGAGCCACAGAAACCCCCTCCGGTAATATATACTTTGAAAAATAAGTAGTTTGTGAAGTGCGGCGTGTGTATAAGTCTGACAATGATATTGCAGATGGCGCCGGACTGGATCCAGACAAGCAACAGCTCCTGCGCTAGCTAAAGGCCGGCGAGAGCATGCTTACAAGGGTGCGGCAGGAGAAAAATAACCTCCAAGACGCCAACACCCAACTGGGAGAGGAACTAAAGGATGTTCGTGCCCAGTTGTCTGACTCCGTAAAGGAGAATCGACGTCTTCGTCGCGGCATTTTCAGTAAGTGCTTAAACGAACTTTGAAAGAGTTCAGCGAGGAAGGCGACTAACATAAACATGTATGTAGGTTTGCTCACAGGTCGTCCTGAGGAGGAGATGCCCAGTTCTTCGGGTGATCTTCTTCCCGAACTGCGTCAACTGCATGAACGAGTTCGGCAGGTGATGAAGGGCGTTGCCCAGGCCTTGTGGCCATCTATCTCCCTACCCGAAGGCATTGGGGAGCTGGCAGAGCGGCTTCAAGGAGCACGGCGGCGCTTCCGGCTATGGAAGATATCTGCATGCCGTCAAGGTGCCCGGGAGGCCTGGGCCATGGTAAAGACGCGGTACACGAAGGCTGACCCAAACCACATGGCCGAGGTCGGACCTGTGGGGCCTGATGGGAAGGAGATCCCTGTAAGCTTAGTGTACGGTCAAGTAGAATTGGCCGCAAAGTATTCCCAGCAGGACTATAAACTAGACAACCTATTAGATGGTATTGAAGAGGAATACGATCAGTCAAGTTGACTATGTAATTTAAAGTGACATGTAAAATGCCTTCTAGCCGGATTGTAGATCGTTTGTCGTAGCGGACCTTTTCGCTTCAACCTCGGGACCCAATAGTCCGGAGTGTGTCCGAATACCCTCACGGTTATTTAAGAACCGGGGCATGCATGGAGACAAGGCGTAGGGGTCATTATTGCTGTATCAGACAAGTGCCCAACTAGTTATGTTATATTACATGGATAGTAAGAAACATCTTCCAGGGAGAATAGTTCCGTTAAGGGTTCCTTTCCCTGGGAGGCATGCCCTAAAGTGCATGTCCGAACTGCTAAGAAAGCAAAAAATCATCTGGGGGCAGATGGATAAATAGTTTAAAAATCATCTTTCAGTTCACCGACCGAATATTCCCTTAAGAACGCTAGCTTTCGGCTTCACCCAGTCTGAGGTACACATCCGGCTGACCCGGCAGTAACAATTGCAGAGGTGCTCCCTTTACCGCCTAGCCGAACAATCGGGAACGTAGGGGTAAGCACAGGAGCCAGGCAACCCAGCTTGGCCAAAACTTAAGTCATATCGATGCATATAATGGTGAATAAAAGGTACATGCGGAAGTTTGACACATGTGTTGGGCATAAAACCCGTATAAATAAGCTTCTGTTAAAGAAGCCCCCAGGTATAATGAGCGCGAGTGGCGCGTCAAGTATGTGCGAACAAAGCGCAAGTGAGCCTCTAAAGGTTTCAAGAAAAAGGAAGGAGGAAGGAGAGAAATAAAAGACAGCTAAAGTATAAATTTTGGACAGAGGGAGACGAACCAAGAGTCCGGCACTAGGCGTAGAATCTTCGTAGACGGGCTGCGTTCCATGGGTTTGGCTCGAGTCGGTTATCCGATGCGTTTCGCAGACGGTATGCCCCACCGGTCAGGACCTGGTCGATGATGAAGGGACCTTCCCATTTGGGCTTGAGTTTGTCGTTTTCTTATCCGGCAGGCGTAGAACTAGTTCGCCAACGTTGTAAGCTTTGGCCCGTACTTCTCTGCTTTGATATCTTCGATCCTGCTGTTGATAAAATGCGGAACAATCTTTTGCCACGTCGCGCTCCTCCTCCAAGGCGTCCAGACTGTCCTGCCTATCGAGTTCGGCTTCTCTTTCTTCATACATGCGCACGCGAGGTGAGTCATGAATTATGTCGCAGGGCAAAACTGCCTCTGCGCCGTACACCATAAAAAATGGTGTGAATCCGGTAGTGCGGTTTGGCGTGGTCCGCAGCCCCCAGAGTACGGAGTCGAGCTCCTCTACCCAGTGCGTATTAGATTCCTTAAGGGACCGCACTAGTCTGGGTTTAATGTCACTCATGATTAGACCGTTTGCCCGCTCGACTTGACCGTTAGTTTGAGGGTGATAGACTGAGGCGTAATCGAGCTTAATGCCCATGTTTTTGCACCATAATTTGACCTCATCAGCTGTGAAGTTGGTGCCGTTATCAGTGATGATACTGTGGGGGACACCGTAACGGTGCACTACCCCTGATATGAAGTCTATCACCGGTCCGGATTTGGCCGTTTTAACAGGCTTGGCCTCTATCCATTTGGTGAATTTATCCACTATGACCAATATGTATTTTTGCTTGTGGGTTCCTCCTTTAAGGGGTCCAACCATGACAAGCCCCCAGACCGTGAACGGCCAGGTGATGGGTATAGTTTTGAGGGCGGTGGGTGGCATGTGGCTTTGGTTAGCAAAAAGCTGGCCAACGCATCGTTGGACTAAATCCTGCGCATCTTCTCGGGCCGTCGGCCAATAAAATCCTGTATGGAAGGCCTTGCCTACAAGGGCCCGGGCTGCGGCGTGGTGCCCACCCAGTCCGGCATGAATTTCAGCCAGGAGGTTTCGCCCTTCCTCTTCGGAGATACACCTTTGAAGGACTCCTGTTGTGATTTTCTTATAAAGCTCTCCCTCATCGACTTTATAGGCTTTGGATCGCCGCACTATGCAGCGAGCCTCATTTTGGTCTTCGGGGAGTTCCTGCCTAGTTAGGTAGGCTAGGTAGGGCTCCGTCCACGGGGCAATAACTGCCATTATTTCGTGGGCGGATGGTGTTATCTCGTTGGCGGAGCCTCCGATTGTGTCAGAGTGTTCGGTGTCAGGCAGTGCGGTTGGGTCCGGATTGTTATTTCCGGACTCCCCTTTCCATAGTACGGATGGCTTGAACAGCCTTTCCAGGAAGATGTTGGGCGGGACGGCATCGCGTTTTGCGCCGATGCATGCCAATACGTCCGCCGCCTGGTTGTTATCCCGGGCTATATGATGAAATTCGAGCCCTTCGAACTGTGCTGACATTTTTAGAACCGCGTTGCGGTATGCTGCCACTTTCGGATCTTTGGCGTCAAAGTCTCCGTTTATCTGAGATATCGCGAGGTTTGAATCCCCGCGCACCTCTAGGCGTTTAATGCCCATGGAGACTGCCATCCGGAGGCCGTGCAGAAGGGCCTCGTATTCGGCTGCGTTGTTGGAGTCCGTGTACATTATCTGAAGGACGTATTGGACTGTGTCCCTGGTCGGGGACGTCAGGACGACGCCAGCCCCCAGGCCGACCAGCATTTTGGAGCCGTCGAAGTGCATGATCCAATTGGAATATGCGCCGTACTCTTTAGGTAGTTCGGCTTCGGTCCATTCGGCAATGAAATTGGCCAACACTTGTGACTTAATAGCTCGTCATGGCTTGTAAGTTATGTCGAATGGGAGGAGCTCGATGGCCCATTTGGCAATCCGGTCTGTCGCGTCGCGGTTGTTTATAATGTCGTTAAGAGGTACTTCGGAGGCTACTGTAATTGAACACTCTTGAAAGTAGTGTCGCAGCTTCCGGGATGCCATGAACACCGCGTATGCTATCTTCTGATAATGTGGGTACGGGGACTTGCATGGAGTTAGGACAGTGGACATATAATAAACTGGTTTTTGAAGAGGGAACCTGTGTCCGTCCGTTTCTCGTTCGACGACGAGCACCGCGCTAACAACTTGATGTGTTGCGGCGATATATAATAACATTGGTTCGCCCATATTGGGAGCGGCCAGGACCGGATTTGTTGCCAATATGGCTTTTATTTCTTCGAGTCCGTCCGTGGCGGCATCCGTCCACTCGAAGTGTTTGGTGCGCCGGAGGAGGCGGTAAAGGGGTAACGCCTTTTCTCCCAAACGGGAAATAAAGCGTCTTAGAGCCGCTACGCATCCAGTCAATTTTTGTATTTGTTTGAGGTCTTTTGGAATATCCAATTGTGACAGAGCTCAGATCTTGGCTGGGTTTGCTTCAGTTCCTCTACCGGACACAATGAAGCCCAAGAGCTTTCCGGCTAGAACGCCGAAGACGCATTTTTCCGGATTGAGCTTAATGTCGTACTTTCGGAGATTGTCGAATGTGAGCCTCAAGTCGTCTACTAGAGTTTCGACATGCTTGGATTTGACGACCACGTCATCTACATATGGAAACACAATGAATCGTGTCTTGCTGTGGCGTCGATAATTTGATCAATGCGAGGGAGGGGGAAGGGATCCTTTGGGCAAGCCTTATTAAGGTCTTTGAAATCGACACATAGGCGCCAGGATGTGTCCTTCTTTGGTACCATCACCAGATTTGCTAGCCAGTCCGGATGTTTTATATCTCTGATGAATCCGGCTTCCAGAAGTTTGGCTAGTTCCTCTCCCATGGCCTGTCTCTTGGGTTCAAAAAAACGCCGAAGAGCTTGCTTGACTGGCTTAAATCCTTTTAGGATATTTAGGCTGTGCTCGGCCAGCCGACGTGGGATTCCTGGCATGTCTGAAGGGTGCCAGGCAAAAATGTCCCAGTTTTCTCATAGAAATTCTCGTAGTGCGGCGTCTACATCAGGGTTTAACTGTGCCCCAATGGAGGTCGTCTTTGCAGGGTCCGTTGGGTGGACTTGGAATTTGACTATTTCATCCGCTGGTTTAAAAGAGGTGGACTTGGATCTTTTATCAAGTATCACATCGTCTTTGTTCAGCGTGGAGCGCATCGCAGTTAGTTCCTCGGCCGCTAGGGCTTCGGATAGTGCCTCGAGGGCTAGTGCAACTGTCTTGTTTTCGGCGCGGAGCGCTATGTTCGGATCACTAGCGAGAGTGATGATTCCGTTAGGTCCGGGCATTTTAAGCTTCATGTACCCATAATGGGGCATAGCTTGAAAAATTGCGAATGCCTCTCGCCCTAATATAGCGTGATATCCGCTGCTGAACGGGGCCACTTGAAAGGTGACCTCCTCGGACCTGTAATTGTCCGGTGAGCCGAACACTACGTCCAATGTGATTTTTCCTGTGCAGCATGCTTCCCGGGTAGGGATTATTCCTCTAAAGGTTGTGCTGCTTCGCTCAACGCGGCTCCAATCTATTTCCATTTTTCGGAGGGTTTCCTCATAGATGAGGTTTAATCCGCTGCCGCCATCCATTAGTACCTTAGTAAGGCGAAAGCCGTCCACAATTGGACTGAGGACCAGTGCGGCTGGTGCTCGGCCTGTTCAAAATTTGGGTTCGTCACTAGCATTAAAGGTAATAGCCGTGTCACTCCATGGATTTATTGTTGCTACTTGGTAGACTTCGGCAAGGTTGCGGAGTGTTCGCTTCCGCATGTTATTTGATGCGAAAGTCTTGAAGATTGTTAATACCGTACTGGTGTTGTTGGGCTGAGATTCTGAAGCTAGAAGCTCTTCGCCACTTTTGGCCACCTGTCATAGTATCCAACATGCCCGAAGGCTATGAGTTGGAGTGGCGTCCCCTGCGCTATGAATTTTGCAGGGTCGGTTGAGCCATCCCTCTAGTATGGTTCCATGCCCTTTAGGGGGTCTTTGTTTTTTGGTATTTAACCCAGGTGGTTGGTGATAATACACCCTTTTATTTCGGACTGGGGCTGTGTTCGGGGCCGGATTATCCCAAAATTTACTTTCGATTTTCCAAGCACTCTCCATCGCACAATACTTTTGTACTATGGTTACCAAGTCGGCAAAGCGTGTAATTTCACGATGACTTATGGCGTTTAGGATTCCTTCATCTGTGCAATTATTGCAGAAGAGTGAGATTGCGTCCTCCTCTCGGCAGTCCTTTATCCTGTCCATAACCAGGAGGAATCTGGCCCAGTAATGATGTACTGTTTCAGCGGGCTCTTGCCGAATTCGGGATAGATCGCTAATGTTTGGGTGGGCGGGTGGAACTAAATCCGGAACCCCGTCTAATCTAAGACTCAGGGGCCGAGAAGTTTCCGAACTCGGAGGTTTGGGTTTTTGGATGTTATCCACTGAATCCAACCCGCCGCCTGACTTTAAGTTCAGGATTTGATCGTCGTCGTCCCTCCGCGGGAATACGGTATGGAGGGGTTGGGAATCCGGACGTAGCTAGTCCTTAAGATAGAAGAAGAGTCGCCGCATTGTTCCTCTACCACAGCAATATGGTGGGTAGCCTGGGGAGAGTTAATCTCTCTCAGATCGGTTTTAGGCCCGATCTGATCGTAGTCAGTGGCGACTCCCAGGGCGGCGATGCGATCCAAGAGCTCGTTCACGGAGGAGAGCTCAATCGGATCTAGCTGCTCGGCAAGTTCCGAGTTAACACGAAGAATGGTTTCAATGACCCGAGAAGTCATCGTCGGTGCAACGGCCGAACTGGTGGTCATAAGAAAACCACCTAGCCAAAGATTCTGGCCGGTGGCCAAGGCTCCTTTGGCGATAATGTCGTCTTTAAAGACGGGATGAGGCATCCTTCCTGACGGTGACGGCATAGAGGAACTCTCAATGAAAGCACCAATGTCGGTGTCAAAACCGGCGGATCTCGGGTAGGGGGTCCCGAACTGTGCGTCTAGGCGGATGGTAACAGGAGACAAGGGACACGATGTTTTTACCCAGGTTCGGGCCCTCTCGATGGAGGTAAAACCCTACTCCTGCTTGATTAATATTGATGATATGGGTAGTACAAGAGTAGATCTACCACGAGATCGGAGAGGCTAAACCCTAGAAGCTAGCCTATGGTATGATTGTTGTTCGTCCTACGGACTAAAACCCTCCGGTTTATATAGACACCGGATAGGGTTAGGGTTACACAGAGTCGGTTACAATGGTAGGAGATCTACATATCCGTATTGCCAAGCTTGCCTTCCACGCCAAGGAAAGTCCCATCCGGACACGGGACGAAGTCTTCAATCTTGTATCTTCATAGACCAGGAGTCCAGCCAACGGTGATAGTTCGGCTATCCGGACACCCCCTAATCCGGGACTCCCTCAGTGATCCTCTAACATGCGATCGAACTTCAGCTTCTTCTTTTCACTTTCGCATTGCGTCCTTCCATCGACAATGACCCGGCAGAGATCATCATCATCGGGCACATCTTCTGGTTCCTCTTGATCTTCAGCAGCTTCCCCCGTTGCAGCATCACCATATTCAGGGGCATAGTTGTCATCGTCCTCTTCTTCTTCGTTGTCTTCCATCATAACCCCTATTTCTCCGTGCTTGGTCCAAACATTATAGTGTGGCATGAAACCCTTATAAAGCAGGTTGGTGTGAAGGGTTTTCGAGTCAGAGTAAGACCTCATATTCCCACAGCTAGGGCATGGAAAGCACATAAAACCATTCTGCTTGTTTGCCTCAGCCACTTCGAGAAAATTATGCACGCCCATAATGTACTCGGAGGTATGTCTGTCACCGTACATCCATTGCCGGTTCATCTGCGTGCATTATATATAATTATGTGTGTCAAAAGTAAGAAAATTAGACAAGTATCTATGTAAAGTAAGATTTTTTTTCATAAAGAAGATAAGAACAAGAGGCTCACCACGGTGGTCCCGGCGACGAGATCGGCGCGGGCAATCGACGGCGGTGAAGATGGGGACGGGGCGTGATGGACCGCTAATATAAAACTAGACAAATCTCGGGAAAAATGGAGCTCAGAGGTCGAGCTTCGAGAGGAGAAAGATTAACTAGTGTGGCTCAGGAATTTCATCGAACACCTCATGTGCATAGGAGGTGAGCTAGAGCACCCAATGCCCTCCCCCTCGTCGGCCAGCAAAAAACAGAGCACTATGGACTGCTCTGCTCGCCGGTGATGGGGTATATATATAGGCAAGTCATTTGTCCCGGTTCATGGATGGAACCGGGACTAAAGGCCCTCCTTCTGTCCCGGTTCCTGCCACGAACCGGGACCAATGGTTGTGGGCCAGGAGCGAGGCCCATTGGTCCCGGTTCGTGCCAAAAACCAGGATAAATGGTCCCAGACGAACCGGGACCAATGCCCACGAGGCCCCTGCCGGCCCCCTAGGCTCTCGAACCGGGACAAATGCCACCATTGGTCCCGGTTCATGGCAGAACCGGGACTAATGGGCTGGCTAGGCCCGAACGAAAGCCCATTTTTCTACTAGTGTACCTGTGTCGTGTTATCAAGACCATGAGTTTCTTCAATAGGTGATGAATTAAGATCATATATTTCTTCAAAAGGCAGTAAATTAAGACCATGTATTTCTTCAATAGGAGGTAAATTCTTAACATCTTCAGCTTTAATACCTTTTTCTTTCATAGATTTCTTTGCCTCTTGCATATCTTCATGACTGAGGAATAGAACACCCCTCTTCTTCGGAGTTGGCTTAGGAGTTGGTTCAGGAAGTGTCCAATTATTTTCATTTGTCAACATATTATTCAATAGAATTTCAGCTTCATCTGGTGTTCTTTCCCTGAAAACAGAACCAGCACAACTATCCAGGTGGTCTCTGGAAGCATCGGTTAGTCCATTATAAAAGATATCAAGTATTTCATTTTTCTTAAGAGGATGATCAGGCAAAGCATTAAGTAATTGGAGAAGCCTCCCCCAAGCTTGTGGGAGACTCTCTTCTTCAATTTGCACAAAATTATATATTTCCCTTAAAACAACTTGTTTCTTATGAGCAGGGAAATATTTAGCAGAGAAGTAATAAATCATATCCTGGGGACTACGCACACAACTAGGATCAAGAGAGTTAAACCATATCTTAGCATCACCCTTTAATGAGAACGGAAATATTTTAAGGATATAAAAGTAGCGAGTTCTCTCATCATTAGTGAACAAGGTGGCTATATCATTTAGTTTAGTCAGATGTGCCACAACAGTTTCAGATTCATAGCCATAAAAAGGGTCAGACTCAACCAAAGTAATTATATCAGGATCAATAGAGAATTCATAATCCTTATCAGTAACAAAGATAGGTGAAGTAGCATAAGTAGGATCATATTTCACTCTAGCATTCAGAGTTTTTTTGTTTAAGTTTAGCTAATAATTTCTTAAGATCGCTTCTATGATTGCAAGCAAGAAAGTCTCTAGCAGTTTCTTCATCCATAACATAGCCCTCAGGCACAACAGGCAATTCATATTTAGGGAGAGAGTCTTCATCATCACTTTCATCAATATTATCAGTTTCAATAATTTTCTTCTCTCTAGCCTAGCAAGTTGTTCATTAAGAAATTCACCAAGTGGCACAGTAGTATCAAGCATAGAAGTAGTTTCATCATAAGTATCATGCATAGCAGAAGTGGCAGCATTAATAACATGCAACATATCAGAATTAATAACAGAAGCAGGTTTAGGTGTCGCAAGCTTACTCAAAACAGAAGGTGAATCAAGTGCAGAGCTAGATGGCAGTTCCTTACATCCCCTCGTAGTTGAGGGATAAATTTTTGTTTTTGCGTCTTTCAAGTTCTTCATAGTGACCAGCAGATATAAATCCCAAGTGACTCAAAGAATAGAGCTATGCTCCCCGGTAACGGCGCCAAAAAATAGTCTTGATAACCCACAAGTATAGGGGATCACAACAGTTTTCGAGGGTAGAGTATTCAACCCAAATGTATTGATTCGACACAAGGGGAGCCAAAGAATATTCTCAAGTATTAGCAGTTGAGTTGTCAATTCAACCACACCTGGATAACTAGTATCTGCAGCAAAGTATTTAGTAGCAAAGTAATATTTTTGGGTTTTGTAGTGATTGTAACAGTAGCAACAGAAAAGTAAATAAGCGAAGAACAATATGTGAAAAGCTCGTAGGCATTGGATCGGTGATGGAGAATTATGCCGGATGCGGTTCATCATGTAACAGTCATAACATAGGGTGACACAGAACTAGCTCCAATTCATCAATGTAATGTAGGCATGTAATCCGAATATAGTCATACGTGCTTATGGAAAAGAACTTGCATGACATCTTTTGTCCTACCCTCCCGTGGCAGCGGAGTCCTATTGGAAACTAAGGGATATTAAGGCCTCCTTTTAATAGAGTACCGGACCAAAGCATTAACACATAGTGAATACATGAACTCCTCAAACTACGGTCATCACCGGGAGTGGTCCCGATTATTGTCATTTCGGGGTTGCCGAATCATAACACATAGTAGGTGAATATAGACTTGCAAGATAGGATCAAGAACTCACATATATTCATGAAAACATAATAGGTTCAAATCTGAAATCATGGCACTCGGGCCCTAGTGACAAGCATTAAGCATAGAAAAGTCATAGCAGCATCAATCTCAGAACATAGTGGATACTAGGGATCAAGCCCTAACAAATCTAACTCTATTACATGATAAATCTCATCCAACCCATCACCGTCTAGCAAGCCTACGATGGAATTACTCATGCACGGCAGTGAGCATCATGAAATTGGTGATGGAGGATGGTTGATGATGATGATGGCGACTGATTCCCCTCTCCGGAGCCCCGAACGGACTGTAGATCAGCCCTCCCAAGAGAGTTTAGGGCTTGGCGGCGGCTCCGTATCGTAAAACGTGATGAATCTTTCTCTCGGATTTTTTTCTCCCTGAACACGAATATATGGAGTTGGAGTTGAGGTCGGTGGAGCTCCAGGGGGCCCACGAGGCAGGGGGCGTGCCCTGGGGGGCAGGAGCGCCCCTACCCTCGTGGAAAGGGTGTGGGCCCCCTTGCCTTGATTCTTTCGCCGGTATTTTTTATATTTTCTAAAAATAATCTCCGTGAAGTATCAGGTCATTTCGTGAACTTTTGTTTCTGCACAAAAATAACACCATGGCAATTCTGCTGAAAACAGCGTCAGTCCGGGTTAGTTCCATTCAAATCATGCAAGTTAGAGTCCAAAACAAGGGCAAAAGTGTTTGGAAAAGTAGATACGACGGAGACGTATCAGCCCTCCACCCTCGTGGGCCCCTCGTGGCTCCACCGACCTACTTCTTCCTCCTATATATACCTACGTACCCCCAAACCATCGAGGAGCACCACGAAAACCTAATTCCACCGCCGCAACCTTCTGTACCCGTGAGATCCCATCTTGGGGCCTTTTCCGGCGCTCCGCCGCAGGGGGCATCGATCATGGAGGGCTTCTACATCAACACCATAGCCTCTCCGATGATGTGTGAGTAGTTTACCACAGACCTTCGCGTCCATAGTTATTAGCTAGATAGCTTCTTCTCTCTCTTTGGATCTCAATACAAAGTTCTCCTCGATCTTCTTCGAGATCTATTTGATGTACCTCTTTTTGCGGTGCTTTTTGTCGAGATCCGATGAATTGTGGCTTTATGATCAAGATTATCTATGAACAATATTTGAATCTTCTCTGGATTCTTTTATGTATGATTGGTTATCTTGGCAAGTCTCTTCGAATTATCAGTTTGGTTTGGCCTACTAGATTGATCTTTCTTGCAATGGGAGAAGTTCTTAGCTTTGGGTTCAATCATGCAGTGCTCGATCCCAGTGATAGTAGGGGAAACGACACGTATTGTATTGTTGCCATCAAGGATAAAAAGATGGGGTTTATATCATATTGCATGAGTTTATCCCTGTACATCATGTCATCTTACCTAATGTGTTACTCTGTTCTTATGAACTTAATACTCTAGATGCATGCTGGATAGCGGTCGATGTGTGGAGTAATAGTAGTAGATGCAGGCAGGAGTCGGTCTACTTGTCACGGACGTGATGCCTATATACATGGTCATGCCTAGATATTCTCATAATTATGCACTTTTCTATCAATTGCTCGATAGTAATTTGTTCACCCACCGTAATACTTATGCTATCTTGAGAGAAGCCAATAGTGAAACCTATGGCCCCCGTGTCTATTTTCCATCATATTAATCTCCCGTCAACTAGCTATTTCTATCGCCGTTTATTTTGCAATCTTTACTTTTAATCTTTATCATAAACATACCAAAAATATTATCTTATCATCTCTATCATATCTCACTTTTGCAAGTGGCCGTGAAGGGATTGACAACCCCTTTATCGCGTTGGTTTCAAGGTCTTATTTGTTTGTGTAGGTACGAGGGACTTGCGTGTGGCCTCCTACTGGATTGATAGCTTGGTTCTAAAAAACTGAGGGAAATACTTACGCTACTATGCTGCATCACCCTTTCCTCTTCAAGGGAAAACCAACGCATGCTCAAGAGGTAGCAGTGCCGAGAGCGAGATCCATGAGGAGAGTTAGATTGAGCGAGAGTGAGTGAAATGAGGGGCGACGGGGGTGCGCGTGGGTTGATAAACTGTGTTCTTACTGCGATGGGCGGCAATGAAAAACCGCCACAGCTATTTTTTGTCAGAAGTGGACAACTGGCAAGGATAACTAGTGGCGGTTGCGCGGAGCCACCCGCCACTTCTTTCGCATCTACTTGTCATGGCCCCTGGGATGTGCCCGTCACTGCTGAGTTACGCAGACAAGTCCCATTCGGGTGAACATACCTGTGGTGGGTTACGTTCCCTGGCCGCCACAATTAGTCTATTGGCTATGGCGGGCCCATTATGGGACCTGCCACTGCTTGTTTTCAAGAATAGTTGTGGCGGGTGCCTCGCCAAGCCCACCAATCATTTGTATTCACCTATAAGCCCTTTCCCAGTAGTGCTACGGTTAATCTACAAAAATCCATGTACCCCTCAGTACTCGGCCTCCCTGCTTAGTCGACAACGTCAAAGAGGACCATCGAAGCCACCACCCGCCAACCACGTTCCCTACTCTAGTCGATCGAGCAGCCTTCTCGACAAATTTGACATCCTCCATCGTTCACCTATTGTATACTTCACTTCTAGTAACAATGGGGAGCTAGAACATGCACCAGCAAGGATGGAGTGGATCAAGGAGAACAAAAAAACAACTGCAAACCCTCATAGCGGCGTCTAGCGGCCGAATCCTCCCGATGAGGTGATCCCAACAAGCGAAGTGGGTCATGTATCTTCATTTTGAGAAGAGGAAATAGCAAGGTTGTCGCTGACAGGTGGTTCTCTAACCAGGCCATGTTGACTTGTTATTCACCCTCTACACAATAACTAATAGTAAATTTGCATTGACAATTAATGTAGCCGCATAAAGATTGTCATTGTGTACGGCAGGATGATTGACGATCATGTTGTAACATCATAAAAACACTTGCATATTCATGACTAGCGCAGCAAACTAGCAATGTCTAAGGTAATTACCCTAGAAGACCTAGTGGTTGTCGCGTGGAGACCCATTGAAAATATACTACAGTAATCAAATTTATGGGCAACAAGAGTAACACAATAGTTGATTCATAGTTTAATGCTCCATGCTGTGGCACCAAACCACTCTGCTAGCTTGGTCCTATAAATGGCATTGCTTCTAACATAGCTTTCAGTGTTCCAAGTGCCATTACGAAAACTATTGCAAGTAGCACCATTTCCCTTGCCTCTAAGTACGACTTCAACAATGTGCGTGCTAGATCATGTCTGTGTTGATGAATATGTTGTGGAATGTTGGGAAAATTATGTTACGCGTAGACCCACATGTACACATGAAATTGAGGGTACCTCACACCTGAAATCCATTTCGCGGTTAGCTGCATAGCCAAACTCTATTTCCCATCTCTAAGGTGTTTACTTCCATACTGTATCCTATGAGACAGTTATATGACTGTTTTGGCCAACTGGTAGGCCCAAATTGGGTCTGTTTACCATGTGTTGCAAGCCATGCATGATCAGTTTTAGCTATAATCTATTTCCACCACATATCTTTTCAGTGTGGAAGCAAATACATTGTTCAGCTAGAGGAACGAGCTAGCAACGCAGCCAACTCCTAGAAATGACATGTATTCGGAACAGATAAGAGTGCAATGAAAATGTCACCAATTAGCCTATTTTTTTAAAAAGTAAATCAATCTGAAACATATAGGCGTGCAATATAATTGTCATGCACTAGCTTATTTTGAAAGAATTTCCCATAAATGTAGCATTCGACTATTTTTAATTAAAAAGTGTAGGTAGGATGCTCATTGAAAATTCTGAAGATTATTGCATGTTCTTTCTCGAAATAATTCATGTTTGATTCAATTGGGTCATGGCATGACATGTCCGCTAGGGCATGTTCTAGTGGGGTATGGGAATTAAACAGGCACCCTCACGCATCCTTGCCCAAACCATTTACCTCTTCCCTATTATTTTTGTCCGTCTCTTATTTCTGTTTCTTTTTTGTATTTGTTTTCCTTTCATTGTCTTCCCTTTCCCATTTTTCCAACATTTTTTATTATCTATTTTCCTATTTCAATTATCTAAAAAACATTGTGTGTTGTGTGAGTGTAGGCGGGAGGGGGGTGACGATGGATTTGGACATTTTTAGGAAAGCATATAAACACATGTTGAGACATGAACGGACATTTTGTGTGAAATACATGATCATTTCTAGAAGGACATGATTATATTTTTAATAATAATTTGTGCAATTCACGTAAAATGAATCACAAAAACACATCCTCGCTTCATCCAGGGGTGGCTGCTCACCATTTGTTCATTATTCATGATCCTCATGGCCATCTTTTCGGCCTGATTGGGCTCCTCGAAACTTATTTGTAGCTGAAACTTTGCAAGATCATCGAAAGTTTAATCATGTTTGATGTCCCAAAGTTTCTGACTTTTTATAAATAAAAAAATGGATTTACTATTCATAGAGTGTGTAGAGGCACCCGAGTGTTGAAGGTCCTGTCTCACACTTGTATTCTACCAAGGAAAAATGCATGACGAAATAAAACAACAAAAAATAAGTAAATTCTCCACCAACCTTCACTTGTGCGAGTAATGCTTTCCCCATATATGTAAGCCTACATCTGCATGATAAAATAGAAAGTTTCAGTAATTCATCCACACAGTTTGAATTTACTTCTCCATTTGTTTCACCTGTTAATTCATGAACAGATGTGAGCAGACACGAAAACAAACTGACGAGAGAAGAACCAAGTAGATGTCAGAATCAGAGGGCACGGGGAAAGCATGAATATTTAACCAGCCAGTCTATTGGCCTGCAGTAAACACTTCTTTTTCAGAATTTTCACCGGGGGGAGAGAGAACTTCCCCCACCTGAATCTTTTCGTTCAAAAAGGGGCAGACCCCAGGAGGCAAAATTTTGTGTTTTGACCCTTTTGGCAAGAATAAGCGAGATGTGGCCCCTGTTTGAAACTTTTTCGGGATCTGACCCTTGTACAGGCTACCACCAGGCGAAGCGGTGGTAGCCCACTCATCCACGTCAGCCCCAAATAGACGGAACCGTCTCCTGTCGTCGACCCTACCGCCAGAGCTCACGGCGGTAGCCTATGTAACCCTACCGCTGTAGACTCTACCGGTAGGAGCAGAAACCTTATAAGCCCGCGGGGCCGGCTCGTGGGGCCCACCCACAAACCAGCCCCCATCTTCTTCTCCCCAACCATGCGGCGCCGCAAGAACAGAGAGCACAAGCTCCCTCTCATCCCCTCCACTCCCCCCCCCCTTCGATCTTATTCGTTTGGCCACCATTTATGCAGATCGAGATGGCTCCGGAATGGGAAAAGTAAGCTCTCTCAATCCCTCCAATTAGTTCTACTCGAAACGCTTTCGATTCGATGCATTATTTGGTGCAAATAAACCTATTTTCTTACTTTGTTTTTATCCTAGGATTGCTTAGGTTGATTCTATATGATGTATATGGTTGAATATGAACTCTAACAACTAGTTATGGAGATTATGTGTAGTTTTGATATAAACCCTAGTTCATCACGAAGGTAGTTGGAGATTAACATTATTTTTGAACAAGTGGTGATGTGATTGATGTTGGAGGGATTGTAAGTAGTTGCTTACATACGATTAAATTGTGTATATGCATTTTTTTAAACAAATGGTCATATGATGGATTTTGGTGAATAATGTATATGCAATTTTCTTATAAATATTGAATAAACAAGTGCATGAGTGATGGTGGAATGTTGTTGAATGAATGATGTTGGTTGAATATGATTCATTTACATTGAGCATTTATATTGGTTGAATATATGATAAATGATGAATGTTGGTTGAATATGATTCGTTTATATTTGGACTTGATATGTTCATGTTTGTTCAAAATGATACAAGTTGGTCGAAGATGACATCATTTCTAATTGTTTAATTGTTATAGGCGGGCCCCCTTGCGCCAGAAATCAGCGTGAAGTACACCATGCTTGATCATGCTTTCGACAATGGTCACCACGCCCGTTTTATGGAGAACGGAGTGGTAATGTCTATCGTCAATTTGATGTATTGTTTATTATGACAAAATTAGTTACTAACAATTCTGTTTACATTTTGACAGACGCTCCCCCCATTGCGGATGAGGGGTCACACGAAGGCCGTGCAGATGCAGTACGACGAGCGCTACACTCCGTACTTCAGGAGAGCACGGATGTTGGGTTTCATTCTTCAGTTCAAAAGATAGCCGCCGACGCTCGTCCACTCGGCCCTTACGACATTGATCGACCGGTGGCGCCTCGAGACGCACAGTTTCCATCTCACCTGTGGTGAGATGACAACGACTCTCGAGTACTTCGGCATGATCATGGCCCTGCCCATCGAGGGCCATGCTCTGACTGGGCGAGTGGAGAGGGCCAACTGGTAGCAAAGGGTGATTGCCCTGATCGGCGACTGCCCTCCCGTGAAGGGGAATAGAACATCCGGTGTGCGGCTCAAGTGGCTCCTGGAGAACCGGTGTATGCCCGCAAGATGCCGATGAGCGGACCGTGGAGCAGTACGCGAGGGCCTATTTGTGGTAGCTTCTGACAGAGGTCGTCTTTCCAGACTGCTTGGGGGATTGCACCCTATGGATGTATCTCGGCTTCCTGGAGGACTGGGATGCGGGTACAGCTGGGGGTCCGCCGGCCTAGCTTACCAATACCGCTCGGTAAGATAAATATCTCAATACTCGTTTTTTGACCAATGTATGATGTTTGAGGTTGTGCTATATGATCATCATCACTTCATGTTTGCAGCTGGATGACGCGACGCAGAGGACCGAAGAGACCTCTGGCGTGTGTGGATTTGTTTGGGCCTTTTCAATTTGGATGTGGGAGCGGTTGCTGGTCGGCCGTCCAGAGAAAGTTCGCTCGCGTGCATGGACGGATTATGGCGAAGAAGGAGACAATGCTCGGTACCCGACCGTCGCGTACTTCTGGGACAAGGTGAAGGTCTACACGGGCAAGGCCACTACGCTATATAAGCTCTTCACCAACGAGCTGGACAACCTAACAGATTTCCAGGTATACCAAGTAGCTTATCAATCGTTCCGTAGCAACTTTCATTCTTCTTAACATCCTTCTGTAGGTGAACTGGTTTCTGTACCACGACCGAGAATAGGGGTTCGAGCTCAACTCGATGTGTGAGGAGGGTCGGCTTGCCTGGCGGTGCATTGTGCCCTTGATATGTGTGTATGACGTCGAGTGGCACTTACCACAGCGTGTGGCCACACAGTTTGGGATCTTGCAACACACCCCACCCGGTAAACCCACCAACACCGGCGGCTCCGACCTTCACTGGTGAGGACATTGTTCTCTACTTGTTGTGTTTTCGTTTGTGTTTGACATTGTCATGACGTCCGCTGCTTCCTATGCCTTGCAGGAAGAGTAGAAAAAATTGTCAGTCCATCACAGACTGGGGGCACGAGCACCAAGAGCACGTGAAAGCGTGGGACGAGAGGAGGTACCGCAAAGACGGCGAGAGGAGAGTGGTTAACTGGGACACCTGTCATTAACGCCGCCTAAAGTGGTATGACGATGGTGTCAAGTATCGTGTACACCTGAGGCCGCAGTGGACGGAAGACGATATCGCCGAATTGGAGGAGGATGACAGCGAGGACGAAGCTTACGTGGCCAGCTCAGAGATCTCGAAGGTGATTTTAGGGAGTATGCACCCCTGATGAACAGAGTGGTAAGTGGTGTTCTCATTTGTTTGGAGCCATGAGAGGTTCTGAGCCTTTAACATATTGGTTACATGTGCAGGCTTCACAACTCAACAGAAGCATTATTGATGGCTCAAACGCGCTTTGTATGAAGCCGGAACCGTGGAATCCAACACCAAGATGAGGGATACAATGAAGGTAACATCGAGCTCCTTAGCGATGTTATACTATTGCAGAAGCTTGAGTTGATCCTTATTATGTCTTTGGTTGTTTACTATTGCCGTTGTCGTAAGATAGTGGGTATGCTTGGGTGCGCTCGCGCGGCCAACGTCCATGATCCTGCTCATGGAGGGTCCATGCGTGCCATTGCTTCATCGAGCCACGCCGGTGGAGCTTCCTCTAACCATGTCGCCTCGTCATCCCGGGTTGTTGAACAGCAAGAGGAAGAAGAAACAGAGGACGAAGAGGAGGAGGAGGAGGAGGAGGACGCAGAGGAGGAGTACGACGATGATGACGGGCCACCACTGACACAACCAAGCTAGGGGAAGAGGGTATCTCATTCGCACCAGGATGTTTTGAGCCCATCCCCGTTTTAGAAACCGGTTCCTCGTCGTCGCATGAAGAAGCCAGACGAAACCCGCTGAAAAGAAACGAGGACCATACCGCTAAGAGGAGCAGGAGCAAGTGACCACTCGTGTTGGTGATGTCGTTTAGTGCAACTAGTTGTGAGGAAGAACTTGTATGCTATGCTAGTGGTGTCTATTTGGTACTTTCAAGCTTTGTTGGTGATGTCGAATTGCTACTATCAAACTATGTTCAAACTATTTGAAATGCTAATTTGCTATCTACAATGAGTGCGATCATCCTATTTTTAATTACAAATCATATTTTTGGTGATGTTTTTTTTTGTGATTGATAAGACCAAGAACCTGTTTAGAAATTAAGTGACACATACCCTACCGCCGGACGGCACGGAGGTAGGTGCAGACAGCCTACCGCCAGGACCTTTGGCGGTAGGTTGTGGTACCCTACCGCCAAAGGGTCACACCTTCTTCGTCACAGTACCTAAGGCATGTGTGCGAGACCCGACCACCAAGGCCTATGGCGGTAGGTTGTGGTACCCTACCGCCAGCGGACACGCCTTCTTCGTCACAATACCGATGGCCGTCGAGGCACAGCCTACGACCCTACCACTGAGTCATATGGCGGTAGCCTTAGCTAGCCTACCGCCCCGTCCTGTGGCAGGACCGTTACGCCACGTGGTCTCACAACGGCTGGCTGACTGTTGAGCCAGCGCGCAACCAAACATCACCGTGCACATGTTGATCGTTTCTGAACCTCCCTCGCCAGAGCAGAGCATCATCTCGACAGGCTTTGAGCCTGAGGTTCACAGAGTGCGTCGATTCTGTGAAGGTGCAGGAATCTAAGGAGTCAGGTCATCTGACCAAAAGATCAAACTAAGTTCTCGCAAAGAAAAAAAAGAACAAACTAAGGAGTCAGGCCATCTAATAAAATCTTAATTAAGCCAGTGGGTTTGGACTTCTAATTCCCTAACTACCAAAGGAATTTTAGTGTTAGAGTAGTTTGGACATCTAGCGAATTGCAGTTCCAATTCTAGATTAGTCTGACTAAATGTCTCTACTCCGTCATGGCGTCAAGCCTAAAAAAATCAAAGCTTATCCTAGATTTCTTTGTACCATATGAAGAACTTGGTTTACAGGTAACTCTGTATTCTGTACAACATCCGGCTTCAGTTAGAAGCACACAAGTTAACAACGAATGAACACGCCGATCGTACGGCCGTCAAACGGAGAAAGAATTAGTAGTCACACGCCCGGCTGGACCACGAGCAGATCACGATTCATCAGCGATCAATGGCACACGATGGTCTCGAAGCAGTCGATCCCATCAAACTCCGGCGCAAACCGTGGCGGCAACGTCGACGGTGACTGCGATTTCCCTTTGTCCGGCCGCTGCTCTGCCTCCCGCGGCAGACCGCCCTGCTTCCCTTGGTGCTCTGATCCAGTCCGGTCGTCCTCCTGCAGCTTCCTCCCCCACCAAGACAGCCGAGCCCAGCTTCCGCCGGCGCCGGGGGCGATGTCTGCCGGCGACGCGCTCAGGATGGAGAAGGCCAGCACCTTGTCCATACTCGATAGGAGACGGGGATAATTCCTGCAGCAGCTCCGGTGGCCGAGGCTTTCTTGCACGCAGGCTCTGTGACTTTGCTTCAATCAATTGGTGGCTTTGCTTGGGTCGTTTCTTGCTGGGGTTGGTGAAGGGAGAAAGGCCACGCCACCCGGTTTATATACGGCTTAGTGGCATGGAGGAAGCTTTAGGCATGGCGGTTTCCTGCGCTGGAGGAGACCAGAATATTGATGGACGCGGCAGCGAGGGGGAAGGAGCGAGGGAGCTCATGACGCACGCGGTGCCGCGGTGGCGTGGTGGATGTTGCAACCGTTTGGCGCGTGTTTATCTTCTTTTCCTTCTGCTGCTGCTGGTCCCACGCGGGCCGCGGCCGTGGCATGACGCTAATTTAGCTATAACTCAAGAAAATCCCTATATGACGCTAATTTCCTTTTTGAAAAAGCACTCGTATTTCATTCAACTACAAGCAAGAACCGTACAAATACGAGTAAAAACACGCAAACATATGTCACACGTACAACCAGTACATCTGAAAGACGGAACGTGTGCTGGGCTTGTGGTTCGTGGATGGCAGATACGGTTTCCTCCTCCGACGTCTTATTCATGTGGGTGTGCCAGATCTGGAGTTCGACGGCGTGTTTGGGGTATCGCCTCGGTCGGATTCGTTCAACGGTAACGGCTTCGCCTTTGGCGAGGCACCTTGAAGATCCGCAAAGTTGCATATCAGCGATGGAGCCGCGTTGAGTTCGGGTGAGAAGGTGATCCGTCATTTTTCCTTTTGGTGGGTGCTGGGTGGTGCCGGAGGCAAGTGTCAAGCTGGAGACATTCTATTGTCTTTTTAGTTTTGTCATGTCGGTCTTTATGTGACTTGTACATTAATCTTTATGATATGAATAAAAGACATATTACCATACAAAAAAAGTATAACTAGTACAACTGTTCCACCATATCACAGAGAGCACCCCAAACAAACACCAAAATCGCGTAAAAGTTCTTGGGTCCTTTTCATCCTCAACCTTGAGTGTTTCTTGTAAGGTAAACCAAAACTTTATTCATCGCATACCACAGTTTGTGGGCTACATATTGGGTCATGCGGATGTCAAGGCCACATATGACAGCCCATTTGCCTAATCTGTGCGTTCGGTTTTGGGAGCCTACTAACAGGTTCCTGTTCGGTTTTAACGGAATTGGGAACCTTCTAGAATGTTCTCTGAAGCTGTTTTTTTTCTGTTTATGTTATCGTTTTCCATTAGTTTTTTCATGTTTCTTTCCCATTATTCTTTTTTTGTTCTTTCCGTTTTTTTTTGCAAAAACGTATAAATTTATAAAAATCGGATGTTTCAAAAGATGTCTAGAATTTATTAAGTTTGTTCATGTTTCTCGAAAAAATGTCAAAAGTTATGTACTTTAGGGCATCTCCAAAATGGCCCCTCAAAGTGCCAGTAAAAGGTCCGGACCAAGCGGTTTGGACACTTTTCGTCATCCAACACGGTCCGATTAACGTCCGTGGACTAGTCCGCATGTCCGTTTTGTGTGAGTCGAAACACCATGTGAGAATCCGCTTGGCCCACTATGAGCTGAACCACATGTCCTCACGACCCATGTGCTTTGTCCTCGAGCTCCGTCTGACTCCTGTATTGTGTCCGTGGTTGGACGGAGTCCGCGGACAAATACCATATCCATTTTTGGGGTCTGCCTTGAAGATGTTCTTGAAGAATTTTTTATTTGCATGACAAAACTTTCAGTTGCGGGCGATGTATAAGGCCCACCAAAATGTTTTCGGGAGAGGATTATAGAAGATGCCATATAGCTGTTTGCAGAAGTAATCTAGGGTCTTCAAAAATCTCTAAATTTTGGGGGAGCCATGGCCCCTCCTGGTCTCCGCTGGCTCCGCCGTTGTTGTTGATTCGTAGATCAATGCTCTAGCATGTGGCACCAGCCCACTACTACTACCCAGGTACTATAAATGTTATTTCTCCAACCACACATTTCATCTTACAAATGCCACTAAAAACACTTGCAAGTATCACCATTTCTCATTCCTCTCTCTATAACTTCGACAATGTGTGCCCTAGATTGTGAGTGTTGATGAATATGTTGTGGGATTGGAAGATGTTAGGAAAATTGTGTTAGGCACAAATCCTCAAGTCTTCATGAACTTGAGGTTACCTCACACTGGAGATTCATTTCCCGGGTGGTTGTGTGGCCAAACTCTATTTCCCTTCTCTAGAGCATTTGCGTTACCACTGTATCCAGAGACATAGTTATATGACTGTTGTGGGTAATTGGTAGGCCCGTATTAAGTTAATTTAAAACATGTACAAACTAGGCATGATGAGTTTTAGCTACAATCTATTGCCGCCACATATCTCTCTTCTCTGAGGCAGGGAATACTTTCTTCAAACAACAGAAAAGAGATAGTGAAGCAAGCTACTTACAGAAAATGAGTTGTTTTTATTCGTGTGAGAAAAAACAATTTGAAATAGACAAGTGTGTAATGAAATTGTCAACATGTAACCTCCTTTAAAAAAATCAATTTGAAACATATAATCATTCAATAGAACCTTCTCGAACTAGATGTAGAATTCTACTATTCTTAACCAAAATTTTGTAGGCACGATGCCCATTCAATAAAAATTATGAAGATTGTTCTATTCCATTCCAGTAACAAAGCTTGTTTGATTCTGTTGGGTTTGGTGATGACATGACGTATCGGTTGGGGCTTGTTGAGGGGTGGGCTACATCAATTCATATTTCACACTTAATATGTCGAATAGGCGGGAAATGCGCATCCCTCATGCATCTTTGTGTAGCCCACGTATCACTTATCTTGGTGTTCTTTCTATCTGTCTGTCTCCTTTCTTTTACTTTTTGCATTTCTTTTTCTTTCATTTTCACCTTTTTTCCCTTTTCACATTATGTGGTTTTTCCTATTTTTAAAATTTTGTTGTGTGTGTGTGTGTGGTGTGGTGGGGGTGGGGGGGTGGGGGTGGGGGCAAATGCGTTGAACACACAGACAGGTTTGTCAAGCAAGGTTCAAAATAGGGACCAGTACTGTTCATCCGCACACAACACACGGCTTATTCTGTCTTATTCTGTCGTGAATTGGTCGAACACAAATGTCAATCATTAAACAGCACCCTCTCAAAGTCGATCATTTAATTCATTTTCTTTAAGCAGCTTGATAATTGATAAAGTTGAGGACGGGGCATCGACCCGTTGGCTGGGTAGCTGAGGTTGCTGCCGGCCCACCCGAGTTCGAGTCCGGGCACGGACGCGTGGTGCTCACGGAGTTTCTCCTATAAAGAAAAGCCAACAAAGATTAGTCCTTGGATTGGTCTCATTCCGTCAATGGCGTGGAGCCAGCTATGTTCTGTACGAAATAGCAAGCGAGCCATGGATGAATTGTGGCGAAATGCAGGTCTTCCGGTAAGCCAATGCACGGATGATGGATGCGCTGTTACAAATCTTCCAGCAGTAGATAATAGAGCAGTGACATACAACTACCGGACACGAATGATTAGACGCAAATTTGTGGTGGCGAGGCGCGCGAAGTACTACACGGTTTGACGAATCACAGCGCTGGCGATGGGGAAGGCTCGGCGGCGGCGGTGGACATGGCGGAGAGGCGGCTGGGCAGGGCGCGGAAGGAGGCGCGGCTGCGCTGGTGCCTGGTGGTGCGAGGAGGGGCAGACAAGGGCGGCCGGCGCGCGCCGGACGTGGCCTCCACCCTCGACCGAAGCGGTGCGCACCAGCGAGTTGGCCATCGTCGACCGCCTCGCGTCGTGCAGCTCGCTCGACGCCGGCGCCGGCGAGGCCCCCCGGTGCATCGCGCAGCGGAAGGAGCCCGGGTGCGTCGTTGGCGAGCACGAGCAGGCCGTCTTCGCCCGGCCGTGACGGCGGGAGACCACGGCGGGCGGCGAGGGAGGGGCGACCAGAAGGCTGTTGATGCGTCGTTGCCATTAAGAAGTCAGAGCATCTCCAATGGGCGCGCAACACGCGGCGCGCTAAAAATCAAAATACAGCGCCGGGTGTGCCAGGTTTTACGCGCAGCTATGCGCCGTAAAATAAAGCGCGCCCGAGCCGCTTCAGCAGGCGCGCTATATTTTATTTTATTTTTCTTAAAATGAACTGCGATTCGATACATATTTGGTTCTGAGCATAGAAATATGAAGATAGTTCGGCACATAGCCTGCTTCTACGATACAAAATAAAACGAAAGACTACTACTACTCGTCATTCTCCGACTCGGACTCTGCCTCGGTGATGTCCTCCTTCATCGTCTGAGCATAGGCGTCAAGGAACCGCTCGTCGCGGGAGTCCTAGGACGACGCATCTCCTAGCGCGATGTTGTATTTAGCGACCGTCTTCCGTGTTCGCTTGTTCTCGCGATAGGCGGCTCAATCCTTCCTCCTCTCCTCCCTCGCCGCCCTCCTCTCGAAAAAGAACTGTTCCTCATTGATGATGTCTTGCGGGAAGCGTTGCCTCCACAGCGCCATGGCTTCCTCGTCCATCTCGGCCAGGCTGAGACGGCGTTCCCGCCTCCGGTTTTTGCGATGATCCTCGTCAGTGATAAGCCGCGGGGAAGGCGCCAACTCCTGTGCCCGCTCACGCATCGCCACGTCGGTGAAGATCATGTCCCAAGGGGACCGCCGAAGGCGCCACGCAGCAGCGTCGTACGCTCGCGCCATCCTGGGCGGTGTCGAAGGTTCCGAGGCCGGGCGCACGCCGCCGCCCGACGGAATCAAGGCGGAGTAGGTGCCGGACGGACGCACGCGGACGCCGTGGTAGCCCGAACCTCCCCGGCGGCGAGGCGGCATGGTGTCGCGGTGGTGTTGTGTCGGCGGCGAGGAGATAAAGCAGTAGAGGGAGCAAGAAAGAGCGGCAGAGGGCGCTGCAATTTTATAGGCGCACCGGACGCGGTGCGTCAAATCTAGCGCGCAAGCTGCCGCCTTTTCCCGCGTGCGCAATCGTTTTCCGCCGTCACTGGAGCCAATTTACCACATGCACGCGTCTTTTAGCGCGGCTGTTAGAGATGCTCTCAGCGCTGTGGTGGTGTTATGTTCCGGATGGCAATGGATATTGCGGCCGCCGACAACAAATCTAGGTAGCAGCAGGGTCGTATTTATATGCGGGAGACCGGACAGGAGGAGAAGCTACTCGGTCAGGCCCAACCGTCTGGGTTGGGCCTGTCATCTACTATTGGACTTTAGAGCCCTGTGTTTTAGTGTTATTATCTCTCACCTGCTCACAGTTTCATTCCCCCCCCAAAAAATAAAAACCTGCTCACAGTTCACAAAATTCCCTAAAAAAAGTTCACAGAAGGAGAGAAGAAACACACTTGGACATGAACATAACCAAATTTGTTTTATAGAAACAGAAACATTTGATACCCCTACTTTTTTTCTAAATAGGAAAAACATTCATGTGTTGCAAGAGGCCGTGGGCGCTTGGCGCCATCATCTGTTACACTCGGCACCAATCACCTCTCTTGTGGCAGATCCTCCGAGGTATGTATCTGAGCTACTGTCTCCAGCCACGACAACATGGAACGAGGCACTGGTCAGGGCTGTTTTTCTTTCCATTGATGCGAATGCCATTCTGAAGATCCCCACTTGCACCCACAACAAAGATGATTTCTGGGCATGGTATTCGGACAAGACGGGAAAATTCACAGTAAGCTCGACATACAAATTCTTGCTGGAAACTAAACTACAGAGGGAGGAATATTTGCAGGGAGGAAGTGGTTCATCACATTCTGAAAGAGATGAAAAATCCTGGTGCTCATTATGGAAGCTGAAGGTCCCATCAAAGATAAGGATTTTTCTTTGGAGACTTGCTCATCATTCGCTTCCACTAGTAAAAAAAGGACCTAATATGAGACACATTAGTGCCGGTTTGGTTTTGAGCCGGCACTAATGTGTCCAATAGTACCGGTTTCAACGGCTAGCCGGCCGTTCTAATTAGTACCGGTTCGTGGCGAACCTATAGTACCGGTTCGTGCCACGAACCGGTACTAAAGAGGGTGGTGGCAGGGTGTTGTCAGTCTGGGGCCCGTCCAGCACCTTTAGTACCGGTTCGTGGCACGAACCGGTACTAAAGGTCGACGTACATAAACCCTTCGTCCCCCCGAGCCACTCTGTTCTTCCCCTTTCCCCTCACTTCCTCTGTTCTTCCCCCTCTCTCCTCGAGCTCCTCACAAATTTTGCCCAAAATTTGTTAAGATTTGAAGGCCCCCATCCATTCAAATGATCACAAAGGTTAGCAACTTTGTCCTTTCAACTCTCATTGCTAGATTAGCTCTTGCAATGCTTTGTATAGTGATTAATTTGGGAGGAATAATTATATTTGCTAGTATTTGATTTATATGCAATTTGAGCACAAAAATAACACTTAGTTTGCATATGTAGGTGTGGTTTACTTAGTGCCTTCTAAATCTCCGTCGTAACCACCATCGATCGCCCGCACCGTCCCGTCGCCGGCACCACCTTCTGGTGAGGCTCTTGTTCATGAATGTTTTACATTACCAAATTGATGTTTATGTGATTTGGATATATAGTTACTCGTATAATTATCTTACCCGTACGTTGTTTGTTATACATAGTGCCATGGTTTTGATATCCATCCCCGTCGGCCCTCGTCCTTGTTATGATTCGGATGTGGTATATTCTCTTTTAAAACTAGTTGTTGCATTTCGTGTTTATGACAAATTATGCCCATCAAGTTGACATAGATATTTTTATCTAGGAGGTATGCGAACCGGAAATTCCAACCGACCCTATTGTCGAGAGGTTAAATTTAGTTGAAAGAGAAAACGAGTATTTGAAAGAAAAATTAAAAAGAATTGAGGGGGAGAAGATGGAATTAGAGTTGCATGTTGCCGATGTCGTCGATGATCACAAGATCAAGATGGAGAAAATGAGGTTGAAGATTAGAAAGATTAGAAAATATGCCATTGATAGTGTGGCTTGGTATCATTATGCTGTTGGATCAATTGTTACCTTAATTGCGATCTTCATCGCATTTGTTGTTGCATTTAAATTCTTTAGCTAGAGAGTTATTTGTATGTTGCATTTAATTAAGTGTTGTATATGAACTTTATGTATGAACTTGTATTAATTTGGTCTATTCGGTGTTGTGTAATGAAGATGAGCCGACAATGGATGTATGATGACAGATGCTCTCCCGAGTTCATTAATGGCCTGCATACTTTTCTGCTTGCCGCTGAGGCAAACAAGCGGGCGGATGGTTTTATGCCTTCTCCATGTGCTGGCTGTAAGAATGGTCACAGTTACTCTATGTCAAGAACCATTCACGTCCACCTATTTGAGTCCGGTTTCATGCCCCACTATAATGTTTGGACCAAGCACGGAGAAATAGGGGTTATGATGGAAGATAATGAAGAAGAAGAGGACGACGACGGCTATCCTGGCCATGGGTTCCCTGAATACGATGATACAACAATGGGGGAAGAAGCTGAGCCGGCAATGCAGAAAGAAGCTGAAGAAAAGGCATCAGATGAGCCCGCTGATGATCTAGGTCGGGCCATTGCCGATGCAAAGAGAAACTGCGCAAGTGATCTGGAGAGGACGAAGTTGCAGCGCATGTTAGAGGATCACAAAAAATTGTTGTACCCGAATTGCGAAGCTGACAAAAAGAAGTTGGGCACCACACTTGAATTGCTGCAATGGAAGGCAGAGAATGGTGTATCTGACAAGGGATTTGGAAAGTTGCTGGTAATGATAAAGAATATGCTTCCAAAGGACAACGAATTGCCCGAGAGTACGTATGAAGCAAAGAAGGCTGTCTGCCCTCTAGGGTTAGAGGTGCAAAAGACACATGCATGCCCTAATGACTGCATCCTCTACCGCGGTGAGTATGAGGATTTGAATGCTTGCCCGGTATGCGGTGCATTGCGTTATAAGATCAGTCGCGATGACCCTGGTGATGTCGAGGGTGAGCGCCCCAGGAAGAAGATTCCTGCCAAGGTGATGTGGTATGCTCCTATAATACCACGGTTGAAACGTTTGTTCCAAAACAAAGAGCATGCGAAGGCGATGCGGTGGCACACAGAAGATCGTAAGAAAGACGGAAAGTTGAGAGTACCCTCTGACGGTTCGCAGTGGAGAAAAATTGAGAGAAAGTACTGGGAGGAGTTTGCAGGTGACCCAAGGAACGTATGGTTTGGTCTAAGCGCAGATGGCATTAATACTTTTGGGGAGCAGAGCAGCAACCATAGCACGTGGCCTGTGACTCTATGTTTGTATAACCTTCCTCCTTAGTTGTGCATGAAGCGGAAGTTCATTATGATGCCAGTGCTCATCCAAGGCCCTAAGCAACCCGGCAACGACATTGATGTGTACCTAAGGCCATTAGTTGAAGAACTCTTACAACTGTGGAATGGAACAGGTGTACGTGCGTGGGATGAGCACATGGGGGAAGAATTTGACCTAAAGGCGTTGCTGTTCGTGACCATCAATGATTGGCCTGCTCTCAGTAACCTTTCAGGACAGACAAATAAGGGATACCGCGGATGCACGCACTGTTTGGATGATACCGACAGTATATATTTGAATAGTTGTAAGAAAAATGTGTACCTGGGACATCGTCGATTTCTTCCGAGCAGGCATCCCGTAAGAAAGAAAGGCAAGCATTTCAAAGGTGAGGCGGATCACCGGACGAAGCCTCGCGCACCGTACTAGTGCTGATGTACATGATATGGTCAAGGATTTGAAGGTAATCTTTGGAAAGGGTCCTGGCGGACAACCTGTTCCGAAGGACGCTGACGGACGCGCACCCATGTGGAAGAAGAAATCTATATTTTGGGACCTGCCGTATTGGAAAGACCTAGAGGTCCTCTCCTCAATCGACGTGATGCACGTGACGAAGAATCTTTGCGTTACCCTGCTTGGCTTTTTGGGTGTGTATGGGAAGACAAAAGATACACCAGAGGCACGGGAGGACCAGCAACGTATGCACGGAAAAGACGACATACATCAGGGTCAGGCCAGCTACGCTCTTACCAAAGAAGAGAAGGAAATCTTCTTTGAATGCCTGCTCAGCATGAAGGTACCATCTGGCTTCTCGTCGAATATAAAGGGAATAATAAATATGGCAGAGAAAAAGTTCCAGAACCTAAAGTCTCATGACTGCCACGTGATTATGACGCAACTCCTTCCGGTTGCATTGAGGGGGCTTCTACCGGAAAACGTTCGATTGGCCATTGTGAAGCTATATGCATTCCTCAATGCAATCTCTTAGAAGGTAATCGATCCAGAAATCATACCAAGGTTACAAAATGATTTGGTGCAATGTCTTGTCAGTTTCGAGTTGGTGTTCCCACCATCCTTCTTCAACATCATGACGCACGTCCTAGTTCACCTTTGCAAAGAGATTAACATTTTGGGTCCTGTATTTCTACACAATATGTTCCCCTTTGAAAGGTTCATGGGAGTCTTGAAGAAATATGTTCATAACCGTGCTAGGCCAGAAGGAAGCATCTCGAAGGGCCATGAAAATGAGGAGGTCATTGAGTTTTGTATTGACTTTATTCCTGACCTTAAGCCGATTGGTGTTCCTGAATCGCGGCATAAGGGCAGACTGGAAGGAAAAGGCACGCTAGGAGGGCATCAAATAATATGTATGGACGGGCATTCTCTCACTGAAGCACACTACACAGTTCTACAGAATTCCGCGTTGATGACTCCGTATATGGAGGAACACAAGAATTTTCTACAGTCCAAACACCCGGAGAAGTCTGACAACTGGATTGCACGCGAACAAACGAGGACTTTCGCCAGTTGGTTGCAGAAACGTGCCCTGAATGATGGCGATATTCAAAATGACATGTACTCGCTGTCCCAGTTACCATCTTCGAATATAATGACTTTCAAAGGGTACCAGATAAATGAGAATACATTTTACACGATCGCCCAAGATAAGAAGAGCACCAACCAAAACAGTGGTGTCCGCTTTGATGCAACAACCAACACAGGAAAGGAAACATATTATGGTTACATAGAGGACATATGGGAACTTAACTATGGATTAGGTGATTTGAAGGTCCCTTTGTTTCGATGCAAATGGGTCAATATGACACGAGGCGGGGTAACGGAAGACCCGCAGTACGGAATGACAACAGTGGATCTCAACAATTTTGCGTATGCAGACGAACCATTCGTCCTAGCCAATGATGTGGCGCAGGTTTTTTATGTGAAAGACATGTCTACCAGGCCGAGAAAAAGAAAAGATAAGGAAGCGAATGGATCATACGATGAGCCAAAGCGCCACATAGTTCTTTCAGGAAAAAGAAACATCGTGGGAGTGGATGACAAGACAGACATGTCAGAAGATTATGAAAAGTTTGATGAAATTGCTCCATTCATAGTGAATATTGACCCGAGCATCCAGTTAAATGATGAAGATTTTCCCTGGCTACGGCGCAAAGGGACACACGAGAAGAAAAAGTTTCACACCCAAAGATCTGGGATGTGATCGGCTTCACTATCATCGCTTTCTTCTGTGTTTCACACCCAGGAGGGAATGTCTGTAATAGTTAGGGTAGTTAATTATGTGTTTTGGCATTTGAAACGCGAAATTTTTTTATGTGCAAACAAATTCCTTTTCATGCATTTACTGAATTTTTTCCAGCTAAATGACCCTGAAATTGAAAAGCATTTGAAATGAACTCAGAAAAGGTTGAAAGTTGGCATGGTATCATAATTTCATACAAATAGCATGTGCAAAAAAGTAGAGAGGGTTACGGCAAAAACTGGATACACTTCGTATACAAAATGGACAATCCTTTTCGAAGTATCAGGGTTTCCGACGAAAACTGAAATGTTACAAAGGCATTTCATTTTTTAAATAATCTAAGCATTACCAAATTGAATATAATGATAAAACACACTAATATTAAACATAAAAAAAGGAATCACTGAAAAATCTTTTTCCAAAGTTAAGTTATTCACAAACTAGTGATTCACACAAATTTCAAATAATTCAAAATTTAAACTATTCAAATTTGAAAACTACCGGCACTAACAGATCAAAGTTTGTAAATTTTTGTACCTAAAGCAAAAATATTCACAAAGAAACTCTAAATACAACAAAAAACAACTCAAAAATAAATAAAACAAATAAAAAAGCAAAAAAAAATAAGAAAATAAAAAAAGCCCGCCTACTGGGCCAAAGCGGCCTGCATATGACTAGAAACTCAACCTTTTGTTGGGCCAGGATGCAGGCCCGCAAAGGCCCAGTAGGCCCACATGGCAGCAATGAATTGGTAGGCCCAGTAGGCCTACTTAGAAGAGGAGCTCGAGAGAGCTACCGCACTAGGGCTTATAAACCAGTGCGGTAGCCCTTCGACTAGCGAGGTGGGACTAAACTTGCCGCACCGCACTGCGCCAGCGCACCCCCTTTAGTACCGGGTGGTTGCACCAACCGGTACTAAAGGGGGGCCTTTAGTACCGGTTGGAGCCACCACCCGGTACTAAAGGGGGTACGCTTCCCGCCACTTGGCCTGGCCAAAACAGGCCTTTAGTACCGGTTGATGGCTCCAACCGGTACTAAAGGTCCATCCTATATATACAACACTTGAAAAAAAAATCAGTTTCTCTCTGTTCTTCCCTCTGTTTCCTCCCTCCGTCGCGCCGCCCTGCCCCGACCGTCGCCGCCCCCGCCCCTC